>NC_062219.1:48896055-49521055 GCF_902686445.1 Sciurus carolinensis | reverse complement strand
GGAATGATTGGCTTTAGTTGTGATGTGGTTCTATGTACACTTTATAGAAGAGAAGAAATAAACATCCAGGACACAGCTATTGCTTCCACATGCACAGTCATCTCCCTGTTACTGATACAAATGTCTCTAGGAGAAATGCAAGAGGTCAGAAGCATTTCTGACTGACCTACATGCAATTAGTGATCATTCAAAAGTCAAGCAAAAGAAAGAACCTCTGCAATTTAAAAGGAAGCATTTAGAGAAAAAATATAACTATTTCTTTCCACAAAGCATCATATAGCAAGAATTTGTGATGTTTTCCTAATTGTCTACTTTAATGTAAACATAATTTTCTTAAGCCTATTATGCATAGACAATACTATGACTATGGAAAATGTCTTTCCATTTTGTTTATAGGGATATTGAAAAATACAGCAGTAGGGTTCTCAAAAAACTTTGTGTTATATATCTTAAGTACTGTGACTTTAGGATTCTTACATTTATTTTTCATGTAAATTTTAAAACTTCCAAATTATAATTTTTATAAAATAAAAGCTCCCTCTAGTGGCTAAAGAAGCTTCATTTTAGATTTGAATAGCTTTCCCCATCCCAACCTAATGGTTTATATCAGCAATTCTCAAACTTTTGGTCTCAGTTTTTGTTTGTATTGGCTATATCTATTATATGATGATGATGGTGGTGGTGGTGGTGGTGGTGGTGGTGGTGATGGTGGTGATGGTGGTGGTGATGATGATGGTGCTGGGAATTGAAAGAAGGCTTCATGAATGCTAAACATGTGCTTCTTCCACTGAGCTATACCCTCAGTTCCAGGTAATACTTATTACTCTTTACCATACTACAGATTTAAACTGAGATTTAAAAAAAATAGATTCATTTAAAAATAATGATAATGAACTCATTCACTACATGTTAACATGTAACATTGTTAGAAAAGTAACTGCTTTCAAAAAAAAATGCAAGGATATATCTATATATCGTTTTTTTTTTTAAATCTCTTTAATGTCTGGCTTAATACAGTACAGATGGGTTCTCTAAAATGTTTCAGTATCAAATCTGTTACCATATATTGTTTTGGTTAGCACTTATTAAAAGCATACACAGAGATTTGTAGTTAGGAAAAGAAAGAGTAAATAATAGACTTTTCAGATAATTGTGGACTTTTTTTAATACTATAGCAAAACTTGGCAAGTAACATTTCTTAAAGGTTAGCTGTGATATGGAATATTAAACCATATCAATGTGCTCTATTACATTAAAATCCATTGATTTATCTTTTAATTTGAATGGATCTTTTACAAAGAATAAATTTTAATCATGCACTGGTCATTTTGAAGATACTGCACTTAGTACTGAAGATCTTCCAAATGTTGACACATTTCATTATACAAAAATTGTGTTCATTAATATCACCAATTATCTCATCAGAAAAGTTTTTACATATTAGACAGCTGTCGCAATAACAGTGGCATATACAAGTTTTCCAAAACTTTAAGTCTTGAATTTTGTCATTGGAAACAAATATTGTCAATTGTTTCCTTAAAGTGAAGGAAGGTTCACTTTGTTCATTTTAAGATTATGTCTGTAAAATGCACAAGTATGAATAACAATAGTTTGTCTGCCAAGTCACTCTTTTGAGTAAACATTTTGTACTCTGAAAGTGTCTAGTTCAGCTACCAACTCAACAATCCACAAGAGTTTTTTCCTCAAGACCTCCTTTGCACCTGGGTGTGTATCACGTCTGCTTCTATTTCATCATTCAGCATATCAGAAAGACCATACTTAAGAGATAATATTTAATATAATTAGTAATTTTTACTGCTTCATCAAGGATGTTCCTAAGCAGAGCTGTCTCTTCCTGTTCTCCCTTCTCTTTCTCTTAACATGAATGCATGCCAATCAGTTTGGTGCCACCCACATCTTGTGATTTCTGCACCATCAATGCAAATGTCAACATATGAAAAGGTCAAAAAACACCTTGGTGTTATAAGACTCCTCTGACAGTGAGTAGAGGATTTCAGGAAACCAAGGGCAACACTGAAAATAGATTTTTTTAAAAATTTCTTGTTGTAAATTGTTATCCATCAGTATGATTACAGACTTAAAAAAATTCTTATTTCACAGGTTAGAAAAAAAAAGATAAGTATAGAGTGTTTCACTAGACATAGGTATAGTGGCTATAAAAAAGTTACATTTGAGAGATGCTATTTGAGTATCAAGTTAAATAAAAGTATATTAAATGCTATATAGTATAGGAATCTAATGTAATAAGCTGAATCATAAATCAAGTAAGCCCTACCTACTTCTGATATAGTTAGAAGTTACAATCACCAAGAGAAGCCCTGGTGCTAAATGCATAAGAAGCATGCATTAGGATACAAGAAGGTTTCTTTGGGTCCATTTTCACATCTCCTTATACCTCCTGAAACTCGGGTCTGACCATTATAGTACAGGTAGTAGCAGCAATTGATGGAAGTTCTTGGGGGAACTGTGAACAATTAGTAACAGTAGAAAGAGCAGCATGGACATCTTATATTCCTGTTCAGCAAGGACTCCTGAGTCATGATTAAAGAAATGTTGGCTGGACTTTCTTTATTGTTGATATCAAAGGACCAAAGGTTTTGTGGGTTCTGAAAGGAATTTCAAAACTTTGATTCCTAAACCCTTATTGTACTAGGTCCATGATATTATCCAGGTTAAGTTTGCTAGGACATCCTCTTGGTCATTACTCATTATACCAGTGGTTGAATAATATAAAGAAAAAAATGTTTTTTTCTTAGAAAAAAACACAGCAAGTCCTATTTAAAGTATGTATGTGACAACTGTCCTTATCTTTTTTTTTTCCTACATAGTAATCAACTAGAAATTACATAACAACTGGGTGTGGTGGCACATGTCAGTAATTCCAGTGGCTCAGAAGGCTAAGATAGGAGAATTCCAAGTTCAAGGTCAGCCTCAGCAAATTAGCAAGGCTCTAAGCAATTTAGTGACACCCTATTTCAAAATAAAAAAAAATAAAAAGAGCCAGATATGTAGCTCAGTGGTGAAGTGCGCCTGGGTTCAATCCCTCTTCTATTCTCCCCAAAGAAAAAGAAAAAGATATACAAGAAAATTACAGTTTTTAGACACTATAATAAAATCCCATTGGTGTTTATTTTTTTTTACTAAGAAAGGTCTATCGTTATATTAAAATTTAATATAAAAATAGAATAAAATTGGATTCATTGATGTTGGTCTAAAATAAGTTTTCAGAGAATAGTGATAAAAATAATTTTGATATCGAAGGCTGTGCAAAGTAATGCGTTACACAAGCTATTTCTACTTTTGACTTTTCTCTTAGTAAAGGTAAGGGGTGGAAAAAATTTGCATTTAAATTTAAAAAGCAGATGAATTGGCATTTACTGGTGAGATGTGATTTGCTTTCTTTTAAAGGATAATAAAATATTGATAACAAGATATCCAAGAAAATTTGGAATACTACCATTTTAATTAATATTAGTGCAAGGTGAATAAAAAATTATTCTCAAAGATATTCTTATTTACAAATATGTTGTTTCTTGATTGAAATGATTTGGGTTCTTTGGCTGTTTTGGAACACATAATATTACTCAAATTTATAAGATAATAATTACTCAATTTGCAATATGAAGAATGATTCAATGAAAATTTTAATGAGTTGAGTCATACAAAGAATTCTTAGAGGTGACTGCTTTAGAAAGCAGATAACTATACATTAATTAGAAAAAATTATACATTCACATGGCTCAGAGGAAGGAAATATGTAATAGAATAATCTTTATTTCAGAAAACGTAAAAAATTAAGCATAGCAAATGCTTACTAAAATATTAACTTGACAATTTATATAATAATAAGTATAGCAATATATTAAGAGTAAACTGAATTTTAAAAAATTCTCTTTTCACCACCACAAGTCTCTCAAACTTAATCTTCTTGTTCTTGTTTGACTCACCTGCATTTCAGGAAATGGTTCAGTTTTACACTAACTACATGGCTCCCTGAACATTTAAGTATAATACAGGCTGCAACAGCTCTTTTACTCCGTTGACTTAGAGCTATAGCTCTGTGAAGTGTCCTAGACCCTCTGAACTGCCCCAGCACTGGGTCCCAGGAGGAAGCCAAGTCCAGGTAAGGAGAAATGTGGGAACAAACAGGTTGGGGAGGTGATTTTCTCCTGACAGCTCCTTGCATGCCAATAAAACCTTATAATGTCCACAGAGATATTCCTATTCTCTGGTAGCTGAGATTATACTACCACTGATGACCAGGTGTCCTCAGAGTTAAGCAACAGGCAGGAGTGAAGTAAGAAAATTAACATCTTCCTTTCTGACTAGGCATCGTGTTACCTGGCAAGTAGGAGACAAAAAGGAAATGATCCCACAAGGTACTGGTTCTTAATTTGCAGTGCATATCACACTCACCCAGGATGTGACCAATAATACAGAAAACAGTACAAAGAGGCTGATTTTCTGGGCTGGGGATATAGCTCAGTTGGTAGAGTACTTGCCTAGCAAGCACAAGGCCCTGGGTTCAAATCCCCAGCACTGCAAAAAAAAAAAAAAAAAAAAAAAAAAAAGGCTGATTTTCAAGAGGTAGAGGCAAGGAAGCTGACCTTTTTCAAGTAATCTAGGGATGCTGGCCAAAGTGAGATAATGAGCCCTTTGACTACACAAGAGGAAATCCTTTCCATGCTATTAGAAATCCATTTTCATTGTATATGTATATATCTATCTAGAAATGAAATCACTTTAAGGTTGGTATTTTAGTCAACTTTTTCCATCCTTGTGATCCAAAGATCTGACAAGAATAACATAGGGGAGGAAAAGTTTATTTAGAGCTCATGGTTTCAGAGGTGTCAGTCCATACATGGCTGACTCCATGGTTCTGGGCACGCAGGTGAGGCAGAACATCATGTGGGATGTGTGTGGTAGAGGAAAGCAGTTCAGGACATGACCACCAGGAAGTAGAAAGAGCTATTCTCACCTGCATTAAAAATATATACCCTAAAGGTATCCCACCAGTGATCTACTTCTTCAGTCACACCCTACCTACCTACAGTTACCACTCAATTAATCCATTCAAGTGAATTAATGCACTGATTAGGTGAAGGCCCTCATAACTCAGTCATTTCACCTCTAAACGTCCTTGCATTTTTTCTCACATGAGTTTTTGGGGGATACCTCATAACTAAACCATAACAGTTGGTATGCTTACTGAGATGAGTAAGGAGATAGATGTAAGCAGTTAATAGGTTAGACCTCTTACTATGGAAGTGATTTGTCAATCAGACACAATGATATATTCCTAAAATATTATTGAGTGTAATGAATTACTAGTAACCTTGAATTAAAATATTAAATATCTCTTTGTGATAAACTTTTCATTTTTTAATACGAGGAATAAAACACTAAAAAATACTGGACTACATTTTACATTTGTCTTTGAGTCAATATTGTTGAAAATTTTAAGCAGAAAATTGTTTGCATTAAATATTGCCTGCCAGGACTTTTTTCCAATTTCTATTTATTAAATATAAAAGCCTATCTAAAGAAAAAGTTCTCTATATTTATTTACTATGCTGACCATGGCTTTCATCAAGCTCTTAAGGGTAAAGTACGGTGAACAAAACCTATGAGTCAATGAAGGATTCATAAGTGATTCCTCCCTCTGTACAATAGGAGACAAGGAAACAGTGAGTCCATGATGGAATGAACAGAAAAAATTAAAATCAGAGTCTCCATGGAAGACTCAGATCTAAGTCCCAACTAAAATTCTCATATCTAAAATAACTTTCAAGTTTTAAAGTTGCAGATAAGTAGAAGTTCCTTGAGAATGTTCAGTGCATTTATTATGTAACTATGTAACAACTAAGTGAAAAACCTTGCCTTTATGATGTGCCAAGGAGAGGTAGCTGTACAAGAAAAAGTTTTAGAACTCTGAATTTTTTTTTTCCAGAGAGAAAAGAAATCAAATAATCAAACTGATCTGTAAGCCATATAAAGACTCTAAAGAAAGGAACTTCTACTAAAATGACATTTTAAGCTTTCGAATTCAGTTGTATTATAAAGACAATTTTTTTTAAAAAAATGCCTTTTGTAGAAGAGACGATTTTGTTTTCTCACCATATTGTTTCCTTTCTCTCCTCCTTGGCATCCAGAAAATCTATTACTTTTCAAGTTCTTTGCATGTAGATAAGGAATTGTACATGGTAAAGGTTAATTATATAGGTTATTACCTAGTAATAGGATTATATTCTTCTATAATTTTCAATGATAGGAATGTTTAACAGAATATTTCATCTACTTATACATATAAAAACTCAAGTCTTCAAAATCCCCTGGAAAAATAAATATAGTTTAGCAACTTCCTGATTTACTTCCAGATTGTCAATGTCCCAGTAGGTTGAGTATGCTGATATAGTCAGTCACTAAAATTAAACACTGAGGATGAAGAATAAATAAGTTAAATAAACAAAGAAATGGAACTAACAATTTTATTCATTGAAATAAGTACTTCCACTTAAAACAATCAGATGAGAAAGCAAAATTATACATACCAAGCTGTTAATCACAGTACTGCTTATAAAGGACAAAAATAAAAAACAAAACAAAACAATAAAAATAATTGTATATTTATCCCTAGGGAAGTGGTTAATCAAGTTGTATAATGCTCAAGAAACAAAAGCCTATAAAACTTTTACCTTCCTTCACTAAGAAATTTACAATATTTTAGGGAAAACAATGATAAGGTATTTCCATTTTGTTCTTTGTGATTCTATATTTGGAGGAACATATATGAATGCACTATTATTCTGAGTGGAAAGATTATAGTTGATTTAAATTACTGGGGTTTTCTTAATTTTTATAAACATGTTTTTTATCATAACTACCACCACCAAAAAGGATACCTCAAGCAAAATATGGTCATAACTAAATCAATACATAGTTTACTAAGTGTTTCATTATTTATGTCATTTTACTTCTAATTCAGCATTTTGCTTTGAAAGTTAGTAGTATTTCATCTTTGCCCACAAAGAAATGCTTTCCATTAGCAAATGAGTTGCAGATTCACCTCTCCAATGAGGTAGAGAGGCCTACCTAAGAGCATTTTTGTCTTTTTCTTCCTCTAGCCCCATTTGAGTCAAACAAATACTAATATTTAGACTACTACTAACGTCTCCTGGAATCATTGGATTTCTTGTTAATGCTTGCAAACTAACATTTTCTAATGGAAACTTTGTCCAAAATGTGTACATACTCTTTTAGAAAGTTAAAAACAGATGCCTGTTTGAAGTTTTAACACATATGCTGGAACAACCAGATAACCATTGAGGGGAAACTGTCCTGTATCTCACACCATACAGAAAATATAGTTAGGCCTAAATAGAAATTTAAACATTTATATTTATAACTATTTAGACTAAATTATAATTAATCTACAATAAAAGACCAAAAAAGCTCCTTAAGGTAAGATGAAGATTTTTTAGAATAGATGCAATAATGTTGAAAAAAAAGAAACTGAAAAATTGGACTTCATTAAAAGGACAACTACTGATTTTCAAGAAAATAAATGCCAAGTCATAGGCTGGAAGAAATTATTTATAATACATGTAGTGTCAAAAAAAAAAAAAAAAACATATCCAGAAGTAAAAAATAAAAATAGATCTTACTACTGAATAAGAAAATCAACCCAATTAAAAATGAACAAAAGTACTGAACAGGTACTTCATCAAAGAAAATAAACTCATGGCCAACAATTACATGAAAAGAAATGAACCTTAACATAACAGTCGCTAGCAGGAACGACATTAGAAACAACAGAATTTGCATTTTTAATAAGTTCTCAGGTACTGCTCATATTGCTGGTCCAGACAACACTCTTTGAGAACCATAGTTATTATGGCTATCATGGAAATCAGTATGGAGGCACCTCAAAAGACTAAAAATCAAACCACAGCATGACCCCACTATCTCACTCTTCAGTATTTATCCAAAAGAATAGAAGTCAGCATACTCTGGCAATACATGCATATCTATGTTTATAGCAGTACAATGCACAAGTCTGAAGTTATGGAATCATTCTAAGTGTCCATCAACAAATGAATGGACAAAGAAAATGTGACACATGCACATGCCTACACACACACACACACACACACACACACACACACACACACGGAATTGTATTTAGCCATAAAAAATGAAAATGTGTCATTTGCAGGAAAATGGATGGAATTGGAAAGCATCATGTTAAGAAAAATAAGCCATACTCAGTTAAATGTCATATGTTTACTGTCATATATGCAAGTTAGAGAGAAAAAGGTGGAAAGGGGCACCTCATGAAAGTAGAAAGGAGACATTTAGGGTAGAGGACCAGGGGGAGGAGGGGAAGTTAAGAAAGGTCCTGGAGTGCTGGGTGCATACCTTGTAATCCCAGAGACTTGGGAGGCTGAGGCTCTGGGAGGCTGAGGCAGGAGGATCTCAAGTTCAATGCCAGCCTTAGCAATTTAGTGAGGCCCTAAGCAACTCAGTGAAACCTTGTCTTCAGATAAAATATAAAAAAGGGCTGTGGCTGTGGCTCAGTGTTCAAACACCCCTGAATTCAATTCCCAGTACAAAAAGAAAAGAAAAGAAAAGGTCCTGGGGAGTAAAATTGATCAAATTATTGGATCAAACTGTTTTATAAATGTAGGAATGTGCCACATGAAATCCAATGTTTTGTATATATGTACCAATAAAAAAGATATACTGATAATTTAGAAGTTATTTTCAGCATTCCAAACCCTTATTTAGTAATCATGCAAATGTTTAGGATTGTGAGTCAACTTTGGAAAAAATCTACCAAACTTCTGCCCTATATTATCTGAAGATTTTGGGATATTTTAAGTTTTCTTATGCAATGACTAAATATTAAATCATGAGGGGATTATTGACACTCATTAACCAGCTTGTCAACAATGGCCCCTTGTGCTAGTGTATTTTGAGTTTTATATGACCACATTTACTGTCAGCATTTCCTTTCAAATCAGCCCCAAATTCTAATGTCTTTCCAATATGTTTAAATGATTCACTTTACATGGATTAAAAAACCAGATAATCCAAGAGATTATTCATTTTTTTCCTGTGAGGAGCACCACTCTTCCTTTTAATGACTGACCTCATTTCATGTGATTGGAACATTATTTTGCTATAATTTGCTTTTAATGTCAGCATAATTTCTATTGCTTTTCTCAATATTTTAATTTTATTTCCATTAATTTTTAAATGAATTCCCCCACATTACATATATATTAATATAAATTTATGTAACATAAATATATTGGTAAATGTACACATATTTATAGATACAAATATATATATATAGTATAGATAACTATATTATATTTAACATATATAAATGAGAGGGAATTCAATTTAAAATTTAATGGAAACAACCATATGTAAATATATATTTATATATTATATTAAATACATTATACATAATGTATTTTTATAATAGATATGTTTTATAATAGATACTAATTTAAAAATACATATGTATTTGTGTGTGTGTGTGTGTGTGTGTGTGTGAGACACTGGGGATGAAATAATCCAGGGCACTCTACAATTATCTATATCCTCAGATCCTTTCTTTTAAATTTTATTTTGAAACAGGTTCTCACTAAGTTACCCAGATTGGCCTTGAACTTGCAATCTTCCTGCCTCAGCCTCCAAAGTAGCTGGGATTTCCCCCATGAAAGCAAATAAAACTCATTTTTATTCTTTTCAGCATATCACTCAAAACACTATACTATCTATTTCTAAGGCACATATTCTCTTGAACCTGGTCTAATATATCAATTTAAATATGATAAAATGTACTGTTTTATAATCATCAAATTCAGGAGCCTGTAATTTCTTATTTGTTTTATGGAAACATTCCAGAATGCCTTTTCAAATATTATCAACTTTTAGAATAAATTAAGAAAAAGAGAGAGTAAGAAATTCTGTCTTAGAGAAGTAGACAAAATGACCCCTAAATTTAGACACTAGGGGAATTTCAGTAGTAATAAGATAGTCTGCAGTTTGATTCAGAGTTACATATGCCCCTCAAAAACAGAAAGAATCTTAGTGTTTTGAGTAAATTACTAAAAAAAAAAAAAGCGTGTTTTTATTTGCTTTCAAGGGTGCAAAAAATTCCTAGAAATTCATAGACAGTGTTGGCAAACACTGAAATTAAACACATTTTTTTGTGTGCATGCTCTTTTTTTACTCTGGAGACAGGGCCAAATCTTCATCAAATTTACAAGTGAATATCAATGATCAAAAAAGATTAAGAAGAACTAAAATAACTCTATTAATGTCTTTTGAGTTTTAAATTTTCCTTTACACATGTGTTCACAGATAAACAGTAGGTGTACATAAAAGCATACGACTTCATATTTTATTTATGCTGAGCACTCTGAAGTTTTAGATTTAATACTTGGCATAGATATTATGTAGGTCACTAGCTGTGAAGAGGAATGAAGAAGGGCACACCATTAAAAGAGTAATGAGCAAGGAAAGAACTCCTGAGAGTTGCAAAACATTCTAGAAGTATGTGCTTTTCAAGTAAAATAAACATAAACACACTCTTAATTTTATGTTATTATATCTTTTCATCTCCAAGAATTCCTAGTTTTGATGATGTAACTACCACAAAAAATTTTAATGGAAAATTAAAATCTATGATATGTGGCTTGGGTAACATGTGAATGAAAGATCATATATAGATGTAAGAGCATTTTTATTTGTGCAAATAAATTTTCATGTGAAGAATATGCAAACATTATGTGTGGGTAGGATTATTTTATACTACTTTGGCATTATTTATAAGCATTTTAACACAACTGCCATGTCTGATATTAGAAAGTTACACATCTCTCAATTCAATGTATACTACAATTTATTTTATTCCTTACAAAAATAAGGGACATTTTTCAGTTTTCAGCTTTCTCTGGTTTATATCCTAGATGTATATTTAGGAGGTCATTTTAATTTCTCAATAAGCTACTAGAAATCTTGTTACATTCAATTAGTTTTATAAATTACAGAAATTCAAATACAGAATTCAACTACTAACAGATTTTATATACATACACATTTCATAATAAATATGTTAAAACTGTTCTTCAAATACATGGCTCACTGAGCTGATGTTCTGTAACTTAGAGGTAGAGGGAGAACAATTATATTGTAAAATATGGTGGCCATTGCTAATTCTTCCATGCTCTATTTTATGAAAAAAATCTGGCTTTTATTTTTCTGCATGCTTTTCAACAGGTTCTAGTCCATGGTCTAGATAGTGTAATGCATATTAAGCTCTTTAATAAGGCAAAGCCCCCATTTTCTCTTATCAGAACTTTGTTTTCTTCCCCATTTTTAATCTTCGCATAAGATCACCTTGCAGAGTGATATTTTTTTTCTCCCTCCTCTTGTCTGAGCTGTTGCTAACAGCATTTAATTTGGGAAGTCTCTCTCTGAGTCTACTGCGCCTCACTGGTTTCAGCTCAATTGTTTCTCTAGCCAGCAGAGCATTTCATTTCTCCTGAAGGTCACTGCAGGCTGCCAAGGCTTTGAAAACATACCATCTTTTCATTCATGCTGCAATCCAGCCCTGCAGTGCCATTAAAAGAAATGGAAGTAGGCATGCGACTTTTTCTATTAACAATTATTGAATTTATTGTAATATAAAGTGAATTAGTCCATCAGTGAGCAAGGGTCCTCCAAAACCCTACTTTATTTTCAAGGCAACAGAAATTGTTTTTATATTTTAGTAGCTTGTCCATGGGCAGATAATTATTTGTGTAAATTATGCCATCATGTCATCTGCTTTTGGAAGTTACTCTTCCAACCATATCGCTACCAGTTGCAATAAACCAATGGTGCAGGAAGCAGCCCTGATCTAAGGACACTCATAAAGTAAGCACATTGGCCATCTGTTGGAGGAGGGATGGCATTAAATGTAATGTGGGCCTGGAACACATCCAGTATTGTTTATTCTGTCACATATCAGATGAGCACTGAAATCAAATTGATGATTTTTTAATTCCAGGGGGACAAGACATGGAGAGCAAAAAAGGGAGACGGAATCTAGATATACCAATACTCAAGTGACAACTTGATCCAGAAGTGAAAAATGATAACAATAAAAGTTAGATGATCTCAGAGAAAGAACAGTCCACACAATACAAGCCAAATATTTATATTACTGGGTTAACAAAAAAGCATTTATTTATATGTTCTGCAGTTAATGTTGCTGGAAAAAAAGTCTTCCTAATGAACAAGTTAACTGAATCATCAGCACAAATTACTTCTAAGATATTAAAAGCAAGAATGATTAATCTGTATATTTTAGATAATTTAAAAATTTTGGGTTATTTTATATGCCCATATTTTAGATTGGCTTTTATAACACAGTCAAGACTGTGTATCATGAAGTTTTTTGGTTTGTCTTGTTTTTAAGTTCCAGGTCAATGAAATTGTTGTATAGCACTTATATAGTTTAGGAAATAAAATGAGATTTTCTTTTTAAAAATAAGCTATTCCAGTGTGTTTTAATGAGAAACTCACTGAAGTTTGATTCAAAGATCTGATTTAAGAGCTTAGATAAATTCATTAGTGAGGCAATTTTGTGCAGAAAATTTAATTTCCCTGATTTGGTTCCTTTAAGATGTGAAAATGTCAACAGGGAATTTGTCTGACCCCTCTGTAAAGTTAAGCCTTCATGACAATGTTAATACTTCTGTTCTCAATTTTGTCAAAGTATGTAAGTCAATGTTGGAGGAAATACCCTGAAGATTGGTCATGTTCTCAGGTAGAAATGGCATCTTTCTCTTCAGGTGATCCCAGCCCTACCCCACCACTCCACATTACTAACCAGGTCAGTCCTTAACACACCTGGAGTATCCAGCTGAAGCACGTAGTCTAGTTGCAGATCTCATTCAGGAATAAAAACACTAAATGAAATGCATGGGAATTCTAGAATAGTCCTAAATCACAATAAGAAAAGTATTTTTTCTTCAGGTTTTTGGGTAATATATATAGATGTGATATTTGAATAGCACGCCGTGATTTTTCTTTTTTTTATTATTCCCTCAATGAGAAAGACATTTTGTATACCCATCTGTTCATTTAACAAATATTCATTCACTGACTGCAGTGGTAAGCTTGACACCTACCTAGTTGAGAACAAAAGTGACATGGTGTCTGCCTTTACAGAGCTTATATTCTAGCTGGGGAGTGATGCCAACATCAGGTATACTGAAATATTCACAAATTGTCCTAAGGGCTATCAAGGAACCAAAGTTTAATGATGATAATTGTGGGTGGGCTAGAGGGTGAATAAAGCCATGGGGAGGTGGCTTACTTAAGGAGTGACTAGTGATCTGTTAGTGATATGTTTCCATACATCAAATCATATGAAAATATACACAACAAGAGAAAGCAGGATATCCTTGTTAACATCACTGTTAATTCAAAACTGTTCAAATTGGAATGCCTATTAGGTAAAGTGGGTTTTCCTCCAATGGAAAGTTCAAACTATCAGCTCTAACACATAGAAGAGGCCAAAGTTAAGCCCACTGCAGAGAGAGCAGATGCCACACAGGCTCCCCTACCCTGACCTGCCAAGGCTCATTAATCTCCACCGTTTAACACCTCCATATTCATGGTTCCCCAAACTGCGCAGTGAACTACATTCTGTCCATTTCGAGTCCAGCCCCAAATATAAGGTAAATAGTTAGAAAAAGTTGTAACATCCACACTAGTCAAAAGCATAAAACATATTAAAAAAAATTCTTAGCAATATTTTGACTCGACTTCAGTCCTTTCTTTACCAGTTTCAAAAATCACATGGATTATTTTTATTATTTATCTACCTACTCATCACAGGATTATTCCAATTGCTATTTTTTTCTCCCCCTCTTGACTATTCTCAGAAATCTAATCTCAGACTCTTTAAACAGATTTTTTAAATTTTTAATAACCAAAAGTGTCCTGGACAAAATAGTCAAACATAGGTCATTGATTCTGTCCACCAAAGCTTTGCACATTATTTCTTATTTCTATATACAAATCTTGAATTGCTTTTCTTCTGTCTCTAAATAACTGACTGTATCCTACTTCCATTTCCCTCTTGCAGGTTATGTTCTTATCTTGGACTCTAGCCTTTTGGTTACTGATAAAGACAGGCGTCAGCAGACCTAAGCTCAAATGCCCACTTGACCTCATACTACCTATGGGACCACAGGCAACTAAATGAACCTCTTAGGGAAATAGAAGCACTTATGTCATCAAAATGCTATGAGGATTAACTAAAATGTATCTCACTCACAGCACCACATTTGGAGCTAGCAAATGCTCAATACCTATTATCTATTATAATACTATAATTATTTTTCCACGAACGCCTAAAATATCATTTTTTTGTCAGTTCTATCAGTTCAAAGATAAATAATGCTTAGGCAATCCTATCTACTTGGCAAACCTTGTTGTGCTTTGTTATATTTATTTGCAAACAAAATCAGTGATATTCAAACAGAAACAAAAATATTCATTTATATTTTAAGGCTTCTATTTAATGTGATATAGGTTTACTATTTAATATATAACATCTGAAGATGTTATATATTCCAATATTTAAGAAGGTAAGAATTTAATCTACTTAATTTTCTTAAGCTTTTTACATTTCTTTTAGATTATCCAACTTACAGGTACCATTATGCAACTCTCATGATTTAGATAATCTCCTCTCCATTGGGTACAAATATGTTACTGCTGGGAGTGATTCTACAGGTAAATGTAGCTCAAGAGAATGATTTGTACCTTGAAGTTTTTTGTAAACTTGACCCATAAATAGTATCCTCTGGTTACCAGCTGACACCACCATATTCAAACTCTATTTATGGTTATGAACATAGAGGCCTTGTGAAGACTACTTCAGAAGTCTTAATTAATAGACAATGTTATTTTCTCATTTTTATATTCTAATTGCTTTTATTTCTTTTTTCTTTTTTTCTTTTTTGGGTACCCTGGGTATATATGTTACGTGTAGGACAGCATCATGTTATTTTTCCAGAGAATACACTTCTTGCTGTACATGTTGGAAGTAACTTCATATTTTTATTTAAAGTTTTATCAAATTTTTTCTTGTGGTTGAACAGTATTTTATTGTATTAAGAGTCCTTACTTTATTTCATCAGGTCTTATCGGGGGATATTTAAGGTTTTTTCCAGTCTCTCACTACCATAAACATTATTCGATTAACACACTTAATTGAGTATAGTAGTGCACACCTGTAATCCAGCTATTCAGAAAACTGAGGCAGGACAATAGTCAAGTTCAAGGCCAGCCTCAGCGACTTAGTTAGAACTTGTCTCAAAATAATAAAATAATATAAAACAAAATGAACCAAGAATATAGCTCAGTGGTAAAGCGCCCCTGGGTTGAATCCCCAGTGCTACAAACCAACACACACAGAAATTAACATACTTGGATATGTGTTGTCAGTAAGTCAGTACCTGATTCTTATTTTTCTTTTAATGGCTTCACCATTATCCTCATGTGGTTTAGAGTTTCACTATCTTTGTCATGATTCTTCATAGTAATGGATGGCACATCAAGTTTAATCAGTTCTTTATGTGTAGCCTACCTTTTAATGAAGGGAAGAAAAAGTAGTCATAATAAATACAAGATAACTAATATAACTTGTTACTGAGTGTATACAAGATGTTCCCTGATTAATATAAAAATTGAAGGTAGGTTAGATACTTTGTAGGTGACCACTATTCTTGGGACTTTACATGCATTATCGATAATTCTTACGATTAGGTTTTATTATGCCCATTTTTCAGATGAAGAGACTGACTGAGACTCAGGTCAAATTAGGAATTTGACTAACGTTACAAAGACTGTCTTGAAGTTGGGCTGTGCACCTGGATTCTCTAATTTCTAAACCTATCCTATATTCTCAAATCTATCATGTCTCTCCTTCTTCCTTTCCCTCTCCCTTTCCCTTTTCCTATTTTCAGACAGGGTCTATGTTTCCAGGTTGTCCTGAACTCCTAGACTAGAAGGATCTTTCTGCCTCAGTCCCCAAGGAGCTGGGACTACAGATGCCCTCTGTCGTGCTGTCTAATACATGATATTAGTCTTTCTATGCTGACTCATGATATCTTTTGAATCTTTCTGTGTCTCTTCAGAAGATGCCATTGAAATGACCTCCTATGGGGTCTTCTTAGCTTCTGTCATCCTCTCACTCTTTGAATGGATAACCTCATTGCAACACTAATTTGATCATACCATAAGATGACTCTTTCAATCTTGTATTCATTCTTTACCATCTGGACCCACTTCCCTCGTCCCTTGTTATTATCTCCACCTTTTTGGTGAGAATACAGGGTATATATGCAATGAGGAAGAACAAGAGAGGTGTGGGTTAGATAGAGCTCACAGTCCCTAACCTCCACCTCAACTGACAGCTTTTTCTTTTTTTATCTGATTTATGTATCAGGGAGTTGGGGGCATAATGCTTTATTTGGAATAAAAAAACATTTCCACATTTAAAAACAAAAGTATTAATATTATGCTAACACCAGCTCCATAAGGCAGGAGTGTTTATCTTTTTGTTCACTATAGTATCCTCAATATCTAGAGTAGTACCTGGGAGGTGCTTAATAAATATTTTTATAAGAAATGAATTGATGTGTAATTAACTTTGGCTCCATTCATGTACTAACTGAAATTATGGGAGATTTTTTCAACTGTTATATGCTTCTCACCTGCCCTGTCCCTTGTACACTGCTATAAGCTTCTCCGTCTACCCCACCTACTAGCTTCATGGAGATTAAAAACATGAAATGCTTAGTGTGGTGCCTGAAAATTCTAACCTGTGATTTTTATTGCTTCCACTACATCAAAAACTATTTGCTGTTTCATAAAACTACCTTTGTCTGGAATTACCTGTTCTCTTTCCTTTTTAAATTTTTCTTCATTAGTGACATTAAAAAGAAATTCTCCCAGAGTCTTTCTCAATTGATCTGATGAGAAGAAACAACCGTTCAACTATTGTCTTTTATTATTCCGTTTGGGCTCAGAACTTTCTGTCCTGGGTTATTACTCTCAAGTTCCACATACCCTATATGAGTTGAAGCTGAGAAAACTGGAGATTCCTCTCTATTGTCCATTCATTGACTTCATTCCATTCATTGGTTGTATTTGTGGCTAATAGTTCAAGTTCAAGTTCATGAACTCTAAAGATCTTTCAAAGCATATCTAGCACAATATCAGTATAATATCAATATAATGTAATGTGAAATCTACTTCAAAGTATTAGGTTTAACACAATATAAAATGTACAAATCAATGTACCTTCTTACATTCAGACACACATGTCCATCGGTGTCTGGAGCTTGACTGACTATGGCATTTGTCTCTATCTCATTCTAATGGAAGGCAGAGAAAAATGAAACTGGTCTGGTAGTTTCTGGTCACTTAATTTAATAGCCCAGTGACTTGATAGAGCAGTCTTTCAGATTAATTATTAAAATCATACCTACAATAAATGGAAAAGCCACTTTTGTCTTATAATCACTACTAAATTTACTTTTCCTTATGCCATTTAGATTAATGTAACATATAACTTCTTTTCCATTTACACAATGCTTGACAGTAAAAAGACTTTTTCCTGATAGCACGTTCAATTCTTGTTAGTAGCATTAAGTACAAGTAATAGAATTGTTAGCCATTTCAGAATTTCTATCACCATAGTCAGAGGATGAAAACTCTATGCCTGCAAATGTATTTCCTTTGCAACTGAAAATAAATGTGGTTTTAAAGTAGCAACATAATGTGTCTTTGGGAATGTGTATACATTTTCAATTTGTTTCACTTTAACCCTCAAAATAAATAAATCTATGGTAGCCGACTGGCTTCAAAGCAACTTAACCTTAATTTTAAGACCATACTAAAAATATTGTCTGCACAACCTTCCCTAATCAAGTTTGAAAGAGACAGATGGGCCTGCTTTTTCCTTGCACGGTGTTTATGGTTACAATCCACATTTGCTCACATAACACATTAAAAAAAAATCAGCTGCAGAACTGACATCAGAGAAAGTGATTCCAAATTCTAAATATATATTCTAAATTCAAAAAGGCAACAGTACAGCCTATATATTCCCTGTTGATAATGACCAAAATCTATTTCAGCAAAGTAATAAATGTGAAGAAACTTGTTTGTGAAAGGACAGAAATCCTGTAGGTCATTTCTGTAGAAGCTGCTAAGGTGGCACTTGAGAAAATTCCTTGCAGCTTATTTTCCTTTCTGTTGTCCTCTATAATTCCCAATCTCTCTGATGATTTCTTTGACTTACTAATAAAAGGAGTAGCTATGCTACTGGGATACAGCAAGCACTCATGCTTACTGACATAGACAGCATCAAACTTCCCAAATATTTGTTGTTCCTCCCCAGGGGAGAATTATATTTCTCTGCCAATCAATGTCAGACCTGGCTGTAGGAACTGATTCAGCTAGTAAAATGAGTTCAAGTGACTTGCATCACTTTCAGAGGGAAGTTTTTATAGCCAGTGTGTCTTCCACAGTGATCTCTGTGCCAGATCTGCAATGTTCCTGATAAACATTGCTCTGGCACTCGGGGTCCCAGAGAGCAGACAACATGGAACAGTGAAGCCTCCGATTTGCAAAGACACAGAGTGGGAAGGACAAAAATGTACTTTTGAGGTGTGAAATCATGGACACTGGTAACCTTTAACCTCTAAATGTCTAAAATTGGTGTTAAGAAACCATATACCACAATAAAAGGGGGCTCTTTAACCTAGAAGGTATGGGGGGAAAATAAAGCAGAAGGGCTATTGGAAGAAAAAATACATAAAAAACTGCCTAGCACTTATGCAATGATAAATTATTAGAGGGTTAGAGACTCATCTTTGGGTGACTATTAAGTGGTGGGGGGGATACAAGTAAAGTCATTAATGTGTTTGTTAGTACCAATAGTGCAAGAATGCTTAATTTCTTTTCTCAGAAATCAAATAATTTTTCCTTGTAACCTAAAATGAGCAATAAGATTAGTGGCAGAGACTACGAATTTATGAAATCAGAGAGGAATTCAATTCCTATTTCTATCTCTTCCTAGCTGTTTCACTTTGAGAAATTGATTTTAAGCTGTTATGTCCTCATCTGTAAAAGTAGAATATGAAATCTGTGTCATAGGATCATTGTGAAGATAACAGATAATGAATATTAAAGGTCCTATGTAGTGTGTGGCTTACAATAGCTGCTCAATCAATGTAAATCTTTTACTTTCCCTCTCAACGATGGAAAACAAAAGTACACAAAGTTATCCAGGGCATAAACTTATGGGAGCTTAGGGATGGTTAAGAAGCACTGATTTCAGATTCAAACTGTAATTTAGGATAGAGGGTGTTTCATTGATTCTCAAAAGGCAAATATAATTTTAACTTAAGGATTAAAGAGGACTGGAAGGCTGTTTTGGAGGGACACTGAGCAAGGAGATCAGCAGAGGTTCTGTTTCCTTCTGTCAACAAAGACATTCTGAGAAGACTCCAGCAGGGCAGATGGGGGCACTGGGTTCTTGTCCTTGGTTAGCTCTTGAGAGTGTGAGATTCAAATCAAGGAAAAGAGGAAATTTATATGAAATAAACCCAACCTAACAGAAGAGCAGCTATGTATTGCTATGGTCATTATTACATATGAAATGTCAGTGCATGAAAATGCTGACCCACTCTGGTTCCTTTTTAGACAACAGGGCTGCCAGGTTTCATTGGCATCCAATTTAATGCCTTGGTGAGAAAATCCAGAAAGCTTCTATGTTTTCTGGATCTTATAAGAGAAAATTATACCAGTGTTTCCTTTAATATATTCTGTGAAAACTCTCATCTCTAAGTTGGCCCTGAGTGGGCAAGGAGCTTCTGGCATGGGCAGGTTTCTGATTTTAGCTCATCACTTTTATTCATCATTTACACATGACTTTTGACATTCAATCATGGTTCAGTGGCACAAAATCCTTGAACCTAAAAACATTTTAATGCAACATTAGCTTGATGGCTATGACTCCAAGTTTAAAAAATAAAAATGAATGCCCTTCCCCCAATTACTTCACTATTAATATGGGTTAGAATTTATTCTCTAAATGTTCCTGTTGATCTATTTATCCATCAGAATAAATCTCCTTGGGCATTTGGTGTTCCTTGTATGTTATTAACTTGTTTTTAGGTCCTTTTCCTTTTCTAGCCAAAGCCTATTCCCATTTTTTAAACAACTGGTGTGAACTTGCAAAGTCTATCTGGATCTTCTCCATGCAGTGATGTTCTGACAGAGAACACTCAGATGACATAATCAGGGGCACTATGATCAGATCTGCAAACCTGAAAGATCTACTGTAGCCTTCTCTCATACCAGTCTGTAGTATCACCACTCATGTCCTCTAATGATTCCAATTGCTGATAATGTGTCTCGCCCAATCGAAGTGATATTATACCATAAGACAACTTCATTCATCCAACTGGTCAATAAAGTAATGTCAAACTGAAAGATGATGTTTATACACTCAAGTAATGTTGGTTCAAGGCCAACAATTAAGAGAAAGGAACAGTTGAACAAAGATTCTAAAAAATCGTTAGGATTGGCTCAGAAGAGGGAGTGAACCCAGTACACATGAGTCTAAGCCCCCAGTTTTGGAAGAATACCGGGGGTTTAGCATCTGCAGTACTGTACATCCTATATTGGACAAGATCTGTCTTGAGGCTAGGACCTAAGAGGTTTCTATAAGCCAGTTTGATGGAATTTGTGACCCAGGTACAACTGAAGAAGTTAAAATAAGAACCTAATTAAACTGTAGAAGTAGCTAAAGTTTCATGGCAAAGGCTGATCCAGTAGGGAGTGATGGTATTCTAGGCCAATATTGATCACAATTAGGTAGCTGGTTCAAAAGGATATTATATTACATATATGATTAAATAGTATTTCTTTGCTGAGGTGGGTTGGTTTGGGAAGTTGATTTTATTAGGGAGTTTAGAGAGAAAGACCAGTTTTGGCTATGGCTATTAATGTGAAATATGCTTAGAGATGGGGAGAATTGTCTCAAGGAGTTGGTTAAGTAGAAAATTTTGACACAGCTATTTCACTCCTTGGTCTACACCCAAAGGACTTAAAAGCAGCATACTCCAGGGATGCAGCCACATCAGTGTTTATAGCAGCTCAATTCACAATAGCTAGATTGTGTAACCAACCGTAGATGCCCTTCAACAGATGAATGGATAAAGAAACTGTGGTATATATACACAATGGAATATTACTGAGCCATAAGAAGAATAAAATTATGGCATTTGCAGGTAAATGGATGGAGTTGGAGAATATCATGCTAAATGAGATAAGCCACTTTCTCTGATAAGTGGATGCTGATACATAATGGGAGGGAAAGGGGGTAAGGAAAGAATGGAGGAACTTCGGATTGTATAGAGGGAAATGAGGGGGTAGGGGATAGGGAAAGATGGTGGAATGAGACAAAGATCATTACCCTATGTAATGTATAAATACATGAATGGTGTGACTCTACATCATGTACAACCAGAGAAATGAAAAGTTGTACTCCATTTGTGTACAAAAAAATCCGAAAAATTTTAAAAATAGATACAATATTTTAAAAAAAGGACTGGGACTGTGGCTCAATGGTTAAGCACCCCTGGGTTCAATACCCTGTACCAACAAATAAATAAATAATAAAAAATAGAAAAACTTGAAATATTTGTTTATTAGTTTTCCACTTCAAACTAGTACTTCTTAAAATCACTGATAATGCAGGTTGCAAGATAAAAAACGAACAACAACAACAACAAAACCCCACTTGGTTTTATGCCAGTGTATGTGGCTTCAGTAGGATTTCCTCAAATTTATTTTCTATTTAGAGTTTCTACCCAAGCTCAGCTCAAGGTTTACCTCCTCCAGAAAGTACTTCCTGACTCCCTTTCCCTCACAGCCTCTTCTCTGTCCCTTACTCTTCTCTTATGTTACCTCATATGATTGCATTGGAAAGGTACTTATTTAGTACCCACGCCAGGTAACATTTGAGCATGCTTTGGCTACACTGGAGAATAAGGATTCTTGTGCTTGGCGGAGTTTACCTTCCAGTGGGCAAAAAGGGAGAAATGACAATAAACTAATTTACCTGTGATTTAATGAACTGCTTTCTCACCTGATTCCTCGAAGTCGATATATTGTTTTTTTCACCTCTGTTGCCTACAGTAGGTCATGAATAAGGATTTGCCTAATGACTAAATGTGAAATTCTGACCATACTGAAAGTCAAAAGCATTCTTAAAAGAGAACGTTTGAGCCTCTATTCTCTGTGCTAATTTATGAACTAGCACAGAGACTAGAGCAGTTGCGTAGTAGTTTCCAATTTTATAGATCTAATTTTGGAAAATTTTATAGTTGAAACATTGAGTTGTCAAACTTACCCAATTTCAATGATCACAATACTTCTTTTTAGTCAATGCCCTTTAATCCTACAAAATTTTCAGTGAAGAATCTTCTGATTTTGCTTGGTTTCCAAAGCACAAAATAAAAATAAACCTCTACTCTTAATAGGATTTAAACATCAAAATATTACAAGACTCATAGGGCTTTAAATCTAGGATGATAGTCAAGGGTTGTGGCTTGATATTCAAAATAACTCTGAAATGGTCTTCACGGGATGTCCATTTAGATAGTTGTACTTAATATCCACACAGCTGCAGTTTCTTAGAATTTACTTTTAGCAAAATCTAGAATATCAATATGCTCCTAAATTTTTTTTCCCTTTAAACATCTTTGTTGGAATGACAAAAGATGACACATTTTCCAGTTTACATAAACCTATGTAGTGCCCAGTCTGGGTCATAGTATACTCGTAGATAAGAATCCAACTAGTGGGTTGGCCACACCCTTTGTGGCATCTCCACTGTTATGTCCCTGCAGCCCTCTTTGGGCATCCTGCTCTTCTTCAGCTTCTGTCCACTAGAGGGTGGGTGGGAGAGACGAAGACAAGACAAAAGGAGAACTGCAAAACAGTTTGATGATGGAGACTAGTTTAAGGATCAATTTAGGAGATCTTAATGCATATTCATCTCATCTCTCATTGCCATGGATACATAAGTTGATTTTTATGAATATAGCATTTATAATAGCAATTGACAAGATGGCAGTATATTATACTGAGCCTATTTTTACAACTTGGGAAATAAATGTCGTCCAGATAAGTTAGAACGACATAGTAAAAACACATTATGCTAGCCCAGAAAAATCAAGCTACAGACAAGCAACATCACACTTCTTTCTTCAGATTTTGAAGCCCCAGTAAATATTTGGGAAATTGGGTTTTATGAGTGTGAGAAAATAAGTTATAGTATTGTTTCTACCAATAATGTCACAATAAGCTGACCTATTCATGTCTTGAATAAAATATTTAAATGATGAAAACAGCAAGTCACTTAAGTCAAGGATTACTGGTTTTAGTCTTTTTCACGATTTTTCCTGGAAGTCACAAGGACCTTATAAATGTATAGGACCGATGACCTATAAATTAATGATGTTGTTAAACTGGTGTTGCTCAGAATATTGAACACAGATTTTGCTGCTCAGAATCCCACCACTATGGGTTCATACTTGGTAAGATCTGCCAGATGAGAGACCAAGACAGAGCAGTAGAAGAAAAATAACATGGGCAGTAAGAGAGAAACCAAGCCTCCTTTCTTCAAGAAAGAATGAATGGAAATTGTACTCAATTTTAAAATTCAGAGTGTATATAACATCCTAAATTTGATCACATACACTTTTCAACTATTTTATAACCTGGATATATGTTTAGGGGCTGGGACCAGTGAGAGGAAGACAGGAAGAAAGTGTCTTTAACAAAATCAGAAATTACTTAATATATAGGGTTGTGTTTCTGTCTCTGGTACCCAAATACCTCCACAATCCCACCCTCGACAAGCACACAGTCTCAAAAACACAACACTGACACACAATCCAGAATAGGAGCCAATGGTTGGTACTGGGTTACTTCTTATTCTTGTACAATCTGCCTGTTTTCCTAAAAAAAGAAAAAGGAAAAGAAAAACACTTTACAGCTACTGTTTTTCTTTCTTTTTGTAACACCATAGACACTCCCACGTAGCACAAGCTCAATTCCAGCCAAACTGTGTGTGCGTGTATGTTTAAATAAAGAAAACAGGTCTTCTAGTTTTATGTTAGCAAAGTCACCTCTCACTGCCAGTGCTAATGCTAAACATGTAATAATACTTTATTGTCATGAGCAGGAATCTGCTTTGCTAATTAAATGCAGCTGTCAGTAATTACTACTTGTCAGTGCAATCTATTTTAGGGAACTCTGCTTTAAATGATAAAAGATGGGCCTGATACAGAGAGGGTGGGATAGGCAAGGTGACTGCATACTTCCTTAGATCAGAAACTCACTTTTTTTAATGCTGAATGGTTAACTTTTATTATGATGATATCTTAACTAGATTATTCTCTATTTCTTCAGTGCATGAGTGATAAAGTTTGCAGTTAGTTATTTTATATCTGAAATCTAAACATCACCCCTCTTTACATTATCTACAAGTATTATGACTTTCACAGTTAGGAATGCATCCTGGTGGGAATAGTTGGTAAAGGTTGGTGAGCCTATAAGAAAAGTATCCAAGGTGAAGTCACTGTGATCGCTACCATCACATATTTTGGTTGAATAGAAATGCAACTTCTAAGTGCTGGCCAACTTGATTAGATATGGAGGAGACTCATTCTGCTTTTTCACTGCTATTCAACCAGGATTTCTCTAGGAAAATGTTCAGACTTCAGTTTAGGACTTTGAAATCTGAAAATGAAATAAAAATCCATGTTTGCTTGTAACATTTAATTTTCTTAACTGACTCTGAAATGAACCTAAAACTCTGTCATCGCTGTACATCTGTGACTAAGAGCAATGTCAGGGCAAGGGTAATGGCAGCCTAATTTGCTCCATGGGGTCTGTCCTGGGGCTGCACAGATGCCGGCATCGTGTCTGGGGTCAAAGCGGGGCAGACCTTTTGTCCTTTCCTCCTCCTCCTCTCTTCCCCTGACATATGAAATGAATGGTGGCAGTGGCAAAGGGAAGCTGTAGTCCCCAGGAGGGAACTGATGGGCTGGTGGATGCACCAAGCAAGAAAAATAAGTGCAGCAGGAAGTAGAGTCTGAGGGAGGTTTGGCATACTAGTGGCTTCGCCCCACTGAGGCCACAAGACTTATCACAGCCCTCAGAGCATCCTGACTGCCTCATCCTTCTTCTCCCACCATCTGCTTTATATCCAACACTCCACTAAAGCCTTGTGTTACTAGTTAATTAATTATCTTGTTATAGGTCCCCATGAATTTGGCAGCTACTTTTCTGAATACAGCACATTACTTCAATAGAATTTTTTTGTGTCCCTAGAGAAAAAAAAAAAAATTTCCCAGGTGGAAAATAACTTTAAAAAGTAGGGTTACCTCAATGCATATTAAAAATATATTAGGCAGAAGACACTATCTGGAGTAGGATGCCTACTCTAATGGGAGTGGCATAAATTCCTCCTTTTTCCATACCATAAATTCTCACTTTTCCTACCGAGATAATTTGCATCATTCCAGATAGTTCTAAAAAAAAAAAAAAAAAATCACAAATTCTAAGTATCAGGGATCTCAGTAGGAGAAACTGAAGAGTCACTAATGTCCTTTGAAAGTCAGGTTTGTTCAGAGAGAATAACCAGAAGGATAAATGTGGATGGTAGATGAGACCTCTGAAAGCTGTGGACTTTTATGGGTTTCCATTCTCCTCTATCACATCCTCAAATGGTCCCACCCATGCTGATTGCCAACGATCATGTTCCGGAGTACAGTAGGTACTCCATGAACAGTTGCTGAATACATGAGCAAGAATTTTCAGCTGCTGTCTTCATACTGAATCACTGTCACACTGCCCACCCCAGGAAAATGAAACAAGTGGGTGACACTTGTTGGTGAGAGTTTAGGCAGCAGGGCCAAAGTAGGAATCTCTGCTCTGGTGATGACAAGAACATGGATTCCATTACCTCACAAGAGGAAACATGGGTCCCAAGTGCTCCATACTCACAAAGATCCCTATTTTCCTTTTTTGCATTATACCCCTTCCTACCTTCAGCTCTCTTTTATTTAATGAGAGGAGCCAAGACCACACTTTGATTCTTTTCTGGATCAATAATAAAAACATAAGGTCTTCCTTTTAAGCTTATGTGAGACATCTAGAGAGTCCTGGCACAGAGGCAGTACCATGCGTAGCTCCAAGAACAGTTGCTCAGCCCGGAGTTGGTAAGTGAAGATGGACCCAAACTCCTATGGCTGGTCTCCCCAGGCAGTAGATGACTGGCACGCAGAGGCAACAACACACAAACCATATTTAGGGACTTTATAACATTTTTTTCTCAGCATGATTATTAATGTACCCCTTTTACTTTCAAAAGTCTCCCAGTTCAGATGGTCCCCTATTTAAACACATACAAGTCTTACATTTAGCTTTATAGCATTTCAATATTTTAGAAAAATCTTTTTTTTTTTTTTTTTTTTTGGTACTGGGGATTGAACCCAGGAGCACTCAACCATTGAGCCACATCCCCAGTCCCTCTTTTTGTATTTTATTTAGAGACACAGTCTCACTGAGTTGCTTAGGGCCTTGCTAAGTTGCTGAGGCTGGCTTTGAACTCATGATCCTCCTGCCTCAGCCTCCTGAACCACTGGGATTACAGGCATGTGCCACCACACCCAGCATGTAAATTTTAATGTATATAAAGAACCACCTGTAGACCAAGAATGACTGATTATTATTAGGAAGAAATTAAATCACACATCATTTCATGGTTGCAAGAGAATAAAACTGGACCCTTTCCCAAGGCAATATAATGACTTGTTAATCAATCACAAAGCTATTAAAGCAAGAGGGGGGAAATATATGATATATCCCTTAGTTAAGGCACTTTAAAAAATAATAAAGTTAAATCCTCACAAAAGCATAAGAATTTGAATGTAAACTTACAAAAACAGAAAGGTCTAGCTTGGTTCTTCTTTCTTCTTGCGCATAGTTTTCTCTCAGATTTTCTCTCAGATTTAAAATATAAAATGAGACTATAATGTCTACATAACTAGGGAAAGTTAGTTAATGTTTTTATGTATTTAAAAGGGAGTGAAGAATATAATAGTGTGATATTTTATCATTGTTCTGTTTTTAACTTTAGAAATGATATACAATAATAAATACAGTCACCTTAAATGGTTATGCAAGTTGAGTGTTCCTTATTTGAATTTGGGAATATTTTTTCTCATTTTGGAATATTTGCACATTTATAATGAGGTATTTTATGGATGGGTCCCAAATATAACCATGAAATTCATTTATGTTGCACATACACCTTATACAGATTGCCTGAAGTTAATTTCATGCAATATTTTGGTGTGATGCATTTTGACTGTAACCTGTCACATGACCTCAAGTGTGGAACTTTCCACTTGTAGTATCACGTCAGTGCTTCGAAGCTATCAGATTATGAAGCATTTTGGATGCTGTTTTTTCAGATTAGGGATGCTCAACCTGTAGTTATATACTATATTAAATGTATCAATGAGTTTATAGAACAATGCATTATATTTTACATATTTCTGAACATTATATCTTTGAAGGTAATTTATTTTAACTGCACGTATGGTTACTTACCAAAGAATGACACACACACACCTCTAAAAAGAATTGCTTCCACATGTTTGCTATTAAATATACTAATCATATATTAATCAACAGGCAATTTATATTCTTGAGTACTAGGTCAATAACTGTAATTTGATTATCATATGCTATTAGTTAGTCTTGGTACTTTGGTCATGGTAAAAAAATTTAGTTTCATACTTATCTCAAATCTTTAAAAGAAATTAGATTTTATGTGACATTAAGTAGATACTAATAACTGGTTAAATATAAATTCCTTGCTTAATGAAGAGAAATAAACTTAATTACATAATATGATTATTAAGTATACTTAAAAGAATTTGAATAGAAAAAAAACTAAAAAGCAATCTTACAGACTATTCTGGAACCTTCAGAAACTTTCTTAATCTTGCAGGAAGAAAATAAAAATAAAAACTGTTTAATTCTCTACAGATAAATATTAGGAAAATGGAGACCTAAGTCTATTCTTAAAAATTAATAGTCTTAGCTAGGCTCAGTGGCACACACCTGTAATCCCAGAAACTCGGAGGTTGAGGCAGGAGGATTGCAAGTTGGAGGCCAGCTTTAGCAACTTAGTGGTACCCTGTCTCAAATGAACAAACAAATAAATAAAAAGGATCAAGGATATAGCTCAGTGGTAGAGCACCCCTGTGTTCAGGCACCAGTATGGCAAAAAGTTAAAAAAAAATTAATAGTCTTAGTGACGGGGATAGTTTAGAGGTAGAGAACTTGCCTAGCATGCACAGGGCCCTGGGTTAAATCTGTAGTTCCACTCCAAAAATATTAATAATCTTGATGGATGATTGTTCTAGATACAGGAGACACTAGAGAAGAGTGAAGAGAGTACTAATAAGGTACAAGAAGAAGGGGTGGAATTTTCTCTGCTCTCTCAGGCAGAATTGAACCCTCTTTCACACTGTCTTCCCTGTATCTTCTCCCCACCATCTAGCAAATGGAAGCCCATTTGTTTCTTTGCCAATTGGATTTGTTCTTATGCTTACAAACTCCGTGAGAGCAAAGACTAAGCCATTACATCTTCAGTCACCTCAATCCTACCAGGCATAGAGTAGTTGCTAAGTAAATGACTACTGAAATCAATTAGCAATAGAGAGGAAAGCATAACAATGTATCTCAGGCAGAAGGAGAGAGAAAATGATTGGTTCTCCAATAAAAATGTAGTAAGTCCTTCTTATGCTCCAGACATTGTAGTAGACAGTGAAGACATGAGTACTGGAGGAGGCAGGAGAGAATGGGTATATATGGGTGGGAGAGAATGACAATAACTCAATGGGGTCTGATCTATACTATTGTGGAGGAACAGAAAGCTAGACCATTCTGACTTGGGTGTGAGTGGGTGGGCTGCACAGAAGTAACAGGGTAAGAAAATAAGTTAGACCAGGAGAGAATATGTAGGCAGAGGGGCCAGCACATCAAAGGCATGGACGTGTGAAGAAGTGAGGTCCATTCTACATTTGGAATCACCCAATTGCAGGGACCTCCTAGAAGAGGGACAGGAGAGGAGTCCTGGGACAGGCCATTGACTAAGTTCATTTAAACTTGACCCTGTAAGTAAGGGATGTTGCAGGATATTAAGCTGGGGAACTGCATGATTAGCTTTGTAGTCAGAAAACCTTTCAGAAGCACTGAAGAGGATGGAAGCCCAAGGTCAATAAAGAGAATATCGTCATTCAGGTGAGTCATTCAGGTGAGAGGCTCCAATGACCTGAACTAAAGCAGTAGCACTGAGGCTGGTGAGAGAGCTGAGGAGGCAGGATTGTCATGTCTTGGGGACAGACCAGAGGTGGGAAGAGGCAGAGATACAAAAAAAAATTTTAAGGTACCCACTGTGCTCCCACTAACATTTTTCACTTTGTAACTAAGTTTCTCCTTGGTTTCCTTCTTTTCTTTAGTATCTTGGCAGGTGATACTGGAAACAAAGAAGATAAATATAACAAAGTACTTGAAAAGAAGTAACACTAAAAATGGAAAGATGTATACAATTCTCAAGTCCTCCCAGGTGCAGTGTCACATGCCTGTAATCCCAGAGACTCAGGAGGCTGAGGCAGGAGGAATGCAAGTTCAAGGTCAGCCTCAGCAATTTATCGAGACCCTGTCTCAAAAAATAACATCGCCACAAAGACTGAGGATGCACAATATAGAAAGAAAAGTGCTCCTAGGCTAGGTTCAATCCCCAGTACAAAAAACTAACAAACAAACAACCCCAAATCCCTCAAGCTCTTTGTGGTTGGTAGTACAGAGTTAGGAGTCCATTATTTAAAGGTATTCTAAAACTCCAAAACTGAAAGCTGCCCTAGTAACCCTTGACTACCTGGTCATCCATTTCAGAGTATATAGGGTATGTGATTAGACAAACATCTGATTAAGAAAAGTAATTAATTTCATTCATAGAAAATTAGGAAATAACAATTATATACTTAGAAAGGTTTTATAGTTGCCACACACAGTTTTCAGGACAGTTGGAAAAATATTGCTTAAAGAGCCACATCTCAGGGCTAAGTGGGGATGATACATCTAGTCTAGATTTGGAAACAGAAACATATTCATACTGAATGTAAAGAAGCCTTCCTATCAGCAATCCATCCATCCATGGCCCATCAATCTCTCCTGAGCCCTTGTACCTGTCTTGCTCTCTGCCACTGCACCCAGGTCCCTTTGGATGCCTTAGCTCTCTGCTTCCAGGTTCTGAGATACTTCCAGGAAGAAGCTCTGTGTCTGTCCCTTCATACCATGAGCCAAGCAGCATGGACATAAGGGTAATAAGAACACAATCCCTATTTTGAGAAGCAGTCAGGTGGTTAACAGAAAAATCTTCAGGCTTTTCCTGGGCATTCTCAGGAGGAAAGAACCTTTCAGATCCACAGGATCCCTGGAGCTACCTAATAGAGAGTTTGGGCATTTCTCTACCTTCTATCCTTGGGAGAAAAGAACTCCTTCCCAGTGGTCTCAGGTTCCATAATGTTCCATTCAGCTCAGAAAATTAAGGCAATTAGGAACTTCAGGTCACAGGCAGCTGGCTCACCAGATGAGGAAATCCCATTCTTAGGCAACGTCAATTCCCACCAGGGCACACATAGTGCAGATTCAGCTTTTCAGCAGTATTGTGGTAGACCTATGGCAGTTTTCTTAAAAATAGGTCCAACAGTTTGCTGAAGTTAATATGGAGTAATTCATTGCTTTAGTGGTCATTTAATATATATATATGAAAATAGTATGATATGACAAAACCAAGAAATTAACTTTTATTTAAATTAAATTAATCCTTTTGCTGCAGGGAAAACACCAGAAAATAGCAGGACATGGATTTCAAGGTCTGGGAATCTAGGGCTAGTAAGTGGGAGATAATGGCAGCAGAGAGGTCTGGTAATGTGGGGCTTACCTGTGGGAGCTGGAGTTAGGTGGTGTGGGTTTGAGTCAAGGTTCCACCCCAGTAGCTATGAGACCTTTCTGGGCCTCATTTCCCTATCTATGAAATGCAAATACTAATGACACGTTCCACCCAATGCTTCATGAGAGTAAAATACATTAAGAACTATACTGCATTGTGTATAGAAAAAAAATAAATGTTAGCTAGTATCATTTGTTAGTTTTACAAGATGAAGAGATGAATAGGTATATATTAGGAAAAAAACATGGAAGGACTTGAGTTTCTAAGCCTTATAAGCATAAAATAGGAATAGCTGACTAGTTACCAAAATTAAAATAAGTCTAAAAACAGTTAATAAAATTAAACTTAACCTTTTTAGTCAAGTTACCCAAGTTTTGCTGCAGTTGGTAGATAGCTTTCCCCTTTATACAATAAATTCTATAAGGTATAAAATATGAGATTAAACAAATTATGTGTATCATAAAACATTTAACTCATGTTGGATCTAAAGAGAAATAAAATTTTCCAATGCTTTTAGCAAAAACTTGTTCTTCCCATATACTGTAGATGAGGATACACATTTCAAAGAATAGTGTGAACATGTGTAGCTGGGCCTTGCAAGAAACTATGAATCTCTATTTCTGTGCTTGCCACAGGCCTTTAAAGCCAGTAACACTTTAATCCAACCTAAGTCTTGAAACAAACATTTTTCTTCATCCAGTTCCATCAATAGTAAGAGATCCAGAGAACCTGTAACTTACAATGGAGACCGATTCAAATACACTTATGTTGAGCATCATGCACCCTATTATGTTTAATCATGTATAATGGTGCTATGGTGATGTTAAGGATGATGGTGGTGGCAGCAATTATCAACTGCTTCCTGAACCTCTGTGCTAGGCATGTGTGTGTGTGTGTGTGTGTGTGTGTGTGTGTGTATGTGCGTGTGTGCGCGCGCACGCGCGTGTCCATACCAGGGATTGAAGTCAAGGACACTTAACCACTGAGCCATCTTCTCATCCCTTTTTATTTTTATTTATTTATTTATTTATTTGAGACCAGGTCTCACTAGGTTGCTTACAACTTCGCTAAATTGCTGAGACTGGCTTTGAACCTGGGATCCTCCTGCCTCAGCCTCCCAAGCCACTAGGATTACAGGCATGCATCGCCATGACTGTCTTGTGTTAGGCATTTTATGTAGATCATCATAAAAAAGTGTACAAACTGGCATTCCCACTACCATGGAACAGATAAAACTACTAAGAATTAGAAAAGCTAAGTACTTTGCCAAGATGTCATAGCTAATAAGCAGTGAAGTAGGGATCTAATTCAGCCAACTGTCCGACTCCAGTTCTTGTACTACAATAAACACTTTATTTATGTTGAGGCACGCTTGGGATTACTGTGAGCTTTTCATTGACTTCAGTTAGTTAACTATGGGAAAGAACATTACAGTGACATTTTAATATGTTCCTGAATAGTTCCCCAACCTATACTCAAATAGTAAGATTGTTAATATTTATGATAGGTTGGTTGTGCTCCCTCATTAGCAGTTTAAAGATTCTGTTACTTAATGTTAATTATGTCTTATATGGCTTTTACCAAAAAAAAAAAAAAAAAAAGGCACAATTACAGACATTCTTCCTTTTGTCTATTTTAATTTAAACATTTAATTCACACTATTATCTCACACTCCTACATCATCATCTTCCTTCTCTCAGGCCACTCCATCTCATACAGGTTATTATTCCACAGGGTTCCATAGATAGTAATGTCCTGAGATTATCATGAAAAGAAAAATGTCTATCCAATATTAAATCCCACATCTTAAAAAAACTATGCAATTATAAAATCATTTGAAGTTTCTTTACCTCTGGCAAGCAACTTGTAGAATATCCTGCTTCAGGTCATACAGTAAACATTAATGGAATGCCTACTGTGTGCTGGAGGGCTTAAGCAGAGTAGGTCTCATTTCACACTTTCTATAAAACTGAGATTTCTTTGGCATGTACCAAGTAGTAACACATAACACTGACCTCTGTTCAAGTTCACATTATAAGGATATTATGGGAGGCATAAAACACTCAGTATCAGATTCTGTGCTATTAAAACTACTTAAGTATGGCATCAGTTCTTAAAGTTGCCTAATTTAAAAGCAGCTGAACCTTAGAAAATTATTGAGTCCATTAAAAACTACATTAAGGTACAGTACCATGCTTAAGTGTGGCTCTGGTTCAGGTTATGTCACTGTTTCATTACAAAAGCCCTCCTTAAAAATTTCTTAAGAATTCCCTCTAAGTTGAAAACTGTTGTAAATCTTAGCAGCTAGCATTTATTTTGCTTTAAGACAACTTAGCCCTCTATTTAGGCAAACTTAAAAAACAAATATCTATTCAAGAGCACAGCACAGTAGATTGTCTTGGCCTAGAGTAGAGCTTGAGCCATTTATTTAATAAGATGAGACCTCAGTTTCCTCATCTCCCCAATGGGGATAATAATAATTACTTTGCCTATCTAATTTCCTTCTTCAAAATGGGCGATGATAGACTGGCTACTAGAATTTAATGAGTTATTGTTGGTAGAACTCTATGGACAGTGTCAGGCACATTCTAAAAGTTATTATAAGTGTTTATTAAATCAACTGTTCAAAAATTTTGGGAGTCTCCAAAATTTTAATATCAAACTAGTTGAGCATTTATAATTATTATCCTTAGAATGATGCCCTCTTCACAAACCACATATACCACAAGGGAAATTTGATTCCTGTAGTTCAAAGATATTATGGAAAATATAGATAAATACAGAAACAAAAATAATATATAATACACATATGCATATATCTATGTATGTATATACATACATTTTATATTTCCATATAAAACTTACACACATAAAACATGACCCAAAGTCAAGTCAAACATTCAACTATTTTTTAATACTGACAGCCTTCTTTCATAAACTTTTCAAGAAGATGAAATAATCCATTTTACAAATGTTAATTAATAATATGATATAATAATGAAAGTTGCATATAAAATTTAGAGTGGTTCATTTATCCTATCTGTACATTGCACCAATCTCCAAATGTAATCTTTTAAGTTTATTTTTGATAAATGCTAGATATTCTAAAGTGGGTTTGATTTAGATCAGGGATTTTGAATGTAGTTATTAATACCTTGCTTTAATTGTACTTCTGCTGTGAAGGTTAAGATAACATCACAACTCTCAGAAACAACACTGACTCCACAAAAGTAAAATTTGTCAGCAATTAAAAATATATACTTTTGTTGGTTTCATATTTAACTCAGAAAACATAGAAGTTTTCTAAATAACAACTAAATATTCCATAATGAAAAGTTTAGATATTTTGGCTTTGACTTCCCCTACCAACAAAAGGACAGGGCTTAAATGGAGATAAATCTTTGTTTTGAATAATTATTCCTTTGACTTGATTTGCTCTCTCCTCTTATTACTCTTCCGTAAAAAAATACAGAATTCTTTTATCAAACAGTAATTACTCAATTATAATAATTTTATAATATTCAAGTATTGGAAAAAAAATTGAGAAATTTTAAAATAATGCATACAAAGACAGTGAAGTATACAAGCATGCACATAATTTCAATGACACAATCTTAGTGTTATTGTTCACTCTATTTCACTAAGTTTTAGCAAGCATTCTCTCTGCCAATAGTTCCCTTTACTAGAAGTTACCTTTAGAGTTATTTCATTCATAAATTAGGATTCCTACAACAAAAGACCATCCTGGAAGACATGTCAAGCGAGTCAAAGAAAATTCTCTTTTACTAAAATTTTCAAAAAATACTTCTCTTTTTCTAAAAATGAAGCAAAAAAAAAAACTTTAAGTAGTCATTTTTATTATCTTGCTCATTTACATATAATTGTATTTTAAGAGACATTACTGTTTCTGAGATTAGAAAAATCAAGAGATGAGAAGTTAAGGAGCAAAATATTTGTTGTGTTCTATGAATTCAAGTTCTCTTTTTCAATGCAACAGAAACATTTGCATTTATTCATAAATGAATACTAATGACATTCGGATCTGGCACTGCTCCATAGAAATCATACCCAGTGCACAGATAGTTATATGACTCTAAAGTATTTAAAGAGCAAGATTAGCGTCAACAACAATTCTCTGAAGTTGAGTCATATCTAAATAACATGGTGGGTTAAGAATAATGGTGGAATTTAGGGTGGAAACAAAGTTGGTTAGTTAACATTTTCCATGATTTTTGCATCAGTAGCTCTTTGTTGATCACCTACTTTGGGCAAGATGTGCTTCCCTAAGTAAGCCTCTGCTCTACAGTTCTATCTCACAGTGTAGGAGTAAGCACCCTGTTTCTAGCAATAATCCTTTCTTGTTTAAAATAACATCCCAGTTCAGCTATGCACATTGTGCGTACTCATGTGCTTGATAAATACAATTTTGAATGAGTAAAAATTCAGTGAGTAAGAAGGTTATTCATTCAAAAACATCTGTGTATGTGTTTAAATGTAAGGACAATAATGCAAGCCTGATCAAAACACTGAGCAACACCTCCTCACAAAGATGTGAAAGGGAGAAACTTTAAATATTAACATGCAAGCATGCAATCTGGCTTAATCTAGAAACCATGGCCCAGTCCTTGTTGTAATTCTCCATTGAACACTATGCTTGTAATTTCCCATACAATCTGCTTAGGCATCTATTTGAAAATATTATTTTATATGAGTTCTGATGTTTCCATATATTTTAATAATTGAGAAACGAACATTTTCAAATACCACAGTATAACTTGGAAGAGTAGTTTTTCTTTTCACTATTAAAGTGCATCAGAAGCAGTTAAATGTAAGCAATTGTTTCCTTTCCATCATTATGTGTCTTCTAACATCTCCTTGGATCTTATCACAATTCACTGGTGAATAACTTTATATTCTTGAAGTAAAGAAGCCTGCCCTGGTGTTCACTTAGAAAAATGACCATTTGTAAACAAATACAGGAAGAAAGGTAAGTAGAATTGTTTTCATTTTTTTTTTTAAAGAATTTCACTAGGGGGAAACACATAGGTAAACTTTAAAAATCTGTTGCAATGTAATTGATACCAATAAAAGACATTTTTAAATAGTCATTTTAGATATTCAAATTTGTTATTCCCTTTTATTGTCTTCTCTTTAACTTTTCCATGTAAACAAAGCTGAATATATTTGAACTGACTTGTAATGTTAAAAAATTTGTTTAAAGCTCTGAAATATGTAGAAATCCCTGGGCAAAATCTTTCAGAAACACCCACTTTTAATTACTTCTATCAAACGGGTTTAGAAAGGAACTCTGTCACGGAAAGGATGCCCACCCACTTTTGCTCCCGCCCAACCCGACCCTGCACGCTATTTATCAGGCTAAGTTTACATAAATCAGAGGGGAGTTACAGTGCAATTAAATGTATCCACGAAGTAATATGATATAAAGCACTTTGCAAATATTAATTTTCCCCTTAAGGGATCAATGTTTTCCATGAAAAACTGGTCAGAGGGAAGGAGAGAAGAAAGAGAAAGAGAGAAACCCACCCGGTGAGGACTGGGGAGACCACAGATCCCGGGATCCCAGTTGCAGCTCCGTTGGGTGGGTCTCATGAAGCACTCAGGGAGGAAAGCCTGAGAGAGGAACCCACCACGGTGAAGTGACTTGGGAGTTATGGTAGAGGTTTGCTGGTTGTGTTCCTGGAGCCTCTAGGTGAATGTATTCACATCAGGCAGGGCGCTCCTAATTCCCCGCTTCCCTGAAATAAGGTGATCTCCCAAGTCTCAGCGGCAGGACAGGAGTCACAGCGCTCTAGTCAGTAGCCAAAAATGACCTCGCGGACCTCTTAGCAATAGCAATATGACCACCCCCTCTACTGCATCCATCTCCTGAGTGTATGCGTGCGTGCGTGTTGATAGTGGGTGGGAAGGGTTGCGTGAAGTGGGGCCGTGAGGTGGCGGGGACTGGTCATGCCAGCTCCAAACAGTGAGCAACCCACCCACAGTTAACTGAGCCTTTGCCTGTCCCCTACCTGCCCTCTGTTCCGGCTTCATAGCCCCTCACTCCCCTAAAGCTGCTCTAAAACTCCAAGAGACAGTATAGAGCCACCCCCAGAAGTGACGGAGCATGAGCCCCCAAACTCTGCCGGAGCGCGGTGAAGAGAGAGAACGCGTGTTCTCCTTCTCCCTCTAGGACAGCGCTAGGTGTAGCGCTCAGGAAAAGAGATTGAGACTGACAGTCTAAATTCACCCGCGCAATCGCCCCCGCTATTTTTCATCTCCTACTAGTTTAACCCTGATCCCCAGCAAACGTCTCAAAAGTCTTCCCCGGGCAGCGCCCAGGAAAACCGCACCCCACAAAGTGTTTTTGGCTTGCTTTCGGTGATTTTCTTCCCTTGTCATTTCCCCCCAATCTGAGGTCTCAGCCCAGTGTGCTCGAGCCCCTCCCCCGCGCGAGGCGGGCAGTGCGCCCTGCTCACCATCGTCCCCGGCGGCGGCGGCGGCGGTGGCGCGGGCGGGAGCCCAGGGCGCGGTGGCCGGCGGCCGGTCACGCCGGGCCACGGGGCCGTTTCTGCGGTCCCAGCGGGAGGCAATTGGTCCAGGAGTTTCGGATGCTCTGGCTTGGGCTCAGCTGAAAGCGAGTCGGCGTGAATGGGAGCAGGCAAGCAGAGCTGTGTGTGCGCGCGTGTAAGAGGCGGGCGGGCTCCTACACACAGGCGGCGGCGGCGGCCGTAAGGTCCGGGGCGGGGAGCCGGGAGGGGGAGGAGGCGGGCGAGAAGTAGTGGAGTTTAGGGCGCGTTTCCTGCACTTCCCCGGGAGACTGGAGCCAGGTGCGGCAGGGCGCGCTCCCGCGGCGCGGGCACTGCACGGGTTGCCGCCTGAGCCCGAGTCCGCGCAGTGTCGGGGACCGCAGACGTTCTGCGGGAGGAGGTGCGCATCCTCCTCTCCCCGGAGGGCACCGGCGCAGCCCCGGACCCCTCGAGCGAAGGGTGAGAGCCTCGGGCGTTTTCGGTGACAACCTCGAGCTGTTTGTTCCTTCTGGATGCGCCCAAAAGAGCAACAGTCAGTGTGGTTGGGATCTTCTCTTCTCGCGTCCTCCAACCTCTAGTGCCAAGCTGTGCGGGAGCCCGACTCCCCGCGGCTTGCGCTGTCACGGCCGCCGCCCGGCCCCCAGCGCGCTGGAGCCGGCAGCTGCCTCCCGGAGACGTGCCCAGCTGTGTGCGCGTGTGTGTGTCTAAGCGAATCTCTTCCCCTCCATCACTCGGGCGCGCAGGAGGGACCAGGTCCCCGGCGACCAGCTGCAGAGTGGCTGCCAGTCCACACCCTCCCGGCTCTCTTCCCACCCACCCCGCCCCTACTCCTCCTCGCCCTCCCCCACTTCCCTGTGCTCCTCCTCCAGCTGCCGTTCCAGAGCTCCCAAAGGCAGCGGAGAAACCGCATGGAAAGGGAGGAGGAGAAGGGTGGGGAAGGAAGCGCAGGTGTCTTCAGCCCGAGAGATGGGCTCACTCACTGGAGCCGCTTGCTGCAGGGGAAGGGCAGGGCCTCAGGCGAAGTGGGAGGAGGAGGATTTATCCAGAGGCGGAGGTCCCGATACTGAGCCATCAGGAGTCCCACCCAGGAGCGGGAACCGCTGGCGAGCAGCGCAGTGGGGTAACCAGGTGGGAGCGCAGAGCTCCTGAGCGGACTGAGGTCTCAGCTTGGGGAACCGCGGAGGTGACCAGTAATGGTAGAACTCCCCGGGACTTCGAGGTCGAAGGGAACCATTTCTGAGATGCTGAGACATGTCTTTCTGGGATAAGGGGGGTGAGGTTGACTCACTCAGACCTTGGGGCACACAGGTGTTCAGGGAGCTCCCCTTATCTGGCTGGAGAACTGGAGGCTGTGAAGGGTCGGGCGTCAGCAGTGGTGCTTTGGGCTGCTGTATGCATTCAGAGTCACAGGGGGCGATCACCATCACCGGTTAGCTGGTTAAAGGAACTCAGGGTTCAGCCTTTTTTCATGTCCCAAGTCCCAAGCCCAGAGGCACACTCATCTTTCCAATTTAGTCTGTCTGTCCTATGCCTTGCCCCTCGGAAAACAACAGACTAGGGTACTGATTCTACATTCTATTTACTGCGGTCCTTGCCTGAATGAAAGGATCCCATACAATCTAAGGAAACTGTTATGTTACTGCTTCTCAACTGTACTCTTCTCCCTCGAAATACATCCATAGCCAATCAAATAATCTGAGGAACTATCGTTGTTATTAATAAACACTCTCTCTCTGAAATTTTCTTGAAAAATACCTCTCCGTTTTTACTTTTCTTTTTTCTGTAGAGGCATTAAGTCTCTAACTTACATTTCATACTACAAATACAGCGCACAGAAAGGTCCTTTAGGCAAATCACAATGTTACTGCTCAGGAGGGCTTGTCTGTTTTCAAATGACAATCAGAATGCAAAGTTGAGTCAACCTGAGGTCAGTGGAGAAGACTGGTCCATTTAATTAGAGGTCTGTTAGAATGATCACCAGCAACAACACTAGAAAGAATTGCTGTGCTTTCTCCAGTATCCATTCCTTTTTATTATAGTAATTTCACTTTGTTAATTTAGTCAATCTGAAAATGAACGGTCAGATACAATTCATAAGGCACAATATTTCTAGATTCCCATTCAAAATTCAACCTCACCTCCTTCCACAGACTCATTTCCAAAGGTCATGAGCTCAGATCTCAAACTGCATTTTTTAACTGTCAGGTTTTAACCTGAAGATTGGAAGCCCTTCTAGTTCTAGGAGGAGATAACTTAAAGCTAAGTAAACTTGTTTACCAACTACTCAGACAAAATCCTAAGCTCAGCAGCAACAACAAAATATATATTGTGTAATGTATTGAGCTGAGGAAAGATGGCTGTTTGCCAGATATGTGATCCATTAACCTCTTTAGCTCATTGTTGGCAACAATAGCATACAATCACATTCTTATGTTTGAGAGACAAGGGATTTTTTTTTCCCATCTCAAAATCACAATGCCACATTATAGTCTAAAAGAAACCTCAAACAATAAAAGTAATAAGAAAGGAAGAAACACAATTTGCTATTTTTTTCCTGAACTAATGTTTCTATTCTGTTGTTTTTTTCTTTTCTTTTTCTTTTTCTTTTTTTTTTAACTCAGGGGTGTGGATTGCTGATAAGCAATAAAACCCACAAAGGCATGACAATAGATTTTGAAGAAAGTCTCACTCCAACTATCAGTCCTTTCAGTTAGTTAACTTTATTTAAAATGTTGGTTTGCATTATCTTTTTATTGGTATTCATTCTTTATTTTGAACCCTGAAGATGGCTGAGAAGGAGTATGGGTGAGGTGAATCTATTTCTTATTCTGTTTCACATAAGGCTGGTACCTCCATAGCAGCTGAGGAACAGTCAGCAGCCTGTGCTTTGTCAGTGACCCCAACTTCTTCTCAGAGAATCCTTAGCTCTGTAGCTGATGGCATGTGAGATTGTCACACTGATTTTCCCTCCCATGTGCAGGATCATGCCTGCAGCTAGAAGCAGATCAGTCCAGAGTCTGTGAGGTATTTTTCTGGTAATGTGATCAGTCTCCTAGGTCACACACAGGACTCCAGGACTTTCAACAAACCAAGTCCCATTCACCCCCCAAAAGTTACCAGAAAAGGTAATGGTGAAAAATAGAAAAACAAAAACAACCTTGAAACAATAGGATCTTATTGGAAGACTAAGTGAGATCCTGCATCTCAGTCTGGTTTTCAGGGTGCTGCCAGGAGCTGTAAGTTTATAGAGAGGAAGAATTGGAGCAGGGGATGAGAGTTATGCATAATTAAGTAGTTTTGGTCAGACTGTTATCTGGTGGATCATAATCTCAGTTTGGTTCTGTAAGGTAGCTCAGGAGAAGTCTTTATCACCTGAGGGGGCAGTTGCCACCTGTTGCTCAGGATGTTTATCCATCAGACCAGTGATCCTGCAAGTGGGCAATGACTAGAGATTTCTAGGTACCACTTCCAGGGGCTAAAATAGGATAATGAAAATCTTGCCTCAGTCTTCAAGGGAGACAAAATAGGTTAAGTAAATTTAGGGCTAATAAACCTTGTATTACTAGTTTTTAGATGAATACTTTTTTATTTTTCCAAAATTAAATGAAAGAACCCCCTGCCTCCATGGAGTGAGGTCAGTAATAGCTAGGGTTGTAAGGTACAGAGCTGGTGGACCAGGAACTCTTTCATCAAAAGTAAACAAGCCCTTGTACCCACATTTATATGCTCTGGCACTGTAATTGAGAATCCCTTGTTTAAAAGAAATGTGGTTTTTGTATTGTATTATGTTTTGTTTAATCATGGGAGACATTAAAGTGTAAGTCCCTGTGTATTTGCCAACTTTTCATCACTGACCAAGATACCTGACAAGAATAGCTTAGAGGAGGAAAATTTTATTTTGTCTTACAGTTTCAGAGGTTCAGTCTTTGGTGGGAAGGCTTTATTACTGTGGACCCACGTTGAGGGAGAACATTATATCAGAAGGTCATGTCAGAGGAGCACTGCTTCCCTTATGGCAGCCAGGAAGCAGAGACAGAAAGGGGAAGGGGCTGCAAGGAAGATGAACCCTTCCAGGGTAGGCCCCAGTGATCCATCTCCTCCAGCTCCAGCCCACCCGCCTGCCAACCGGTCAGTCCTCTTAAACTAGAGTGGACTGATTAGGTTACAAATGTCATAATCTAAAAATCTTACCTCCAAATATTACTGTATTGACATAGGAACTTTGAGGAGACACTTCATATCCAAATCACAGCATCATGCCTAATTATAAGGGAAACATTTCTCATGGTAGGGATGGGTCCCTAGGTAGGACGATAGAAACTGTGAAGGCGGTGAAAGAGGATTTCACCTTTCTCTAGGTCTTGACCAGTGCTGACCAATAGAAGTGTAGTGAAAGGAACACATGTGAACCACATAATAATTTTAAATATTTTTGTAACATTAAAATACTAATAACAAATAGGTGAAATTAATTTTAATAATATATTGTATTTAATATGATATATCAAGAATATTATTTCAAAATGTGATCAGTATTAAAATTATTAAGATACTTTACATGTTTTTGAAAATATGATGGACAGAATGTCTTCCTAAAGATGTCCATGTCTGAAACCCTGGAACCTGTAAATGTATTGCATTACATTATAAAAGGGATTTGGCACATGTAATTAAAATTACAGGTCTTACAATTTAATCACATGGATTCATTTTTAATAGTCAAATAGTAATTGTTATATTATTCAATTTACCTAGTTAAAATGACAATTTACATATCTTAAATTAGTGAGAAGTTGCTGTTTTTTATCAGGAGGAAAACAGCTAGAGTGACACACATTGGATATACTTTGTATTCGATATATTATAAAAATTCATACATTTCAAGAATTGCTTTGATTTTTGATATTTAGACATCAGCATGTGAAGAACACATGATGACTTTTAAACATATAATTCAAACTACTTATAATTTCCTATATTCCTAACATGAAATTCCAGTCCCTTTGAAGTAAGCCTGCAACATACCTAAGGAACAATGTCCTGTATCATGCATGCAAATTACTTCTCATCCATGTGAACATCTCTTTACTTGAACTTCTAAGACTCCCAGCTCCAGAAGTCATTGTTCAGGGGCTTATGGTGGTCCACAGAAAAAGAGGTAAAATGTTACCTGGACTTATTAACAAAAGTTAATGATTCATATATATGTTATACAGTTATATAATACATAAACTATATACATATATTATCATTTTTCTCATTGAACCCACAAACCAAGCACTATAATGTGCCATCTTCAAATAACATTTGAGACAGTAGAATTAATCTGGAGGGATCACAATGAATTCCATGTAACACAAATAACAATAAAGACCACTTCTCTACAATAACTTTTTAAGTTTCCAGTTAAATACAGAATCAGTTTCATAGTTTTAACAGTGAAAGCTTATACACTGAGGTCAATACATATATCTAGCCTTTTAAGCTAAGCTTGACCATGTAAAAAAGTTTGTTACAAAGTATAAATTAACAAATGCTAAAGAAACTTTTTAAAAGTACTTTTTATAGATATTAAGTACTTTTTATAGATATTAAGTTTCATCCTGCACACAGAATTCAACATAAAGAGAGAAGTCAGAACTTTTATACTTTCATTCATCTTTATTTAACTTTTAAGATAATACTCCAGTAGACTATTAAAATAATAGTGTTACTGGAGTCTTAGGCCAGAGTCTGAACTCTGGGGATTCAATGAACATGTCCTGCTACTTACCCCAAAAAACATACAGCGAAAAGGTAATGGTGAAAAACATGAAAGGAACTTTTATAAGTGTAGTTATACCTGGAAGACAAGGGGACTCAGGTCCTTGGTTCTGTCTTTAAGGGGTTGACGATTATTTTGAGGTATTATAGAAGGGGAATGAGGTAAGGGTTGGGGGTTTGCATAGCTAGAGGCTTTGTAGAGCTGCCCAACAGTTGATCTTGATCAGGTGTGTCTGGTCCAGCCATTACCTTAGGATTGGTAAGGTTAGACCTTATCTGCAATAAGAAAAAAAAAAAAAAAAAGTGCTGTTGCCTGGGGAACAGTTTCAACTCATCATGAGATGTTTATGGGTCATACTTGTTGTTCCTATAATCTGAGGTGACTCAGAGCAAAGAAGTCAGATGCAAAATGGAAGCAGGAATGCAGGCAAAAGATAAAGAGTCTAAGTCCTGTTGCAATAGTTAAGTAGTTAGCATATTAAGAATATAGGTCTTCATTGACCACTGCATGGACAGGACCAACAGTATTATTCACTGAACACCACCTCTGGGATAATGTTTATCATCCTTATAAGTTTCCCCATTGTATGGTACCATCTATCTTTCCTTATTTGTTTCAAAGTCTACAAATTCTACCTGAACAATTTCATCATTTTCTCCTACTTCCTTCCTCTCAGGTATAAGTTTTTCCAACAATGAGACCATCAAGACAGAGAAAGCCATTCTCAGGAGAGTTTACACTAAATCAGGAGGGGACCCTTTTTTCTATGTCTACAATAAATTGACACATTTTCATTTATGTATATACCTGACAATCTGACCTGGAGGATAAGAGATGATGATAATGATCAAGATGCCCAAAATGGATATTGGCTTTGGCAATCATTCAATCATTCAACCATTTATATGTCCACATATATGAAAAGATCTTCTCCTCATTAAGAACAGTGTGGTCCTTCTAACCTAAAACAATGATATCTTCTGGTTTCAGTCACCATTCTTGATCTCATTTACCATGGAATATTATCTTCAGGTCATCTTTCACATCTTTGTCTATGTGAATTTGTAGATTCTTCTTTGACATATCTTATATGTCAGCCTTCTTTGTATTTGTTTTTTGGTGGTATTGGGGATTTAACAGGGGGTCTTAGTCCAACTGTAGGTTTAACATCTGTTTTTAGGACTAATCTGTTCCCCATACCTGCAGAATGAATTTGCTGAGTCATTCCAGCTCCCATCTGAGAATTTCTTGTTTGCATTCCAGCACCTCAGTGATTGGGTCCTCACTTCTGCCTTTTTCAAACCTCAGCCTTCATGTTTGTCACAAATCAGATACTTTTGTGGAGCTAGTTTTCTTGTTGCAACATCATGTAAATCTTTGGAGGTTACAATGAGCTAGTTCAGATAATTTTTGCCTTTCCTTTCTGTCTATAGCCTTCCTCCTTCAAAAAATAAACCCAGAGATGACCATGGGGGAGCAATACCACCACTTGCTCCACCAACTTTAACTATTCTCCTCCTTTGTCACCTAATTTCATTTTATTTGCATCAGAGAGCACTTCATAAGCGTGAGAAATCTGGTTAAACTTCTCTCCTATAATTCTTATCAGGGTGGTACTTCAGTTTTCTATAAGCCTTTTTAAACTTCTGATGGCCTTGAGTTTGACCCCAAAACATTCTATTAAAGTGGTTTCTTTCACCATTTTTGATAGCTGGTGAATGATGGCTGGTTTCAGTGAGCAGGAAGGCTTAGGAAGCCACAAATCCTGCCTTTCACTTGAGTATTCTGGAGAGTTCCTTCATATAAGTTCTCAGCAGCAGAGAAGATGCTCAGACTAGAAATAGAAGAGATGCAACAGACGCAGGACTCTGTCACATGAAAAGCATGTGAAGAATGCAACATGCCCTTGTTGGTTTGAAGATGGAAGTGACAATGTGACAAGGAATACAGGTTGCCTTAGATCCCGAAGTCCTCTGGATGATGGTCAGGCAGGAAAGGAGATTACTACCCTGTAACCCAGAGAAACTGAATTTGACCAATGACCTGAAGGATAATGGAGATAGATTCATCTTTTGAGTCCCGACAAAAGAATGAAGTGACAGACACCTTGATTTTGGCTTTATGAGACTCTAAGCAGAGCACTCAACTCAGGTACATGTTACTGGGAATTAATCTGGTTTACAGAATTATGAGATAAAAATTGAGAGCTTTAAAGCCACTAAATTGGTGGTAATTTTTATAGCAGCAATGGAAAACTCGTAGACATACCAGGTCTTCAAATTTGGCATGCATTTTACACAACTAACACATTTCGGTTTGGACTAACTCCTTTCAAGTACTCAATAGACACATGTGGGTAGTTTTATTAAGAGAAGAGCATCATGTTTTACAATTCAAATCATTCCATTTTTAGCCTTCAAGAGCAGAAACCAACCATTGTTATCTGGGACCATATTAGGAAGGTTTTGGCCAGATAGCTATAAAATTGGACTGGGCTTAAAGAAAAACAAACGGAACCTAGAACAGAAGGGAGCAGAGGGAGGCTTTCCAGGCTATGAGAAAGAGTGGGGTTAGCAATGTAAAGACAAGAAAGTGAATCTTGGGTTGATTTGACTGACAACAAGTTCCTTTTTAAAATTAAACTTTAACTGGCACAGAGCAACACAAAAATCCTGCATACTGATGAGATGACATAATGTTTTGATATACTTATATATTGCATTATATTTAAATCAGGTTAGTCATTTCTATTTCCTCAAACATTTATCATTACCTTATGGTGAAAACTTTCAAAATTCTTTCTTCCAGCTCTGCGAAATGCACAGGTTCCTTTTGGCTTTAGCACAAAGCATCTATAAGAACAGCTACAGTTCATGTAGGAGATGGAAAGGTTAGTAATATCTATCGTCTGACTGTTCAGTACAGTGTTACCAGTTCTAGCCACATGAAGCTATGAGACATTACAAATGAGATTAGACTGACTGAGATGCTCTATAAGTGTAAAATAATGGAATGTCAAAGATATCATGAAAAATATTCAGGATGATATTTAATTAGTAATTTTATATTGTGTTAAAATAATAATATTTAGGATTGGCTAAATGAAAATATATTTATTGATAAATTAAAATATATTAATAAAATATAATAGTTGAATATATTAAATTATTTTCACCTTCAAAAATATTTTTAATTAAGGCTATTAGGATTTAAATTGCATATGTAGCTTATATTATGTTTCTTTTTTAAAATTCTAATTAGTTATACATGACAGTAGGATGCATTTTGACACATCATACATAAATAGAGTATAAATTCTCATTCTTCTAGTTGCACATGATGTAAAATTACATTGGTTGTGTAATCATAAATGCACATAGAGTAACAATGTCTGATTGATTCTACTATTTTTCCTACCCGCATACCTACTCCCCCTTCACTCCCCTCTGTCTAATTCGAAGTACCTCTATTCTTCCCTAGTACCACCCCCTGACACACTTATTGTGAATTAGCATCTGTATATCAGAAAAAACTTTGGGCCTTTGGTTCTTTGGGATTGGCTTATTTCGCTTAGCATGATATTCTCCAACTCCGTCCATTTACTGGCAAATGCGATAATTTCATTCTTCTTTAAGATTCAGTAATATTCGTGTGTATATATCACATTTTCTTTATCCATTCATCTGTTGAAGAGCATCTAGGTTGCTTGCATTGTTTAGCTATTGTGAATTGAGCTGCTATAAACATTGATGTGACTGCATCACTATAGTATGCTGATTTTAAGTCCTTTGGGCATAATCCAAGGAGTGGGATAACTGGGTCAAATGGTGGTTCCATTCCAAGTTTTCTGAGGAATCTCCATACTGCTTTCCATAGTAGTAGCACTTATTTGCAGTCCCACCAGCAATGTATGAGTGTACCTTTTTCCCCACATCCTCACCAACATTAATTGTTGCTTGTTTTTTTGATAATTGCCATTCTGACTGGAGTGAGGTGATATCCCAGGGTAGTTTTAATCTGCATTTCTCTAATTCCTAGTGATGTTGAATATTTTTTCATGTATTTGTTGATTGATTGTATTTCTTCTTCCATGAAGTGTCTGTTTAGTTTCTTAGCCCATTTATTGATTAGGTTGTTTTTTTGGTGTTCAGTGTTTTTGCGTTCTTTATATGTCCTGGAGATTAATGATCTATCTGAGGTTCAGGTGGTAAAAATTTTCTCCCATTCTGCAGACTCTATCTTCACATTCTTGATGGTTTCCTTTGCTGTGAAGATGCTTTTCAGTTTGATTCCATTCCATTTATTGATTCTTTGAGGAGTCTTGTTAAGGAAGACATGATGCTGATTTGGTCCTAAGCCAACATGATGCAGATTTGGTCCTACTTTTTCTTCTAGTAGACCCAGGGTATCTGATCTAATGCCTAGGTCCTTGATCCACTTAGAGTTGAGTATTATGCAGTTTGAGAGATAGGGGTTTAATTTCATTTTGCTACATATGGATTTCTAGTTTTCCCAGTATCATTTGTTGAAGAGCCTATCTTTTCTCCAATGTGTATTCTTGGTGCCTTTGTCCAGTATGAGATAACTGTATTCATATAGGTTTTTCTCTGTGCCTTTTATTCTGTACCATTGGACTATGTATCTGTTTTGGTGCCAATACCATGCTGTTTTTGTTACTATTGCTCTATAATACAATTTAAAGTCTGGTACTGTGATGTGTCCTGCTTCACTCTTCTTGCTAAGGATTTATTTGTCTATTCCAGGTCTCTTAGTTTTCCAAATGAATTTCATGATTTTTTTTTCTATTTCTATGAAGAATGTCATTGGGCTTTTTTTTTTTAAATTATTTGTACTAATTTGTTGTACATGACAGTAGAATGCATTTATACATTTTGATAGATCATACATAAATGAAGTATAATTTTTTAATTTTCTGATTGTACATATTATAGGATCATATCAGTCATGCAATCATATATGTACATGAGGTAATAATGTCTGTTTCACTTACTATCCTTTCTATGCCCATACCCTTTCCTCTCCCTTCACTACCCTCTACCTAATATAAAGTAACTCTAAAAACATTCACTGAAGAAAAGATAGCCTATTCAACAAGTGGTGCTGGGAAAAATGGAAAGCCACATGTGACAAAATGAAATTAAACCTTTATCTCTCATCCTGAACAAAACTAAACCCACAGTGGATCAAAGACTTAGGTACTAGAACAGAGACCCTGCAACTACTAGAAGAAAAAGTAGGCCCATATCTTCACCATGTCAGCCTAGGATCTGGCTTCCTTAACAAGAACCCTAAAGTGCAAAAAGTTAAACCTTGGGGATTTTAATAGGAATTGCATTACATCTGTATAATGCTTTTGTAGTATGACCATTAGGACAATGTTAATTTTGTCTATCCAAGAGCATGGGGCATCTTTCTATCTTTTAAGGTCTTCTTTATTTTCTTTCTTTAGTGTACAGTAGTTTCCTTGTAGAAGTCTTTCACCTCTTTTGTTAGACTGATTCCCAAATATTTTATTTTTGGGGGGTGCTGTTGTGAATGGGGTAGTTTTCCTAATTTCTCTTTCAGGGGATTCATCACTAATGTATAGGAATGCATTTGATTTATTGGTGTTAATTTTATATTCTGCTACTTTCCTGAATTCATTTATTAGTTTTAAAAGTTTTTGGATCCTCTAAATACAGACATAGGGATAGTTTGAGTTCTTCTTTTCCTATTCTTATGCCTTTAATTTCTTTCTTTTGTCAAATTGCTCTGGCTAGAGTTTCAGGGATGATGTTGAATAAAAGTGGTGAAAGAGGGCATCCTTGTCTTGTTCCAGCTCTTAGAGGGAAGGGCTTCAATTTTTCTCCTTTTAGAATGATGTTGGCCTTGGGTTTAGCATTTATAGCTTTTACAATGTTGAAGTGTATTCCTGCTATCTCTAGTTTTTCTAGTGTTTGGAACATGAAGGGGTGTGGTATTTTGTCAAATGCTTTTTCTGCATCTATTGAGATGATCATATGATTCTTATTTTTAAGTCTATTGATGTGATGAATTACTTTTATTGATTTCCATATATTGAACTAACCTTGCATCCCTGAGATGAACTCCACTCGATTATGGTGTGCTATCTTTTAAATATGTTTTGTATGCAATTTGCCAAAATTTTATTGAGAATTTTTTCATCTATGTTCATCAGGGATATTGGTCTGAAATTTTCCTGATGTGCCTTTGTCTGGTTTTGGTATCAGGGTGATATTAGCCTCATAGAATGAGTTTGAAAGGGTTCCCTGCTTTTCTATTTCATGGAATAATTTGAGGAGGATTGTTGTTATTCTTCTTTGAAGGTCTTGTAGAACTTGGCTGAGAATCTGTCCAATCCTGGGCTTTTCTTAGTTGGAGACTTTTGATGGCATCTTCAATTTCTTTGCTTGAAATTAATCTGTTAAATTTTCCATATCCTCCTGATTTAATTTGTATAGGTTATATGTCTCTAGAAATTTGTCAGTCTTCAATATTTTCTATTTTATTGGAGCAATATTTTAAAAGAATTGGTGATTATTTTCTATATTTTAGTATTGTTCATCCTGATGTTTTCATTGTGAATTTTAGTAATTTGAGTTTTTTCTCTCTCTTGCTTGGAATGGCTAAGGGTTTATTGATTTTTTAAAATTTTTTTCAAAGAATCAACTTTTTGTTTTGTCAATTTTTTAAATTATTTCTTTTATTTCAATTTCATTGATTTCAGTTCTGATTTTAATTTTTTCCTGTCTTATACTGATTTTGGTGTTGATTTGTTCTTGTTTTTCTAGGGCTTTGAGATGTAATGTTAGGTCATTTATTTGTTGACTTTCTATTCTTTTCATGAATGAACTCAATGCAATGAACTTTCCTGTTAGCACTGCCTTCATAGTGTCAAAGAGTGTGTTGCAATTCTCATTTACTTCTAAGTAATTTTTTATTTCATTCCTGATTCTTCTGCTATCCATTGGTCATTCAATAGTATATTATTACTCTCTAGGTGTTAGAGTAGCTTCTATTTTTTTTATCATTGATTTCTAATTTCTTTCCATTATGATCTGATAGAATGCAGAATATTATCTCTATTTTTTTGTATTTGCTAATAGTTGCTTTGTGTTCTAAGATATGTCCTATTTTAAAGAAGGATCCTTATGCTTCTGAGAACAAGGTGTATTCACTCATTGAGGGATGAAATACTCTATATATGTATGTTAAGTCTAAATTATTGATTGTATTATTTAGTTCTATAGTCTCTTAGTTCATTTTTTTGTGTGGAGGATCTATTTAGTGATGATAGAAGTGCGTTAAAGTTACCCAGTATTATTGCATTGTAGTCTACTTGATTTTGAAATTGAGAAGAATTTGTTTGATGTACATAGATGCTTCATTGTTTGGGGAAATAGATATTTATGATTGTTATATCTTATTGATATATAATTCCTTTAAGCAGTATCAAATGTCCTTCTTTGTCCCTCCTGATTAACTTTGGCTTGAAATCCACTTTATCTGATATAAGAATAGAAACCCCTGCTTGTTTATGTGATCCATGTGAGTGCTATATTTTTTCCCTTCTTTTCACCATCAGTCTGTGGATGTCTTTGCCTATGCAGTGAGTCTCTTGGAGACAGCATATTGTTGGATCTTGTTTTTTAATCCAATCTGCCAGTGTATGTCTTTTGATTGATAAGTTTAGGCCATTTATGTTCAAGGTTATTATTGAGATATGATTTGTTGTCCCAGTAATTTTAGTTTATTTCTGGTTTCTAATTTGACTTAGTTTCTCCTTTGATCAACTAATCCTTTAGTGTAGTTCCTCCCATTGCTGGTTTTCACTTTTTTCTTTTTTTTTTCATTTCATCTTCATAGAATATATGTTGAGAAGTTCTTGTAGTACAGACTTTCTAGTTGTAAATTCTTTTAACTTTTGTTTACCATAGAAAACATCATCTTCAAATATGAAGCTTAATTTTGCTTGTTATAGAATTATTGAGTGAGGCATCCATTTTCTTTCAGAGGTTGCATATGTTATTCCAGGACCTCCTAGATTTGAGGGTCTGGGTTGAGAAATTAGCTGAGATCAAAATTGGTTTCCCCTTAAATATAATCTGAATTTTTCTCTCACAGCCTTTAAAATTCTATCCTTATTCTTTATGTTAGACATTTTCATTATAATGTGCCTTGGTGTGGGTCTGTTGTATTTTGTGCATTTGGGGTCCTGTAAGCCTCTAGTGTTTGTTTTTCTATCACAATCTTTAGGCTTGGGAAATTTTCTGATATTATTTCTTTCAAAACATTGTACATCCCTTTGATTTTTATCTCTGTGCCTTCATCCATCCTGATAAATCTTAAATTTGGTCTTTTCGGGTTATCCCATAATTCTTGGAAGTTCTGTTCATTGGTTCTTAACATCTGTCTATGGTCAACTTTATTTTCAAATTATATATTTTGTATTCCTTGCCTGAGTGTCTGACTTCCAAGTAGTCCAGTCTATTTTTGATACTTTCCATTGAATTTTTAATTTGGTTCATTGATTCCTTCATTTTGAGGATTTTTGCTTGATTTCTTTTCAGAATCTATATCTCTTTCCTGAAATGAGCTTTCACCTCCTGAACTTTATCTCTGATTTCACACCTTACATTGTCCTTTATGTCCTGGATCAGTTTAACTATGTGCATTCTCAACTCCTTCTCTGTCATTTTTCTACTTTGTTGTCAATGGATTCTAATATTGGAGCATATTGGTTTGTTTGGGGTGATTTGTCCCCGTGTTTTCTCATGTTGTTGGTGTGTCTAACCATTTAGCAGTGTGGATCTGAGGCAGTACAATTTTTACCCTGTAGACATATAGTGTCCCTGAAGGTTTACAGTACCTTGCCTTTAAGGGGGAGACAAATAATAACAGCACCCAATGCAAAAAATATATAGCTTTAAACAAAATAGTTCCTACTAAGATGTCTACAGTTTTGTAGCAGTGAATATAAATGATGTGTTCAATCATTGTTCTACAATATGAACAATGAGTTTTCCAAAGAGTTTACAATTTCGAATGGTGGACAAAGAGAGAACATAAGTGGTGTAGGATGTGATATTTTAAGAAAGGGAAGAGAAGATAGAAATAAAAAATTATAGGAAGAGTGAAAGAGGGATTAATAGAGGTTGGCTGTTAGCAGGAGAAAAGAGAAAAATAGAATCCTGGGAAACAGATAAGTAAAATGAAAAATAGATATAATGTAAAAATTAAACAATTTTAGAAAAATTAAAAAGAGAAAAAGTAAAAATAAAAGAATATGCCACAAAACTGTAATATACTGTTATGGTTTAGATGTGAGGCATCCCCAAAAAACTCACATGTGAGACAATACAAGATTTGGAGAAGAAATGATGGTTATAACCTTAACATTATCAGTGAATTAATCTCTGATAGGATTAACTGAGTGGTAACTGGAGGCAGATGGGGTATGTCTGGAGGAAGTGGTTCATTGGGAGCATGACTATTGTGTATAGATTTTGTATCTGGAGAGTGGAGACTTTCTCTTTGCTTTCTGATCATCATGTGAGCTGCTTCCCTCTGCCACACTCTTCTGCCATGATGTCCTGCCTCACCTCAAGCCCCGAGGAATGGAACCTGCTGTGTATGGATTGAGAACTCTGAAACTGTAAGCCCTCAAATAAACCTTTCCTCCTGGTTGGGTCCTTTAGTCATAGCAGTGAAAAAACTGACTAAAACGTGTACTATTCAGACATACCAGTCCTCACAAACCTGATGCATGAAACATACTTGGTTTCAAAAATGGTAAGAATGTGAGAGAGAAAAAAAAAAAAAAGAAAAAAGAAATAACAAGGGAAAAATTCTCAGTGAAATATCGAACAGTTGTTTCTGTTGAAGTTCAAAAGTTTCTCAGCTTCCCTTCTCAACTGTAAGTGGTGTTGTCTGGAATTTGATGCTAGCTCCACCCTCAGTATGGTTGGAGTTGCTAGGGCAAAAGGATTAGTCCTGAAAGCAGAACTCCTGGAGATGGGGTGTAGGCTTAGGTACACTCTGTTCTCTTCACTGAGTGCCAGTTGGTCTGGAAATTTTAAGTCAGCACACTTCCAGGGCTCAGTCAGTCCACATTGGAAGACTGCACCCGAGGAATATCCTTTGGGTTACACTTGTGTGGTGTAGGAGCCTGTTCTTAGACCACTACTTCACCTACAGCCCCATGATTCCTGGTCTCTGATTCAGTCTCCTAACTCAGTCTCTCTCCTTCTTCCACCCTTTTGAATTCCTGTTCAGGATCATCTCTCTCAACCAGTCCTGTGAGCAGAGATTGGGAAAGGAGGGAGAAGCCAGGTGGGCTTCTGGACCAGTATTCCCCTCTGTAAACCTCCGCCATGCTTGATTTTCTCCTGGTCACTTAGTCACACTCCCTGTCTCACAGTGTGAGTTTGCCCAGCTTGTTTTGAAACCAGACTTGCATCTGCCAGTAATTGGGTCCCCTAGCTGTTGGACCCTGCATCACAGCAGCAAAATGGTTACTTCACCTGTGCTCTGTACAGGCCACTGGGGGAGAGATGGTGGTTTCTTTCCAGTACATGGATACTGTGCAGCACACCTTACTTTTTTGGGGGGCAATGACTCTGATCTCTTAATTCTCCATACCCCAACATGCTTCAGTCTTCCTGAGATTGGGGGTTCCTTTAATTCCTTTATTGATGGACTGCCACCAGGGAAGAGACACCTCTATTTTTCTATCTTCCTCTCCATTTCTTGTATTATATTTCTATTGGACATCACTGTTCTAGCTAAACCATGTGCTTCTCCTATTTTAAAATATGTAAGAATCATCCAGAATCTTATTACAATGAGCATTCAGAAGCTCCAAGATAAGCTGCTTCTGCTGGTCCTGAGTTCACATTTGGAATATCAGAATGATGATTCATAATCTTTCCTGCAACAAAGAACCATTTAGGAACTTTCAAAATCACAATGACCTGTTTACTGCACCCCAAATAAATTGAATAAGAATCTCTGAAGTTATGACCTGAGTATCAGTATTTGTTATGGCTCTCTAGACAAATTTAACAATAGCATATATGAGAATCTCTGCTTTAGAAATTGTTGAGGTGAACTAATTTAGTTTATTTTATAGAAAAAGGAAAAGTTACATATCAGGAGCAATTAATTTGTCATGTGAATATTAATTTATTCATTAAGTGAGCTGTTACTCTATGTAAGTCACAGTGATTTATGTCACCTTGCCTTTTAGAAGCTTAGAAACTAATTGCAGAGATAAGATAGCTACTTAAATAACTGCAAAACTGTATGGGATGTGTTCAGCATGGGTGGAAGAGTAGATGCATGAGAAGGACCTGATGCAATGGTTTTCAAACTGTAGGTTTATGAGAACCATCTGGAGTGGCCTTGTGTCTACAAGGCCTTTGCTGTCATAGAATATTGCTAATATTTCCCCTGCCACATTATGAATAACCATTCCCACATCTCTGCTCCAATCATGCAAGATTCAGAGTTCCCAGTTGAAGGCTGATTGATTGAACCCAGTCACATGTTCAAGTCTAGCCTGCTCAGGAACCATTGGCAGTGACTCACCAACACTGCGCACAAAGGGAGATGTTCCAAAAGTAGGAATGAAGTTGTAATGCCACTCAGTCTACAGAAAAACCCCTTTCTCTTACCAATATCAAAACCTAAAACCACAAAGTAAACACCACCATCAACATGTCTACCACAAGAGACAATAATACAAAGATAGGCATGCATGAGAGGTGACTTAATTTTGATTTTGGACAAAAAGGGGAAAATTCTGTTTGAGGTTGGTAAGTTTGAGATTATAATGTTTAACTCAAGTGACAAAACCCACATAGTGCTTTGGGCAATGAGTCAAAGACTAGAAAAGGTTGCTTAAGTGTCATCTCTTTGAGGTAAAAATAGGGAACATGAGAGCATCAGGAGGCAGAACATAAAGGAAGAAGGAGCCATGGACAGAGACACTCATAATATCCTCAGACTTCTGGGACTGAAGGAGTAGTTCAAAGGGTTGCTGCTTTAGATATTAACAGGTATTACTCTCAAAACCAATTCAGATTAAAAGAGTTAAGTATGATTTTCTGTTGTTGTACTTCTAAGAATTTCTCAGAGATTCTCTTAAATATTTTTTTTTACATTATAAAACTTTAATAATGCTGCATTCCCAAACACCATATGACTATTGAACTCTCTTGAAAACCAAGTAATTATGGATGCAATGACTCACACTTATAATCCCAGCTCCTCAGAAGGTTGAGGCTAGAGGATCTCAAGTTCGAAGCCAGTCTGAGCAACTCAGTAAAAACCTGTTTCAAAATTTAAAAAGGATAAGGACTGGGGATAGAACTCAGTAGCAAAGCATTCCTGTGTTCAATTCCAGTATCACACACACACACACACACACACACACACACACAATATGGAAGTTAATATGTGTGCTCAATACTGGTCAATATAGAGATCACAAATAACCAATAAGAACAGAGTTTCAGAACAATGTGGGGTGGGGTGGAGGAGACACTCACCTGATAAGAATTTCTCAAATGTTTCCTCAAGGATCTTCAGTAAAGTAAATTTTCTACCCTATCCTATGTTTTCTGCTGTTTCTTTGGTTATATAACAAGGATGACCATACAATTTATCATCCAAACTAGGACATTTGGAAAAGAATAAACGGGGAGATATTAATAATTATGCCAGGACAATATACACAAAACAGAGTTTCAAGGAAACTAAGACAAATGGTCATCCTAAAAATAACTTCTGGTTTTAGCTGTACACACTCTTTATAGTTTGGATCTAGAATATCGTCCAAAGATTCATGTGTCAAAGGCTTGGTCCCCAAATGCAGCAGTATTCAGAGGTAAGTCATTAGGGAAGTAATTGGATCAATAGGCTCTGATATCATTAATGGATTAATGTATGAATGAACTCATAATTGAATGGAATATTGGGAAAGTGGTCAAAACTGTTGGAGGTGGGACTAGTTGGAGGAAGTAGGTTATGGCGGCTATGCCTGGAAGGGTATATATCTTGTACCTAGCCTCCCCTTCCTGTCCTCCTCTCTCTCTAATTTCCAACTTCCCTGAGGTGAGTAGCTCTGGTCTGCCATGTGTCCCTACCATGTTGTTCTGCCTCTGCCTCACTACAGGCCCATAGTGATGGAGCCAAGTAACCATGGACTAAAACTGTGAGCCAAAGTAAATTTTTCTTTAAGATGTTTTTCTCAGTTTTTTTTTTTTTTTTTTTTTTTTTTTTAGCATGAGAAATGAACTCACACAATACTTGACTGAAAGGAATAAAAAACACATTGTCCAACTTCTCTTCTATTTATGGGAGACCATGTGACTAAAATGGTACCAGGTCATAGTGGTTAATATCCCTCCAGAATTTTATAGGGAGTGAAGGTGTACTATCTTGACCACAGAGGGTCCTATCCTATCAAGAAAATGGTCGAAGATGGTTGTAGAAGGCTACACATGGATTGTGTCCTTAATAGACTCCTTTCTCTTTCCTGCTGCCTGAGATGTGTTATTCTGGTTTAGTGCTTTAGCAGCAATTTTGGATCATAAGACAATATGCTTAGGATGGTGAAACAGAAAGATGAAGGAAGTTTGAGTCTCCAGTGATCATGGAATGGTTCTCTCAATCATGTCTATCTTTGGTTTATTGAGTAACAATCAAATATTTACTTTGAGTCATTATCCAGGTTGATTTTGGAATCTGTTATATCTGGTCCAACCTGATTCCAGTAGATATAATCTCACACCTGTGTTATCTAAAACTATTATATGAGCAAAAAATGTTAATTATATATGTATATATGGTTAACATATATATATATATAATTTTAATTTTTCTAGTAACCATTTTTTTAAAATGGGTAAAATTAACTTTAATAATATATTTTATCTAAACAAATGTAGCCAAAATTACATTTTAATGTATAATCAATATGCAAATAGTAATAATATAATCATTTACACACTTTAATTCATGTTATCTTAAAAAGCCCATATGTGTATTGTACTTACAGAACATCTTTCTCAATTTAGACTAACTACATTTCAAGTGCTTAATAGCCACATGTGGCTAGTGGCTACCACAATGGACAGAACACTTTTACTATCACTACCTCCACTCTCCTATGTATTTTCTCCCTTTCCCTTTCTTCTTGTTTCTCTTCAGTACAAAAGTAGATAAAACTCTGTATCTTACACAAAACAATAAAAAAAAGATCTCTCATTTTTACTTCCTAGAAACTATTTCCCTATTGTTTTTCTTTCCTATAGAACTCTTAATTGAATTTTCAATATCAGAGAACTCTGGTTTTAGACTTATGACAGGACAAGGTCCTTCAGGATGCCATTTAATAAACTGGGTATCTGAGAGGTAACTAAACCACCAGCTGTCATAATTTTAGGATGATCCTCTGGCAAATTTAGCCCCTGGATATTAAGAGTTGTTAATTGCTGGACTAAAATGCACTGTTTTGCCCTCAGTTGTCACAAATAATTGGTTAGATATATTGTCTTTGTTTGCAAGCAATTTAAGAATATAACTTCAAGTAGAATCAACATTCCCCCTCCCATAATACCAATCTTCTTTGCTATGAGAAAAGAAGGAAAAAAAAGGGAATTGTGAGAGCTGGCCACTTTGGAGTTTAGCTATCCTCTGGGAAGGGTCATGAATACATGCAATCACAGTCATGAGTGTGATGATGTAGAGGTGACTTCCAGCAGTGACATCACAGAGTCCAGCATACCCTCAGTTATCCAGAGTCTAGTACTCAAATGCTGGAATGTTGTCAGTTACAAAGGGAAATAAATGTGTATCTTGTTAAAAAGTAAACCATGAGCTTTAAGCCTTTTGAATGAAGTTAGTAGGAGACAAAGACATGAATTACAACACACAAATTCTGATTGATTAATTCTCCAACAGCAGGAAAGAAATCTTTTTGGTTTAAAAGTGATGTATATTAAAGGTCAGTCTTTTCTTATGGAAGCCAAGAAGCTCAAATAACATGACAGCATTCCAAAGAGGTAAGTCAGAAGAAAGGAAAAATAAAGGGAAAGCAAGCAAAGGAGATTTTATACATGGAGCAGAAGTGGTAATAACCAGAACAGAGTAGTAGCAAAGGGGCCAAGAAATTTCACCAGCTCTTATGAAGAATGGAAAGAAGGAAAGTGGAGTCCAAAGCTAGTATCAGTAGTCCAATGATGTCAGGGTGCCATGCATAATTAAATCCCCTATTCATTCACTTATTTGTTAATTGATCTACTTGGAGTTATCTCTGTTCCAGAGGCTTCACCTCTCTTTGGCCTTCTGTGTTCTCAATGATTTAGGTAAGGCCAGTGGGTACTAGGGTGTTGCTGCCAAACCTAAAACCTAAACCACAGAGCATAGTCCAGGGTAAACCAAGTAAGGAGGAAGGGAGAGGAAAAGACCATAATAGACAATCTAGTTATCCAGAGTCATGTATCCAGCCTCATTAATTCTATATACTCCCGCTAAGAACAGAGAAGTGGGTAAAAAGCACATCTGAACATCTAGAGAGATGATGCCGAAACCACATAGTAACCTTCATGCAATTTACTCATTGAAAACTCCCCAGGCCCCAGGAGTGTGGCACCACTTCTCCTTTTCTTAACCATGTCAGACCTTGTTGCTCTCCATGGGCCCTGGTTCCTGCAGAGCTGTGGATATTGCCTTGGCAGCCCTAGCTCAGCACTCCACGCAGCTCCCACTTGATCTGTTGAGTTCACCATGCAACCTGGAGACCATTTATCCTCCTTTCCCTTCACTGTTGCTGAGAATGTTTTATTCTTACTTTTAAACAAGTCTAACAAGCATAATTAGTATTTTCTAAGCCGATTCCAGACCAGAGCAGGAAAATACCAGGTGGGAGAGGGCATATGATACATGATAGCCAAGGAGGTACACAGGTATCCTGGAGGGAGGGACAGAAAAACTGGAAACTCTGTGAACCTCATCTCAAGCCAAAATGATGCAGATGGACCGTTTGATGCCAGAGTGAATGTATGTGATATGTGTTGTGACGGGAGGAGAATGGACTTTGGAATAAGACAGATCCAGGTTCAAGTTAGACCTTGTCTCCCAGTAGTCATGTGACTTTGGACAGCTCTTTGAATTATCAGAACTTCAGTTTTCTCAGTTCTAAAATAGAGATAATATAAAATTACCTTCCTTATCCAGTTGTAAAAATTAAATACACGTGAGCAACAGGCTTGTGGTGAGTACCTTTTTTCTCCCATTTCTCTTAGAAACAAAGTTTCTCAGGTTATCATTGAATTTTAGAACTTTAGATAGTGTTTATTAAACTCTGACTACACTATGGACACCATGCCAGGCACTAGAACATAGAGTTCTATGAAAAACAGCCCATACCATCAAGGAAATTAGAATTATTTGGGGAGAAAGACTGTAAGACAAGTTAGATGGTAGGGTAAAGTGTAACAATGGAATTAGGTACAATAATTGAGGCAGTACTGATGGTAGCCTGGGGTGGGTATCCATAATTTATGAGAGAGGGTATCATATGTTCATAGTAATGATAATCTCAAATTGTCAGGAAACATAACTGGGTTTAATAAGTCATGTTTACGGAGGCAGGATATGAGTAACTCTTGTTTTGAAAATATTCCATTTAAAATGACGAAAGCTAAAAAATAAATTTCCACGGTTTCATCTTGTGGAAAATCCATTAATTTCTAGTCCAAGATCTTTTTCATTGATGTGTCAAGTAAATGAGGTGTTGCTAAAAAGGTAAATGAGAAAAGTGAAAACAGAGGAAGCAAGAAATGGAGAAAGATTGAGAAAGGAACAGAAATGCAGTGCTATCCAATTGCTTCACGATAATCAGTCTCCTGTAAGTGTGTCCTCCTTGCTGTTTCATTTAATCTTTACAGAAATCTTGTCTAGTTGGCAAAACAGAACAGGCATTTCTCTCTCCCCTTCCCCCACCTCTCTCTTTATGCTACCTGGGATTGAACCCAGGGGTACTTTATCACTGAATTACATTCCCAGCTCTTTTTGTTTTTTATTTTGAGACAGGGTCTTTCTAAGTTGCTTAGGGCCTCACGAAATTGCCAAGGCTGGCCTCAAACTTGCAATACTCCTGCCTCAGCTTCCCAAATTGCTGGGATTACAGGTGTGTGCCACAGTCCCACTCAGGTATTACTGTCTATATAAGTGACAATGAAGCTGAAAACACAGAGTGTTACTTATCCAAAGTCACACATTTAGTAAATTAGGCATCCAGAAGGTAAAAGAGACCAAGTTCTCCGCCTGAGGCAAAGAAAAAAATCAACAGAGAAAATGAAAGAGAAAAAGAAAATGTGTAGTCCCAAAGAATTTCATTTAAAAACATGAAAATTTAAATCATAAATAGCCAGTGTGTAATACATATGGGCACAATATTTTGCACATAAAATAAGGGCTCAGCAAGATTGCTTCACCATCTTCTTTCCCTTTTTTTCATTCCTTCCTTTTCCCCTCCTCTAAATAGATGAGGCAAGAGAGAAAGATAAGAAAGGAAAGAAGCAGAGGAGAGAAAAAGAAAATGGGAAGTGGTAGGAAGCCAGAAGATGGAAGATAACAGATGAGTGTTCTAGGGTAACCCTAATCATGAATGTATACGTCTGGTGGATTTAATTTTTGGAAATAAGAAACTGTATACTGAGGACCTGGTTTGGAGGTCTCCTGAAGACATCAAGGTCTGGGAAGGAGTAAATGTGTCTAGGGGGTTGGATGGTTGTCTTTGGCACCAATGAGTAGGTCATTTGGACAGAATCGAAACTCTTCTGTCTGGTGCCTGAGCTGGCATCTCTGGCTAAATACAGCCCTGTGGGTGGGCTGTGACTCTCTATTACTGAAGGACATCGACTGGCCAATACACATCTTCCCCACCAGGTCACTGTAAATACCACCCACAGCCTGCTGCTGCTTTAGGCATGTGAAAGAGATCAGAGGCTCATCTGTAGAGCCTGGTGGTCAAGAGAGTGGGCAAGATTCCAACCAGCATCCTCCTTCACTGTGTGACCCTGGCAGGCAGCCAAACACTCGGAGTGCCCGTTTCTCCTCCACTTGGACATAATCACAGGGCACTTCTCCCAGTTTACTGTGACTGTTCATGTAAAATACTTAATAGAGGGATTGCCTACAAGAATTCTCAGTAAATATTAGCTCTTCAGCTATCTTTCTTCCTCTCAAAGATTAAACAGTATTTGTCCTATGTCAAGTTTTAGTGAGTTCTCTGAACTTGTGATTATCATTTTTATAAAATATGAAAAGTAAGCCTCAATCAAACCCAGCTATTCATTATTTCTTATTGTTCAACTCAGAAATTTCCCTCTTAAAAATAAGTGGCAAAAATCTGGTCGTGTTTGAAATGCCTGCATTAAAAGTTTTATGTTGTTATGGGCATTCGCAGGCTTCTCTGTCAACCGGGAAAGGACTGCTTCATGAATCAAGGGCTGTAAATTTGTATCATTTACATTTTTATTTCTCTAAACAGCCTCCACAAAATTAAAAAGAGTATAATTTTGAAAGTTGGTGTTTATTATTATTTTTATATGCAGTCCCATAAATGTGAACTCTTTAAAATCTCTCATTTGAAATAATGGAGGGAAAATAGTGAGAAATCAGCCAGAAAAAAATATGTGAGAAGAAATGGGAGTTTTAGTCATCTCAAGGAAAGTCAATATTTTAAGCTAAGATATAAACAGACTTTATCAAGTAATAAAGCTAAGTTCATAAAAACTACATTCCACCAAAGATTCTGATTGTTTTATACCATCATAAGTATAAGCTACTTTGGTAATATAACAACTTTAATTACTAGAATTGGAAGTAAATGACTCTTTTTTAAAATAAGCAAAAAACCTGGATTTGCCTTGCTTACAAATAAAACTCTAAAGAATTCTTTGGAGAAAAAGGAACATTGCTTAATTACATGTAGTTTAGTTGGTTAACTTTACATGAGATTAGTGAAGTGTGGATTAATGGGGTTTTATTGCATAATGTGAGTTAAAGCAATATACTCATAAAATAAACAATCCAATTATCTTTATTTTTATATCATAGCTTTCAAACACCTAGGGCTTTGGTCTCATTTATGTTTAGTTGTATCCAGACAGAATTCTATCAAGGGACTGCCAGGAGTGTGGGGTTATTAACCCTTTCCATGTTGGCAACTCTGAAGAGAGTCATGGAAGGCTGAGATCACAAAGATGTTTGGCTCAGGCAATCCTGGTTTTCTAGTGTGGTTTAAATTCCCGGACTCTGAAGTTGGAAGATCTAAATTCAAATCCTACTTCCCTCTTATAGGCTCTGTGACAGTGGAGAAGTCACCTCAAGTCTCTTCTCTGTGAAATGGGGGTTATTGTACAATTGGCCTCACAGCATTACTGAAAGATTAATATTAAAACAATTTTAATTAATATATGAGCTCTCCATAACTTCTACTGTTCCTATAACTGATCTAGAATTGAAGGAGTCTTGTCTACTTTTAACCTGGTGGCAGCAAGCCCCTTAATCTTAACAGATTATTAATTCACCTGTGCTTACATTTTGTCATATCATTTAGTAGTTTTGTATATTATAATACTCTTAAAATATCTCAACTAGGAGGTACATTGTTCTTGGTATAAGTGCATGGTAAATGTTTTTTAAAATTCCTACAATAAGGCACTTGATGAAATTTGATGAATTTCTTTAGATTGCTGACTTTTGTTGTTGTTATTAAAGTTTATGGCATTTGAACATCTCCAGAAGAGCTCTGGAACTGGCCTCTCTTCCCCTTCTGTGCCAACCAGCACTGACTTGTTGAAGTCCCAAAGCCTCAGTTTCTCCTTCCTGACAGTCCACTGGTTACAGGAAGTGGAGACACTGCTTCTTCTCCATCTGTTCTCTTTGATCTCCATGATCATCACTCTCTTCCAAACTACCTCCAGCTGCCCCCATGTCTGGGACACAGCAGTAGCTTCCTTAAAAGTGTGCCCACTTCTGCCCCTGCCCTCACAAAACTTATTCTCCATTCACTACCTAGATTGATCTTGGTGAAATATATACCTGATGATGATACCACTGTAATGGGAAACTTCACAGTGGCTTCTCCTCTTGCTTAGAGTAAAATCCAAAGTCCTGACTCTGACATACCATGCTGTCTGTGCTCTGACCTCTCCTGATTGCTTAATCCTTATTCTTACCCTCTTGTTCATACCCACTGTGACTTAGACACACTGCGCTTCCTGTTTCTTGAATTTGTCACCCTATAACTTTTCTCCTAGCTGCGACTACTGCCAGGAAAACTCTTTCCTCCTAATATTCTCATGGCTGGATCCTTCTTGCCTTTTGAATTTCAACCTAAATGTCAAGTCCTGGGAGATGCCCTCCTCTCCCACCCAGTCTAAAGCATCTGTCCAGGCACTCTCTGTTGTATTCCCTTTTAACTGTCTTGCATGTATTCATCATAATCTGATTGTCTTCTTCATTCATTTACTGCTTTCTGTCTATTTATATGTCCTCAGCTTTGCTTCTGCAAGAGTACAAATTCCAACAGAGTGGGAGTAAGGCCTTTCTTACTTTCCTGTGAGGTATCTGTTGTGTTAGAACAGTGTCTGGCAGATAGTAAGCACTCAACAGACATGTTGAATAAAAGAATTCTCAGGTTGCCCAAGGGAAGAAGCTCCCAAACTCTGACCAAGACCTCCTCTCAGTATCCTTACTTCTTAATTCCTGCCCAGGATGATTACATGCCAGAGCCCATAAAAGTACCATAATGATTTCTGGCAGTGTAGTTGACTATTTTAGGACTGTTTTACATAACCAGTATTTCTTCACCACCATTCATTCCACCTCCATTTTCCCAGTTTGCCCTTTCTTGCCTCATACTGATATCTTTGACCACATTCTCATTCAATTTGTATGACAACCGGGGCAAGTATAATTATATTCTTCTTTTCTGAGGGACAGAATTGAGCTCAGAGAGGCCACACAACTTGTGATGGCAATTTGAACCTGAGTCTGTCTAATACCAAAGACCATGAATTTTTACTTGCATGTGGATAGTGCTCCATCAATTACCATGGCTTCAGATTCATTGCAAAAGTCAATCATGAATTTACCAAATTGGTCTCATACTTGGTTGCCCTAGGACATGGAGTAATTTCTGAGTCTTTTTAGACTTTCAGAAGAAAAATCTAGAGAAGGGCTCAAAAACATCTACTTTTAAAGAGATCTCCAAATTATTCTTAAGGCATTAGTTTTAGGTACCACTGATCAAATGTAACAAACAGGCATTCGAAAATAGGTGGAGGAATGTTTTACTGAATACTTGTTATCTCCAGGAAAGCCTTTGAAATACCAGCAAAGATTATTCTACCAGGATAGTTTAGTGATCCAGTGAGCCTCTGATTCTAAAAGGCAGAAAGATACAGAGTGAAGACCCCTAATATTTGATCTTAGAGGAAAGGATCACATGTTAGTTGCTACAAAAACCATGAAGTCTGAGATGGGACCTGAACTTTGGGGTGAAAAGCACACCAGGGGACATGTGGAGAGAAGAAGCTTTCTTCAGTTTCAAGGTTTTCCAGTAAAACCCAACTAGAGTTTTGTCTGCCATCCCTTCAAGTTTCTTTAAGTCTTTTAATAAAGTCATTCAACAAGTTTTTGAATTAGTACACCATTTATTCAAATTAAAGTGGGTGAGAAGTACATTTTATAGGAGTATAATTTAGGCTATCAGAAATGATTTTATAAGCATCTTAATACTATTTTCAAAGACTGGAGAGAATATTTTAAGTAATTATGATATAATGAAAATATACTATGCATTTAGAGTGCTTTTCTTATTGGAGAACATAAAATTTTGTCAAATACACATACTCTAATAATAAAATGCTTGTTCTGCCACACTTCTTATTAGAATTAAGTCCTATCTCATAGAAGAGATAAATGGCCTCCTGAGGCTTTGAGACCATGGAAATTCACATCTGGTAGCTTGCACCTGGCTGACCTATTCATGAAAAAGGTCAATGTAGTGCAAAGGGTCTTTTTTTTTTTTTTTTTTAAAGCGGCTCTGCTGGAGGTGATTGAACAGTTGTCAACTGTCAGGGGAGAAGGGTTTCATCCTTTGGAACCATTCTACTTCCTGAGCCAGTTCCTTAACCATCACTGGGAAGATCACACTCTGCATTTGGCAATAACTACTGAAGGCTACTCCTATTTCCTTTTGTCACTACTGTGAAATTAGAAATTCAAGTATCTCAATATTTTATGTACTGTTGTATTTATTCAAATAAAGACTCAGACTATTTTAACATGAAGCATTATTTTAAGATTGAGTTCCATTGTTCTAATAAGTATTCGAATATTGATTTTTATATTTCTTATTAGTTCTATTTAGTAAGTTAAGCTTTCTTCAATAATTGGTCATGGTTTATCATGAAAAAAATTTGTTTTGTTTGTTGCTGGTTTTTTTCTTTGCTTTTTCCAAAGCAGAGTGAAAGGACCTGAGTGAAGAGAACCAGGAAACCCATTTGAAGGAAAGGCAAGCCAGGTTTGGAGTATAAGGGCTATCACTTTGATCTCAGAACTGAGAGGTTTTCTAATGCCCAGAATTTGCTTTCCTAACATGCAGGACACAAGCTATGATCTATTACGTCTGGAAATTTCAAATGCCTGGATTTTGGGTGAATTACTTGTTGGGCTAGATTGGAAGACAACCCCTTAGCTAGACCCAGGACATCTTCACTCAGTGGATTTATATCCTCTCCTGTGCAGTGGATAGCTATATGTGCTGAAAGTACGCCTTAGTATAATAACCTTCTCTCCAGATCAGCAATGGAAAATGTTAATGTCTGAAAAAATGTGTTTGTTTCTAAAAACCTTAAGAAAATAACTATCCAATCTTTTAACTTTTCTATTTCTCTATTCAATTATAAATGGTCTGAAAAGAAAGGCAGGATCCACCCAGATAATGCAGAGATTTGCTCTCTGGTGATTTTGGATCCTAAATCCTCTATCACTGATGACCTGGATTTTTAGCTTATCTGTTAAATGCTGCCATTTCATATCACCTCATCCTGAGGAGACAAGTTCATACAGAAATAATTTCCCTTTTGTTGAAAGCAAAACATCAGTATACTCCAAATAGTCTACCCCTTCAAAAGAGAAGTCAGGAGTCTTTGAGACTATTATGTATAATTACTGTATGTTTAGCTGAGTTGCTTTTTAAAAGGCTTCAAATACATACTTTGGACTTTTAAAAAAGGTTTTATGTAGAGTTCAAATATTTAGCTTAACATGTTTAAGTTTTGATGATTCATGTCAAAACAAAATTACACATTAGCCAAATGCCAAACAAGCTTGACATGGAGATGAGTCAGATCTGGACTACTCCAATTCAAGACTGCAAAGTGCTGTGAAGTATTCCTGCATTATGCATGCAGTTTTCCTACAGAGCACCCACTCTTAGCATTCAGACTATACGACTTAAGGGGAGTTGCACTAGAAATATGGGGAATTCTCCATTTCTGTTAATTTATCATGGCTGAATTGGCATAATGAATGGTGACAAATAGGCTCTTTTCATCCACACAACAGTTACCATTACATTTTCAATGGCTTCTGCTACAGTGTCAAGAATAGCAAGCTTAATTACACAAAAGCTGGTGGAGGCATGTGGTGTGAATTTAATGCAGTAACAGGAAAGAGGCTGCAGGACATCAACTTTGATCCTGCAGGGGGAAATGGAACCCATATAAATATAAGCACGGGATGAGATACTAGAGATTACAGAAGTCATGTGGATATTTACTTATTTGCTTAGTTTATTTAGAAATCTTGATTGACTGAAAGCAAGAACAACTACTAAATATTATTCTTTGATTTCTTTCTGTCTCAAGCGTTAACCATATCTCTGAAAGTCTAAGTATATGCGAAATACTAATTTTGTGAAATGTCTTTGATTTTAAAAAGTGGCGAAGGTTTGATTATGGCATTTAATAGAGTATCATTAGTTAAAATCAAAGAGCCCATTATAGCGTTATCAGTTGGATAGTAAAATTCTTATATATAGAATCAACTTGATAAAGGGTGGCCCCAAAATGTAATTATTATCACTAGACAACCATTTTGAATTACTTGATATCTATTATATGTCAATAAATTTAAATAGAGGTGGATCACAAGCACGTAAAAGATTTTTCTTCTTAGCCCACACTTAATATGTTTTTCTTATCCTATTTGATTGATTATGACATTATTCTCTGTATAGTTTTACTTCAAGGAAATAAAAAGTTAACATTTACATATAAAATAAGCCAATTTGACAAGCATTTTTATATTGAGAAAAACAATTTGTTGCTTCTAAACATTAATAGCATGCCTGGTCTTAATTATCAATTGATTTTTTTCTTACATACTTATAAAATTAAGATTTTTTTAAAATCAGAATAACTATAATAACATTTAGAGTCATGCTCACTGAATAAAGATACAAAATTTGAAGACAATCAGACATAGCTATTACTCAGATCTAAAAAGTAATAAAAACAATTGGTTGCAATTAAAATTGCCTTACTAATCAACTGGATAAACATATAAAACAGCATTTGAGAAAATACCAGGGAACCACAAATTCTGATATCGTAAGGTTCATCTGAACCTTACATTTGTTCAGTAATATTTTGAAAATGGGAACAGGAGGGAAATCACATAAACTCACACCTGTCCCAGAGGGAAGACGATTTGTTGTTTCTTTTCTTTTCTTTTCTTTTTTTTTTTTTTAGTGTAAAATGGCATAAAGCATATTATTTCCTTTCTTTAGTTCTATTGTGATAACTTTGAAGAACATTCAGGGCAGAATTTTCTTAGTATTTGTTTATTAAAATGCAAATATCATTTTTAGATTTTAGATAAACATATAAGTCATTCTTCAGATATTGGAATTAGCTACTTAATTAAACACCTAGTCAACATTTGCTGTGCACCAGGTATAGCGTACAGTTAGGTATATAAAGAGTTGTACATAGAGCTGTATGTGTGCGTGTGTGTGTGTGTGTGTATGCAAACAAGACACCACATTCTCATGAAGTTCAGTATTGTTGGGGAGACAAGAAAAAAATACATATGAGCAGTATGGTAAATTGTTTGGCATGGACTCTAAGGGCAGGTGAACAAAGAAGGCTGAAGTCAGTGTGTACTGAAACATTTGGTGAGAGGAATGATGACAATGGTCCTGAAGAGACTTTTCGTCACCCTGAAATCAGTATGTCTGAATGCTACACTTTGAATATGTTTTGACTTGTGTCATCACGACATACAAAGAATCAAAGAAATGCTGCACGTTTGGACCCTACTGCAAATCAATCCTGTAATTAATCCCTCTTCAGCTTTTATTTTCACAGAATCCTAAGAGAGAATGCTCCCCTCACTCTGTCTTTCCTTCCTCTTTTCCTAATGACACATTCATACTTCCCTGCACAGGTAGCTTAAATATTTTAAGGAGGATCAATTTTACACAATTCAGAAAGCTCTCAATTTGGGGAATAAAAGAGTACAGATGTCATATGCATACAAAATGTCTTAAAGAATAATTGTATAATGAGCCAGGGGAAAATTAGCCTTAGGAAATGTGGATTACATCAAATAGATATTATTTTTTGTAAGCATATTTAAATAATCATTCCAAAATCATGATCTTATACCTTAACAGGGTGACTAGACAAGTAGGAAAAATGAATATCTTGGGAAGGTAAGGTAATGATTAGTGAACACCAAAGAAACAGTTCACTTCTTGAGCAAAATAAAGCTCTTTGTGCTTTAACAGAATGATATAATCCTGAATATATTTCTCTTTTAGCATTATAATTGTAGTTAACATATAAATCTAAATATACTGAATATTTAGATCTTCTTAATGTTGTATATTCTTCTAGAAACTTTCCTCAACTTCTACATGCTCCAATTAATTTTTTTTGGCTAAAATTAAATGGCCTCATTTTTTTCCATGAAAGTACACACTCTTAGTCCCAAGATGGAAAGTTATTTGCTTTAATATTCATGATTCAGCAGAGTATTTTATGACTAGCAAGAATTGCAGCTTAAGTGCATATCTTCTGTACATACAGAGGTCAGAAATAATTTGCTTCATGATATAGGAATTAAAATCAATACTCTTACTTCCTTAAGAAAACAAACATAACATAATGTAAATGAGAAATGAGTAAATTATTAATAGATGGGCTTATCTAAAATATAATACAAGCCAAGCAAGGTCAGCCCAGAGAATTGAGTTTAGGAAACAGAGCCAGTTACAGGAAGCATGAGGAAGTTAGATGTATCACACAGCTTTGTCTTCAGAAAAGTGTTCTCATCTGAGTGGTGTCAGGCCCTTTTATAAACACCCTGTTAGCTGTCCCCATGAATAAGTGTCTAGAAGGTTGATATTCCACTGGAGGATGAGGGAATGGGCAGCAGAGCATCTTGCTTGAACTGCAAGTCTTGCCATAGTACCTGGGGGCTACTCCCATGTTTCTAGCCATCAAGATGGAGGGAGCCTGGTCAATGCTGCTATTGGGGTTATACGAGCTTCCCAATTTTTGTTTCCTATGCCTTTTGCTCTTGGCTCAGGATTTAGGCAAATACTATTATCTAGAATGATCCACTTTTTCCTCACTATTCTTGATATATTTCCACCTATCGTAAGTGTGGGGAGACTAAGTAGGCTGGGTCAGTTGGAAAGGGTGTTTTCTCCTTTGTTTTTAGGGAACAATTTATTAGCTCCATCTCTCAGGATTCTGCCATGGGTTCTGATTTTTACAAAGCATCTGACTTTTAGGTCTTATTTCCTAAGCCAAGAATGTATAGTTCTATAAATCTGGAACAATGTTTCCTTAGAAAGAGGAAGGCTGCTTGAGACCCTGAGCTCTTTGAAAGAGGACAGATATAAAAGCCATGATCACCAAGTTGGAAGCAGCTACAATCCCAATTTCTTACCTTCTGCACATGTAATCTGTTTACCAACATGGGATCCTTTCCCTCACTGTCTCATTATTGCTTCTGTAGGAATTCATTCATTGACTTATTGAAACAAAATTTGAACCTTAACTTTAATAACAGTGAGGGAATATAGACATAACAGAAGTAATGTCTTACCTCAAAGTACTTGTAGTTTAATAGGAATGACATATACAAATTAATCTTACTAAACCAAAGTGAAATCATGCACAAGAAGTGTGTGTTCCATGGAGGCACAGGGGAGGCTGTGATTACTGCTGACCAGTGGGAGGCGATACTCTAAGCATAAACTCTCAGTGGAGGAATAAAGAGTGCTGCTTCCTTTTTCAACTTTCTTGTGACACTTTAATGCTGAGGTGATTTTCTTGTAAACAAGTAGGCAATTCTTTTTTTTTTTTAATTTTTTTTAGTGGTTTTTTTTTTTTTTTAGTTGTAGTTTATTTAATTAATTAATTAATTTTTATGTGGTGTTGAGGATCAAACCCACGGCCTCATATGTGCTATGCAAGTGTTCTACCACTGAGCTCCAACAACAGCCCCAAACAGGCAATTCTTAAGATGAAAGTAAGTGGCTACTATCTGAGTAATTATATGGCACTTGAGATACCCATTTACTTTTCAGGTAGGATAATAATTTTTTTAAAAGTCTCTACTGGTGGATCAGTGAAGGTAATGTTAAAAATAATTCATAGAAATTGTGAGCTCTGTGGGTCAGGTCACTGAGGGTGGAATCATAGAGTTTTGAATTTCTTTTTCTTGGTATAGGGGATTGAACCTAGGGGTGCTTAACCACTGAGCCATATCTCCAGCCTGTTTTAGTTCTTTTATTTTTAGACAGGGTCTTGCTAAGTTGCCTAGGGCTTTGCTAAGTTGTTGAGGCTGGCTTTGAACTTGTGATCCTCCTGCCTCAGTCTCCTGAGTTGCTGAGATTATAGGCATGTGCCACCACACCTAGCTGGGATTATAGAGTTTTGATCTTTTTTGTTTAGTCCCCTTCATAGAAAATGTTTGTTGAGGTTATGTATATTATATGAACAAATACACATTCACTTTATGAAGAATACTTCATACATATGAGGTCACTTGCAGTATTATCTTTCAAGCCAACCTTTCAGAAGGAATTGCTTTGCTCTTTGATTGTTAAGAAACCAAACAGAGCTCTAGCATAGAGGGTTGGACTTCAGGGTCCCACTCATAAACTGGAGCATAAATTCAAAACTGAGGGTGATTTGAACGTAGGAAGATTAGTGCTTCACTTAGCAAGGATATTAAAGAGCCACAGAAAACAAGCCTTGTTCAGAGTCATTGCACAGGCACACAGGGTGGGAGCTTATGTGTCCTAATGGTTTACTCAACCACAAGGGAAAATGGGAGTTGGAATGACAATGTTTTCATCACACCTTTCCCCTGAGGGAGTCAAGAGACTACCCAGTCTTATGTAATGGACAGCAATTCTCTTCAGGCTATTTTGCTCTGTCCCTAACCCTTCCCAGATAATAATAATAATAAAGAATCCCTAAAGACCATCAACTTGTTCTCCTCTTAAAAGTTACTCTCCCATAGATTATAGGAGTGAATGAATACTTTACTTAACTGGTATTGATCTTAACCTTCATTGTTATCTACTCATTTATAGTCAGGTAAATCCCCCTTTCCATCTTTAATACTCCATCCCTCCAATTCTGAGTACTTTTCTTGTCTCATCACTTGTGGAAGAAGCTGTTCTTTCTTTTTTCATACTTAGCCATATCACTTCAACTTTTGATTACTTCCTCACCTTCAGAGGCAGGGGTGTTTTAGTTAGTTTTTTCACTGCTGTGACTAAGAAACCTGACAAGAACAATTTTGGAGGAGGAAAAGTTTATTTGGGGGCTCACAGTTTCAGAGGTCTCAGTCCACAGACAGCTGGGTTCATTGCTCAGGGCTCAAGGTGAGGCAGAACTTCATGGCATAAGAGTGTGGCAGAGGGAAGTGACTCACATGATGATCAGAAAGCAGAGAGGGAGATCACCTCTTGCCAGATACAAATGTATACCCTAAAGGCACACCCCCAAAACCCCACCTCCTCCAGCCACATGCTACCTGACTTCAGTTACCACTCAGTTAATCCCATCAGGCAATTAATTCACTGATTGGGTTAAGGCCATAACACAATCATTTCTTCTCTGAACCTTCTTGCATTGTCTCACACATGAGCTTTTGGGGACACCTCACATCCAAACCAAAACACAAGGTAAATATTTTAAAGACTAAAAGAGCTGTTGAAAGAGAAAGGGCCGTAATTCTTGTTTTGCTTCTATCACCAATTAGTAGCTTGAACTTGGAACATTATTTTATTTTCTGAGCTTCAGGTTCATTGCTTAACAAAAACAAAAGAATATCTAAATTACTATTTAAGAAAGTTTCTGAGTAAAATAATGATTCTATAAATCTTTACCAAGATAAGCAGTGACAAATTCCAATATGTTATGTAAAATACATTGCAAAGCCATGACAGACCTAGCCTTCTCTTATCTATATTGTCACTTACTTGTATATCTGCATTTTTATAAACATATTTATTTGATACTATTTATTTTTATATACATGCACATAAACATTTTTTTAAATGTCAATGAAAACATGCTATCAATAGACTTATCATTATTGTTGAAACATACTAGGTTATAATCTTTATAAAAGAGAGAGCAGAGGACCAAATATCAAGGAATCTACATGCTAGGCTTCTCAGCACCCTCAATAGTTGTGTGACACTGGACTTGTCACACAGACTCACTGGGTCTGTGTGTTTCATCTACCAAAAAAATTGTGGAAAATAATACTTTTTAATCTGTAATTGTATGATTCTTGTGTTAGGAAAGGCTATGTTGACCAGGAGTAGTAGCACATATCCCAGTGACTTTGGAAACTAAGACAGGAGGATCAGAAGTTTGAGGCCAGCTTGGACAACTTAATGAGGTCATATCTCAAAAACAAAAATCAAAAAGGACCTGGGATATGGCTCAGTGGTAAAGCACCCTGAGTTCATTTCCCCCGTGCAAAAAAAAAAAAAATACATTGTACCATAACAAATTGTACTTCAAATTTTGTGCCTTAAAGCAACAAAATTGTATCACTCATGAAAAGCCTGACTACAAGTTAGGAGACAGTCAGGGATGACTGCCCTCCATCTGTTATCTAAGCTAAACAGGCGGCTGGAGTCTTGTGTATCTGCTCTTTCCATGCAAGGACTCCATCTTCACCCCAGTAGGGGGTTTCTCCCAAGCTGTGTTGCCCCTGCCCACATCTCATTGGCCAGGACAGGCCTTACCCAACCACAGGGGAGGTAGCTGGTATATAATCATTATTACATCCTTGGAAAAAAATCTGGTGGGCACATAGCATTGTTTCTTCTACAGGGGAATGTGCAATGGAGGCATTTCTTCTGTCCTGTATTTAGAACATGGTTACCACTCAGAGCTTTCTGACAGAGGAAGATATGTTTTCATTCTTTACTGAATGACACCTGAAGTTCCAGGGTGGGCCTTAGACTTCTTTTGGACTTTTATCACATGAGGCTATCCCAAGTTTGCAACCCTTATCCCTCAAGTTTGATGGTAATTGTGCTCCCTTCAACAAGTGCTTTGCCTGTGGGAAGAGCTGACCAGGACTTAAATGGCACAGATGGAAACAAGCTTTTCCCAAGGAGAGCTTCAAGAATGTCCTTTGTAGTGAAAATTTAATGAACTATGAGAGGAAAGGCATAAGAAATGGTCCTAATGATAACTTTTGCATTGATTGGAAGGATTTGGTTTCATGATCCTTTTTTTCTTGTTTTCTTTTTCTTTTCTTTTTTGTCAGAAAGAATGAGTCTTAGAGAAAACAGAAGAAAATGATTGAGAAAAATCAGACATGAGAGGAGTCTTGAAGTCAATTAAGACCAGGCCTGGGAGTGATGCTTGGAACAGAATCACTTTCTCTCTCTCAAAGTAAAGGGAGCTTTAAAAATCTTGATTGAATGACTTCCACAGAGGGGCCTGAGTGGTTTATGCAGTATGGTAGATGATGACAGATAACGCTTTTGGTCAAAGCCTTTGGGATGGTAATGTGCGTAGGAAGATTTTTCCAGGGAGATTTGCTTCTGCCCACTAATTGTGGTCATATATTTTATGGCACTGGGAATACCAATGGCCACCAGTGCAAGTCCCAGTGCTGTAAGAAACAGTGTTTGTGTCTGATTCAGCAAAAGCCGTAGCTGCTTGGACTTCTCAGGGTGCTTCTGAAACTACCCTTGATAAAGTCACTCATGAATTCTTCATTTTTATCCCCAATGATGTATTTTCCTGCCTCCCACAGCATAATTTGCTTAAAGTTGTTGTTATCGATCACACCTACCTTTTAAAACTCTCTCCTCTTGTTTTTAGCCTCTACTTTTCATGTCTGTCCTTTCATCTCACTGAGGTTTTCCCTCAGTATCATCAGTAAACACCTTTTCTGCCAATCCTTTAATTATTAACATTGCCTGGGATTTTATCCTTGACCCTCTTTGCTTCTCCTTCAACATGCTTTCTGCAGAGAATCTTACCCACTGTGGTGGCTTTGAACCAAAAGCCTTTAAAATGACAAACTCTGAGTCAGGCCCCCCACCCACTTTCTTTGTGCCTACACAGGTGACATTCCCTGGAGACAATAAGAGACAGGAGTGGTGGATATGACTTCACATCCACGGTTTCCTGGCTGACATTGGCTCTCCCTGGGTCTATTTCCTATAGACGCTGCATTCTCTTAATCTCTGCTGGGGCACTTTTAGGTCTTTCTATTTACAGATGATCTCACAGTTTACTTCACAGATTTGAAATACAACCATTGGACAGGTTGAGTATCAAGATCAATGATATTAAATGTTGCATAAAGGTCAAGGAACAAAAGATAACAACAGTAGATTTAGATATAAGGTTATAATTGGTTACTTTGTTAAGTTTTTCAACAGAGGAAGTCAGGCATGAGGACACATGCCTGTAATCCCAGTGACTCTGGAGGCTGAGGCAGGAGGATCACAAGTTCAAAGCCAGCCTCAGTAACTTAACAAGGCCCTAAGCAACTTAATGAGACACTTGTCTCAAAATAAAAAAATAAAAAGGGCTGGGGATGTGGTTCAGTTGTTAAGCACCCCCCTGGGTTTAGTCTCTGGTCTGAAAAGAATTTTTTTTTTCAACGGAGGTGGAAAAACACATATTGTAAAGTTTTAACACAATTGATGGGGCTCTTGGAAGGGATCATGACATTTTTAACAAAAGTGTTGCTATGAAGAGAAAGAAAGAGATAGGGCCGTAGTTGGAAGGTCACATGGAATTGAGGGTGGGTATTATAAGATTAGGAAAAAAATAAGCATATTTTATCCCACTGGCAAATGGGCTTTTAAACACTAGAGTCTGAAACAAAGTACTTCACTCTAAAAACATTCTCCTGTGTTTCTTCCTGCTTACATATCCATGAATTCTTGCTCATAGAGATAAGGATGATCTCCACATTTCTGGCTTAGGTGACTGGTTAAGTAGTGGTGCTATTTGCCAAACTGCAGCAGTTGCCCTTTCTCAGACCACTTGAGATAAAGGACCACTTTTTTTTTTTTAATTTCTCTTTCATTAGATACCTTCCTAAAATATAATAAAAGCAAATTGCTAGAAGCATGCTCATGCAGCTAGATGGTTGCAGCATTGTTAAATTGTTGTGAAAGTTTCCAAATGCTTACTCTGCTTCTGTACTTACTTCATATGAGCTAGTTCAAATAAGCCCTGACCATCATTTATCCATCATTCACATTTCGAGCTGTCCTGACCTAGAGAATATACAAGCATCAACACTGTGGAACTTGGTGGTAAATTTCATTTTGAATTTGAAGCCCATCTGTGGTAATACAAAAAGAGACATCCAGTAGGTAACTAGGAAGAAGAGCATTTTAGATGCTTCAGAGGAAAGTTAAAGAAGTTAAAGAGGAAAGTTAAGGGATATGATGCCAATCCATTGTAGAATGGAGAACTAAGCTATGGCATATATGTATTATGGTAAATTATTCAGGATCAAAGAATGAGCATTAATGATAAGTGTCCTAATATAGAAAAAGCTCCAAGATATGTTAACAGAGTCAAGGAAAAAAGTCAGCAGAATATGAATATATGCAGTTTCTTCTTGACCCTTTGCATTGAGAAAAGAATGGACTTGACATAAAGAGGGCATTTTAAAAGTCCTTTTTGAATGATAACGGGAGAACTATATGGTATGTGGACAGGTGTGGAACATACCACATAATGAATCATGTGCAGAAAGAATAATAGAGAATTCAATACTGTGCTTCTAAAACCTCAATAGTGCTTACTGTAAGTGATATTTTTGTGGCCTTTTCTTTGCCCAGATATTGGCCCATATGTCTGTATCTTATGCTAAAAAGACATACATCTGTTAACAGTAGTTACCCTTTTGGGGAAGAAGATAGAAATAGTGGGGGAAACTTGTGATCCTTTTGCCTCAGCCTCCTGAGTTGCTGGGATTACAGGCATGTGCTACCATGCCCAGCTATACAAAACTTTTTAAAGTTAATGTCTGTTTTGTTTTCTTACAGAATTTTTCTTTTTATGCCATTTATGTATTATTTGGGTGATTAACAATAATAATCTTACAGTTTTTATACAAAATGGAACTCATTGCTTTTAAAATATATAGAAATACACAAATAATCACCATATTTTAGTTTAGTTTTATAGCGATTATATAATAAAGGGAGGCGATTTAGCATTGTGGGTAAGAACTTTTTACCACAATATAAGTGGAGAAGACCAAGACCAGGACTGCCACTTGTTACAAGCTGTGTGAGCCTGAAAGTTTTTAATCTCTCAGTCTCAGTTTCTTCATCATTAAAATGGAGATAGTAACAGTACCTACTTGGTTTTACTATTGTCCTCACAATAGTAAAATTAAAATAAAAATTAAATTAAATTAATTTAAAAAATTAAATTAAAATAGTTACATGATATTGTACAGATAACAAATATGCATAACTGAAAGCTCAGCAAATGTGCACATTAATAAATATTATATTCTTCAAGTATTTTTTGTTAGACTCTTTGAATACATGGAATTATATAAAATGTGAAATCAGAAAGCAATCACCACCTTTTCCCCCATTGTGAACTTAGATTGTAGTAGTAAAGCAAGAGTGTTGGATTATTTTGATTTTCATTTGGTTTATTTACTTCTGCATGCAATGCTAATGAGATGTGGGTTATAGTCAGTCTTGGGGAAGAACATGAACTTGAGACCAGAAAAACCTTCAAACTCTGGGTCTGTTATTATTAGCTGTGCAGTCCTGGGCATTCAAACTGGTTGGCATTCAATGTGCTTATCTGTGAAATGGGGCTGACAGCCTACCATTTCTTGAACTGTGGTGAAGATTGACAGATTCCTCTGTGTAAATGTTCCATGCAGAGCAGAGAGTTCATAAATATCTTTTCCTTCTCAGAACAAAGTGACATTAAAAAATTCCAGTGTTTCAAAATTTTTACTTTATATAAACCTTTATTAATTAAATGAAATATATACTTGTACTTTTTTTTTTTTTTTCTTTCTCCAAATCCTGAAAAGTCCTTCCAGGGTACTCATCACACCATCAATTAGGCCGGTGTTTTTATCCCGTCTCCTTAACCCATTCAATGAAAAATACACTGAAATACTTTCTTCTTGACCCCTTGAATTGAGAAAGAATGAACTTGACAGAAAGAGGAGTTTTAAAAGTCCTTTTTGAATGATAATGGGAGAAATATATGGAGTGTGGAGAGGTGGGGAGCATCCCACATAATGAATCATATGCAGAGCATACAACAGAGAATTCAATACTGTGCTTCTAAAACCTCAATAGTGCTTACTGTAAGTGATATTTTTGTGGCCTTTTCTTTGCCCAGATATTTGTCATTCTGTAGTTGATTTAAAAAGAGATTCATGGAAAGTCATAATTATTTAAAGAAGGGAACAGGCAAAGTGTTCTTTTGCCATGTCTATAAATCTTTCCTTATGCTCTGCTGAGAACTCTGCTCTGGCTGTCTGCTTTATCCGTGTAACAGGAGTATATCACAGTGTCAGGCACTGTCAGGCCCTCAGAGCTCCACGTAATGTGAGATCACAAGCAGAGACAATCTCATTGTAACATTTCTGACTACAAAGTATAAATACCGCTCAGCTGACATCACATCAGGAATTTTTTTTCCAACTTTATACTGTAAGTTTGTTGAGATGCCTAAATCTGCAAAGTTAGACAGAGCTAGAATAAGAAAAGTAAAATTCATAACAGAATAGTCATGTCAGAAGAAAAAACATGTTCTTGAGAAGAAACATAAAAAAAGAAAAATTTTTTAAAAATTACAAAGACAATGAAAAAGGTGGGGTATACATTTTCAGTTATGTTTTATTAGTTCTTTCCACTGTACAAAAACATTTCTCAGAACAATTTAAAATGTAAATATAACAAATGAATCCCTCAAACACGAGAACTAAAAATCTCATGGAGAACCCTTAGAGTATACTTATATCTCAAGATGAAGTTACCAACTGGGAGTATTTCAATAATTCTTCAGTTTGCTCATCTGCCTCACTGTATCATTATGACTCCCTTAACAGCCATGTTTTTAAAATGAAAAAAAAAAAAAAACTTAATGCTTGCATAAACTCAGATGTAAAAACTGAGTTTATAGACATTTTATCTTTTAGTGTGATTATGTACTTCCAGTATAGTGGAGGTTTCTTTTGTTATTTAATAAAATTTGGAATCAATCATTAAAAACATAGACCTAGGTGTATCATTTTCTTGTTACAAAATTCACATTTGTGCTTCCTGGTTAACCTCAGTCTAAAGCCTTAACTGCTTGTTTAGCAATTCACAAGGAACATCTAGGTTTCTGCCTTGGCATTGATATTTTCTGATTGTCACTGAGGATGGAACTTCTGGAGAGATATGTACATGAATACATATCTTGTATTTGGAGGGGAGGAATGATTCTCTTTTCTATTTCACCGTCAACCTTCTCAACTCTCTGCAAACCATACCTACCTTGTTAAGGATTGGAGTGGAATGTCTCCCACAGGTGTGCTTCAAGCCTGAGCTGCATGTCTGACGCATTTGGCTGCCCAATCTTCGGAGTCTGGTCGGAGCATGAACAATCTACTAGGGCATGGAAAATTTACTCGGTCCTCCACATACCAAAGCAAATCTCATCTGAGATGCTTGGAGACAAATAAGTTTTTAATAGACATGGGAAACATACTTTTATAAATGAAAACATCTTTTGGTAAGGTGAAAATCAGAACAGCATATGTTTCTGTTGCCTAATTGAAATTTTCACATAGTTTACTTAGTGACCATTCATAGCTATCTTTGACATTAACTCTGTCTTTGAAAGTAATGATATTGGTATATTTTGCTTTGTTTATTTGTTATTTCTACTTCACTGATTGCACCTTCTTAGATTAATGTGAAGTCTGGCCAGAGTGAGGAAGATGGGGAAGATTTATTCTTCTCCTTTACATTTTGGACTTATTCAAGGCTCATCCTAAGATCTTTTCTCACTTTATCCACTCTTCCCAGGCAATCTCACCCAGGCCTGTGGCTTTGACCAGGTGCATGGCCCGTCTATCTTTGTTTCCAGCCTGGAACTCTCCTCTAAGCTCCAGACTGGTTTGTTCAATAGCCTAGTTAGTATCGTCATGTGGCCATCTTAAATACATTTTAAATTCTAAGCACCCCAAAGTAAACATGCTACTACCACTTTCCACTGCCAGCAAAACAAAGCATTGCTGTTTCAAAGACATGGGAGGCAGAAACTTGAGTCATCCTCGAAGGCTTGCTTTTTTCACATGCCACATCCTATTATCATCACTAGGTCCTGCTGCTTTTCCTTTCTAAACATCTCCAAATCAGCATGGCCATGACCCTCATTCCAGCTGCTGTCATCTTTACCTGGAGACCTGAAAGAGCCTCTGAAAACCTGCCAAGTCATGTCTTTTAAATCTAGGCTACACTACACCACTATGCCTTTGCTGGAATTATCTTTTTTAATAAAGCTTAATTTACAAATCAATCTCCTGTTTGGACATCTAAATGGTTTTTCATTAACCTTAGAATAAAATCCAAAATATTTAACATGGTCTTTTGACTGTCTTCTCCAGCGTCGTCTGTTACTACACATCTCTTCCTCTTGCCTTTTCATCCACTACGCCTTGCGTAGTCTTTTGCAGATAGGACTTTGCTCATGTTCTTCCCACGTCATAGAAAACCACATCTTCTACTCATCAACCACTTTTGATGGCAGTTTGTTGCCCCTACTCTTAGTTCAGATCTCAGCAAAATCATCACTTCCTTCAAGGTGCTGTCTTGTATCATCCTGTTTAGGTTAAATCCTCTCAGACCCTCACTCACTTCCTCTTCCTAGTGCCAATCATAGTTTTATATGTGAGCGAATATTTTATGGACATCTTCCATCCAAATGACAAACTCCATATGGGCAGGCACTGTGCCTGTTTCTACTAAATATTACATTCCCAACACTCAGCCTAGAGATCACACTTTTGCTGGCTCCAGAGGTGAATCAGAATTCTGCTTGTTTATGCTGAAGTCCAGTGCCATATATTTTAGCTGGTCATGCTGGAGAACTGCCTCTGCTGCTTATTCATCCTTCATCCATCTCTGTCTCTAACATTTTTGTACATCTGTGTATTATCCAGCTGAATAAGAGGTACTTTCTTTATGTGGTGGACAAATGCATTCTTTTTATCATTTGGATCACTTTTTGTGCCCAGCCAGCTCAATTTTTTCGGAGCACCATGAATGAGTAGGTTACCCTAGTCTTTGTTCCCTCTGTGGTTTTCAAGATTGTACTTTGTCATCAGCCATCTGCTTCATAAGACAGGTCTCCATGTTCTCTAAGGGTCTCAACTCCATATGTTAGAACTTCCTGAGTAATTTGGCCATTGTTAACCCAATCAATTTAGTCTATCTTCCTTGCCTGATTCTAATCATCACAGCTTCTTGGTAAACTCTGACTCTCAGGGTTCGCTGTTTCCTCAGGGCTGTGGAGGCCCAGGTCGCAATGATACCCTTGGCCTCTAGTTTTAACCTTTAAATCGAGTATTTATCTAATCTCCATGGATTGAGGAATAAAGGACAGGAATTTGAAGCCAATGCCTATAAAAATACTGAACTACATAAAATCTTATATTTCATTTTCTTTTGTCATTTATTGTTACCCTTTCAAAAATTGCGCCTATTTTCTTTACAATTACAATAATAGGGGAAGGGACAAGAGGACAATTTGTAATATCCGCAAACTGAAGTTCAAAATAAAAATGCTGCTATTCCAAGAGCAAAGTCCTTTTAAATCCTTTGGCATTTTCTGTCCACTTTGTGCAGACTGTACAAGCATAAAAAAGTTACTGCATTAGTGATGCAATGTGGCAGATGCTTTGTGTAAGTCTGTTGTTATTGTGACTACTTAAAACATTTTTCAGTGTATGTATCTTTCTCATTAGTGTGAAGAAAGGAAATCTAGCTGTTAGTAAAAATCTAATAGTCTTGCTGGACCCAATGCTACATGTCTATGATCCTAGATACCTGAGAGGCTGATGTAGGATTATAAGACAAAGGCCAGCCAGGGAAATTTAGTGAGGTCCTAACTCAAAAAAAAAAAATGGACTGGGGATGTAGTTCAGTTGTTCAGTTGGTAGTGTCCCTGGGGTCGAACCTCAATACTGCAAAAAGAAAAGTGAGTTGTCTTCTGAAAAAGAGTCTATTAATTTGCTTTTTATGCATCCAACAAGTAGTTAGAAGAAATTTCTATGAGTTGATAACCTGCCATGGACACTTCACTTTTTATGATTATAGTCTCCACACTGAGACTCCATATTCCAAGTAGAATATGGAAATATAGTGAATATTCATTAGACAGCAATACGGACTTTCTTATATACTCACCTCTGTCTGGGCTGCTATAACAAATATCATAGAATAGGTAACCTATGAACAAAAGAAATTTATTTCTTACAATTTTAGAATCTTGAAAGTCCAAGATCAAGGAGCCAACATGGTGGAATTCTGGTGAGGATCTGCTTTCTCCTAGATAGTACCTGCTCTCTCTATCCTGGTGGAAGAGACAAGTTAACTCTTGAGGGTTTCTTTTATAAGGGACTAATTCCATTCACAAGAGGTCCACAGTTCCAAAGTTGATGAAGTCACCTTAATATGATCACCTTGAGGGATACATTTCCAACAGATGAACTTGGGGTACGCAAACATTCTAACCATAATGATATACAATTTTCTGCTCAGAAAGACTAAAATAATTTACTCTAAAGTTTTAAAAAGTAGGAAAGGTGAACACTGTCATGAGCCTTGTGAAAGATTACCAAGAACTAGATTTGGAACCATTTTGGTGCTCTGTTTCATTTGGTCTGTCTCGTGTGCTATAGGGGAACATCTGTGTTCTCTTTAACTATTATACTGGGGTAACTCTTTCTAGGATTATTCTTTTTAACACCAGATTATTACCCTAGATGGAAAATTGACAAATTTTAAAAATGAAAAAGACTGGAGACCAGCTCTATGCAAAGTGTCCTCTATGGACAGTGTCTATATCCACCTGGAAGCTTGTTAGAAATACAAAATCTCAGGCTCCACCCAGAACTCCTGAATTAAAATCTGCATTTTAAGAAGATTCCCTGTTGATTCTATGCGTGTTAAAGTTTGGAATTCACCTCTCTAGAATCCTCTTCTCAACATAGGGCAGTGGTCCTCAAAACTTAACTCATCAGAATCACCTGAAAAGCCTATAAAACACAGATCATCAAGTCTCAGACCCAGAGTTTCACCTGTGTGGTCTGTGGTAAAGTCAGAGAATTTGTAAGTTCCCAGATGATGCTGCTGCTGCTACTAATATAGGAACTATACTTTAAGAACCCTACAAAACAGTGATTTTTCAATTCTGGTTGCACATCAACATCTCCTGAACAGCTTTTAAAACATACCCAAGTCCTAGGCTCCATCTCCTAATAATTGGTTTTGGAGGGGGCCCAGTCATTTGTTTTTGATAACTCCTTTGTGATTCTAATGATCAGCTTGGGTCAGCAATCAGTCATCTAGAAGATAAGAGGTGATTGCATATCCTATGATTAGCATAAAAGCTCCAGAGGAATGTCTTCAGCTGGAATTAGCAGTAGTTGAGTGCCTCAGAAATGGGTTCCAATCTCAGATCCTGCCACTTACAGGCTGTTATGGTTTGGATATAAGTTGTCCTGTGTCAATGCAGGAATGTTCAGAGGTGAAATGATTGAATTGTGAGAGCCATACCCTAACCACTCCATCCAAGTTTGAGTGGACTGACAGGGTGGTAACAGTGGGTGGGTGGAGCATAGCTGGAGGAGATGGGTCACTGGGAGCATGCACTAGAAGAATTCCTCTTCCCTGCAATCCCTTCCCATTCCTTTCTGCTCCTTGGCTGCCATGAAGTAAGCAGGTTTCTTCTACTGCTGCCCTTCCACTGTGATGTTCTGCCTCACTACTGGCCCAAAGCAATATGATTGGCTGACCATGGACTGAACCTCTGAAACTGTGAGCCTGAATAAACTTTTTTGCACCTAAATTGTTCTTTTTTTCTTAATTCATTTTTTTTGTTGTTGTTTTTTTTTACTTGCCCAGTATTTCTTTTAATGGAGCCAACAGTTAAAATTATGGAGAAGCCACGTTAAAACAAACAAGAGAAAAACAATTAGATGAATAGATTTCTGGCTCTGCTGAAGATTCAGATTTGTGCTAGCAGTGTGCCACCCTGCTGCATGGCCACCATCAGCTGGCACCTGGTGGAGCTGCCTATATCCACCACTGTCCCTTGTCCTTACACCACAGTCCTAACCCTTACACCACAGTTCTTTATTTCAACTAAGAACTTCCATACTTAGTATTGTCACTTTGAAATAATGGCTTACTGTTCTTCATAGGGTCAGATTTCCCTTTTCTATTAAGTTCAATGCAAATAATAAGCAGTTTAAAGTCTTAGTCTACCTATTCTGATAATTCTGCTTAGATGGTTATGTCCTTCCACTTTTCAGTCTCTCTTCTATGGTATTGTACTCCCAGGGTGCCCAGTTGTTTTTGGTCTCTAAGTGCATATTCCCCTGGGGCATTGGCTACTCCGACAGATAATAGATGAGGGTCAAAGTCCAGATCTGGTCTAGGTGCCTCTCAGGAAGCTAGGGAGTGGGCAGGGATGAGCCCCTGGGCAGAGAGACACAGGGACCACAGAAGTCCAGGGTTGACCATTTCTGTCTGCTGCTGTGATGGTTAATTTTGGGTGTTGACTATCTTGGGTGAAGAGATGCCTAGGTAGTTGGTAAAGCTTTTTGTTTTTTTTTTTTTTTTAATGACGTGTCTGTGAAGGTGTTTCCCGAAGAGCTGGACTTTTGAATCAGAAGACCAAGTTAAGAGGATTCTATTTCTCCAGTTTGGGTGGGTATCATCCAGTCTGACTATTGAAAGCCCAAACAGGACAAAAACGTGGAGGAAAGGCAATCCCCCCCACCACCCAACCCTCTCTCACTTTCTCTCTCAGGCATCCATCTTCTTCTCTCCTCAGAAATTGGAGCTCCTGGTTCTTGGGTCTCTGGTCTTGGGGACTTACATGTCAGCCACCTCAGACTTAGGAACACCACCAGCTTTCCTCATTTTCCAGCGTACATATCTGGGACTTCTCAGCCTCCATAACCATGTGAGCCAATTGCTATAATGAATCTCCTCATGTATAACCAGATATATTGCCTATCGGTTCCATTTCTCTGGAGAACCTTGACTGGTTCACAAACCTCCTTTCCTCTTGTTTAGTCTTTTTTTTTTATTGTAAACAAATGGGATACATGTTGTTTCTCTGCCTGTACATGGCGTAAGGCATACCATTTGTGTAATCATAAATTTACATAGGGTAATGTTGTTTGATTCATTCTGCCATTTTTTTCCATTCTCCCCCACCCCTCCCACCCCTCCCCTCCCTCTATACAGTCCTTCCTTCCTCCATTCCTGCCCCCCTCCCTAAACCCAACTCCAACCCCAACACTAACCCCACCCACCCCCCATTATGTGTCATCATCCACTTATTAGCGATATCATTCTTCCTTTGGTTTTTTGAGATTGGCTTATCTCACTTAGCATGATATTCTCCAGTTTCATCCATTTGCCTGCAAATGCCATAATTTTATAATTTTTATGGCTGAGTAATATTCCATTGTATATATATACCACAGTTTCTTTATCCATTCATCAATTGAAGGACATCTAGGTTGGTTCCACAATCTGGCTATTGTGAACTGAGGAGCTATGAATATTGATGTGGCTGTATCTCTGTAATATGCTGATTTTAAGTCCTTTGGGTATAGGCCAAGGAGTGGGATAGCTGGGTCAAATGGTGGTTCCATTTCAAGTTTTCTAAGGAGTCTCCACACTGCTTTCCAGAGTGGCTGCACTAATTTGCAGCCCCACCAGCAATGTATGAGTGTACCTTTCTCCCCACATCCTCGCCAACACCTGTTGTTGCTTGTATTCTTGATACTTGCCATTCTAATTGGGGTGAGATGGAATCTTAGTGTGGTTTTGATTTGCATTTCTCTTATTACTAGAGATGTTGAACATTTTTCCATATGTTTGTTGATTGCTTGTAGATCTTCTTCTGTGAAGTGTCTATTAATTTCCTTAGCCCATTTGTCGATTGGATTATTTGCATTCTTGGTGTAGAGTTTTTTGAATTCTTTATAGATTCTGGAGATTAGTGCTCTATCTGAAGTATGATTGGCAAAGATTTTCTCCCACTCTGTAGGCTCTTTCTTCGCATTGCTGATAGTTTCCTTTGCTGAGAGAAAACTTTTTAGTTTGAATCTATCCCAGTTATTAATTCTTGCTTTTATTTCTTGTGCTATGGGAGTCCTGTTGAGGAAGTCTGGTCCTAAGCCAACATGTTGAAGCTCTGGACCTACTTTTTCTTCTATAAGATGCAAGGTCTCTGGTCTGATTCCGAGATCCTTAATCCATTTTGAGTTTAGTTTCATGCATGGTGAGAGATATGGGTTTAGTTTCATTCTGTTGCATATGGATTTCCAATTCTCCCAGCACCATTTGTTGAAGAGGTTATCATTTCTCCATTGCATGTTTTTGGCACCTTTGTCTAGTATGAGAAAATTGTATTTATTTGTGTTTGTGTCCGTGTCCTCTATTCTGTACCATCGATTCACCTTTCTATTTTGGTACCAATACCATGCCGTTTTTGTTACTATTGCTTTGTAGTAGAGTTGAAGATCTGGTATTGCCATACCCCCTGCTTCACTCTTTCTGCCAAGGATTGCTTTAGCTATTCTGGGTTTTTTATTCTTCCAGATGAATTTCATAATTGCTTGCTCTTTTTCTGTAAGGTACATCATTGGGATTTTAATTGGAATTGCATTGAATCTGTATAGCACTTTTGGTAGTATGGCCATTTTGACAATATTAATTCTTCCTATCCAAGAACATGGGAGATCTTTCCATCTTCTAAGGTTTTCTTTAATTTCTTTCTTTAGTGTTCTGTAGTTCTCATTGTAGAGGTCTTTCACCTCTTTTGTGAGATTGATTCCCAAGTATTTTATTTTTTTCGATGCTATTGTGAATGGGGTAGTTTTCCTAATTTCTCTTTCTAAAGATTCATCGCTTATGTATAAAAATGCCTTAGATTTATGTGCATTGATCTTATATCCCGCTACTTTACTGAATTCACTTATGAGATCTGAAAGTTTTCTGGTGGAATTTCCTGGTTCCTCTAAGTATACAATCATATCATCAGCAAATAGGGATAGTTTGAGTTCTTCTTTTCCTATTCGTATCCCTTTAATTTCTTTGGTCTGTCTAATTGCTCTGGCTAGAGTTTCAAGGACGATATTGAATAGAAGTGGTGAAAGAGGGCATCCCTGCCTTGTTCCAGTTTTTAGGGGGAATGCTTTCAGTTTTTCACCATTTAGAATGATATTAGCCATGGGCTTAGCATAGATGGCCTTTACAATGTTAAGGAATGTTCCCACTATCCCTATTTTTTCTAGTGTTTTGAGCATGAAGGGATGCTGTATTTTATCAAATGCTTTTTCTGCATCTATCGAAATAATCATGTGATTCTTGACTTTAAGTCTGTTGATATGGTGAATGACATTTATTGATTTCTGGATGTTGAACCAAACTTGCATCCCTGGGATAAAACCCAATTGATCGTGGTGCACTGTCTTTTTAATATATTTTTGTATGTGATTTGCTAAGATTTTGTTGAGAATTTTTGCGTCGATGTTCATTAAGGATATTGTTCTGAAATTTTCTTTCCTCGATGTGTCTCTGTCTGGCTTAGGTATCAGGGTGATATTGGCTTCATAGAATGAGTTTGGGAGGGTTCCCTCCTCTTCTATTTCATGGAATACTTTGAGGAGTATTGGAATGAGCTCTTTTTTAAAGGTTTTGTAGAACTCGGCTGAGAACCCATCTGGTCCCGGACTTTTCTTTGTTGGTAGGCTTTTGATGACTTCTTCTATTTCATTACTTCAAATTGATCTATTTAAATTGTGTATGTCCTCCTGGTTCAGTTTAAGTAATTCATAAGTCTCTAGAAACCTGTTGATGTCTTTGAAACATTTTATTTTGTTGGAGTATAGATTTTCAAAATAGCTTCTAATTATGTTTTGTATTTCAATCGTGTCTGTTGATATTTCCTTGTTCATTCCCAATTTTAGTAATTTAGGTTTTCTCTCTCCTTCTCTTTGTTAGTTTAGCTAAGGGTTTATCAATTTTGTTTATTTTTTCAAAGAACCAACTTTTTATTTTGTCAATTTTTTCGATTGTCTCTTATGTTTCAATTTCGTTGATTTCAGTTCTGATTTTAACTATTTCCTGTCTTCTACTACTTTTGGTGTTGCTCGGTTCTTCTTTTTCTAGGGCTTTGAGCTGTAGTGTTAGGTCGTTTATTTGTTGATTTTTTTCTTCTTTTATTGAATGTGCTCCATGAAATAAATTTTCCTCTAAGTACTGCTTTCGTAGTGTCCCAGAGATTTTGATAAGATGTTTCTTTGTTCTCATTTACCTCTAAGAATTTTTAAATTTCCTTCCTGATGTCTTTTGTTATCCATTCATCATACAATAGCATATTATTTAATCTCCAGGTGTTGGAGTAGTTTCTGTTTTTTATTCTGTTATTTATTTCTCATTTCAATCCATTTTGATCTGATAGAATACAAGGTAGTATCTCTATCTTCTTGTACTTGCTAACATTAGCTTTGTGGCATAACATATGGTCTATTTCAGAGAAGGATCCATGTGCTGCTGAGAAGAAAGTGTATTTGCTCTTTGTTGGATGGTATATTCTGTATATGTCCATTAAGTCTAAATTATTGATTGTGTTATTGAGATCTATGGTTTCTTTTTTCAATTTTTGTTTGGAGGATCTGTCCAGTGGTGAGAGAGGTGTGTTAAAATCACTTAGTATTATTGTGTTGTGTTCCATTGGGTTTCTGGAATTGAGAAGGATTTGTTTGACATACATGGATGAGCCACTGTTTTCGGCATAGATATTTATGATTGTTATGTCTGGCTGATTTATGCTTCCCTTAAGCTGTATGTAATGTCCTTCTTTATCCCTTCTGACTAATTTTGGCTTGAAGTCCACATTATCTGATATGAGGATGGATACTCCGGCTTTTTTGCTGTGTCCATGTGCATGGTATGTTTTTTCCCATCCTTTTACCTTTAATCTGCATGTATCTCTTTCTATGAGATGAGTCTCTGGCAGGCAGCAAATTGTTGGATCTTTATTTTTAATCCAATATGCCAGTCTATGTCTTTTGTTTGATGAGTTCAGGCCATTAATATTTAGGGTTATTATTGAGATATGATTTGTAATCCTAGTCATTTGGCTCAACTTTTTTTTTTTTTCTGACACGACTTGGTTTCTCCTTTATTTGTCTGTTCCTTTAAGGTAGTTCCTCCCTTTGCTGATTTACATCATTGTTTTTCATCCCTTCCTCATGGAATATTTTGCTGAGAATGTTCTGTAATGCCAGCTTTCTTTTTGTTAATTCTTTTAGCTTTTGTTTATCATGGAAGGATTTTATTTCATCATCAAATCTGAAGGTAAGTTTTTTTGGGTATAAGATTCTTGGTTGGCATCCGTTTTCTTTCAGGGCTTGAAAAATGTTGTTCCAGGCCCTTCTAGCTTTTAGGGCCTGGGTTGAAAAATCTGCTGATATCCCTATTGGTTTCCCCCTGAATGTAATTTGATTCTTTTCTCTCTCAGCCTTTAAAATTCTGTCTTTATTTTGTATGTTAGCTATTTTCATTATAATGTGCCTTGGTGTGGGTCTGTTGTAATTTTGTTTATTCGGAGTCCTATAAGCCTCTTGTACTTGATTTTCCATTTTATTCTTCAGATTTGGGAAATTTTCTGATATTATTTCATTGAATAGATTATTCATTCCTTTGGTTTGTTTCTCTAAGCCTTCCTCCATCCCAATAATTCTTAAATTTGGCCTTTTCTTGATATCCCATAATTCTTGTAGATTCTGTTCATGATTTCTTACCATCTTCTCTGTTTGTTCAACTTTGTTTTCAAGGTTAAATATTTTGTCTTCAATATCTGAGGTTCTGTCTTCCAGGTGTTCTATCCTATTGGTTATGCTTTCTGTGGAGTTTTTAATTTGGTTTATTATTTCCTTTCCTTCATTTCAAGGATTTCTGTTTGTTTGTTTGTTTTTTTTTTTAAATATCTCTAACTCCTTATTGAAAGGATCTTTTGCTTCCTGTATTTGCTCTTTTAACCGTCAATTGGTGCAATCATTCAATGCCTGCATTTGCTCTTTCATCTCCTCGTTTGCTTCCCTGATCGTTTTAATTATGTACATTCTGAACACCCTTTCTGACATTTCTTCTTCCATGCAGGTATTGGATTTTATTGCTATACCATCTACGTTTGTTTGGGACATTTTCTTCTCTTTTTTCTCATATTGCTCAGGTATCTACCCCTCTAGTAGTGAAACTCTGGGATATTACAGATTTCCTCTATTGACTAATATTGTCTCTGTAGATTTCCAATAACTCACCTCTTAGCCTTCGTTCACCTGAAGTGTTGGAGGAACTTGATAATGCGGTGCTCCACTAGGAAGCTGCCCCTCTAGGAGTGGTGGCCTTCAGGTGGGGTATATTCCCTGTCAGTGGGCAGAGGGGCCTCCACTTGTTGACTGATGGTCAGTCAAAGGGGGACTAGACTGTGGACTGGGGCACGTCTGATCTGGGCCTGTGTCTCTGGTTCTACTGCCTTGGTGGGAAAGCCTCGCCCAGCGGGGAAGACCCACCTGGTGGGGAAGTTTCGCTGGGCAGCTCTCATCTGAGCAGTTCCCTTGGGTCCAGAACTACCACCTGGACTGGGAAGCCCTCCTCTGTGATGTCCCCAGGGGTCCTGACCTACCGTCTGGGCTGGGGAGCCTGGCCCTGCGAGGGATTCCCTCGCTGAGAAGCCCTCCTTTGCTATGTTCTCTGGGGACTGGAGCTACCAACTGGGCCTGGGACCCTCATTCTGCGTTAAAGCCTCTCGCTGTGCGGCCTCCTCTGCAATGTTCCTGGTTGACTGGGTTCTCGGTTCCAGCAGGGGAGTCTCGCTGGGGCCACTCTACTCCATGAAGTTCCCTGCATATCAGGACTACTGCTCCATCTGGGGAGCCTGACAATGGGAGAGACTCACCTGGTGGCTCTGAATTGGTGCCGAGTCTCTCAATACCTCCTCTTCTTGGCTCCTGGGTCTTGTCAAAGGTCCTCTAGCCTCCTGTAGGTGTCTCAGGAAGGGAGCTGCCCTTCCAATGACGATGCCCACACCCTCAGGAATAATTTGAAATGCCTGCCCAGCCTGTAAAGAAGCCTCTGGCTAGCTCTGCGATGCAGGCAGGCTGGCTCGTCTGCTGGCTTGCTCCGTGATCGCAACAGACCTCCACATGGTGGTCAGGTGGGATCACTCAGTGATGGCTTCTGTCTTTGGCCTGGTGGCTGGGTGGGTTCGCTGCCCACCACCTAGCTCCACAAGGCAGGTTGGTTGGGTACCCGCCTGCTACCTCCACGATGCAGGCAGCCTGATTCACCCGCCAGTTTGCTCCGCAACTCCTAAATTGTTCTTATTAGATATTTTGGTCACAGCAATGATGAAAAGTGGACTATCACACTGGCTCTGTGGCCTCAGGCAGGTTGCCTGTTCTCTGAACTTTGACACTGCATCTGCTCCATGGAAAACACTGACCTGTTGTTGGAGTGTTAAATACAATATCAAATCATCTGATTATTTTAGAAATTCAATAGTTAATAGCATAATAAGTGTGGGTAGTAGACTGATTTATTTTTTTATAAGGGAGGGAAGATAAATATATGTCATACCATTAATTTTTCCAATTCTGAAAGATTTTGAAATAACTAATACTGAAGCTATACTGAATGAATAGAATATAGAATTAGTGAGAGGTATGACTCCTGAAGAGGCTTCTGTAAGGAAGTTCTGCTTTCAATAAACATTTATTACTTACCATCATTACTTGAAGTTTGCCTAACACACATTATGTCAATTTAGCACACAAGGGAGTGATATCCTTAGTAAATAATGTATTTTATGGTGATTTAGATGATTTATTGTTGATAACACCTGAGGATTATATCTACTGAAGCATTCATGTGTTCAATTTCAATGGACAGTATGTCAACCAAATGACCATTTTCCTGCTTTAAATTAATTTTTTGAAAGCATTATGATTTCTTTAATGAAGAATATTTAGGTGTTCAGTAGATGATTTACTCCAATGCTTTGACAGATCATTTGAGGTTAGCCAATAAGAATTCATCTTTCTGGTTTATATGCAAATATAAATATATGTTCTGTTTTAGTCAGCTATTTTGCTGCTGTGACTAAAGACCCGACCAGAACGATTTTAGGGGAGAAAAAGTTTATTTCAGGGCTCATGGTTTCAAAGGTCCTAGTCCATCAAAGGCTGGCTCCATTCCTCAAGGCTGACATCGGAGTGGGAGAGTATGGCAGAGGGAAGCAGTTCACATCATAATCAGGAAGACAAGAACTGAGAGATCTCCACTTACCAGATACAAATATATACCCCAAAGCCACGCCCCCAAAGAGCCACTATATACCCCATAGCCATGCCCCACCTGTCTCCAGTTACTACTCAGTTAATCCCATCAAGGATCAATTCACTGATTAGGTTAAGGCTACTATCCAATAATTTCTGTTCCAACCTTCTTGCATTGTTTCACACTGTGAGCTTTTGGGGAACTCCTCACATCCAAACCATAACATGTTCTAAGAGTGTGAGAATGGCTGGAAGCTTTGAACTCCTAATCTACTCCATTCATTTCAAAGGTGAGGAATCAAGGTCACTGCCAACTGTGAATCACCTACCATTATTCCAAAATAGAATAGGAGCCATGTTTTCTTGGATACATCATTTGTTATCCCCTTTGTTATTTTTATTCTGTTGATATTCTTTAGCTAATAAAGACTTAGTCATCTTTGTCAGATGCTATGTTTTCTGGGTGTGGTGATAAACACCTGTATTCCTAGTGACTCAGGAGGTTGAGGCAGGAGGATCACAAGTTTCAGACCAGCCTGGGCAACTTTGTGAGACCCTGTATCAATATAAAAAGCAAAAAGCTCAGTAGTACAGCACCCTGGGGTCAATCCCCAGTACTGCAAAAGAAAAAAGAAAAAAAAATGTTATGTTTCCATATGACTATAAGACATTTTGTAATAAGGAAGTCATTTCATTAAAGAAGAGTAATAGTGAACATAGGAATTATACTTCATATTATAATTATCATTATTATAGTTACTTTTGGTACCTAATTATTCTTGTGTGTGTGAGTACATGGGATTTAGTGTGTCTAAATCTTTGTATTTATAAGCTATTTGAATATTTGAGAATATTTCAGTGTGCATATGTGTGCTTGTGTATGTGTGAGACTGTGTATGTTTGTGTGTGCATGTATATACAATTGGGGAAATGAAGTGCCCTTACTCCATAACTCTTTGTGACATGAGTTGTGCTCCTTAGCAAAGAACTGCAGTCTTACCCTCTGCTCTTTGCAGAGTCTGGTCTAATAGAAAGTCTGTCATATTTAGGATTGCATACAGTTCAAACTGAAAATTTCCCCTTTTACCTACGATATTTTTGATATCAAAGACTCTTTAATCATTTGTAGTCTTAACACTCTTTAAAAATAAAACCCTTTTTTCTTTTCTAAGTGCTGCAGTGTAGTCTTTTGGTGCTAAATGAAAAACTAACTTCGGGAGAAAGACGCATCCAAAAAGAAACACTATGATACTAGTAGTTTGACTTACTAAAACTGTGTGGAATTGCATTAGATACTATTTTATTCTGCTCCAAGTGTGAAAAAAGTTTAGAAGCCCATGTTTACTCATTTCGAAATAAAAATCACAGAAGTTGAGTGCTGAAAGGGTCTGCAGAACCCTTTATCTTCTTGTACCTCAGTTCCTTTTTTCTGTAAAATGAAGGGTTGAAGTTGTTTTCCAGTTATGAGCCCCCTGCTATTTCCAAGAGAATCAGAATTTAGAATTTATTTTTTTTAAATTTATTTTAGTTTTTTTTCATTGTGGACACCCTGTGCAGCTAGACTTGCATGACATGGAATTGTTACTTATATCTGATCTTCAAATGAAATGTCTCATATGGTGTTCAACTCTCTTGGAACACTATTATAAACTAATAGTTCTGTAACAAATTAGAAAGGCAGAATACAGAATTTATGATGCTCTAGAAAGCCTCATATTATTAGTTAAATGTTATTAGAGTAGAATCATAAAAGTGGACCAGGGAAAAGGTTATTTTTATAAAAAGAATTTTTCTTTTATAAAAGATGACATATTAAAATTTGAGGAAGTTTTCCCAACCTCCAGTGTCTGCAAGCATCAGTAGCAAGGTTATGGCCGTGATCAAGTAGAATATTCATGTCAGATACTCTAAGAAAAGAGCAATGGGAAAATCTTGAATAACTCCTGAATTTTTACTAAGTGAACACATTATCTAAGCTGATCATTTCTATCAGTGCGGACAGCATGCTTAGTTTGTGCTTTTTTTTATTTTTTATTTTTTGGTATTGGAGATTGAACTCAGTGCACTCAGCCACTGAGCCACATTCCCAGCTCTATTTTGTATTTTATTTAGAGACAGGGTCTCACTCAGTTGCTTAGTGCCTTGTTTTAGCTGAAGCTTGCTTTGAACTCCAGATGCTACTGCCTCAGCCTTCTGAAACGCTGTGATTTCAGGCTTATGCTGTCTTTATACAAATGATCTGTCTATATCCCTACCCAATGCTTACTTATGGGGAAAAGTCCACCATCTTTCTCTTTTTAAATTTTTATTTTATATTATTTATTGGTCTAGTTTTAATTTGATTTGCAAACATTCATTACTCAATTATTTCAACACCAGTAATCATTGTTGGCACCTAAGAGGTGGAGAGAAGATGATAGTTTAGTCTCCACCTCCCACAAATAAGTGAAGTTTGGTTGTGTTTATATTCCATAAGGAATATGATATTTCTCTCTAGAAGAAAAAAAAATAAAAGAAATAGAGAAAAACAGAGTGCAGGAGTGATAAAATACAATGAATAAATAAAAATCAAAAACAGGTGGAAAAATAAGCCTGATTATTGCTCCCTAACTCCCTTTCTTCACTCATCCAAACTGCTGATGTTTTCTGAGGGTAATAATTTCTGACTTCAGTGACTAAGGTCATCACTGAACACTGCAGGTTAGTGATCAAGACACAGTGACTCTTTCTTCCAGGTCAGAGGTCATGAAATGTTTTTTTAAAGGAATACATAGTAAACATTTTAAGGTTTTCTGGTCAAAGGGTAAAATCAAGGGTACTATGAAAATTAGCTTGTGGGTCCTACAAAAACAGGTAGTTGGCTATATAAATCCTTTATAAGGAACTGGGATTTCAAAATTCTATTTTACTCCAGCTATATAATTGATGCTTTATAAAAATTAAATAAGTTAGAACTGACTTTTAAAAATTTATATCATTTTCCCCCGCAACACCATTGCTATTCTCCAATAAAGTTACTATTTTTTAAAATAAGAACTTAGTCTTAAACTTCAAAACTTTTCCCCATAAGAAATCTACATTGTTCTAAATCAGAGTCAATGAGGTACATGTTACAAGATGAACACAGATCTGATAGTAGTGACAACATAAACAACAATAATATGGGTGACAGTGGATGATCAGATAATTGAATTCATGTCAAATCTTTGATCCTCTGATATATCTTTAATGTTAAATTGATAGTTTTAATTTTAAAAGTTTCAGAAGAGTGTATGTCTTCAATGTTGTAAAACTGTATGAAGACATTATCAAAATATTGAGATATATACTATTGGAAAGAGAATAATATATTTGTACCCAGAAATTCTCGGGCACAACATCAACTGGGGGAAAGTAATACATTCTCTTCAAGATTGGAACATATGGGAACCTAACACAGTCTCAAACCATTTTTTTTCTGTGCTTTTATCTTAGAAGGAACAGAACATAGCAATATTTTTCCCCCACTGGCATTTATGAAATTATGTAGTTTGTCTTAATTAAGGAAATGAAAAAGAACTTGATATTTTTGTGTGAATCCATGTAGGTGGTAAAATATATAAACAAGACAGGAAAAGATGATACACAAGAAAAACACAGCCTTTTCAAGCAAATTGGAAGCTATAAAACATCGTATGTTGCAACTTTTGGTGAATGTGATGTGCCAAACTACTCAGATTTTTTAAAAGTCAGCCATCAACTGATTCACCAGTGTCTGCAAGCAGATGTGGGCTCAGGCTGTAGTGCTATTTGGTGTACTCAAGGAAGTAGAGGTAGATATCAGCTTAGATAGATATCAGAGATAGAAAGTAGCTCCCTAATGTAAAAAATGATTTTCTTCCTCAAATTTTACTTGACATATTATGTTACATTAGATGGTGAAACAGAACGTTAACTGTGTAATGAGACAAAGATACTAAACTGTACGGCAAAATACACTTTTTCAGCTTAGGTATATGCCATCCTTTTAGACACGGGTAGGCAGTCTGAAATGGTGACAGGATTTTTTTTTAAATGCCAACCTGCTGCTTGTAAATTCAGAATAATGTGAAAGTTAAACAAATTTGAAAACTTTTCAAAAAAGCAAAAGATGCCTAAGTAATACTTGGTACCTGATGATTTTTCTACTAACTGGTGCCCACAGTCCCTTGTTGATGTGAGTACCCTAATTTTGGGGTTGCCAATGCTTTCCAATACTGCATGCAGTTCTTTTGACAATGGTGCATAGAATGGACTTCTAGACCTTCATTAAAATAATTGCAGTTTACCTCTTAAAAGGGGATATGAAGCAGATATTTCATAAAGCTGATAGACTGCATATTTGATCTATGTGGTTAAGATTAATATTATTATTAATGTATTATTTCAAGGGAAGAACAACTAACCAAGAAAGATAACTGTTAATGGAAAAGTAAAAGAATATTGAAAATTTACAAATGGGTCAAGGTGAAATCATTTTTTGTTTTCCATTAAGGTTACTATTTTCATATCAAGATAGGATACTCAGTCTTAAATTTCCAAAACACTTTTCCTATATGAAAACTAGATTGTTTTAGTTCAGAGTCAAAGAGGTTCAAGTCAAAAGATGAACATAGAACTGAATGTGCTTGTTCTCTGTCATTGAAAAGTTGTTACATGTACACTCATTTACATTTAATTGTTTCAACATACCCAATAATTAAATCTTTAACATGATTGAATCTGAAAAATTCTAAATTGACTCAGATCTATATGATTCCAGGAAGATAATTACCTCTTTTATTGTTTTAAAATTTGTTCAGAAAATAAATATTACAAACTCACTTGGGTTAAATTCTCCCCTTTCTTAAGCACTGATTGCACTTGTATTCCTGGGAAGTCAACTGAGACGGTGATTATAGGCAGGCTTCTCCTTGGGACAATGAGAGAAGGAACAAGAAGGGAAGGGGAGACTAGGCAAGGGAAAGGAATGGAAAGGGGAGACACCGAGAGTGAAGAGGGAAAAAGGAGGGAGAAGGAAAGGGAGAATGAGCAGAGGTAGTCAGGGTTAGGCAGGGCAATGGGCAGGAAGTTTGTGTGCCCCCCCAGTTCATATGTGGAGAACCTAAATCCCAGTGTGATGGTACTTGTTGATGGTCATGTGGGGATATCTTCATGAAGGGTTTTAGTGCCCTTATTGGAAGAGGTCAGTCAGAACATTTGCTAGCTCTTTTTGCAGAAGATGACAGTCTGAAGCCAGACTCCAACCCCAATTATGATAGCACATGATCTCAAACTTCCAGTGTCCAGAGGTATAAGAAATAACAAATTCTGTTGTTTATAAGTCACCTTGTCTATGGTTCTTTTGTAATGGCAGCCCAAGCTGAGACAGGTAGAGAGAAAAGTTGTGGCTGTAATGCTGTCTCAATGATAAAGAACAATTCCATACTTCAATGAGGGTGCTGAGACTTGAGACTAAGTATTCTCCATAGCATACTGCATAGTCTATACTGTACAGTTGTATATAATTTATGCTACATACTATACTTTCTACATTAGACCAGTCACTGGATGCTGCTGCCCCAGGAAGGGAGACTTGCAATTGGGCAATACAGTTTTCTTCAGTCCAGGATGCTTTTGAAAGGACAGATTGTGGAGAATGAACAGATGAACAGCTCTTTCAGCACCTAGGGAATTAAGTCTTAAAGTTGTTAAGGAGTATATGGGTGACTTGTCACAGGATACACTGCAGTATTAAAATGAGGAAGCTATTTTAGTTTCTAACCTAAATTACTCCTGTGAAAATTAAATCTATATTTTAAATTTTGACTTTCTGTGGAAGTACTAAGCAGCTGCTTTTCATTGTAAACTATGTATTTCAATTGCGATGCAGAATGAGTTTACTGATGTAACTGAAAGTCAGATGAACAATCTCACTTCACTCTTTTCAAAGTTTTGAAAGCATTTCTTTTGTGGATCTTTGAATGGATTGGTTAAATACAGAACAAAACATATTGATTTTGTACAGCAATGTTGCAGAAATTATACCAAGAGGACAAACTACATAGCAATGCTTGGAGGACACTGTTAAAATTTTAACTACCTGGAAGAGGCCAGCTATTCGGTAGTATGGTCTTTTCACTCCACAGTGAACTGTTGACAGAAATTTATGTAAATATATTTTGGAAGCATGAAGTAGGATCCCAGGCTGGATATTTTATTTGAAGAAACCTGTTCTAAGTATTTAGGGATGAGTAGAGTATTTTATTTATTTTACTTGAATTAAATAAGAAAAAATTATTTAGTAAACAAAGAAGCAATGAGTTGTATAGGTACATTGGTTCTCTATGGGGCTATTTAAGCTCAGGGACCTCCATCAGGAAACTAAATGACACCTAACAGGAACCAAATGAAGCAAGATGCTTTTTACTTTTTATTCTTTACTCTTAAGACTATTAAAAGAACCACTACTTCAAACTAGGTTTGAATGTTTAGAATGGTTTATCCAACCCATGGGGAATCACATAACAAGGACTTCCAGTAATACTTTGATTGAGATATAATTTCTTCCCTCCCTCCCTCCTTCTTTGCTTTCTTTTTTCTCCTTCCTTTTATAAAGCCAACAGGAAGTATAAGAGCATACAACAGGAAATGTAAGGAATTTGATAGGATCAACAAGAAAGATGACTGGGTTAAATTAAGTCTTCAGGAAAATAATTGATTCAGGCAAATTGGAGAAATGTATTTAAGATTTCAGATCACATTGGTTACCCTAGAGAAGAACATACTCTTCAAATCTGCTCATATGAGAAGTATTACAATTTTTACTTCTTAGAGAACCCAGGAATGCTTTACTGATTCATATGTTCTATTAATAGGTAATGTGTTGCCCTGCGTATTGCAATTTGATGACACCAACTGTTCTCAGAAGGCCAAGTGTTTTATGGGATCTTCCAGGAGCAGAGATGGGTAACAGAATTATAAAACTTGATCCATCAAGTTATGGGGTATTTTATTGAAAAGGAATAAAAGATGCTCTAAATCTAGGTAGGTGAATAAATGCCTTTAAAAATGATATCTTCAGGACTGGGATTATGGCTCAGTGGTAGAACACTTGCCTAGCATGTATGAGCCACTGGGTTCTATTCTCAGCACCACATAAAAATAAATAAATAAAGGTTCATTAAAAACTAATAAAAAGTTTTAAAAAATTAATAAAAATTTTAAAAATGATAACTTCAAAAAGACTAGACATGTTCAACAGTATCTTAAAGTTGTGAGAGTAGCATAGTATGTTGCTCATTGAACTTGCTCTGCAATTTTCTTTTTTTCCTTTCTTTCCAGTGCAAGATAAACAAGTGAGGGTTTTGGTAAAAACTTGGAGAGGTCATGCTTCTACTCTTCGGCCTCTAGAATACTCTGAGTGTATTCGGGTAGACAGACTCTCATTCTCTAGGCAGAAATAAAACTGCTGAACCTTTATAGGAAGGTTACCCGCTAAATAACACTTCCAGCCATGATCGTAAATTCTATAAATCTTGCACGAAGGTGTGAACTGTGCCTCCACCACCTGTGGGGATTACTTGCACTCAGTGGTAGAAGCATTTCTAACTCAAGATTTTCTGCATCTTTATTTTATTTTAAACTCATACATAAATGTCAATGTGCAAAAGATACAATTACTTTTTAAAGATTTTTTTTTTGCCAAAATGGCCAGTATAATAAGTAATATAAATTTAAAAAATACTAAAACTCTAAATGAGTCCTGCCTATAGATCCATATAGTACAGAGCATATAGATTCTTATATTCTACTAATTTTTGTTTTCAATTCCATGTTAATAAGAAGCTTATTTAAAAATTCTGGAATTAGAAATTGAAATTTCTCTTTCTTATTTTTTAGTCTTTGACTTGCCTTAGGCTTCAGAATTTAAGAGGCCGAGATGAATCATTAGGTTTTAGTTGACTTGGACCAAAAAAAAAAAAAAAAAAAAAAAAAACTAATTGTACATTTTTGCAAGATTTTAAATAAATAACATATGCTGTCTTATCCATGGATGATTTAATTTTTTAACACGTGCTTCCAACCTTTAATTTTCTGCAAAGCAGCCACATCAATTATTAATTCATCTATATTTCCTCAAAGCAAGTCAGACTTAAGATCCTTCATAAATATTTAAGAACACTGCTGCAAAATAAACAAAAACTTTTACTTAACTTATAATTGCAAGTTTAAGAACCAATGATTGCAAAAGCAACAAAAAGCAAGACAAACATCATTTTAAAAATCCAGAGAAGTAAAAAAGAGCACACTAAAAAAAGAGAGGCCAGGCTTCTAGTTATCACACTCAGTGTCTGTTTTATGATGTGAATCTCATTTGCTGCACATTGAACTAAAGGGATAAAAAAGTTTAGACCTGCTTCAAGATAGTATCAAATTTTGGATAACTTAAATTTTCACTTTCTCTTCATTTTTTCCAAACATATGGCCATCTATACTATACACTCTTCACTATTAGTATTGACCAAGTTACTGAAATAAATAAATGAATATGTAAAAATATTCTGCATGTACTAAAAATAGCAATTTGTTCTGACTTTCTTATTATCATTAGCAAGGCTTCAGAGATGGATGCTGTCATGGATTGAATTGTTCTCCTGCACGAAGAGATACATTGAAGTGCCCCTAGTACTTATGAACGTGATCTTACTTATGAATGTGGAAAGAAGTCTTTACAGTTATATATATTCAAGTTAAAATGAGGTCATACTGAATTAGGATGAGCCCTAATCCAAAGTGACTGATGTCCTTATAAAAGAGGAAGGAGCCTGGCAAGGTGATGCATGCGCGTAATCCCAGTCAATTGGAGCCTGAGGCAAGAGGATTGGCCAATTCAACCAGCCTGGGCAAGTTAGTGAGATGCTGTCACAAAATAAAAAATAGAAAGGGCTGGTGATGTATGTACCTCAGTGGTTAAGCACCAGTGGGTTCAATCGCCAGTTCTGGGGAAAAAGGAGGAGGGAGGAAGAGGGAGAGGGCAGAGAGAGGAGGGAGAGTATGAGGAGGAGGAGGAGGAGGAGAAGTCCACACAGAAACACTCAGGGAAGGCAAAGGCAGATTGGAGGGATTCTGTACAAGCCGAGGACTGTCAAGGACTGTGAGCAACCCCAGAAACTAAGCGAGAGAGGCATAGAATAGATTCTTCCCTAGAGACTTCAGAGTCAGCATTGCCCTGCTAACACCTTGATTTCAGATTTGTAGCCTCTAGGACTATAAAAGAATCAATTTGTGTTGCTTCAAGCCACCTGAGATATGGTACTTTGTAACAGCGACCATAGGCAATTAATATAGATGCAATAAGAAAATTCATTCTTTTCTCTTTTTAAAAGTTATAGGCCTGAAGAAGGAGCTCAGAAGACTCACAGAGAAGATCAGAAGGGATCTTTTCAAGTTGTCCACTACATGTGGACATGTGAAGTCTGGCCAATAGCATATCCCTTGCGTTGGACATAATGAATGCTTTTGAAATAGCATGTGGCCCAAGGTTCTTCAATTAGACAGTGGAGAAGCACTCAGAGACAGACTCACTGAATTTAACTGTAAGACTGGAACTTCTGGGAAGCATCTTTCCTACTACAAGGACAGCACCCGCCTAAGAACGGAATAAAGTTAAGAGGGAAAACGTGTGAAGAGATAGTGGGCACAAAGCTGAAGACTGACACCTAATCCAGAGTTTCTAAAATAAAGTGGTTAATAAATTACCTTTTCATGCTTGAAAAAAAAAGTTAAGGTATAAAACATATTTATGATGCATAGACTATATAAAGCAAATATTCATTTTGCTACCATCCAGGTTGAAAAGCAAGATATTGCTGCATCCCTAGAACACTCCCACATACCCCTTCCTTATCACAGCCTTCCCCTTCCCCCACAGCCTGATAGTCATTTGGTAGCTTTTCTTTGTGGTTCTGTTGCCTATGTAATCACATTGTAATCAATATGGTTTAATTTCCCCACTGATAAACCACTAAATGAGAACAGATTTCCATAACTCTACCTGATGAAAATGTATTTTAGAATTCTGCTTAGGCAAATTCACAGTTGTTAAAGGATAAATATAAATTGACACCAACATTCTGTAAAATTATATTTTAAATAAGCATTTTCGTTCAGTTGATTTTTTTTCATAGGACACATTAATAGTGGAGACAGTTTTGGGGAACTATTTTTCAGGCATTCTCCATATAAGAGATCAAAAAATATCAATTATTCCACTTTAACAAAGCATAAAATTAAAGCAAAATTAGATTATTTATAGTCATACTAGTTACACACATACGAAAGAGTTTGTGAGATTTAATAACATTCTTTATAATATAGAGCATTTGATTAATGCAATGGATTTTACCAATTTATAGATTAACTTGGTCAGTTTATATAAACATGAATGTACAGGCTTAGAGGTACTACACATTTTAATTTTTGTTAAATTAGTAGGTCTGAATGGATATGCCTGGTTACTGAATTCATCCGGTCTGTGCCTTTGAATTCCTGGTGGTATGTCTGGGTTTATTTACTATGATAGAAGGTTTGGAAATCATTTTTTGTAGACTGCTTGTTATCCTACATTTTTAAGCATAACTGTTATGGTTTGGATGTGAGGTGTCCCCCTAAAGCTCACATGTGAGACAATGCAAGAAGATTTAGAGAAGCAATGATATTGTTATAGCCTTAATCTAATCAGTGAATTAATCCCTGATGGGATTAACTGAGTGGTAACAGGAGGCAGGTGGGCTGTGACTGGAGGAAGTGATTCATTGGGGACATGGCTATGGGGTATATATTTTGTATATGGAGAGTGGAGTCTCTATCTCTGCTTCCCAATCACCATTTGAGCTGCTTCCCTTAGCTATGCTCTTCCACCATGATGTCCTGCCTCACCTTGAGCCTCGAGGAAGGGAACTGGCTGTCCATGGACTGAGACCTCTGAAACCCTGAGCCCCCAAATTAACTTTTCCTCCCCATACAATTGTGCTGGTTGGATCCTTTAGTCACAGTGGTGAAAAAATAATGACTAAAATAATTACAGTGGATGATATATAAGGAGGTAAGGGAATTAAAAGAAGTTTATTTTGCTTAGTACCAAAATCTTTGTGAATAGGAATCTGTCAAATGTTTTGAAGGCACTGTTTGTGTACACAAATGTTCTCTGGCTTCCAAGAAGCTCATTATCCTCAGGAGAAAAGAATGGGATAGCGATGATTATTATATGATATGGTACATTCTGTAGTTCAGGAAAACTTAAAGTAGATGTAGCCCAGATATAAAAGTGATGAACTCCACTTAGAAAAAGATTGATTCCCTTGGGGCATGGCATACATAAAGCCTTTCTTGTTCTTTAAACAGAAGTCAAAAATAGCGAATCTCAAGGTCAAAGAAAGACAAAAGTGTATGCCCTGTGTTGTATTTGTTTTTAATGTCAAGAAATAAACAAATAATATTTATTGCTAGATGTAAGTTACCATATTATTACCTTTGTGCCAACTTTAATTGGTCTTGGAAAGTTATCAGCTTCATATACTTATTGATCAATTATTATTTGGTTAATAGAAAATGTCAGTAATATGACTTCTTTGATTTGCTCACTATCACAACCATTTAGATTCAAATTCCTAGTACTGCATTAATTGCAGTATTGCAAATTCTCTAAAACATTAGGGTAAAAAGGTAAGAAAGTTAACCTATTCTTAGGAATACACTTCCCAACTTCTTATACAATAACTAAATTGCAAGCATTTCTTACAGTTTAAGATAGGCCAATATGTGCTAGAAATTTTAGTTCAATGTAATTATCAAAGATGTTTAAATTACTCTTAAATCTGTCTGCATTAAAGGCTTTCGTTTTGACCTTGCTATTGCCTAGAACAGCATTTTTCAAAGCCTAGACAGTGAAACTTCATAAAATTTACTACTGTATTTTGGGAGCCATTTAAGTTTCCAGGGTTTAAAAAAACTTATAAGATTATGAAATTATAATGAAAAAAGCAACATTTATAAATTTAAAAATATATTTTAATATATTAAATAATATATATTTCTATTTATAGGTCTGTAAGATGTTATTTTAAAATTTTAGTTGTGACAATATAAATACATTAAAGATTGAAATCAATTATATGATCAGCCATAGATATTCCTAAAGTTTGTAAGCTCATAATAGTTTCAAAAAAAGAAATCACATATTAAATATTATCTATGCCTAATAGTAAAATAGCTCTGATTCCAAGACAATCCTACATTCTTTAAATTTGCACATAAGTGATTATTGGTTCTTTTTCAAAATATGTGCTTTCTTCTTCCTTCAAGTATTCTAGTCCATTTAGAAAATCTTTATGTTATAGTTCTTTTCCAAATTTTAAAACGTTGCATTCCTGGGAATATTAAGCTTCTTATTGTTTTGTCTTCTGACTTTTTAAATGGTAGTTTATCTCTTTATGTGATATGTGATTTTAAAATCCTATGCTCATTCTCAATATTTTTAAATTTTGTATCTTGTGAGAATTTTGCTCTGAGTTGTGAAAATATTTCTTTGTGGCAGTTTCTTGGAGCTTGGTGAATTTTCTCAGTTGTAGTGGTTTTCATGCTAATTTTTCAACTTGAAATTTCCATGCAACACTAATAGTATAAATTCATATTTCACACCTAGGAAAGCACAGGGTTGCATTTCTCCTAATAGATGAGCCACACATTATTCACCTCTTTTACTTGACTCTGATGGAGAAAAGCTTCCCTTGTAGATTCCCTAACTAATGACTATTTTCTATATCATTTCACTCAAATGCAACCTTTCCAGATTTCTGGCTCTTAACACAGGGTCTCACATGGAGCCTTCTGCTTTGCACAAATTCAAGGTTATTCTACTTCCATGTGAGTGGTTAACTTCCTTGGGCCAATATCCAAGTTCCTTTGACCTACTGCTGTGTTAGCTTGTGTGTTCTGTATTCTGGCTTTGATTCTTGCTTCATTTATAGGGACTTTTGTCACTTATTTCAAGCTTGACAATATTTTGAATATGTTGGTGTGTGTTATTATTTCTGTATTTTTTTTTTTTGCCAAGGGCTGAGAAAGGGGGCAGGAGAAGAGAATGTATTAGTTTAAGTTGCACAGTTACTAGAACTAGAATTAGATATTTAGGCGGTGAGATTGAAAAGCAATGTGGGTATGACCTTGTCAGTGAAGACTACAGAGAAAACAAGTACCAGAAGGTGATGGTGAGAGGATTATAGAAGGAGGTGAGTTTATGTGATTTTCCTGCGAAGAAGTGAAGCAAAAGAGAGAGCCTTGGTGGTGTGTAGATATGTAGAGCTGGTAGCAGAGTGTTGGTGAAAAAGATGGTGCAGGCAGAGAAGAAAGCAGGAGACTCAGAATCGAATCGTGCCATAGAAGCTGCTGGATAAGGCAATTTCAAGAAAGGGTGGGGTATTTAACCAGTCTGAGGACAGTCTTCTTTATCTCCATTGGTGGTGATCCCATCTATTTGCTCATCTGAAATTCTGGGAGCCATCCTTGGTTCCCCATCCTCCCTCACAAGACAGACATCTAACTCATTAGGAAATTGCTTGATTTGCAAGATACATCTGCATTTTGATTACTTCTTACCACTCTACCCAAAATGGCAAATTGAATGATCTCCCTCTCATGTTGGTTACCCTGCTCACTTATTATTCCACAGCACTTCTGTTTCCAGCAGGCTAGATAGTTTCCTCATTTATTACAGGGATGACTGATTGCTTGCCTCCACTCACTAGACTGCGAGTTCCATGAAGGCTAGTCCTCTGTGGTGTTCCAAGGGCCCAGAACAGGGTACCTGGCATACAGTAATCACTCAGTGAATGTTGAATGAATGAATTACAATTTTGTTTTACACCTAATTAAAATTTGATTTAGGTTTATTGTTGGAGCAATAGTCCTAGGCATATAAATTGTATTCAGTCCTAATGTGAATTTAAATAATATTTTAGTAAAAACAACTTAATTTTCTATTTGGTTATAACAGTTCTGAGCTCAAGCATGGTTACATTCATCACATCCCAGAATGAGAGCCTGCATACTACTTCCAGAGACAGTTTTCCCCTTGTATCTGGATTAAAGACTTTTACCTAACATTAACATTGTGGGATTAAAAATATTCACAGGGACTGCTATTCTATTTAGCATTTCCTCTGACAAATTACTTACCACTAAGCAAAAAATGTTCAATTTACAAAAAAAAAAAAGCACATATTCAAGGATTCACAATATGTTCTTTGGACAGTTAATTTAACATGTATATTTCAGAAGTATGTATTTAAATAATAAAGTTGGGGCTTATTATACAGCTTTTCATTAATGAAACCCATTAAGTTGATTCCAGCAATTCATATAGAATCTTTTTAAATTTTAAAATTTTACATAAATATTGTGCATATTTATGGGGTACCAGGTGGTATTTTGATACATGTCTACATTGTGTAATTTTAAATCAGGGTAAACATATCTAGCTCCTCAAATGTTTGTCCTTTCTTTGTAATGAAACATTTCAAATCCTCTGGCTTTTTAAATACACAGTATTCTCATCTGTAGTCACCCTACTGTGCAATAGCACACAGGCACTCATTTTCCCTAACTATAACTTAATATCCATTGACCAGTATTTCTCCATCTCAACTTCTCCCTGACTATAATTTTTTATAAAAGATATTGAAACATGTTAAATTTTTGCCTCACCCAATCTAATAAGAATTGCTAATCTTTCTTGACTATAAGTTTAAAAATCATAATTCCTTCCTTCCTGTCTTCCCTTCACCTGTCACTTCTTTCAATTATTTTTACTTTTATATCTCCTGCCTCATCTTTGTTCCATAGAATAGTCAATGCCTACTCTAGGAAAGAGTGAATGATAAGACAATGGGCCAATATACTTACCTTGTCCTGCAGTGTCCACTGCACATTTTGGATCCTTTTCTACCTAGGGATTATAGTTCTTCATTGAGCATAATTGCATTGATTTCCTACCAAGTAATTTAATACACCACTCTTTCTCACACATTTAGAAATTGGACCCACACCCATTCTCTCATCATCAGAGCTGACATCCATTTGCAGGTCCCTCATCCTTTAGTCATTTTTCTCTTGCGCTCTGGAGTCTGTTGATTTTCTTTTGCTTAACTAATACAGACCGTGAAGGCTGTGAGCTATGGCTCTTCTTATGATCTGCACTTACTAAGCTTGCTGGGTGCACAAATATTCCACGGGGGAGGCAGAAACAAATGCAAACAAGATTCAGAGCTCTAAAGGCATTAGTGAGGATGGGATGTCAGCAGGAAGTCCACCTAGCAGAGCAACCTAAGAGCAGCTCTTAACTTTGCTCATTGAAGCCTAATTTTCCTTTTTTTTTTTTTTTTTTTTTTTTAAACAAGCCTTACTATCTTTTTAAAGTTCTGTGAATCAGTATTCGTAAATAATAAGACTTATTTTTCAAATTTTGAGAGAAAAAGCACAAAATCCTTTTCTGGCTAGAAAGAAACCAAGTGACTCAGTTTGAAAGGCCTGAAAAAAACTGTCTAACCCCTTCTTCCTTTTCCTTCTTCCTCCCTCTCACTCTGTTTTTCTTTCTCCTTCATTAAGTTTTCTTTGTGTTTCTCTTCTTTAATATTTTTTCGTCAAAAGAAAATATTTACTCAAATGAAGCAGAGTAGCGTTCACTTTGATAATTTGCCATTTTATACTTAACTTCACCTTTTCTCCACGAAAACTGTAAAGTGATTTTAACCTGCAAATAAAGATTAAGCCAACCCACTTTATTGATTTGTAGTGAAAGGCAACAAAACAGGCACATCTATGAAATTTTTAGTTACTTTCAATTTAATTTGATTACAATGATAAACAGATGCTAAAACCTATAGATAGACTATTAGCTTACACACTTCAGTTTCATTTTTATGAGGCATTAAAAGCAAATAAGACAGTGGGTCATTCTATGCATATAATTCTATGCATATAATATAATGCATATATGCATATAATAACATGTTTTTAAAAACATGTTCAAAGTACAAATACAGAAAACACTTGTGAAATTTAACGTAATTATGATAGTTTCCAAAATTAGGCTATTCCTCCAACTATGATGATTATGTTGTGGGAGGCTTATCTATTAATGACTGCCAATTTTTCTTATTCAATGAGACCAGAATAATATTTATTTTGAACAGTTCAGTGTTTTTTTTTTTTTGTAATGTAAAATAGTGATCTGTCAACTAAAAAGTCTAGTCTAAGAATTTTTTATGAGGAAGAAGTGATCAACTTTTTTCTTTGCCTTTTCTTTATATCTTGTTTTACTGATAGTAAAATGAAAGTATACTTGGATGCTGAAGTTAAAACAAAAACATAATTCTTGAAAATCCATAGTTTGCAACTCATTTGAATTAACAAGTGATTTCAGATCATAACAGAATCTCAACAGCTGGCAGTGAGTTACTTCTAGCCCTAGAAGAGGGCAGCCTTTGTATCAGGGGATAGGCATGAGCTTACATGGTCTAGACCTTTGTTCAATCTTGCGCTCCTCTTTGTCATAGGACAATTGTACACAATACAGGGGTAAGAATAACATGACAAGGTTTCCCATCTTATAACTTGTCCATGTGCAAATATTTGCTGATGAATTGAAAGAAAATATAGATTGACCTTTACCATGGGACAAGGATTGAAACCGATTCAGAAGCAAAAATCATACTGTATCATCTGTATTATTTTTATCATTGGTATCTATGTAAATCTATTAACTCCTTCAGTTCTTAAAATTTTGTAATTTAGTTATTTGCATTATTTATCCTTATTTTGTCATTGTCATATCTATATCTCACCATATCTAGAAATTAAAGATAAATCTTGTGATACTTTTAAGCTGTAGATGGCTGAAGTAAAGACAAGCAAATCTCAGAAATAGAATCTCTATTGCTGAGGACATAGGATAAAAGGTACACAAAATATGAATTGAGAATATTTTTGCTTTTATGTTTCCTTGCAAAAATGTAGTTCTGTTTATGTTTTTTCCTTGTGACTTTATTTAAAAAAATATCTACCGTGCTTCCTATTTTCCAATTTAATTGCCCCTATAGGCTTTACTCACAAAAAATAATCTTGAAGATTGTAGAAGGAAAACTTTAGGCCTGCTCTAATTTCTTTTTATTTTCCTTCTGTGTAAATCCAAGTCACAACCAAGCAAATAGTTTTTTGATTGGTTTTTTGATCCTCATAATGTCACATTCACTAAATAGTATGTTTAGCATATCATTGTTATTTCCTTAACATATTCTGTTAATCAAAGATGGTACAGATTATATTTTCCAAATGCACTTCTAATTGTTTCACTGGCAAACCTTCATTCCAAAATGATGAACCATGACTAGGAATAAAGGACCTCTGCAGGGATGTATGGAGATGTGACAGCATGTTTGCCTACGTGTCTCCAGTTTTGTGACTTTCCACACTTCTTCAAAATCAACTTTCCTCTTGGAATGAGAAAAAAAAAAAAAAAAAGTGAAAAAACTAGCCTGCTATTTAGATTCTGCTCTTTAATCAACAATGAAGTCCAGATTTAAAAAATAAAACAAAACTTTGCTTTTTTATATAAATGTAATAGTACTTAGTTTTAACATGGGCAATTTGTGTAAGAAAAACCTGTAATTTATCCAATCACAGAGTTTGTATCTTATTGAGAGCCCTGTGCTGTGGATGCAAAGGCTAGTGAGGCAAGGACTCTGCCCTCAAGGAGCTCACAGTTAGTGCAGGTCTCAAACATGTACGTACACAATTAGAAAGTCAGTGAATGACTAGAATCAGTGATAAGAAAACTAGCCAGTTCTGGAGCAACACTTCTTGTTGGGTATCAAGTCAGAGGAAATTGCTTAAAGATCTTAACATTTCCGTATCCTTGTAAAGATGAAGAAGTTTGCCAAGTAGAGAGAGGTACAGAAAGTTAATCACAGAGAGCAGAGAATTCAGGATTTACTGCAAAGGGACTGATGCCTAAACTCATGTGGCTCCTTTACTTGCACAGACTCCTTCCAAGGCTCTGTAGCTCAGGTTGTATTTGTAACTCTTGTATTTAAAAGCACACCTTCCCAAATTGTATGAGCTTCATTTTCTATGACAATTGGATCCACCCCTGAAAGCAAGTGTGGGTGGAAGGAGAAAGGGCGTCTTCACTCTACCTGTCAGTTTCTTCTGGCGGCACCCAAGGGCAGTGGTGGAACACCAGCTGTAGCTGACACCTAACTGGATTTTAGAAAACACAGATCTCAGGGGCTGGGGTTGTGGCTCAGTTGTAGAGCACTTGGCTGGTGTGTGAGAAGCACTGGGTTCGATTCTTGGCACCACATATAAATAAATAAAAAAAAAAGGTCCATTGACAACTAAAAAATATTTTAAAAAACGAAAGAGAGCACAGATCTCATTTTCCATTGTCCCAAAGCAAGCACTGAAAGACAGTTATTCACTTTTACTGTTCATTGAGACCTGCTGAGGAGGCAGGCGGCAGGTTGATGAAGCTAGCAGAAGAGCTTCACCTCAGGAAATTCTTGCCTTTGTTCGTAAGATCACAGCTGAACAACAAACTTCACATTCAGGCATCCTTTTCTTTTGTTTTTTATTTGGTACCAGGTATTGAACCCAGGAGGGATTTAACCTTTAACCACTCAACTACATTCCCAGCACTGGTTTTAAACTTGCCATTCTCCTGCCTCAGCCTCCAAAATCACTTCTTTCATCCTCTCACAAACAGCATTCATTCATTCTGATACTTATTGAATACTCCTTACATCTTCACTTTCCTTATTCTTCTTTTGTACCAATATTTCTGGCTCATTTTAAGGATGTTTCTGAGCATTTTTAAAGGGTATTGGTTAGGAAATTTAAGAAAAAAAGAGCCCTGTATTTACTCCTTTAGAGAACATATGTTCTGAATTGATTTTGCTTCTTTTTCTTGGATGGCAAAATTCCTTTCTCCCCACACTATTTTATCCACCTGAGTCACCATGATGAAGACAAAACTCAAACGATTTCTTCAATGAAGTTTCTCTATTCTCTCCTTAATCTTCTCACCTTTTAGTCATAAAGTTTTAGACTCTTGTCTACGTGTCTAAGGATATCTGTCCAGCGATTTCATATTTGCATATTCGTCTTCCTTCCTCCCTTTAATGAGTAGCACCACAATCTGTCTTTCCTCTTCCTTGTCTAGCATGATGCTTGCCGACTTTTAGGTGATCACTAAAGAGTGGAAAGATTGGCCTCTTAAACACTGAACAGTGTTAGGGGTACAGGAACATAGAGGTTATCCAAGTGTGAAAACTTCAGATAATATTTCATTTTTTCTGAACAATAACATCAGAGGAAGTAGCACAGTAGTGCACATAGACCTGTGAATTGTTGTGAAAGAGCTGTGGGCATCCAAACTAATTGTGTGGAAATTACTCTATTTCTTTGCATTCAATTTTGTTTTTTCCTTCTATCAAAAGACCCATTAGTTTCAAAAACCCATCTGGAAAATTCCAACCAGATTGACTACTAAGTTGAGTTTCTAGACTGCCTGACCGCTGAGATACTTTTAAACCTTCTGGTCCTGCTCCCTCACCCTTCAACCACCAATAGCCAGATGACCCCACAGTTCTCTGACCTATTATCCCTCTCTGGGAGAGTAAAATCATCTATGATTCCAGAAAACTATACCTCTAAGTTACTGTAGAAACAATTTCATCTTAACTACTATGGATAGGATGCTTAAATATTGAAATGAATTACTTTGTTCCTATTTTGGATCAAGAGAGGCATTAGTGAGATCCTGGCCTTTTGAAATCCATATCCTTATAACAATCCTAGAGCTTTCAAGTCCCCTGTCTCTTCTTGAAAAAAACTGTTTATAATGTTAAGATAGTAGAAAATTTGTTCCTTAAATGATTTAGGAGTAATCCACAAAAGAAATGTTTATTTATAGGTCATCAGAAGAAAGGATATTTATCAAGTTACATGTCTCCATAAACTAAAGAATCTCATTTTTATTTACAAAAAAAGTCAAATTTCACTGAAAATGCCTTCACTTCTTGCTTCCCTTCTGTTAAGGCATCCTTTCTCAACCTCTGACTATAGTATTCATTGAGTCTACTCATAGAAAACAGGAGGGAAAGAAGAGATTTTAAGAGATGGGTACTTATAGGTAGCTTAGTTTTGAGAAGGCAGACTATTTCTGAAGGAAAAATTGATAATCTGATAATCTGTTAATGTACTGCTTTGATACAACTTGCAATCCTATTATATTCTACCGTATGTGAATCCATCACAGTCTTTCCTAAGTCTCAAGGTTGGCTGTAGGACGTGTGCTCTGAGCTAATGTTGCACAGGAGATCAGCTATTTCTCACTGTGGTTCCCAGTGGACACCTCACAGGGAGCTTGTTTATTGCTCTCCTGCTGGGTGGATTGGCTTATCACTACAAAATCAGCCTAAAGTAGCACCAAGATTCTGCTTTATGCCATCAAATACTAGAAATTCCTCAGTTACAGGTGGGATAACTGAAGAATGGAATCAATATCTAGATATAGGAATAGAAATTAAAATGGATTTTGGCTTAGATCATAACATAATGAGCTAACTTTCATTCCAAGGTTTTACAATTGAATGCAGTTATTATGAGTCTGTTGAAGAGAGGGAAAAAATGTGTCTGAGATTTTATGTCGGGTTTTGTTCTGGAAAAATGGAAAATAGCTGATTTACCACTCTTCTGTTTTTTTTTTTTTTTTTTGTAAAGAAAAGAGGCCTTCATAGTTGAAGAGCTGGTGACCTTTCACAGGAATTATGCAGGCAGCCGGGCAGGGCTGTTCTAATGGTAATGGTGTGGTACAATCAGTTTTACTAAAGAAGAGCCCTCTGGGCTGCAGGGTAACTAGCTTAATAGCTTTTCAAGAGGACAAATTTGATAGGAGACTTTAAAATGCTCTTTAGGTATTTAAGTATTAACTGAGTAGGTAGGGGAACTGCAGTGGATTCACTGAGGTGGATGAAGACACTTTGCAAATACCAGCTGCTACAACCTGCTCCAGTCCCTGCTCTGTAGCCCATTTGGGTTATGACAACTGGCAATTCTGTGCACCCCCTGCCCCACAAAACTTCAAAGTCCAGGGTACTCACATACAGCTTGTTTCAGAAACACATATGCTTTCTTTTTTGTTTTGCTTTCTCATTATTCTTATCTTTTGCCCACTTCAAAATACCTTTAATCATCACCACTGCATCTTGAGGGCTGACCTCACCTGAAGCCTGAATAGGTTGTTCCTATCAGTCATTATTTCCACTATTAGGAGCTGTGGGGGTAATAGGAGCACACTGAAATGTAGCTGTGACTGGCTTTAGTGTAAAAGGATGTAGATGTCTATGGTGTTTGTGTGAATTTGGGGGGAAGTTATACCCTTGTGCTTCAAGAACCTGATCTAGGAGTCAAGATCACCTGCGTTCTGATGTCAGCTTTAGGTCTACTTTGCACATCTATTTCACTGCTTTAAGCCTCAGTGCCTTCACTTGTATGTAGCCCAGGGATCAAAATTATAGCTACCTACCTCAAAGTGTTCTGATAATTAAATTAAGAATTATAAATGAAGTGGGTAGCACAAACTCTCATACATAGGCAATTTCCAATCAGTGATTTTTTTTTTTTTTTAGAATTAAGTAAACCAAAGATTTTTTTATTCATTTTTAATTATTTTATTGGGCAATTGAATTACCTTTTGTTGAACTTAATTTTCTTTCATTTTATTTTAAGAGAGGCACTGCTTCCATCAGTTGGTATGAACTGAGATTTATTACAAAATAAAACACAGATGTTTGACTGATTTCTGGTCTAGAGTAGGAGAAGTATAAGCTAGCACATGGTTTTAGAATCAATTCAGAAATTTCCTAATCTTGGACTGGAAAATTGTGGAGAAAAGAGACACACAGATTAAAATCACAGAGTTGATCGCTGAAGTACAGAGTTTGGGGGAAGGTATAAAAACTAAAAGAGAAAATTTCCATACCCAAAGATAGAAATTAGGTAACCCATGAGATTAATCATAGGAATGATTTTTCCCCTCCTAAAGTAGTAGAGAATAAATTATTCATTTATTCAGCAAACATAAAGCAAGTGTTACTAAACATACAGCAATTGCTGACTATTTCTGACTCTGTCCTAAGTGTGAGAGATAAAAAGGCAGGTTATGATCCCTGCCCACAAGGAAAGCAGAGTGTATGATTTTATTATTTATAGGTTAATTTAAATCTGTTGTGGCTTAGATGTGAGATATCCCCCAAAAGTTCATGTGTAAAACAATGCAAGAAAGTTTAAAGGTAAAATGATTGGGTTATGATAACTTTAACCTAATCAGTGTATCAAACACCTAATAGGGATTAAGTGGTCACTATAGGTAGTTAGGGTGTGACTGGAGGAGGTGGGTCATTAGGGACTTGCCTTAGGGGTATATATTTTGTGAACTGAGCTTGGTTTCTCTACTTCCTGGAGCCATGTTCTCAGTTGCTTTCTTCTGCCACACTCTTCTGTCATGATGTTTTACCTTTCCTCAAGCCCCAAGGAATGGAATCAGCTGTCTATGGACTGAGACTTTTGAAATTGTGATCCCCAAAATAAATTTTTCCTCCTTAAAATTGTTAGGTCTTTTGGTCACAGCAGTGAAAAGCTGACTGAAACAAAATCTAAGCAAATGCATAACTGTGTTAGAAGAAGGAGGTACTGAGATAAATGATTCTATTATATGAGTTGAAATAACTAGTTAGAATGGGCAAAACCATTTTTGAAATGTACATTTAGTTTTGGTCACTAATTATCGAAGCACGTTATAAAGTTATCGTTATTTAAGCAGTTTGGAAGGGTTTGAAAATAAGATTAATGGAAAAGAAGAAATAACAGGCTGGTCAGAAAGGTCTGCACCAATGATATGATATTCTCTGTGGACAAAAGATCCCAAAGCAACTACCTGGGTATGATTTTTTTAAATATAGGCCTCTATCTTAAGAAATCTCTCTTAATCTTCTGTTAATCCATGAGTATTTTTGGAAATTAGGAGAAAGATTTTAAGAGAAAGGTAAGCATGTTAGCATCACATATGGCCCTATGACCACGCTGAGGAGAGACATTAAGTTAAGGGACTTAGGATACAGGTATATGAACGTCAGGATACAGGTGCCCCTCTCTAACAGGACAGTGCAGTCGTTAATGTAATGTTCCACCTGGGTGCCTGGAGAACTTTTTTTGAACATCGCTCATTTACTGGTCTGGGCATGTTGGACACAAGCCTGAAATCACAGATACTCTGGAGGCTGAGGCAGGAGAATTGCTTGATCCTGAGGATTTCAGACCAGAATGGGCAGCAGAGTGAGACCTCTCATCTTAACAAAATAAAATAAAATCCCTCCTATCTTCCTTTTATAAACCCTCATGTAGAAATCATAAGGGGTAATTTATAAGTGGTTTATCAGTTGAACAAGAACTGACTTTTTCTCTACAGAATATTTAGAAAAAAAACTTTAAGAATTTTTAACCATTGAGACACATTGAAATACAAAAAGTGAAAAGAATTAAGAGTTCATTTATGTACTCAATTCTCCAAAAAAAAAAAAAAAAGTCCAGGGAAAAAAAGTGTCAGTCCAGAACACCTTTTTGCATTTCCAAATAAAAAGCTATTTGCCTCTGTTCCCATTAGTTATAGAACCTAGAAATAGCTGCTGAAAACTAACAAGATAAATCTCTTCTCCAAGTTTTATGCTGGTCTCCATGGGATGAGCCACAGCTTTTGTTCTCGGTAATCATGCCTTTTTCCTCTAAGTCCACGCCTTATCTGGGAACTGAACTACAGGCACTAGAGGGCTCTACAGGGATTTCTCGTCTGATCTGATGTCCAGTTTCACATCAATGCCTGCAATTTTTTAGAGGATTCAGTAAAGTGGGGCTTTAAACGGAAAAGAAAGGGGAGATAAGTGGATGGTGTAGAGCTGCAGAATTTACACAATAAAGCTTAGGACAATATAGAGCAAAGCAAGGCAAAGGACACCCAAATCTGAAATTACTCCTATGTGAGCATGAGAGAGAGACTGAATTTGAGGGGAGAGGATGAACTTAGCCCACTTTTATACAATACTGTGCCTCAGAAGGAGTTAGAGAAGGATTTCTACCCAATGCCTTTTAGCAGCAGAGGCATTGATTCATAGGGCTTTTCTAAGATACTCTAGAGTTATCACAGCAGAACCTGAGAAGCAGAAGCCCCATTACATTTCCAAATTTTGCCTATAACTGTAGCATGGTGAACCCCACAATTTTCTGCTCCAGATCTAGTCATGGTTCTAGTTTTCCTAAGGGTTTGGCAGTATCCTGAGGTTAGACTGTGAGATATAATGTACATTATATCAAATACTTATTTTGAAGAATAAAAAGACATTGATAATTTTGAGAAATTTTCAAGAGGTTGTTCTCCCAAACTCTCCATAGAATGGATTATTGTTACTAATTTGAAAATGTCAATGAATAATTTGCACCAAAAACAGAGAAAAGGTAAAACCAGAAGACAGTTAATTACATCACAATTTAAGGATTTATCAAGCCAACATTTAACTTTTAATTTAATATTCATTAAAGGTAACTTTTTGACCTATAGTTATATGAATTTTAAACATAGATTCATATAACCACCAAGAAAATTAGAATACAGAACCATCAAACCCTGCCCCCATTCCTTACCCTGATAACCATTGATCTGTTACTATCGCTACGGTTCTTCCTATTTCTAGAATGTTATACAAATGAATTAATTCACTATTTAACACTTGAAAATTGGATTTTAAAAAACTTAGTATAAAGTTCTTGAGATTCATCCATGTTGTTCCATATATCAATTCTTTATTCCATTATATTGTGGAGTGGTATTCCATTATATATATGAACTATAGGCTATTTATCCATTGAAAGATGTTATTTCCAGTTTTGGGTGATAATGAACAGAGCTTCTCTAAAAATATTTGGTAAAGTTTTTTTTCAAGCACATATGTTTTATTTCCCTAGGTAAAGTACCTACAAGTGGGATTTTTGGGTCATATGGCTAAGTATACACTTAAATATAAAATACTGTCTGCTTCCTAGAGTAGCTGTACCATATTGCACACCCATCAGCAATCTGTGCAATTTATAGTAGTTTTACATTCTTGCCAGCACTTGCTAGTATCAGATATTTTAAAGTTTTAGCCATTCTCATAGATGCATAGTAGTATCTCATCATGGCTTTAATTTGCATCCTCTAATGGTTAATTATATTGAGCATTCTTTTATATTCTAATTTGCTATTCATGCATCTTTTCTGGGGGGAAGCATCTGTTCGAATCTTTTTCCAATTTTGGGGGTTGTTTATTTTCTTATTTTGTTGATTTTTGAGGACTGTATAGATTCTGGATGCAAGTTGTTAGATTGGTGATTAGCAAACTTTCTCCCAGTGTAGCTTGTGTTTTCATTTTCTTAACAGAGCCTTACACAGAAAAGAAGTTTGCTTATGTTATAAATGCCTCATCTTTATTGCCTCTATGTTCTACCCTATACCTGAGTATAAATCTTAAAGAAGAACCCCAGAGACTTGGCATACATGATTAGCAGAGTGAACAACACAGTAGAAGTTGTACCTCTAGGAATAGGTGCTCTTTGTTCCTAATGACTGGAGAAACAATCAGCTTCAGCAATCTCTTTGATTGGAAAATACTACAGTAAGACAGTGACTAACAATTATGTCACAATTAAATAATAAGTTTAAGGCACCTTTTTCCTTTCTGAAATCTGTTCTCCAGAGATTGATACATTAATTTCGAAACTGCTGTCACTTATTGAGACCATTTTAAAATGCAAAATTAATGTTTGTCAGCATCCTTTTAGGTTGCTCTGGAGATAAAATGTAGGAGAAAGAGGCATTTTATTTGATCAGCACAGGCAAGGCTAAGTGGGGGAATTGAAACAATTATATGAATACTTCAATAAAATACCCTCTCTGGTTTAATTATTCAAATAAATCCTTATTTTTCTATCTTTGTTATGGTCATGAAGGCTTGTCATCTGATTTGCTCTTAAAAAGTGATATATATATATATATATATACAAAAAGTAGCAAGAGATTCTAAAACTTCAATCTTCATAGCAGTGTTGACTATGCCTGGAAAAGCATGATGTAATCTCATGTTTTCACACATTTAATTCTATCCCCTAAAGAAACTACCACTTGTTCCTAATTTCCAGCTGCCAACATCTGCAATTAGAAACTGGCAAAACAATTACCCTAACAGCTGCTAGAAACAAATAGTTTACAACAAAATGTCAAACGTGTTTTTGGATTTGAATTCATTTTCATTTTATTTATCACCTAACCTTCTCTCCATTAATTAATCATTCTGTTGAATAGTTTCCCAAAGATATCACATTCTATTAGTATTCACCACATTTATTTTTAGTGAAGAGATAACAGGACTACAAGGGACATTCAGCTGTAAACACGAAGTTGAATTGTGCATCCTGATATCTAGATGACCTCTATGGTTCCCTCTGAATCAGACCCTAGAGTTGTAGTCAAAGGAGTATTCTCCCAGGTCTATAAAAAAATGATCATTCTTACCCTTGTGGCTTTCAATTCTATTAAGCTAAGTTACAAAATTGCCTGTAGTTTCCCCCACTGCAGGAGTTGTTCAAAATGCATTATATAAATTCAGTGTAGAAACATTATTGGTCAATGCAGTAGTTCTTTTCTAAAATGTTTCTTAAAGCAGGATCATTTGATCATACAGGTTACTGCAGGTATGCCATCTTGTCCACAAAAATGCAGGTGAAGCCAGATCACAATATTTTTCTTCAATGATTTGAGGAGCACAAATTAATGAAAAGATCTCTAAAATTCTTAGGGTAGTGAATTGCTAATACAGAAATTCTCTCCCTTAAAAATAGTATGGGGGAATGGGACTTATGTATCTTCATTCATTAATTTTCTAAATTCATCCAACTATCATATTCACTACAGAAAATTATTATAATACAAAGAGTAATCTAATTCTGTTTGTCTTTATTAAAGATAACTAGATTTTATTTAAGAATTCCCTGAATGCATTTTCTCCAGTACTATTTGGCATTACAGTAAACAGTTCTATGGAATCATAGAATATAGCAGAGAAGATAATGTTATAAATTGTTTAAAGATGGATCACAATTCCTCCCCAAATAGATGTGGATACACATATGCACGTGTCACTTGAAAGTTCAGTTTGTCAGTGAGCAAAGCTGTCTCCAATGCTTTCTTAAGTTTATGAGAAATAAAACTTAAGCAAGGTCTATTGGTTTGATTCGTAATTTCTGCAATTAATATGACAATGAAATTTATATATATTTTAAAGTTACAGGGTTGATCCATTTTAAATTGCTATGTTAGTTTGAAATTGTTTTAAAACATTGAATTAGATATTATCATTACCATTACAAAGAACAAGTATGGTTCATAAAGGTCATTGTAATTTCTTCCTTAAAATATCTTCATTAGCATAGCATTAAGCATTTTTTGTGATTCTAATTGGTTTTCTTAAAATAAAGATTTCACTGATTTCCCAACTAAACTTAAAGTGTCAATTAGAAAGAAATAAAATAATTGAAAGTTTAAATACACTATCTGAAATGAATGTAACCTTTAATAATAAGTATTCTGTACATACTTTGTACCCATCTCAGTACATGATATTATGAAATCTTGGCAAATACCTGCTTGAAATAGAATAAACAGAAAGATGCTATATTATTAGCATATTTCAGTTGTACTTCCTCCATAATTACCCAATAAAATAACCATAGTCATACAAAGAAAAAGATTAAAAAGTAAAAATAGTATTAAAAACTTATGCAAATTACAGCAATGGGAATAGTCGACTACAAAAAAGATGCACAGGAGCAATTTTAGGTTGAAGAAAATATTCGGTATGATTCTGAGGTGATGAAAATATAACTGTACTTGTTAAAATCCATAGAATGTTACATAACAGAGAGTGATGTTTAATGTACATGAACTTAAAAAAATAGCAAGCAACTTTGGTGAATGAAATTTCATAAGAAATTTTTAAGTTCAATAAAGAACTATACACAAACACTGTACTTGAGTTGGAGAATTTTTTTTTTCTCACAGGGTGTGCATTAGTAATTTTGAAATGCCTTTTATGGATACCTAGCCAACTAAATAAGTAAGTGGAGATTGAGTGGTAGGGGGCCATGTTTCTTACTGTTGAAGTGTTGAAGAAGGACTTACAGATGAACAAGCAAGGGGGTCTAGAATGAACCCTATGTTGATATCAGTATTCATTTATGTTTAATTTAACAGATACAATTGGATAAATATGGAAAGTTATTGATACACAAGTGTGTGTGTGTGTGTGTGTGTGTGTGTGTGTGTCTTACTCAGCACCATGCTCTGAGAAGGTACAGAGGCAGTGATGTCTAGTAGCCATGAACACACCCCATGTCCAGATCTTGGTTTCTCAATATTGTTCTCTAGTAAAAGTAACAGGGATCTTTGGAGAAATGACTGATTCTTAGACCAGGGCAGGACAGGTAAATACATAAGATGAACCTGGGGTATCTTTTAGTACCAGAAGGTAAGGATGTGCTCAAAAGTAAAAGGATGAGGGATGTCAAGGAACATAGAATCCTATCTGACAGAGCTTTCAATGTCCAGAGCTGGGACAACTTGAGCAATGAAAGGATGTGGCTTTGGAATGTAATCCAAAGTATATACATGAACTCACAGTGACACAAATAAGGGATGGGATAAGGAAATAAATGGTGAAAGAAATGAATGTTTCTTACAGAAGAATTCCAAGTGTTCCAACCGATACATAGAGACACTGTCCAATGTAAGAGGTGATTCATTTCCCTCTTTCCATCCAGTGTACTTTAGACTTTTTGGCTCATTTCCAAAGACTAGACTAGGAAAAGGAAAAGTGATACATTCACTCTGAGGAGACCCAACAAACTCTACCATATCAAAGTGATGAAAATTCATATCACCGTGATGTCATGTGGAAATTATGTACCTCCTGATATAATGTGACCCTCCTCTGCTGCACACTCACAAAAACCCATAACTCCAGTGTGATGGTCAGTTACATGTCAACTTGACTAAATTACAGTATCTAATTATTCAAATACCAGTCCAGGTATTGCTGTGAAGATACTTTGTAGATGTGATTAAACTCTACAATCAATTGACTTTAAACAAAGGGGTTTATCCTCAAGAATCTAGATGAAAAGAAGTGTAATTTCCCTGACACGGAAGACATTCAGGACTGCATTTTCAATTCCTGCCTGAAAGTTTCCAGCCTACCTTCCTGATAGCCTGCACAACAGACTTTGGTCTTACCTAACCAGTCCCATAGCTTTCTACCTATCTATCTATCTATTATGTATTCATCCATCTATCCTAGTTCTGTTTCTCTATTAGATACAAAACCCAGATTGGGGAAACTATCTGTGGGATACCTGGTCAGTCTCTATCTCAAGACTTTCAAAGACATAAGAAAAGAGGGAAAAAAAGACAATGTTGTAGCCTGGTTTGGATTCCAGAGTCAAAAAAGAACATGAATCATGAGTGGAAAACATACAAACTACTGAAATCCAAATAAAACTTGGAGATTAGGAAGACACCAATTTATTTTTTGTGTGTTTACATTGCTACGATAATATAAGATGACAAAAAATGGGTAAGATTTGGTGAACAGTATGTAGAAAACTCTGCACTGATTTTGAAACATTGAAATTTTAAAATTATTATAAATGACACAACTTTTCTTTGTGTTAAGAAAAAACTCCACAAGCACACAGACAAATGTACACTATCAGGAGAGACTGGCAATAATTATCAGCAAAAGGAAATGGATTGAGATAAGAATCTTCCCAGGCTTGAGCTTATTTTAAGCCTTGGTTCTGTATCACAGAAGACATTATCTAACAAAAATGAGCTAGGATACTTTATGCTTCCCTTCTTTCGCATCTCTTCTGTAACTTTAGATTCAACATATGAACCAAACATAAACCTGGACGTGATCTCCTCCTCTTCAGTGAATCACCTTACCCAACTCAGGCAGGTAGTGAAAAATCTCAGAAAACAAGTGGAGAGAAAATGGGGAAATGGGATTGACAAGGCACAGAGCTTTCTGGCTAGCATCCAGCATTTACTAATGAAAGTCATGGAGTGGGAGTGATACAGGATGTTTCTTAATAGCAGTGCAATCAAGGATATACTTTCATATATTGTTTTTGAGCACCTGCCTATCCAGTCTAAGTTTGAAAAAAATCTAGCACTTAGCTAGGGAACTCAACACATTAATATCTCCCCTCTGGCCACAGATCTGTTCATCTGTGAAATATTTATTGAGGGCCTATTTGTGTGAGACAGTATTCAAGGATACACAGGTAAAAATCACAGGCATTGTCCTTTCTCTCTTGTAGTTGGGAATAATAGAAAACAAGCAAATGGACAGATAAGAACAAAAATAATGATAAAAGCTATTCATAGAATAAAAGCAGAATGATTGACACATCATTTGTAATTTAGAAGTTATTGTAGGAAGACCTCACTAAGACCAAATTTAATATCAGACAGGAGATAAAAGAATAAAAATTCTGCCACATAATTTGGGATAGGTACAGGGAAGAGAGCAGAGAAAAGAGTTTGTATAAATATCCAAACACAAAAATTCTATTGGGGTATACCAGAACTTTACTGACAAGCGAGTACAAAATATGGATGCCAAATAATATAGGATTGGGGGATATATTTTGTTGTGAAGATCAATATAAATGATCAAATGGGACTGAAGGTAACAGAAAAATCAAGGACTGTAATTTTTTTTTCACACCAGGAATTGAACCCAGGAGTGTTTACCCACTGAACCACATCCTCAGCCTTTTTTTATTTTGATACAGGGTCTTTCATTAAGTTGGTTAGTGCCTCTGAATTGCTGAGTCTGGCTTTGAACTTGTGATCCTGCTGAACCTTCTGAGCCACTGGGATTACAAGTGTGTGCCACCATGCCAGGCTAGGACTCTGAAGTTTGAACCTCATTAAGGGGCAGGAAAGTGTCACTCATTACCAGGATGGAGAAGACCAAAGGAAGGTCAGTTCCGCAGAAAGACTCAATAGTTCTACTTCAGTTATGTAAGGTTTGCTTTACCAGAAGGAGGTAATGGGCAGGCAGATGGATCAATGTATCTAAGATGCCAAAAGGACTACATCTGTCAGGATCAGGTATAGATTTAAGGAATATCAACATAGGAATGATTAGAATATGGAAATTTTAAAAAGCCAAGACAGGGTCCTATAACATTCCAGCACTTGGAAATTGAAAGAAAAGGCAGTGAAGCAGTGGTGGGTGAGGAAGGCAAAATCACAGAAGAAGATTTCAGGGAAATAAATGTTTAACTGAGTTGCCCTGAGATCTAAAGGAAGGATTTCCATTCCATGCTTGGGAAAGAATATCAGGAATTCTCTCATCTGTGTCAAGTAGTAAACACTTAAGATAAACAGACTTGTCTTAGTCAAGGAGAAGAAGGGTGACAGAGAAAGAGAAAATAACAGCACAGGAAAGAGAGGAAGGGAGGGAAGCAAGGAGTGAAGAAAAGAAAGATAGAGATAGAAGGAGAATTAAAAGAGAAATATAGAGCCTGTGATAAATGATACAGAAAAAAATAAAAGCTTAGTAATAATCACATGAGCAGCATACCTCTGCAAACCTTTGCAAATTATTTATTACAGGATTCAAAATGAACTTTAGAAAACCATTTAGACCACTCAAAGAAAGTGAAAATAATGTCCCCTACAATATGACAACACAATCCATAAGAAAATATCACCCTGAGATGAGTTAACGGGAAAATGAGATGATCATAGGATAAGGTAGGAGTTTTAAGAAGGGATAATCAGTAGATTTTTACATTTGGATTGAAAATGCTAAAGAAAAGAGCTAATGCTGCAGAAAACTAATATTGTTATAGAATAAAAATTAAATCAAATTTTCAGAGTGCAACAAAAATGATAAGTCAAGATAATTATCAAGGAGGAGGTAGATGTGAAAGATAGAGAATGAAAAACCAAAATGTGTATAATCATTAAACCTGGAGAAGAACTCAGAGCATATGAAAAAAAAAATAGCCCAAATCAATAATATTTTCTTGAGATACACATATGCACAAAAACCTGAAAATATTTACACTCACACTGCTTCTTTCTATATTAACATGACTTTATTGTTCCCAGAAATTCTTGTTCTGAACAAACAAAGTTGCAAATAACCTTACTGATGACTCCAGAAACTTTTTCCTCAGGGTGTATGAAAGAAAGGTTATATCTTAAGGCACTCTTTTAATCTCCAGATTTTTTTAGATAACTTAGATAAATGTGAACACTCATATTATGATAACAAGAAATAATACTCATCTTTTAGAAGTGAGAATGGTATTCTGGTGATTTTTTTTTCCAAGACATTTTGAACCTCTCTCCATAAAATCCTCTCCTAGCGGCGTCTACCTGTTCCACAGTACAGCATCATGATGTATGACTCTGGAATGTCCCCCAAAGGCCCATGTACTGGTGGCAAGCTCTCCAGTGCAGCAATGTGCAGAGGTCAGGCTCTTTGGAAACAATTTGACCAAGAGGGTTTAAACTTATCAGTAGATTAAACCATTAATTAGTTAATAATTTGATGTCATTATTGGAAAGTGGTAGAAACTGTAGCGGGTGGGGCTTTGTTGAAGGAAGTTGTTCCCTGGGAATGTGGTCCTGGTAGGGTTTATCTTGTCCCAGGCCCTTTCTTTTCTTGTTCTTGTTCTCTCTCTCTCTGTCTCTCTCTCTCTCTCTCTCTCTCCTCCTCTCTTCTTCATTGTTGCCATGAGGTATACAGCTTTTCTCTTCCATGCTCTTCGGCAGTGATGTTTCTGCCTTGGAACGAGCCTATTATGGACTGAAACCTTAAGCCAAAATAAACCTTTCCTCTAAGTTGTTTTTCTCAGGTATTTTGCCCTAATAATGAAAAGTTAACTAACACAAGATCCTAATCTAGCCAATCCTAATCAAGCCTCTTCCTGTCACCCTCTGCAGTGAAAGATCTACTTTAGCCCAGATTTCAAAATTTCATAAATATCCTAACTTTTCTCTCTCCCCTCAGAGATGTGAATAGCAGTGTGGAAGTAGAGCTCTCTGTTACTGAAGTAAGTGAAGAACAGTTTTGTCTAATTAACAGGTTGATTTGGTGACCTTTTGGGGAGCATATATTCAATTCATATATTCTGGGAGATAGGCAATGAACATATATTTCCACCTCTAGAAAGAATAAAAGGAATTGAGATGCACAGATTAAGATGCCTCAAAAGAATCTCGGCAGATAGAGTAATTTTTCTTTTAAAAAAAAAATAAATTCAGTTTGATTTCATTGTCTGATGTAAAATGAATGTAAAAAACAAAAAATAATACTGAGGGTATGAAAAAATTCTATACCTAAGAATTTTTATTATATAAAAATTATATATAACACCTGTTATATGTAGGTGTTATAGAAAGATAATTTCAAGTTTTATTAAGGGAAAATATTATCTACCTACTTTCTTGAAGAATTATTAGTTCTACATTTCAATAGAATGAGAAATAAAGCACAAAGTGATAAAATAGTCACAAAAACCAGTTAAATTTGGGAAAAAAAGGAAACATTTTTACTGCTATTAAACAATTAAAATTCCAAAAATTTATTACTGTAAGAATATAACCTGCCAAATTAAGAATATTATAATTATTATGCTAACATAATAATCTGCATCAAAGACATCAGATCAAATTCATAAGGGCTGAAAAATTGTGAGTTGAAAGCTGTAGTAAAGGAGTAAAAACATGAAAAACTAGTGTACATAGTTGAGACTTGAAATAAAATATCTCATTTGGAGCTGGCATTTAAGTTGATATATCTCTAAAACTTTTTGTGAAAGGAAATTCTATTAGAATGAAAAGCAAGAAAAATTACTTTCCAAAATTCATTGAGTTGGGCATAAAGTGAGAAGAAAGGTGAACAATGTGGAAATAGATTTGTAGGGACCAGCAGAGGCCATCTCTTAGAAGGTCATGGAAACCTCAGTAATGTGCTTGGACTCCAATGAGGCTATTTTTGTTTAAGAATGCCTGGAATAAGAATAGAGGCAGTGTACCTAGTTAGAAGAGCACTGAAGTCATCCAGTGGAGAAATGGTGGTGACTGGACTTGGACGTGGCCTATGGTGATAGAAGAGAAGGGAGGGTTTTGCAAGATATTAGAAGACTGGAATAGGTATGTTTGCATTGACTCTGGAGGCAGGTGGGATCACATACCGCACTCTGGGCTAAAGATGCATTTGGAGATCACTCGCACGTGCATGCAGTTTCCCCACGAATATTAAACAAAACTTTGTGTTTATTAGATGCCCTACTAGGCTTTGGGAAGACCTTGGTAAGTAAGACAGACCCGATTAGTGCCCTCATACAATTTACACGGTAGCTCAAGGTTGAGGGGGTAATTTGAATGTGTGACTGTTTCTCAGAATTGTCAAGACTGCTTGTCAAAATGTTAAATTTTGCCCCATTTATATCTACAAACTCCAATTTTCCAGTTGATTCTTATGCACAGTAAGTTTTGAAATTCACTGGCTTATGTAATTGAAACCATTTCACTGGCAAACTTACCCAAGGGAAGTAGAGAACATGAAATGAGGTGAGGGCCTAGCAAAGGACCAGCATTTATCATAAGTCTAGAGGAAGAGCAGTTCATAAAGACACTGAGTGTTGGTCAAAAATTAAGAAAACCAGAGTTTGTTATATGTTGAAAACAAGAAAAGTGAATCATGAATGTAGGAAAATTTGCTGAACATTCAAAATGCTATCAAAGAGTGAGTAAGATAAGATTTAAAATATGTTCATTGGATTTAGTGTCCCTAGTGAGAAGAGGTTTAGCAATTTTAGAATTGTAGGTGGGGAATTACATAAGCCAAGAGCCAATAATTCGTCCATGAAAACTTTGAGGAAGAAGGAGGGAGGAAGAGAGGGAGAGAGGGAGAAAGAGTGAGTGAGAGACCCAGAATCCAAAGTCCAAGGGTAGTTTGAGGGAGCATTTTTTTCCTTCATAAACTTGTTTATTGTCCTTATTACATGATTGCTCATACAAAATTAACATTTATGAATTTAATTGTTCCTTGTTCATCTCCCTGAACTATAGTACAAGGTTCTATTTTCTTTTTTATTAATATATTTTGATAATACAGAATAGTAGGTTTCATTGTGGCACATATTCATACATGTACATAGCACAATTTGATCATATCCACTTTCTATTACTCTTCCTAACCCTTCTCAATCTCTTTCCTCTTCTTTGGTAGTCTCCCTTCTATTTTCATGTTGTCTTTTTTTCCCCCTAAATTTCACATGCAAAGGAAAACATGTTGAACCTGTCTTTCTGAGTCTGACTTAATTTTTCTTAACATTAAGATCTCCAGTTCCATTCATTTTCCTGTAAATGACATGATTTCACTTTTCTCTGTGACTGAATAATACTCAATTGTGTATATATATCACATTTTCTTTATACATTCATCTGATGACAGACATCAAGGTTGGTTCCATAACTTGGCTATTATAAATTGTGCTATGTTAAAACATAGGTATGCACTTATCCCTACAGTATGCTGACTTTAATTCCTTCAAGTATATACCAAGGAGTGATATAGGTGGATCATATGGTAGTTCTATTCTTAGTATTTTGAAGAACCTCCATACTGATTTCCATAGTGACTGTATAAATATATTCTCACCAACAGTGTCTAAGGGTTCCTTTTCCCCTACCAACTCACCAGCATTTGTTATTTTGTGTTTTCTTGTTGATTGCCATTCTAACTGGGGTGAGACGGAATCTCGATGTAACCTGGATCTGCATTTCCCTGATAGCTAAAACTGTTGAACATTTTTTCATATAATTCATGACCATTTGTATTTCTTTTTATTTTTTGAAAAGTTTCTATTCAGTTCACTTGCCCATTTATTGATTGGGTTATTTGGATATTTTGGTGCTGTTGATTAGGCTATTTACTTTATGGTGCTTTCATGGAAATTAGAAAAAGATGCCCTGTTTAGGTTGACCAGTTTAGTGGTGTTGAGTTTTGTTGCTGTATTTTCTACTGTGAATTCGCTTTTCGAAGGATAGAAGAAAACACAGGAAAACACTTTAGGACAGAGGCACCGACAATGACTTCCTGAATAGGATTCCAGTAGCTCAGGGAATAATAGCAAGAATTGACAAATGAGACAGCATCAAATTAAAAATCTGCACAGCAAAGGAAACAATTAATGGAGTCAAGAGGCAGTCGGCAGGATGGGAGAAAATCTTTGCCAGCTACTTTTCTGATAGAGGATTAATATTTAGAATATATAGAGGGAAGACTTTCAAAAAGATAACTGAATATTGCATACTGACAGGAAGGAGAAACAGAAGATAAAAGTGAGAGGGGGGTGTTTTAAAAAATTATTCAGAAAGTCTTGTGGGATGGAACACAGAACACAAAATCTAATATTGATCTAATGTGACTTAGAGCCAATAAAACAGGCAGAAAGAAAGAAAGAATAAATAGGGGTGTGTTTTGGCTAGCGAACCTGACAAACACACCCATACCTGTGTCTTCGCTGTCTCTTTATCAACAGGACCTGTATTGTACCTGACACACAACAAAATCCTTAATACTTATTACATGAATGAATGATCAGGGTAATGGAAGCTGTCAGTAGCTCATCTTCAATTTCTGTAAGACATCTATAAAAAAAGAGGAGTTGGGGTCAAGAGAAGCACTGCCCAAGTGAAGAAGCAAGGAAACAAGTCTGTAGGGAAAAGAAGAGAGCAACACAGGGTCTCAGGGGACTCTGGAACCATGGCAATGTCTGTTGGACAGAAGTTGCTTTTTTCCATCAGCATCCGTAAGGAAATGAGGAAGACAACAATTAGCTTTATTCATTCCTTCCGAGAATCTCCTTGACAATCAGGACATGTCTTTGTTATTTTTTGTTGCCTCAGGGATAACCCTATTAAAAGAAAAATCACAATGTGCCCTCCCCTGAAATACAGTCTTAAACTTAGCATGAATATTCTACTCACTAAGGTATATTCCACTTCACAGTAATCACTAGTTTATTCCATCCCACCTGTCTTCCTGGCACTGACTGCACTGGGTGGCATAAACCTGATTCTGTCTCCCTGAGGCCTCACTCACTCCATAACACCTTCCCTCAGGGGACATGTCCCTCTCAACACTTTCTGGCAGAATCCCGAGTGTCTTTTCAACCTCCCTTCTTGTCATTATTTGGCTTTCAATGCAAGTAGTAGCAAAACTACTGTATGATTTTTTTCTTTCTATTGTTGAAAGCTGCTTATCTTGATTGTTTTCTGTCTACCATTCACTTGGAAACTTGCATTGGTTCTACGGGGCCAAGTTGCAGCTCACTAATAGGATACTTCTGTGCAAATTAGGAAAAGATGCACTTTCTAAGCAGGTGAGTTAGGAAAAATGGATCTCTGCGGACCAATGCAGTACTAGGAAAGATTTGGAAGAGCAGATGGTATATGTGTGTTGAGAAAGAGGTGCTCAGTCTTTGGGGAAGGAGCAACTTGCTAGGCAGGGCAGCTGTCTGCAGTTATCTGGCAGAACAGCGGTGTGACTTGGTCCCCACGAACTGTCATGGCTGCAACCTCAGTGCAGAATGAGCACCCTAATGTTTCCTTAACTGACTCATGGAACACTTGAAGGGTAAATAGGTCATTCACCAAAAGTCATCCACAGAAAACGTGATTTTAATGCACTGAATTTACGTTGTTATTTAAAATACAAAGTTCAGGACTATTTTGCTTTCCATTGTATATTATAAAACAATGACAATGACAACATGAAAGTTTTGGAGTCTTAATGCCATGCATCACTTCTGTTTTACCCTTGTCTAAATGACCAGACTGAATGTTTTTGTTTATAAACATGAGAAGAAAGGGAAAAGTCAGAATATTGCACAACTTAAAGAGCCCATTGTCCTGAATAATAAAACTGCCAGAGAAGGTAAATCGCGCGTCAGTGCAAGAATTTATTTAAAGAAGATAAAAGACTTTTTTCCCCCTCAAACTCTCAGATAGAAACACTAAATCAAACCCCAAATCTGAAGTAGCAGATATTAGATGTCAGATGCATAGGCCACTCATTCATCTCCCCCTTTCCTTCATATAACTTGGCTCAGAACAAGGGAGCACAAGTCAGCTGTGATTGAGATGCAAAGACCGAGGCTCTGTTCTCCAGGCGTGGAGGGTAGTGTCTGAGGTGGCAGGCCCTGATGTGTGTGAGTGGCTGGAGAAACTCCATGAGGGGCAGAGGCTTAGCAGAGGGCAGAGGATAAGGGAAGATATAATATGATTGTTTTCTCATTAATCTCTTGTTTTCTCCTCCAGATCCAGGCCCAAAGCCATCAGGACAAAAATTTGAAAACATCATGAAAAATGATTCTACTTCTCCTTAACTTGGCTATTTTTAAAATTGTCTCCATAAAGGCTAAATAAATACCGTGATAAATCTTTCAGCTCCAAAATTTCAATTGATTACAGGTTAATTAAGTGTAACCCTCTAAGGCCCAAATTGATGGGTTTCTTTTGAGATAGTCCTAAAATACAAATATAATCCAAAATGTATAAATCTCAAATTGCATGAATGTCTGTCTTACATTATGACCCTTTCTAAGTGGGGAGAAACAATGTAGACCTCAGTCATTATTTCCATTTCTCAATACAAATTCAATTTCAACCATCTGAAAAATTACTCAATTAAAGTCTATTTTATGAACATGTAGTGATTTCTCACCCTGGAATGGTTCTCCTTCTCTGTGGACTCTCCTGCGGGGGACTGTTAAGGAGCTGACTGGATTGACAATATGTGTCTGCACAAACACACACAATGACCTTAGTGTATACTCTGTGTGCAGAAACTCCGTGTTAATGTTGGCGAATCCTTGGATATTTGAGATTTTTAAAAATTACAGTATTCATACATTCATTATATATTCATATATTCATTATAACTGTCACTTGCTAATTTTCTAATATCCAAAATTGTTCATTTAAAAATGCATTTTAAAAGTCAGAACTGGAAGAAGAATTAGAACAATTCAATCTTCAACAAAGATGTAGTGAATGCCTGCTGAATTAAGCAGGGATACTGGATTGAGTCAGACCATGCTTGATCTTGAGGAATATATGATCTAGTTGGAAGATTAAGAAGAGGATATAAATAATTATAATATAAAGCAGGTGAGATGAGTCATTCAGGAGTATAAAGTGAAGTGAGTTCAAAGGACAGAGTGCTCACATCCTTTTGAAACTAAAAAAATTTCTATGAAACTTTGAAATTTAAGATTGGGTTGAAAGATAAGTAAGATTTTGCAGGGAAAAAAAATGTTTCACACATGTGGAAAAACCTAATAAAGGCACAGGGAGGAAAGGGCTGCTTAGGAAGTAGTTAATTTTGCTTGCAGAATGGTTTATATCAAAGAATTAAAATGGAATGCATTTCAACCTGGGAGCAGTATAGACTAATTGCAGAAGAAAGACGTGAATGGAGGCAGCAGAGGGGCATGTGAAATTGGCTCAGCAAGAAGTTCAGAACAACAATCCAGAAAGAAAGAAAGAGGAAATTAGGGTGTTATGTATGGGCAGAGAAAAGGGGTGAATATGAAGACATTCTGAAGGACTGCTTGCTCAAAACTGGTAAAACATTCAATGTGGTGAACAAGGAGGATAGAGTTATTTCCTAACTTGAGCCAAAATGAGCCAACGGGATGATCAAAATTGTGTTAGGGCGACCAGGACGGCCCCATTTTAGCACTGTAAGCCTACATCCCAAGATACATTTCAATTCTGGACAAATTGGGATGACTGGTCATCCTACAAATCTGAGCACAATATCTTGATATGTAAGCTTTCAGTATGTGTTCTGTTAAGTGAATTAAAAAAAAATAGATCTATCTCTGAGGTTTATTTCCTCAGTCTTGCAAAATAAGATTGGTAATATGTGTAGCAGGCAATACATAAGGTTGTTCTGACAATCAGATGAAATGATCTATATGATCCCACTTGGAAAATATGTGCTCTACAAATGTACACAAAAGTACATTTTTACTAATTTTTATATATTTGTGATTTATTTCATGCAAAAATATACTATTATTTATTGAAATTTTCACTACTCTTTGCCTTTTTTTTTTTTTTTGGCAACTAACCTCTCAGTGCCAGTGATCTGATATTGGCGCTGAAATTAGTAATTAATTTTGTTTATATGGCACCCAACACCCAAGAGCCTCTAGGCACGTAGCCAAATCCTTTTTTAAATATAGTCATTAAATGAAGGAAAAGAGCCAAGTAAATTCCTAAACTGGCAAGTGGGAAAAAAAAGAGCAACAGGAAAATAGGGAAAAGAAAAGGATTAATAATTATTAATTAAGAATATTTCATCCATTATCTAGCAACAAAAACTGCATCCTAGACATAATAAAAAAAATGGTTCTGTAAAGTAAGTCACCTGTTCTTTGGAGATCTGGGTAAAAGAGTCCCAAATGGATTTTTAAACAATTCTTTTTTCTTATTAAAAATGCAATTATGCCATTCACTTATTAAATTCCATGTTAAAGTTGGAAAAAACCTTGCCGATCATGTCTTCTCACCTTCTTACTTGGTATAGTGATATGTTCTTTTTGTAAAAAATGTCTTTGTTTGTGTGTGTGTGTATGTGTGTGTGTGCTGAAATTGAACTCAGGGCCTCACACATGCTAGGCAAGCACTCTACCACTGAGCTACTTCCTCATTCCTTTCTTAAATTTTATTTTTGAAATAGAGTCTTGCTAAATTGCTGAGGCTGGCTCAGAACTTGTGATCCTCCTGCCTCAGGCTCCCAAGGAACTGGGCTCACGGGTGTGCATCACTGCATCTTCCTGGCTTAGGAAATGATTTGTTGTTTTAATCAGCTCTTTCACTGCTGTGACTAAAAGATCTGACAAGAACAATCTTAGAGGATGAAAGTCTATTTGGGGGTCATGGTTTCAGAGGTCTTGGTCCATATTCAGCCAGCTCCATTGCTTAGGGCTCCAGGTGAGTCTGAACATCATGATGGAAGAGGGAGGAGGTCAGAAGTGTCTCACATGATGATCAGAAAGCAGAGACTCCACTTGCCAGGCAGAAAATACATACTCCAAAGGCACACCCCAAATGACCCACTTCTTCCAGCCACACCATACCTGTCTTCAACTACCACTCAGTTAATCCCTATCAGTGATTAATTCATTAATTGGGTCAATCTCTCATAACCCAATCATTTCTCCTATAAACCTTCTTGCATTGTCTCACACATGAGTTTTTGTAGGACACCTAATATCTAAACCATAACATTAATTAACACACTTAGCTTTTGATTTAGTGAGGGGAACATTCCCTGTATACTCGAGGGACTGCAGATATCAACATGGAAACGAGGAGTGGATAGAGATCTCTGTATTCTGTACATTTTACACCCACATCCTGGTTCTTTTCTCCCTACTGGACAGAATCACAGTCTCATAGCTCTGGAGTGTTTAGACTCAGTTTTATCCTCCAAGGGCCATATTGTAAAAACTAAGTTTTTAACCTACTTTATACCGTCTTGCTTTTACTGTTTCCAATGCGTTCTTTGCTTTTTCTATCAGTAACTTTAAATATTTCTAGAAATGGTGGATGTGATATGATTCAAAGTCATATTGTGTAGGGACTTCAATGTTTTTCTCTGGCATACTTTCAACTTTTCTTCCTTCCCACACTCACTGTTTTTGAAGATTCCCTGGGAGACACACACTATGTTTAAAGTGTCCCCGGCATCTCCAGTTCAATATCCACAGAAATGGAAGTTTCTGAAATTAGACATCCTCCATAAATAAGTTATGAATAATTTTCAGAGAGATTATTCAGTTTCCTACTCAGGATTCTCTGCCTAACAACACTATGCTTTGTCAATAAGTTTTAATAAATTATATTTATTTGACTAGGATGAGCCAATTGTGAGACATATATTCTGTATGAACTGTTGTATAATGTCTGATTCTCCAATTGTACTGATCAAGTTATCATACCAATATATCAATATATGGTGTTATTAGCAAGGACATCTGGTTTATTACTGCATTTATTTCATGCGTGTGTAACTTGTCATACAACTAGCTTGTATCCAGTCGTGAACAGAAAGGTTCTTCTCACTTTCACCTGTAAATTCATAAATCCTTGGTTCACAGAGGTGCCTATTGCTGAGAACAGTTTAAAATGTTACTCCTTCCAAAGTTTTCCAGTCAAAGAAGATGGAGTTCATTGAGGACAACTGTGTGGAATCATGTCTCAAACCCTGAAAGCTGAAGCTCCAGTGTCAGGGGCTGAGAGGTAGTTTGCTGGAGCCTACGGAACCCTAACCCTAACATGGTACCATAAGATTTGTATTTGCTTCTGATTCTCATGTGAATTAGTGGTTTGGCTTTAGGTGGGGGACTAAAACTGCTAGGCTCTATTTCTATTCTATGAAATAGGAAAGCATATTTTATAGACAAAGCAGGTAAAACAGATGGTAAATAAATTACAGAGCTATCCACAAGTGCCACCCATTATTACTTAACTTCTTTTCCTATGATGTCTTTTTAGGTGCCCATTAGATACTTTTCAATAAATGATGGCATGAAGTTCTAGAGCAGCCCAAATATAGTTATTTGTGATCATTAGACATTTTTAGGGAGCTGCCATTTAATAATATATATTTCCATTAAATTTTATTTCTTGAAAGAATTCTATTATTTAGAAGCTATTTTCCCTTGGTTATCTGGGCTAAAACATTTCAAATAAATCTCACAAGCTAGTCGCAAGACTGCCTTGTAAGATTGGTTATAGAGTTCTGAAACAAGATTGCATTTCAGTACAAAACCAGTTTTACAGTTTAGTAACTCGTTCTTTTCCCCCCCTTCTTTTGTATGAAAAAATTTGGTCAAAATCCAGCTGTATTGTTCACATGACATTCTCTCAGCCAGGTTTGAATCCTTCCTCCTTCCAGTAAGCAAAACTGAATACACAGAGTAATCTGTAAATTTTGTCCCATAAAATTTACACTATTTTTTTTCTTTCTTTTTTTTTTTTCCATTTTCTTTTTGAGCAAAATACTGCCTGTGAGGGCACTGTCTGGATGCATTTGAGAGAGCTTCTATTTTTAAGCTTCTTAGAAAAATTACCTCTGTTCTTTGGGAATCATCTTAAGGGATTTATCACAGTAATTTTATTATGTAGAGTTAAAAAACACACTTGGATTATTTAGCACTTGATAAAATATAGTAATAAAACAGATTTATATATTTTCTTCAATACAAATATGTTGCCTCAGAAATATCTGATTTCTTGCCATTTTCTTCCTTCTTCAAACTCCATGAAGATATTGAATTTTTACAAATAAATTAACTGTGCATAAGTAAGTTCTCCCTGTTTTAATCCCAGTCCCTGGGCCAAAACTCCTTTAAAATATAAATTGCCCAAGGATCTTTGGTTCTTACTTTCATATCAAAGACTTCTTTCTAAATCTGTATCAATAATCATGCTGAGTGAACCACACTGTGCTCGGTTCATCACCCACAAAAAAAAAAAAAAAAAAAAAAAAAAGAAAGAATTTAGTTGATTCTGTCTGTGTTTGACTTCATGACTAGAGGTAATCAGAATTGCTACTCAGACCAGATCCTGATCCTAGACCACAGTTGATGGATAACATTCTTTCATTTGCTCACAATCTTTTGCTATTCATTTTTTTTAAAGAAATTTGAATCATTATCTAATGTGGTGGCAGATGGCATGTCTCTCAGTGAAATCAAAGGCATATGGCAAGCTGTTTTCAGTAGTGTCATGACACCTAAGTTGCAGTATTTATATTTCAAAAGAAAAAAAATTTAACTGGTGATACCAAGCTTCAAATGTAGTCATAATCAATACATAATTCCCAAACACCTTGCATTTTAAAATTTCTAAGTGATTATATGAAAATTCTTCATTGTAAGCAAAGTACAGAGGGCAGAAACATTTTCAGATGAATCAGACCATTCTAAGAGACCAAATGAACTTTTAAGTCATTTTAGTAAGTTTTATAGCCTGAGAGAGGACACTGAATTTTTAAACTATGTCATCTGTTTAGGTGAAAAAAAGTAATGTGTACATTTTAACTGAAAGCCTTTTATCACTCTTCACCTTTTTCTGTTTGTTCATTAATTTAGGGTTGAAACACTTCTTAAGTTATTTGTGTACGTCATTAATGCCACACAAATAATTCATCACAGAGTAGTAGTGATTAATTAAAACCAGAACAACATGGCACAAATAAAAATTCTAAGAAAAGTATTTTTTCTTCTTTATAATACAATAAACCCAGGTGTCCTCAGAAAACTGGACTCAGACTTAATGTTAACTCACACCATTAAATCTCTCTAGAGTGTACATTTTTTGCATGTAAAAAATCAGCACCATGCAACAGGGACAGCTGCTGTGATAGCAACCCTGTAATTGTCCAGGGCTGAACTCCCAGGGGAGTAAAGCAGGAGGGGTGGAAGGAGGGACAAACAACACCAGGGCTCCGAGACTCCATCCTTGTGAGTATCACAACACTTACAATCTAAGTGATGGATATGTTTGAGTTCACTGGTGATATTTGCCATTTTAATAAATGAAAGTAACATTCCATTCTTCTTTCCTCTACACATACATTTTTTTTTTATCTTTTAATGAAATGACTATTTGTTAACAAGTTTCAGGGCTTTTGTAGAGCAAATCTCTGAACTCAAGTTATAACATTATGCCCAGTTCCCATAAGACCAACTGAAATCATCTCTTTTCTTCTGTCTCAAATTTCCCACACTCACTAGAAACCACTAGATATTATAAATATAATACATTATTCTCCTTAGATTTCTAAGATAATTTTACTATTAGATTTCTCTTCTTTTTGAAGTACCATGCCACCTCATATGCATTTATTGCTTCTTGAATTGACTCTATATTTATCTTTATGCATCACAATCATGAGGTCTAAACTCAGAAAAGGCAGCTTAATGGAAATTATATGTTAACTATCACCTTTCCCACAACTGCATGTTGTTTATATCTTCTTCTACTTGCTGTTTGTGCATTTAGCATGCTAAAGGGTGTTCAAAAAGCACATGTACTAAGGATGAATTCTTATCGATCTGAAAGTTCTTAACTGTTAGAAAAGACTCAGAATTCACTTTGCACAGCATGATGTCTCTGATGTCTGCTGGGTCTTCCCGCCCACCTTGGGAAAACAGAGGATTGGTGTATTTTTTTTAATTCACGAATTTCTCACATTGATATTCTGTATCACTATAATATATCTTGATCTTCAAGGAGCATGTTGTTGCACATTTTAGTAGCTAAATGTAAAAAAATGACTGTTTGGAATCTGCTTAATATTTGTATACCATTATGGTTAAAAATGCATATTTGGAGTCAGTTACCTGGATTAGAGCATGGTTCTTTACTTATCAGTTTTTTCCAGCTTAGGTAGATTGCTTGATCTCTTTTGCCTTATTTTCTCCATTTGTAGAATGGAAATAACAACACTTTTCTCACAGAAGAAAGTCCAGCATATAGTAAAAACTGTATATAAGTTAGCTGTTTGCTTTTTAAATACAGGAAAATGTGAATCAATACTTACAGATCTTTAGTGTATTCTAAGTGTTTTGTTGACCCTATTAATCCCCCATGAGAAAAATCACTCACCCTTTTTACCCTTTGTTTTCTCATCTGTACAATGGGGATAATAAAAGTTATACTATGAGAATTGCTGTGGATATCAGAAATAAAGCATTTAAAAATCCTACTGAAGTTCCTGGCACAAACCAGACAATAAAGACATCAGTAGTTATTAGACATATTTCCCTAGATCAATGCTCTCTAATACTTGGGGAACTGATTTCAGCAGAAAAGAATATGGATGAAAACATTCTTTCTGTAGTTGCACTGAAAACAAACTTATAGGGAACATATTTGGAAAAATTAGGAAATATGGAGCAACTGATTAAGCTAATGTTGTACCTCTTTATCAATCTGTCCTGGCTAAGCATGGGGAAGTGCAGGCCAAATTCCTTAGCTCAAATCCAAACTGGTGCCAAGGGAGTCATCATCCTTGATGTGGGCTAAGAGTGGTTAATGTGGATTCACATATGGTTTTTTTTTTTTTTTTTCTTTTTTACTAAGTGAGATTATTCCATTGAAACTGCTGACTTCCCAAGGTCAATGAGAACTTTGATCTTCTGCAGGTGTGCCTGTTCTTTCAGCGGTGAAATTCAGAAGGCTTAAAGTAGTTGAATTTCAAACCTTGGTTTGGAAGAAGAAAATAAACTGTATGAATAAAACGATTGTTTTCCATTTTAACATTTCCATTTCATATTCAAGGAATGTGAAAGTACAAATATAAAGTTTGACTATCCTTAATCTGGAAACTTTTGTCTAACAAACAAAACAGCATATACCCGTTATATGTTAGCTAACATCGTTATGCATTGCATAACGTAGGCAGTTGTTCTTGTCACATGCCACACATCACATGTACCTGGACATTTAATTTCCAAGTACTTATTGAAGGAAAATTTCCTTCTGTATTTTCTTTGGAAGAACTCTGTTTTCATCCTATTTTTTCTTATGCAAAATTTCTCTCTGGAGGGTCAGACAAGTTTAATAGCCTTAATCAGTAGTTAATTTTAATAGGCCACTTGGTCACATGGTGCTAAAATAAGTGAGTCAATTAATTTTCTTTAATGCATTTATCATTAGTTGAAGTCTTTAACAATTTTAAGATAAAAACCTTAACTTCTGCCATCTCTTTTTCTCTTAAAAAGAAAAAACAAGAAAAGGAAAACAGTGATAGGCACATAACAACTAAAGAAAGTGCTTTTCCTCCTTTTCCATTTTGAAAATATTTCCCTTCTATTTTTAAAACTAAAAATTTAAAACTAAAAACTAAAAATTTCAACTGTTTTAGTTTTCTAAGTCACAAGGGTGCCAAATGGAAGATAAATTTAAGTTAAACTCTTAACATCTATCTAGTGATATTAAAATAGTGAGAATATTAATCCAACTATACCAAAAGATATTAAAATAAATTCATTAAATAATTCACTTTTATAAGATATTTGTTGATTCATTGATTCAGGCCACCTGGGTGTGACGTTAACATCACCACCTATGAAATATGTACAGGACTAGATAGTGATTTTGAGTGGCCTGGAGTTTGCTGCATCAGAATCACCAGAATCTCTTGTGGAAAATGTATAAGTTCTGGGTCCCTGTCTGTGACCTGTGAATTTGGATTCTCTGGAGTCTGAGACCTAGAACTACTTACATTTAACAGAACCCTGGCTAATCCTGGTGCACAGTAAGTTTTGAGAAACAATGGATTGTCATCTGTATCTCTAACCCTTTGGGTTTCCTTAATCACAATCCAATTATTTATCAACTAGAGTAAAGACTTTTTGACGCAACAGAGCTACTGAGACAGCACATTAGAATAACATGGTAAGCGTTCTAGAAATGTCTATATCTGGTTACAGATCTGAGGGGCATTCAGTTCCCCAGGCATGGTGGCACATGCCTATAGTTCCAGCAACTCAGGAGACAGAGGCAGGGACATTGCTTGAATCCAGGAATTCAAGACCAGCCTGGGCAAAATAGGGACACTCCATCTTTAAAAAAAAAAAAAAAAAAAAAATATATATATATATATATATAAATATATATCTATATATCTATATATCTATATCTATCTATCTATCTATATAACTGGGGATATAATTTAGTGGTAGAGTACTTGCCTTACATGCTAAAATTCTGGTTTAATCTCTAGCGCCACAAAATAAAAAAAAAAAAAAAAAGAAGGAAGGAAGAAAGGAAGGAAGGAGGGAAGGAAGGAAGGAATGAAAATTCAGTTCTATTCCTTAGCATTTGAAACACAACATTCAGTAATTAAATATGCAGTGGCTCATCCTACTCTCTTTTTAAATCATGGTTAAGTTATTTTTCTTCTCTGTTTATTCATTTATTTATTTTTCTTTATTCTCTTTTAGATATAGATAACAGTAGAGTGTATTTTGGCCTCTTATACATACATGGAGCATAACTTATTCTCATTAGGATCGCATTCTTATGGTTGTCCATGATGTGGAGTTTCACTGGTGGTATACTCTTATATGAACATAGGAAAGTTATGTTTGATTCATTCTACTAATTTCCAATTCCCATTCTCCCTCCTTAAATTAAACTGTAATTTAATTAGAATTTCCACAGTGTCATATTTTTAAGCATGTATATTTCTCCAAATATTGATGCTGGGTACAAAGGGGTTGTTCAAATAATATTCTACATTATAGAGATTAGACTGGAAAAAAAAAGAAAGCAAGATAATGAAGCAATTTCTCAAAGATATTGATAAGCTTGGTGAAGAACACCAAGTGAAAAGAGGGAAACAACTTAGTAGATAGAAAACGGAAAATTGAGATAACGTGATGAGCCTGGGTCAGCAAAGATTTATTTCTGCTTCAAGGTTTGTGGGAGAGGTCTGTGGTCATTACCACCAAGACCAAAAGGGCAATATCCGGTGCTTTGAGCAGGCTGGTGTACTGTGTGCAGGAACATGAGCCTATTCTAGATTTGGAGGTTAGAGAGGGAATTTAAAACGGCCAGTGGTCACTAGTAGCCCACTATTCTTAATGTTTTATTAAATGTCTCTTATATGGTAATCTACTTTGTAAAATGCTATTTAAAAAATAATAAGTGGTCTAACTATCAATAGTCAATTACAAGAACTTGAATGTTTTTCTTTCAGGGGTTTTTAATTTTAAGAGATCTTTCTTCTTGGGTGTCAACAAACATTGCTTTGCCTTTAATTTCTGATGGCCTAATCCCTAAGTGGAAGCTGTAACAAGAAAATTGTAGATTACAGTATCCCTGAGTTCTCAGTCTTTGAGAGACATGACTGTCAGATTTGGAGGTTCTGTTGAAATGGTACTGCCTAACTCTGCTGATTTTAACTAGAATAAGAGCTGAGATGGCTGCGTGTAAAGATAAGAATTGTTGGTTAAAAAGAAGGATAGTTACTTAACAGTGAACTAAGTAAACTTACATGAGAATGTGGGCAAAGGTATCTGTCTCTGGATTCAGTTCTGGATGGTTTACTTATTATTTTTTTTCAGTTACCGGATTATTTTATGATCGTGGGCTTCATAAGACTGTCCTGTGGAAGCTGTGAATTGGCGAGTGGGGTCATGATTCAAGTATAAAGCACTGAAAGAAGATAGAAGTTTTTCATAGCTATTCAGGTAGAGTGGGCACCACCTAGGGACATCTACACAGCCAAAATATATTATATGTAAATGATGAAGTCATTTTGGAAGAAGGGCTACAGAATGACTCCAGGTGTTCTCATGAAGAAAGTACTTCCATCTTCATGTCTGTGTCTCAACACAGACATACAAAGAGTAAGAATGTGAAAAGTAAATAATGAACTTGAAATTTTGATAAAGGTGAATGAATTATTTTTGGTAAAACTGAGTTCAGTGGAGTTATGATTCATGATTAGGAAGAGGATTCTTTTCCAAAGAAAACTAAAACTTCAAGGAAGAAATTTGTCTCCATAAACCCAGCTGTGATTATGGTAGTTTGCTTTTCTTTTGGTCTTAATTCAAAAATGAATATCATTTGGAAATTTTCCTGTATGGAAAAAGTAAGGGTAATAAGTAATCAACATACCTCTTTAGGTAATTCAATACTAGACATTTGTAAATCCATCATTTTAGTGTGATATTTAAAAAACAAATAAGTCTAGGTGTACTCTAGACAGTTGTGTTCAAGAACTTAATTCAATTATATATGGAATTATATATAAATGCTAAATTTAGAACAATTGGTCTAGAATTTAAACATTTTAGATTATACTTAACATTTTTAATAAAGTTTTAGGAAAAAAATGATCTAGGATTTAATGAGCATAAAACTCACCTGTCCACTTCCCTGAGCGTTCTATTTTATGATATATCTCATGGCTCCATCCCCTTGGTGTAAATGTCACGTACATATCTTTTCTCTGCAGTAAGGAAGATAGACTTGGCCAAGCTCCATTTTTGAAAGCAAGGTGGGAACTACAGCCAAGGCACCTTTTTGCACAGAAAAATGTAAGACAAGACTTCACTCACACTTTTCAAATAGAAATGAGTAACCCCTTGGTCAGGGAACTGTATTTTATATACATGTTATCTGCATGTATTAGAGGTAAAAATCAAGTGGAAGTCTGGCCCCATTTTCTTCCAACTTCTCCTCTTTAATCTCATATCAATACTCACTGTCTCTGAGGAAACAATAGCATGGAGGAGTGCTTTCTTTTCCTTTTCTTCTTAAAGCAGGAGTTGGCATCTGGATACATCCAGCTGCCAGGTGTATCCCATGTAGAACTACAGCTGTTCTTTCTGATAAGAATAAAGTGCAAGGAGTGAAGTATTTGGAGTCAGCAAGAGACAATATACTGGTCTGTTTAAATTACACAGGGCTACTGATTAATACTACAATTGCAATATAATATTTTTAAAAGGTTTGTGATATTCAGGGAAAAATATCAAGCATGTCATTTTCAATAGCTCCAAAAGTTACCCCAAAAAACAGTTCACAGGAACATAAACCCAGAAGAGAGGGAACAAAAATTATTACCACAGCTTTTGAAGCTGTCAATATAATAGGTACAAGAAGTAAAAACTGAATATTTTCTTTAGAGAAATCTGTCATGATAGTCTTTTTATAATTAATTTTTATCATAAGAGATCTTTATCTGAATTTTTCCCACTTAAATATATTATGTTTATAGATTGAGTTTTTTAAATGTAAGCTTACTAATAAGTTATAATTATTTAAATTTATATATGTATTTATTTAAAATTTGATGACTGAATAATTGTATTAGATAACATGAAAAGAGTAAAATAAAGTATTTAAAATAACATTTGACCAACTTATATGGAACAATCATGATATATATCTTGATTTCACTAAGCCTCCATCTATTTTATAGTTAAATTAAGCTAAGATATCACTATCATAACAACATGAGCAAACAGATGGCTGATTTAGCCTATTAAGGCAACACTGTGTTAATCAATATGATTACTAGTATGGATTTAGTAAAAGGTTTTCACATTCAGCTTTCATACAATGGCAAGATATTTTGCTAAGGAGAACATTTAATAAATTTTAAAGCATATTCATTGCATTATAACACATACTTTATATTTAATTGTCATATTTATAATTATAATAGTGAATGAATACCTAAAATGTATTGGAGGGTGTTAGAAATGTGGAATTGGACACATCACCAGATACTCTGTTTACATTATAAATATTCAATCAATCATTTTTGAAAGTCCTCTGTATGCCAGGTATGGCTCTCAAGAAGTTTACATTTCAGTGAAAGAAGACAAAGAATAAACTGCAAATAGTTGATAGATGTTACCAAGAAAAATAAAGTAAGGTGGGGAGAAGTGAAATGAAATTAGAGTTGTTGGAAAGTTCTCAGGTAACATCAGATCTTGAAAACAAAGACCCAAGTAAAGTCAAGGATGGAGACAAGCAACTGCCTGGAATAAGACTATTCACGTGAACTTGAAAAAAGAAATTCTTTAATTAGTAAATTACTAGAAATATTTGTTTATTCATGAAACCTTTATTGAGCACCTTCTAAGTCTCAAGGATTATACTCAGCTGAAGGATTACAAGAATGAATAAGACACAGCCCATCATTAAGAGATTCCTGGAAAAACACATAAAAGGTAATTAGCAAGAATGCTAATTACCACAATGGGCTATGCATGGGGCATTTAAGTGCAATTCTACATTTTAACTTGTATTACCCTATTAACAATGGAATTATTTCCATCACTAATTTGTCTTTGATGAAGAATTATAGTAGGTCATATGGATCTATAATCAGAGGGACTGGGTCAAATTCTGGCTGTAGTATTGTATTAACCAGCACTTTTCCAGTTGCATTAAGAGAAAGCCAGCTCTAGTTTAAACAATAATGGTACTTATTGGCTTTTTCTACTGGCAGTTCCAAGGATTGGCATCTTCAGCTATAGGTAGATTCAGAGGATGTCATAGGATTCAGTTTCTTTTCATTGCTCAGTTCTGCTTTCTTAAATATTGGCTCCATTCACCTGCAGGCTGTTTTTGTAGGGACAGAGAAGGTCCCTAGTACCCTAAAATATACATGACACATAGCACTCGATTTCATAAAAGCAGAAAGAGCAGTTCTCTGTCGTGTGACTTCTTGTCCTGAAAGGATCACATGCTCACTCCTAGACTAATTACTGAATCTACTCTGACTATTCATTTTGGTGATTGATCCACACTTGTGGGGTTAAGTCAAGGAAAAGCAGAGCCATTGAAGTGACAAATCTACTAGAATTCTATCCACTGTGGAATGGACAGCAGAAAAATAGTTCTACTGCTAGAAGAAAGGAAAAGAATATTGTGTTGGCAAACAGTTACACCAAAATACCTACTCCATTTAGATTAATTTTGTGACCTTGATTACAGCATCTCACCTCTCTGGGTCCATTTTATCATCCATAAAAGTACCAGCCTTGAAACATTGAATTATATAAGGTACCTTGTGTATCAAGGTTAAGCACACAGAGAAAAGTGCTTAATAAATAACAATATGGTTGTTACTAATGATAAAAACCCATGATTTGTAGCAATTTTCAGATAATAGAGACCAAAGTGTCAGAAGACATGAAGGGTATATTTTTCCCCTGCAAATAAAAAAGTGACAGGGCCAGTCAGAGTTTGGACGCTTGTGGGCACCACTGAATGATTTTGGAACAGGGAAACAGAATCTATCAGCTTCACATACAAGGATTCACTTAGTTGCAAGATGTAGTCCTTAATAGAATTTCAACCTAAAGGATGAGAACCTTGCCTTTTTGTTGCTACTCCTTTTTTTTGTGGGGGGGTAACCAGATATTGAACTCAGTGGCACTCGACCACTGAGCCACATCCCCAGCCCTATTTTTTCTGTTTTATTTAGAGATAGAGTCTCACTGAATTGCTTAGCGCCTCAGTTTTGCTGAGTCTGGCTTTGAACTCATGATCTTCCTGTCTCAGCCTCCGGAGCCACTGGGATTACAGGCAAGCACCACCGTGCCCAGCTCTGTTGCTACTCTTAAAATCTACTGCAATAATTAGCATTTCAGTGATTTAAAAAGAATGATGATTCAATAATAGTCATAATTAATTCAGCTGATAATTAAAAATGTAACAATATATCCTTCCCTGCTAGGATGCTATGGAACTATATCTAAATGAATGGAATCTAAATGTGGCATTTTGTTTCCTGAAGTGGCTCTTAGGCAAACAGATACAAATGATCACTTTAGGCCAGGGGTTGCAAACCAGCCCATGGGTCCTGTTAGCTCTCTGTATTTTTGTGAGTACCCTGAATGAAGAAGGCTTTTTAAAACTTCATCTGGCCCTTTTCAGAAAAAGTTTGATGGCTCTAATTTCAGGTAAACTTTTTCTTGAGAATTTTATTTCCTTTTATTCACAATTCAGGTCCCAATCTTGATGAGCAAACCAGTTAATTTTCCTGTGCTGTTTCAGGCCGTTGAGGCAAAAGGGAAAGAGCCTCTTTGCCCCAGGTGTACTTTCTGCACATTTTGTTAATTTTACCACTTGATATGATTTTTCCTCAATGCTTTTAAGTAACTCTGTATGTCCCTCCCAAGATCTGATGGTGCACATCTCCATCAGAGCTTCCAACTGAACTTCATCCTTCAAGTTCTGCTCTATATTATAGTTCCTATGTACCAATGATTTGCTGACTGACTGACGCTAGTCTTGCTCAAGTCTGTTTACTAGTTCCCTTTAGCTACAGCTTACCACTCAGCAGACCTTCCAGAATTATCTCGCAAAACAGCTAAGGAGAATAAAGGGACAGAGTCATTGTATATAGTTTGGGCTTTCTGAGAAATGGACACCAAACTTGGATTAGAGGGAAAGTGGAGGAGAGCTCTTGAATCAAAATGCAGGGCTGGGACCATGAAACAGAAAGAGAAGGGGGCTTTGGCAGAAATAGTTGGAGAAAGTGGTATATATAATTCTAAGAAAGTTTTGGCAAAGCCTCGAGTCACTGGATAGCTTTCAAAATTGCCTGTAAGTATCCTCTTTGCCTGGAAAGGGCCTGTAGGAAGCACAGCCATGGCCACACAGTGGTGGATTCATAATGTAGAAACTGGGGTTTTTGATCAGTTGTGCTGTCCACCATTGCAATACTGCAAGGCACATTCTCATATCTACCACTGCCATATTGGATAGGAAGGAAAGATAAGGCTTAAGCTAAGCACTGGGGAAAGCAGGTGGGTCTTGGTCATGAGAAATGAGTGAGACAAGGGGAAGAGAATTGGAGGATTACATTTGTCTTACATAACATTATCTAGTGTTGCTTCCTGAAGAACTGACCACTGGTAAATGAACAATGCGGGTGGTTTGTCCATATTTCACATAGATTTTGGATAGCCATGCAAGGTGGACAATGGAAGTCTCGCACAGATTGACGGAATCTGGGTAACACATAGGAGAGCTCTACCTTTCCATCCTAGCTAGGTCTAGTGAGCCATCCATAGCCTGTGTTTTGAAGTCTGGACTTGACTTCCGCCAATTTCTTCTCACAGGTTTTTCCATTTCTAACTTGTCTCCAAGCCATCTGTTCAAGATGCTGCTGTACAAATAATTTTTCTTGACGGCTGCCACAACAAGAGGGAGAATGATGAGCATGGCTGAGCTGCCCTTCTGGGCGGGGGCCCTTTCCCTACGGTTGCCAGCAGCGACCTAGCAACAGTCAGTTTTCAGTTCTGGTCAAGATTGTTGAAGGATGATGTCTGGTCTTGTTAAAAAAGAATGTCCTTCAATTGCCAGTGCTTCAATTTGCTCAGTTTCCTTTAACATGTTAATTAAGGAGAGAGAAGTGACAGAAAAACTTCCTTAAAAGATTGATGCATGTGAGATTTTGAAATTCTGCATTTCTTATTTTAAATGTCTCTCACAGAAAGCTTGACACTGAACTGGACTTTTCAGTATAAAATGGAATGATTTGATATTCTATCAGTTTTGGCTTTCTGGTAGTGAGTGTGTGTAGATACACACACTTTCCCAGGGGACAAGCAGTTTAGTTGTTGTCCCCACTGTTTATTTGAAAACAAGTCTGCAAGTTATAAAGGTGGAGACTCTGCTTTTTCACTGTTCTTTCATCTAGTTCCAAAAGAGAGGGAAAACATGCAAATAGTGATATTTAGTCTTATACCTCTTTAAAATCTTTGAAGATATAGCTAACTCTTCATTCTTCACATTTCCTGATACCTTTTCACTGACTTAGGACCTTCTAAGAAATATATATTTGCTCTGTTTTTTTGATAAGCTATTGCTGGAATAGCCCTTTAGATTTATTAAGAAATGAATGAGAAAAGAGAATATGTGCTGTTAATTTAAGGTTATAAACACTTTCTTTGTCAACTAATTTCTTACCATTTTCGAGGACAAAGATTATATCTTTCAGATATACAGAGATACACAAATGATCTCATTTGTACCATTTTCCCTACCACCTTAATCTTTCAGTTTGTAGAGATAGTTTGAGAGTCATTGTTTTTAGTTAATTTCTTCTAGAACGTGTTTTCTGTTTAGTGACATTAAATGTTTAGTGACATAATGTGATTCTGTTTGAATTACAGAACAAGTTTCCAGCTAGGTTCTTCTTTCAATAGTGAGAGACATTGTGTTTAAATAAAAACAAACAAAATATAATGTCTGAGGAAAAAACTTAAAAAGGCTGACACTTCATTTTTATTGTTGTCTAGGACATTAACCCTACAAATACATACAAACATGTGTATGTACATATAAAATTATATATATATATTTTACATATATATTATATATACACTTATAAATATATTTTTACATATATGTATATTTTGTGCTGGGGATCAAACCCAGGGCCTCATGCATGCTAAGCACTTGATTTATCATTTAGCTACATCCCCAACTTTTTTTAATATTGCTATTATCAGTGATTGATTATGGAAAGCTTTTTATTGTGTAATGTAAAAAACAATTTTAATATAAAAATATGACATTTTTGTTTGCTATTGTTAAATAGAAAATCCTAGTTTCTAACTAATGAGAATTTTTATGAAACAAAAAAAATCAAAGATCACATGAGGAAGAATAACAAATAGATCTTTTCTATATTGTATATGACTTCTGTACTCTGAAAAAGTTACAAGTCTATAATAAAATACTATTAGCAAAGATTATTTTTATTAATTTCTTCTGCTAACTTACATAGTTTTAAGATTTTATTTTGTCAAAGCAGATTTAAGTTTAGGTCAAAATTAAGAGGAACATAGAGAAATTTTCCATACATACCCTGCTCCACACAGGTATAAACTTCCCCATTATCAGATCCTCTCCCCAGAGTACTACATCTCTGAGTCAAACTATGTCAACACATAGCACCCCAAATACATAGTTTAAATCAGAATTAACACTGATTTTAGACATTCTATGAGTTTGGACAAAAGTTCTTTTTAAAATTTATTCTTTTGATACAAACATGACAGTAGAGTATATTTTGACATGTTGTACATACATGGAGTATAACTTATTCTAATTAGGATCCCATTCTTGTGGTTACACATGATGTGGAGTTCCACTGGTGGTGGATTTATATATGAACATAGGTGTCACCGCCTGCAGCAACAGTCGCGCGGATATTGTTACCGCCTGCAGCAACAATAGCTCGGGTATTTATCGGAGGTGGACTGGAAATGAACTACTTCTACTACTTTTCTTTTAGTGGGCTGCTTTCTTGCTTGTTTGCTTGTTCCCTAGCTTATAGAGGAAGTTTTAGAAAAAGAGAGAGAGAGGAAGAAAAGGCTTTGCTTAAAGGAGAATCTTTGCTTATTGGAGAGGCTACACTTTCAGAAATGCTACTTCTTCTTAGAATTCTGCTGCTTCTTCTTATCGGTGCATCCTACATCCTGTGTCCTAAAGGTGCGTGCTAGAAGTGCGTGCTAAAGGCATGTCTATGGTGCATCCCGTGTACTGCGATCTGTGATCTGTGATCTGCCATCTGCCTTCTGCGATCTATCAGATGTGCTGCTTATACGATGGTGCTTCCTATAGGTGTGTGTCTTATATACCTAAGGCAGCCAATCAGCTTAGGATTAAGTAGCATGGTTGGAGCATGCACCATAGCACCAATTAAAAATGAGGAACATCTGTTGACCATTAGCGCAAAGGAGACATCAACCAATCAGGCAAAAGTAGATCACTCCGTGTTAACACTAAGTATGCGCCACCTCTTGGCTCAACGCCAGCCACCGTCTTAGGGTTACCCAAACATATCTTCTGCACATAGGAAGGTTATATCAGATTAATTCTACTTTCCTAATTCCCATCCTCCCTCCCTTCCCTTCATTCCCCTTTGTCTAATCTACTAAACTTCTATTCTTTCCCTCCCCCACCTTTATGTGTTAACTTCTGCATATCAAGGAGCACATTAGACCTTTAATTTTTTGGAATTGGCTTATTTCACTTAGCATGATAGTCTTCAGATCTATCCGTTTACCAGCAAAGTTTTTTTTTAATTCTTTTTTATGGCTGAGTAATATTCCATTGCATATATACCACATTTTTAAAATCTATTCTTCTGTTGGAGGACACCTTTGTTGGCTCCTAGATATTGTGAGTTGAGCTATTATAAACATTGATGTGGCTGTATCACTGTAGTATGCTGATTTTAACTCCTTTGGATATATACTAAGGAGTTGTATAACCTGAGCCAATGGTGGTTCCATCCAAATTTTTTGAGGAAACCTCCATACTGCTTTCAGAGTGGTTGCACCAATTTGCAGTCTACCAGCAATGTATGAGTGTACCTTTCCCTTACATCCTCGCCAACTGTTACTTGTATTCTTGATAATTGCCATTCTGACTGGAGTGAGATGGATTCTCATTAGAGTTTTAATGCATTTCTCTAATTGTTAGAAGTGTCAAACATTTTTCATATATTTGTTGATCTTTTATATTTCTTCTGTGAAAGTGCCTGTTCAGTTCCTTTGCCTATTTATTGATTGGGTTATTTGGGCTTCTGTGTGTGTGTGTGTGTGTGTGTGTGTGTGTGTGTGTTAACTTTAGCATTGAATGGCACCAACACGGACAGGAAGACAAATGAAACAGAATAGAGGACACAGAGACAAATCCACATAAATGGTTATCTCATATTAGACAATGGTGCCATAAACATACACTAGAGAAAAGTAGCCCTTCAACCAATGGTACTGGGAAAACTGAAAATCCATATGTAGCAGCATGAAATTAAACCCCTGTCTCTCATCCTGCACAAAGCTCAACTCAAAGTGGATCAAGGACCTAGGCAATTGACCAGAGATCCTGAGCTTACTAGAAGAAAAAGTAGACCTAACTCTCCATTTTGCTGGAGACCAGATATCAAAAGCACAAGAAGTAAAATCAAGTAAATGGGATGGTGTCAAGCTAAAAAGCTTCTTCACAGCAAAGGAGACAACAGCATGAAGAGAAGCCTCCACAATGGGAGATAATCTTTCCCATCTGCACTTCAGAGCATTAATCTCCAGGATATATAAAGAACTCAAAAAACTTAACACCAAAAAAACAAATAACCCAATGGATAAATGGACAAAAGTTTAATGAGATGTATCACCCTTATTGTATCACACAGAGTAGTTTCACGGCCCTGAAATTCCTCTGTGCTTGGCCTATTCATCCTTCCTTCCTCCCGGCTACTACTGATCTTTGTACTATCTCTGTAGTTTTACCTTTAAGTACAACTGGAACCACACAGTATGTAACCTTTTCAAATTAGCTTCTTTCACAGAGTAATATGCAGTTAGGCTTCATCCGTGTTTTTTCATGGTTTGATAGCTCATTTCCTTTTAGCACTAATCACATCCATTTTCTAGATGTCCCACAGTTCATTTATCCATTCATATACTGAAGAACATTTCAGTTGCTCTTGCTTGTATTTTAACAATATGATTAGCATGTTTATTTAAATATTAGCAAAACTCTATTAAATATTTATGATATGCATTAGCACATAATATCCATACAAAAAACAAAGCTTTCAATTTAAATAGGAATCTATATTGTTGGTTTTGAAGCTTTTTTTTTTTAAATTAAAGTATTTGTGTTAATTTCTCTCTTTTTGGTCAGTTTTAGTTTTGTTGTGTTTTTAATACTATTATTATTAGTAAAGAATTTAAGTGAAAAGAACTTACAGAAGTCCAGGAATTTGGACATGAAAGAGAATGTTCCAGAAAGATACCCATGCTGCTGGGGCTGCCATATGCTGAGCAGGTTTCCTTACTCCCCGTCAACATAAGCTATTTTGTTCTCTGCCTTTTATTAATAGAATTGAAAAACATGATAAAGAAATATAATTATGTTTTTTATTTAAAACCTCTTTCATTTCTGGTTTCTTCAATTAAGTGAAAAATACCAGTTTAAAAATAGCATTGTCTTTTTTTTAATTAAAAAAAAAAGTACCTGTTTTTGTACATGTGAAGTTCTGTTAAGTATTGTTGTGCCTGTGGAAAAAGTTTTTGGAGAACTTTCATTGTTTTATCATTGAATTTCTTTTTAAGCAAGTTCATCTATAATTTCTGTAATATAAAGGTGTTATAAATTAGTAATAAAGAATAATTTTTATTATTGCAATTCTTTCAAGAATTATTTTGGTTATAATTATCCTTATCACTATTTTTAACAAACATTGCATATCTATAATAATAAATTTTGCATCAACTGTCCCAGTTTTTAAGGAATTTTATGGCTAGCAGAAAAATTAAAATTGATTTTGAAAGCATGAAAACTTTACTTTATAACTGGGTGCAGTGGGGCACACCTGTAATCCCAGCTACTCAGGAGGCTGAGACAGAAGGATCATAAGTTGAAGCCAGCCTCAGCAACTTGACAAGACACTATCTCAAAATAAAAACTTTTTAAAAAGGGCTGAAAGTATAGCTCCCTGGTAGAGTGCCCCTAGGTTCAATCTCTAGTACTGTAAGAAAAGGAAAACAAACAACAACAAAGACAAACAAACAAGCAAACACCTTTGCTTGACTATTTTGATAAAAAAAAATGGTCCTGAGGTCTGTTAAAAATGACTGAAAAGTTACTTATTTTGGAAGATACTTATCAGTAGAGTATCAGGAAAGTTACCCTCAGACAAGGGCAGTTTTAAGAGCAAAAGGAGTTACAATCAATAATACCTCTAGTCAATAGATCTTAGATGGTAATGTCCCAGACAAACCAAGACAGAAATGATGAATCCTTTAGTCAACTAAAAATAGAATACTAATTTGATAGATATAGGAAAATTTATTAAATATATATTTTGATGAATATGATTTAATGAAAATTTGTTCTGGTGTTAAGTTCACAATGTATTTTAAGTTTAATGTCAATATTTGAAACTAATGTGTGAGAAATGTTACCAGGCTAGTAAAAATAATGCAGAACTCAGTATAATGTAGATGGCGATCTCCAAGGGGTTTATAATTAAGGTACCCAAAGGCCTCATTATGAGTCTGTTTTCTACTGCATCATGAAGGATCTGATGACACCTCTGAGAGGGAGGTTCCAAGGTGGGACTGGGATGTATTTTTCCTTCTAGGAATGCAATCCTAGCTTACATGCTGTACTTATATCTTACTATTCCTCCACCAAAAAAAAAAATGCTGGTTTGGCTCATATGTGTCCATATTATTCACAATGCATTAAAACGGGGAGAGAGAGAGAGAGAGAGAGAGAGAGAGAGAGAGAGAGAGAGAGAGAGAGAGAGAGAGAGAGAGAGAGAGAGAGAGAGAGAGAGAGAGAGAGATTTGGGTGAGGGTGAAGTTTAACTAAATTCCAAGATAACTTTTAAAGAAAAAGATAATATATTGTATTTGAAAAGGCATTTCATACTCATTATTCCTTGCTGTTAAGTAGTTCTACTTATCATGTATTAAAAGAGACAAGGCAATTTCCTACCAAATGCAGTGAAAAATCAAAAGGCTATAAAAAGAAAATAATTTAGTATCAAGGCACCCAATTGGGTCTGTTTATGTGTGTGTATATCAGTCTACAATATCATTTATCAAACAATAGCCCACAGCATCAGATACCTGGAAACCTTTCAAAACTTAATAGATACATTTTTAAGATGGTAACAAACTACTATTTTAAATTTGGCCAATTGTTGGTATTTGATTGGTCTTCACCTTATTTCAGGGGAAGCTTCAAGAGCTAATCAGAGTTGTTATCAGCTATGACTTTTATTACTGTTGGACAGAAAACAGCAATAAAGAAAACTGTATATTCAGGATTTATTCTTCGTAGGGGTATTCCTCATGCTTGGAAGATTAATGAAGAATTCCTGGTCTACTGTTTATTAAAGATACCACAATTCTATAACATTTTAATTGTGAATTCACTCTTTGACATCCTAACTAATGGTTTCTGCTAAATTAATAAAAGCAACATATTAAGTTTAAATCCCAGATAAGGTAAAGATTGCCATTTTAATATCCCATCCATATCCTTTATCTTTCTACAGGGGCTTTCAGGCCAGTAGTTTTAATAACATGCATGAATGAAGATGCTCTTTTTTAACTCAAATGGTGGCAAAGAGTTTTTCCTTTATATTAGCAGGCAATCAATTCCAATAGCTTTTTAATGCTTTCTTAAAGAATCAATTTTAAAGCAGACGCTCTTCAGGGGACCCTCTTAAACTTCTTCACAGCCGGTCTCCTAATTTTCTATTACAATGCAATCTAAAGAAGCTACAAAAATAATGCAGATAATGTTTGCTGGGTAATGATTTCCAATTTCCCCATTCCATGTACCCTGTTATTAGGAGGATCATCTTGGTTGTGTAAATTAATTTTCAATTCACTTCAGGGGAACATTACAATGATTTATTCAGCACCAATGTTGAAGAAAGTGTTGGGAGGATTTTAGCAATCTGAGAAACAAAATCAATTTGTTCTGATTATCACCATGTTAGAGGGAAAAAATGGAAAAACAGAAGAATCATTTGAATATGTGCCTTGGTCATTGCCTGCACACTGTACCATGATTTGATGCTAATGTTGTCAATTTCAAATGCATGAAGTTAGAATGTTTGGTGATCCATCTCTACTTGGAGATTGGGTAGTGAAATAGCCAGGCATGCTCCTCTGTGTGATACCTCAGTCATGGGCCTTTAATGCAAGATAACCATTTGTTCATATTTCCTTGGAAGAGAAAGGTAACACACAAATTTGTAATCATAGAATCATTTTCCCAGTACAGTTTAGCCAGCCAGTTAGTTTGATATGAAAATGTTAAAACTGGAACTATTCTAACAATGTAAGAATTACAAATTTTTATCATAATGTATATCATTAATTTCTCTAAGATTGTATTGTGAACTATGGTCCTTATAATATTGCAAATAGTCATCCCTGTAAAACTTTTACTGACTTTTTAATTTAATAAATTTGTATGTGGTGACTGGAGTCAAATTTAACTGTGTTGAGGTGTAAATGCAAATTGCCATCTTCATTCCTGTCACCAGATCACTAACTGACACATGCTATGAGCCTCTATACTGTCCAAAGCACTATCATGGGAGCTAGATACTGACAAACAAGAGCACAGTGCTATAAAATCATGTTTAATTATTGCAAACATAAAGTTACGACCTCAACGCAACTTATGAGGAAGAGGTTCATGTTATGAAGATGTAAAACGTAAGCATTGGACCCCATGGGGAAGACTGGAGCTGGCTTCCTGAGAAAAGGATGGTCACATTCTGATAATCTAAAGGATGAGAATGAATTAATTAAGGGAAGAACAGGAGAGAATTATCTAGAACAAAACAGGATCATATTTGAGTTTGGAAAAAGAAAACCATGGCTACTATGTTGGGAACAAGTTGTGGAACGGCAGAATATGTACACAGATGCCTACCACAGTCTCTGGTCACAGTCCAGAGAAAGAAAGATGAAGTGTGCAGATTTACTGTCTTCCCCAACCTCTGCCCATCTGCAGGTAGCCAGGTTGGATGTTCCTTTCTCAATTATTGTATAGTTAAAGAAGAAGTCACTATCTGTGTGGACTGAAGCCAGTGAGTTCAGTGTGACTTCTGAAACTAGGTACCTTCAGAATTTAGATTGTGGGGACCACAGAGAGTAGACATAGAATCCCCAACTGCTCCAACAGTGAAGCAGCACAGAAAGATTCAGAAGTGTGTGTTTGACTTATAAAGTTTAAGTTTTTTAGTGCCAAGTTCACAAATATTATTTTGGGGGTACTACTAAAATTTTTTTTGTTTCAATGTAATGTTTTAATGAATAACCACAGGTGTTCTTTCTTGGGCTCCTTCTGTTTTCAGGTCAGAGCCCAGCTGGTCTTCTAAGACATGAACTGTTGCAGTATTGAAGCACTCCTAGTTTATGCTCTGCCTGACATGCACACACAGACTGTCTCTATCCCCTACCAGCTCTATCACTTGGGTAGCTACCTAATCCTGAGTCCAGTTTCCTCATCTGTTGGGTGGGGATATTCAGTACCCACTTCATAATCAGCCAGTGAGGAACAGGCTAGATAATGCAGGACCAGCTCTCTAGTAAGTAAGCTGTACACCTGTGTCCCACAGCTGTTTGTGTAGAGGTAAGCAATTAGGAGAAATATGTGTTTGGGCACAAACTGGCAGCAGTGTTGGCCCAGGTTTATGATCACAAAAGTATCAGGTAGATAAATGACACAGCCTTGGTGGTAACATGTCACTCATGATGGGTGAGTACCAGGGATCCAGGAACCAGGGTTCTGGAAAAGTGGGCTTACTGAAGATCTGTAGGAAGAACACAGGTTTACTTCTGAGTGCTGACTGGGTTCAAAATCTCCTGGTCAATATGGAGTTGTATGGTGCTTCTGGTTTCTCATTCCTCCATTGCCAAATGTACTTTGACCTTTTGGCACCATTTTTGGCATTGAATTATTGCCAGGGTCAGTACCTCAAAGAAGCCGAACCATAGGGATTCACAGAAAAGTAGATGATCATATCATCCCTTTCAGTCTTTTGCATAGTCATTAAATAAAACCAGGGCAAGGTTTCATCTATATAGTAGATTGAAACATGAATAAACAGAAATTAGAAGGAAACCCTATGTTTCTTTTGTAGTGTAATCATTATTAATAATGCTATCTCAACAATGCAATTTGAAGATTTTATCTATGGTATGTGTATATGTCTACTGAGTTGGACTGTTCAACAAAAGAGAAAGACATTTTTGATGTTTTAAATTGTATAAATGTTAAATGGTGTTATGGCAGCTGGAAGCATTGTATGTATGAAAACTGCATTTATGAGAGTTAGTGGTATAGATTTTTTTAAATGCCAGCAATTTTCTCCCATGCATTCTAAGATCCATTATCAAGATTGTCAAAAGAGAAGAAACTATCATGATTTCAAAGGACATGCCAACCTCATTTGTTAATCTCCTGATTGCTTGAGTTTTAACAACAAACTGACAGCTTGAGTTAGAAGAAAGCCTATCTAAATATTCTGTGTGTGGGAGACATCACCTTCACTTACCTAGTCTTTCAAATCTATATAAAGGTGACACCTGTCTTTTGGTTTACTAATGCATCAAGTAAAAATGGAGATGTGGATTGTCACCAGATTTGTAGGTAAATTTGCCATGGCCTGAATGTTAAAATGTAAACCATATAGGTAGCACCTTCAAATTACATTAGGGGGGCTCTGAAGATCACTTCAAAGAAAGAGGTAGTCACTTCCCAGAAAAGCTGAACACAAACATGGATATTTTCCACTAAATATGGAAGATAAGTGGGAAACCATCTGACTTTTAAAAAATAGACTATTATGTACTTAAAATTCTTTTTGAGAGAACCTGAGGACACCACAGATAGTGATAAATTCAACTTCCAGAGATTGAAAACATAGTTCGTATTGAGGTCCTTATGCTGCTCAGTGGGAAAGAACGATCTTACATTTTAGGACACTTCGGATGGTGAAAGCAATCTGTGGTTTTAACAAATGATAGGACAGATGCTCGGAATTCCAGGCATCAGTTTGACTCGAGCTGATTCTCACACAGGCAACTCCATTTCTTATTCGTGGGTGAATTGTGGAATTAGAGCATGGATTATTCAAAAAATAATATTTTTTAAATGTCAGCAGTTTCCCCCATGTGTTCTATGATCCTTTATCAAGATTATCAAAAGAGAGAACTCTATCACAAATTGAAAGGACATGCAAACTGCATGTATTAATCTCTTCTTTTTGAGTTTTAACAACTAACTGACAGCTCTAGTGGAAGCTTCTGTGAGCTGTTAAGAGCCACCTGCATCTGATCTTCCAACTGAGACACTGGGGGAGGCTTCTTCAACCTTCTTCACCACAGTTTTTCCAGTCTTTTAAAATGCCCAAATTTCTATCTTAAATATGTCTTATCTATAATGCAAAGAGTGGTTGTTCTCTTTTACTGATCATGACCTTAGAATAATAAAATAGAGAAACAGTTTAGCCTAGTGGTTAAGAAATTGGCTGTGGAATTAGACATATTTAGTATTTTGATTGTACCACAAACTGGCAAAATTACTTAAAGTATCTAAAACTTAAATTGCCCATTTGTAAAATATGGATAATAATAGTACCTGTTTTAGTGTGTTCTGAATATTGGAAATAAGCAACATAAAGCACTTGGCACAATATTGGATATTAACAACTGTCATTATGATTTAACTAGAGTTTTGCTTAGAAGCAGTGTCTGAGTTTTCCTGTATCATCACCTCTCCATATATGAAAAGCTAATGTTGAATTTTAACTCAGGTAAATGGAAACTATGGTAATGAGATATATTTCAGATTTTCTCAGAATATTTTTAATGAATGGATTATTTTTCTTTTAAAATAATGTGGGCTCACTGCAAAATGTTAATAATGCATAAATGTATAAAAGTCTAAATAGAAGGCATCTCCACCTCTTAATAATCACCAGCTATAGTTATGTATCTTTTTCTATACCTACTTATATGTATATATGTAGTTCAACAAGTAAAAAAATGGATGCATATTTATTTTTTCCACATTTTGATTTAAAATAATAGATTTGTGTAAGTACTTAATACTACTTTAATCATCTTAATAGCTGCATGGCATTCCCTTGTTGTTATGCCATACTACAGCTCCTATCAGTGAGTACTAAAATTATTTCCAATTCATCTGAACTATAAAAATGTTTTAGTAGGAATCCATGAAACTTTTTGAAAAATATAGTAAGATTCTTAGAGTAAATACTTGCATGTGTAGCTCTAGGGCAAATTACATGTGCATTTTCAATTTTAGTTCATATTGTTAAGTGTCCAATAGAAAGTTGAATAAGTTTTATTTCCAACAAGGAATATAAAAATACTTGCTTCTGTAAACTTTTGATAAGCTTTATGTAGTGGAGACAGAGGTATTATGTTTATGGGATCAAGGGTCATGGATAATTAAAATGTTCCTTATCCCATTTGTATCAATGTTCAATGTCTAAAGTAAGTCTTTGGCAAATGCTGGATGATAGTTCTTAGAATAATTCTTGGAAGAGTGCTTGCTTTTTGGGCCAGGAATATGTGTTGTTAAATCAAGGAGAAAATCACATGCTTTTGATACCAGCTGCAGAGACCACAGATCTGACATGCCATTGTGAACATGTGGGAGCCTGATTTAAGTTTCTGCTCAACTGCAGGTTTGTTCCAATCAAATGGAAGTGAGCTGTGGGCATACTGAGAAGATAACTACCTTTTCCTTCAAAATTTTTTAAAAAATGGGTTTTATATGTACATCAGTATGTATTTAGTTGAGGCATTTAGGGTCTCTGATACATACTAATGAAGAGTTGATTTTTGCTAGATAATCAACCTCTATATGGAAACAAGAATAAACAACTCAAACACCTCAACTAAAATGTGAGATCTTAAATAAAAGTTAAATCTTATCACATACCTAAATAGGTGAAAAGGGCTTCTAAGTAATTGAATGAGTGGAGCTCTTAGGTGGAATCATTTTATTTTCATTTAAGTTGTTGTAAAACCATGTGTTTATTGATTGATGGGAGCAACAGAAAATAGGCTCAGTTGTTTTCTCGGACCTTTTCATAAAAGCAAAGTGGGAAAACTGACCCAAAGAAAGGTGATAGTTTGTTTCCTCCTTGCTGTGACTAAAGAAAAGGCCTTCTTTTCAACACTTGCATCTAGTAATTTAATATACATTAAAAGTGTAACAGGGGCCAGTGTTGCTTTAGGCCATTTGAAATAGAAAGTTAATTTGTCAAAAAAGCAATTCTTTGCCCTCTAACTCTGGCAGCAGTATTATGTGCTGCCAGGGCAGTGATCCCTGCTCTCTAAGTTGTCCGTCTAGGAAATCAGAAGTAGATGGGATGAGGTTTTCTTAGTGTTTTTTACTGGTTTCATAAAGCAGGACTTGAATTTTTTTGCCCATGTATTTCCTTAACTGATTTTCTGTATATCCATTTACACATATATCTATCCATCCAATTAGAATAAAAAAGAATCTAATAAAAGAGCTCTGGGATTGGAAAGAATATTGGGCAAGATATTCCTAATAGACTGATATTAATTTGACTTTTCTCTCTCTCTACTAAAATTAGTTTGAAGACTGTGGGTGTCAGGAGAGGACTATTAGAATAGGCTTTGCCAGAAGAATCTTGTCAATTTTAATTTAGAACATTTTTGTAAAAATATAACGTAACTTACCCACTAACAATACATATTGAAAGAAAACACACCTTTGTATAAAAAGAAAAAAATAAAAACTGGTTCACATAGACTCCTAAATAAGAGCTCTTAGAAGAAAACTGCATACCCCTTAATGCATGGGCCACGGGCCTACATACAATGATTCTTTTATGCTACAGCATGAAGATCAGTCCTTGCCCTCAATTCAGGACAACTCTCTCAAGGACCATCTTAGCTCCAAAGCTCACCTGTTGAAACTCATCACAATTTAACTTCTCTCCTTGCCCAACATGCTTTGCTCATCCTTCACAGATAGTGTTCTTGACAGGGAACTTTCCAATAACATCTTGCACACAACTCTGAAGTCTCAGAATCTGTGCCTTGGCAACATGATTTAAGAGACTTCATGCCTAGAACCCTGATGGTGGTGGCTGGGTTTTGTCTCCTTCCATGTAATCTCAAGACCTTTCCAGGATGTTTATCCAGCAACTCAGTCATTTCTTTCATTATGAATCAGTACTTTGAGAGACTAAGGAAGAAGTAGTCAGTCTTCTTAAAGGCTGGGCCCAGAAATAGTATAGAATTGCTTTTTCCATACTAAGTTGATCAAAGTAATAGGACAGCCCAGCTTTACAAAACAAGAAAGAAAATCAAAGCATGAAAGAATTTTCATTCATTTTTAATCTATTCCATGAACTAATTGGAATATGCTTTAACTTGACAGGGAAAAAGAGTTTTTTCCAACCTCTCTCCAAAAGAGAGTGTATGTAGATTTAACAACTTATGAATTATTTGTCAGCCCAATGCATTTTTTAATGTCAACATAGAAAAATAAGAAGTCCTCTTGGGTAGAGGGTGTGATAAGAGGGGTATAATGTGTGGAAGGATACTAGAGAAATTATTCCTCTCCTGTGTAAATTCTTAGAACAATAGCCATTATAGGTATATAATTTCAATTCAAATACACAGTAATGTAACCTAGTAGAAAAAACAACAGCAATCCGTTGGAAACTAAGAACATGAGATCTGAAATTAGGTAGATTTGGATTTGAGTTCCAGCTTTGGCCCTGAGAGAAAGTGACTGCTGATAAATTAAATTTGGAGCCTCCCTTTTCCCATCTGTGCAGTGGGGATAGAGATGATCCCCTCATGGGCTTTGAAGGTCAATTAAAATGAAGCAAGGTGATGTCTAAAAGTATTTATATCAGATGTGGTGCAAAAACCAACCAAACAAAAACAACAACAACAACAACAACAAAAATCCTCTCAAGAAATAGTGACCACAATTGCAAAAAAAAAAGTAGCAGGAGTTACATTACTGATATGAAGAAAAACCAAAGAGGCACTAATGATGAAAATCCTGAGTAATAAGGAAGGTGCTCAGAGAAGACACTTTGCAAGTGCTGCAGAATCTATTACCATGAAGATATTAACCAGGAAATGAGCTGCATTTTAAGGATCCTGGTAAAGGATGGGCTAGAGTATAGATGATCAGAAACCATCTTTCTTTATCAGTGTAGTCAAAGGTAGTAGAGTTTCTAGTAAACCTTTCCCCAATATTATTTAGATGCCAATGCAAAACCTAAGGTTTAAAGGGGGGAATGTTTGATATTCATAGATTCTGAAGTCACTGGATAACTTCCTTCAGTTATTTATCATTCTTAGTGCTGATTACAGACTCAATTAGAAGTAAAAAATCTAGACTTCTTGTGCCTGTCTTTTAAATTTTTTATTTATTTTATTGACTTTTTGACAGGGTATAGCTAGAGAAGACTAAAACCCAGTTCAAAGAAAGTATATGTACCAATCCATTCCACCCATTAAATATTGATAATATTACATTACTGTTCAAGAACAACAAGAATTATGCTCCCGTATCAACCAGTCTGAAACTGAAACAAGTCTGTTTTCCTTCCCCTGTGGTTAGTACAGTGTGTCTGGACAAACAGGCACTTAAGTTCTTAAAATATGAACCCAAATGAGGCTGAGACTGGGTGTGTTTTCATATTGTTCTACATTGAAAGGCCTTTAACTCATCAGGTGGCTTAGCTTCTTCTGACTTGTCTTGATAAACTTGTATATTATGCTGATGTTTATACAAGTTTTTAAGTTTAAGGAGGAAGAATTATTTGTAAAATAAAGAACATATTTTCCATATTTCAGTATTGATATGGTGGAAAGTAGAATTTTTCTGTGGTAAAGGTCAGAACACTTTGATGGATGTTATTTCACCCATTAGCTATTAGCATGACCTTGGGAAAGTCTTAATTTCATTCATCTGACCTGCAGGTACCTCATCTCTACAATGTAACTGAAGATAATTCTTGATCAACCCACCTGACAGATCTGTGAGGCACAAATGAAATTATGAATAGGAGAGGGAATTAAAGTGCCATATAAAGTTCATTTTCCATCAATACTTTAACATTAAATCTATAAAAGTTTATAGTATTATATTGTGTTTGCATAGCCTTGACACAAATATTTTGAATGTAAAGTTAAAAAGAGTTAGCCAGTTTCTCTATGCTGTGTTTTGCAAGAAGGTAACAATCTACCTACTTGAAATTATATACACATATGCAAAATAAAATACACTTAAGCACATTTATTTTATTTTATTTTTCTCCAAGCCAAACTGTATCTAATTTTATTAAATATACTTTTCACAAACAATCATGGTATTCAGGCAGGACATGATCAGACAATTGATAACAGTATGTGATAACTTTCAAACTCTCTTCTTGGATTAACTGCCAAAATCAGAAAGCCACTATAAACCCCAATGAAGTCTTCATCTGATACTCTGAATAGGGGGAGTTTAGAAATGGTCATTTCATATTAGCATATTGTTTAACATATTTTCACAACCCACCCTGACTTTCAGGAAATGAAATAAAAATGGCAGAATTATTAATCTGAAGATTCACAATCTAGAAAAGGAACTATTGTTCTTTTCAGGGACACTATTTCAATGATGTCACTGAAAAATTCAGATTGCCCAACACACTGGTAAAACCAACTGTTGGAAGTCAGGTCCCAATAGGTATCAAGGTTTAGGGGAGTTAAGTCTATGCCAATGGCAGAGAGGGAGAGAAGGACATGAAGATGAATTTGAGCTTTTCCTCACTACAAGGTGTTTGTGTCAAGGTGGTTACATTTGCCAACATCACAGAATCCCTCCTTCTGGGAGCCAGAAGGAAGTCTCTCAAAACTGGCAGGGAAAGGTGTTTTCTCCCATAGCAATCCAGCTTTGGAGGCATTCTACTGGTGATGTATGCTCCTTCCCCCAAAACAATAATGAAGTGTTCTGTGTGCTAACAACATAACTAAATAAAAAACAAAAAACAAAAAAAGTACAGCAAAATTATGCATTTTTATAAAACTTGATAAAAGTAGTATTTCAAATTGTACAGTCACCAGATGCACACAGTTATCATAAATGCACATACTTCACTTGGCACCTCCAGTGTCTTCAGCTTTCTGTGCCTGGTCTGTTTTGGCATCTCCATTTTCTGCAGGGATATTCCTATTCTTGCCAGCATCAGCTTTTCCCTTTTTCCCTTGGATAACTTCTCTCCCTTCTTTGCAGGGACCTTTTTAGGCTTGGGCTCTGGTTTTGGAGGAGCAGGTTTAGCAGACAACCTTGCAGATCTTCTCTGTGGTTCGTCCTTCACTTTAGCTTTATCTCCTTTAGCATCCCCTTCAGCCTTTCTCTTGGGCATGATGGTGATGACAGCAGGACACAGGCACTGGACAAAGGGATGCAGTGGAGCGTGGCTTTGGTTTATTCTAATTTATTATTTTTAACAATTTTATTTATTTTAATAAGTAATTCCATTTTCTATACATATGTATTATACACAGAATGAATGGCACGTAACTTCTTTTTTTTCTGTACTGTGGATGCTCTATCACTGAGCTAGATCCCCAGTCCTTTTTATCTTTTATTTTGATCTGGGGTCTTGTGAATTGCATAGACTGTCCTCCAACTTGTGATTCTACTTCTCCTGACTCCTGAGTAGTTGGGATTACAGGTGTGTGCCACCACTCCTGGCTAAACTTAACTTTTAAATTTTGTTGTGGCTGTATTCTCAAGCTGTCCCCTGCCTTTTCTATGTTCTTCCTTGAAAACTGCTTTAATGTTCATATCTTCCCTAGTTCCTTCTCATTTGGTTTTATTGTATCATGGTTTGTATATAGTTTGTTATGGCCAACATTGTTTATGTAAAATAATCAAATAAGCTCATTATCTGTATTCACTTTAAAAATCATTTTCATACTTTTATTATTACTTTAGTAAATGCAAAGTGGTGGTGTTGGGGAAGGGGATATTTTTTTAGCAAATTCTATTTAAGATATTGCTGGAAGTAATTAATAAATGTCAAAAATTCTGAGCCTGAAACACTCAGGACTTTCCAAGAGGAAAAAAAAATGGAATAAAATTTGGACCTCATTTATGTAAATAGTTCTTTTGATCAGAGCAATTTTTATTACATTCTTTTAATTTCCTTCCTCCAATTTGCTCATTGACTTTGTCTATATAGCCACACAGTTAACAAATTGGCTGATATTTCTGGTTATCTTCACAGTCAATTATGCATTGATCAACCGATTGACCATGTTGCAATTTGATTTGGTTGCTAACAACAGCTGCAAATATTGGATTGACTACTGCAGTTGTTAATTCAGCTGAACAGACAAGGTTTCAGAGAATTGCTTTTGGAGTATGTATAAAATACCTCACATTTGAAAATGATACTCCAAATGTTGAATCTATGGCCAAAATAAAGTTTAATTTGAATACTTCTTGTTTTCACAGATTGTACATTAAAAATAGACTTTGATATGGAACATAATTTAAGGTATTTTGAAATAACAAGGAAATGTTTGCTTAGTTTTCTTCTATATAAAGAAGGTTGACATGATTGCTAGATTAACAATGAGGTATATCAATAAATATTGCTGTCCTTCAACATGGAAGAGGATGTTGGTTCTTATAGTTGTATTGTTCTTTTACCCTTTGTTGATTTTGGTAAAATGATGAGAAATCTTATATCCTATTCTATATCATTATTAATGCTCCTCTTTTCTGCATAAGTGCTATTGAAAATTAAGGAGAATTCAATTGCTATGAAACAGGAACTCTGTAGCTTAATTTGCACTGATGAGACTATATTGCTTGCATGTCTAAAATGTTTATTATTCAGCCCTTTAAGGAAAGGTTTGCTGACCCCCACTTAGTGTTAGTACTGCCCTGTAGGGGGAGTTCAAGACTTTTCCACCCAAACATCAGTCTTCTCTCCATCCTACCCAAGAAGTCCCACTTGGCTTCAGATTAAGGCAATAAGAATTATTCTGAGATATCAATGGGCCAGGTCTCTAGAGAGTAGGTCTTTGAGTGGGATAGCAAAGAATTAAAATCCCCGGTATCCCTGGACTTTTGAGTTTTGGGAGCTTATTGACTTTTCCCCTTTTACATTAGTGTCTAACAATGATCCAAGTCTTCTTTCTTTTAGAAATTTTCCATTTTTTAAAAAAAGTATCATAGACAAATAATGATGTATATTTATGGGGTACAATGGGATGTTTTGATCTATGGGCATATTGTAGAAATATTTAATCAAGTTATTTAGCACATCTATCATGTTAAAGTCTTCAGGAATTCGATTGCAATCAGGATGGAGTTCTGAGTCCTGGAGTCTGGGGGTCAATTGCTAGCTTGCTGCTCTAAGGTCTTGAAATTATCTTTCATTGCTTTGCTTCATTATACCATTAGCGTGGACAGATCATCTTAGTAAGGGTGCATGTTTAGGGTCAAGGGGGAAAGATAGATATCTGACATTTTCATGTAGGTTGGACAGAAAAGATTTTGTGATTCGTGTGGGGTTCATCTAGCTCACTGGGGTTTAGAATCACATTCCAGATTTTGAAGCCAAGCTCCAGTGATAAAGCATGTGTGTTTACTGGTCTTTTACACAGAGCATCTGTGGTGTCAATAGCCTTTTTTGTCAAGGATTCAAAATCCCCAGCCAACTTTCCCCTTCTCCACAAAACGGACAATAATATTACTACAGATGCGCCTCTACTTACGTTGGGGTTAAGTCCTGGTCAACTCATCACAAGTTGAAAACATCACAGTTGAAAATATATTTAATATACCTAAGCTACCAAACATCAGCAGTGCAACACTCTGTAGAGTTTTGGTTGTTTACCTACGTGATCATGTAGTTAACTGGAAGCTGTGGTTATCTCAAGAAGATCGACCACAGAATCCTAACCCTGGGCAAAGAGCCAAGTTAAAAATTTGAAGGACAGTCTCTCCAAAATGCATGTAGCTTACACACCATCTGGGAAGCTGAAAACTTGGAAGTCAAACCCTTGTAAGTCCTTTTGAACTAATTGATGTTGTTAAAGTCCCAGCCCTTGAGAAATTCCTACTCCGGTGACTAAAACAAATGCAAACAGTTAACTATAATGAAACATAGTAAGAAGGTGATATTTCTCAGTAGTGTGAGAAGCTGGCTCACTCTCAGTGGCTCCATTGTTAAATATTCAGAAATCTTGACAGCTGGGTTGTTTAAATATTGGTGCCTTGAAATTGGCCATGGTGGGCGTATATACATGATGGAAATTGGCAAATGCTACAAATCAGGAAGATTCTGCTGTTGTTCAGGGAGCCTAGCTGCCAAAACAGCCCTGCATTTGAGCTGGAAAAAGGAAGAAGAGGGAAAAGTCTTTGTAAACAGACATGATTAAAGCATAATATATAAAAATATCAGTAATGCTGGATTTTTAAAGGGGTTATTTTCTTTGAGGCATAACTGTTAATTCAGTCTTATTTAAATAAGAAAATTATATATGTTGTTATTCTTTTACATACTTCATTTGCCACAGTGTGATAGTTAAGTAAGTTTTTCACCATGACTATCTTTTGGTCATTTTCTTTTGCTATTTTTTGTGGGTTAATATAGAGTTCTCCTGTAGATTTTGTTTTACTTTCCTCTAATATAATATTTAGTATTAAAGGAGGTCTAATGTCAACCTGATTTTTATTCAGATGAACTATTTTCTTCTCTGATGTTTTAGTATTGTGTGCTCTTCTATAGTCCTAGATTTACTTTATTTCCAAGAATGGGTCTTAAACTTTATTTAGGCCTGATATTTAGTGAAGCTTTCAAATCTATGAATTTGGTTTTCTCCTTCACCTGAGGCAGATTTTTCTGTTATTAATTTCCTTAGTTATGTCGGAAATGCCTTTTGAAGGTTGAATTGCCTTTTATTTCTCTCCCTTTTCTCTGGATTTATAGGTTCTCAAGGTCGCCGTCTGGTTACTCAGTTGACTTCATCACTTCCATTTTCATCGTCCCCAATGGGAATTTGAGATTTGCTCTTGCTCTGGAGTGTTCTTTCACTACTTTAGTCAGATTTCTTTGTTATCCTCTACTTTCACATACTTTGCTCTTCTCTCTCTTATTTCAGAGACCACTTCCATCTTTTCCTGTTTTTAAGGACATCAAGGATAATCTGCTAAACTTTTCATGTTCCATTTGTTCTATTTTCTACTGTTTTTCTGTTTGTTCATCCTCATGCAGATGGAGATTCATCTAGACCTAACCTTTTTCAAAAGACGATTTCTTGATTTCCTTAGCTTGGTCTGCCCTTCACCTGGGTGCAGGAAGTTTCCATCCTTCAGAACCAAAGGAAAATTTATGTACACAGATCTTAGAAGGTCCCTTTCTAACTCTGAGTTGCCTGGAAGGGATGACATTCAGGGGATGCATCTCAGTCAGTACTTCTCAGCATATGACTGATTCATGTGGACATTCTGAGTAGAAACACAGGGCAGTTTCTGCCTCACTTAAAAAAAAAAAAAAGATTCTTCGCTGGTCACAGTTGCACACACCTGTAATCCCAGTGACTCAGGAGGCTGAGGCAGGAGAATTGCCAAGTTGAAAGCCAGCCTCAGCAACATAGCAAGGCCACACTGTGAGTCAGATGATTCCTTCTGGTGCACAGTAAGATGTTTAGCAACCTCCTTGGTCCCTGACCAAGTAGAAAAAAACCTCACCTCTAGCTGTACCAACCAAAAATATCTCTAGACATTGCCTGGGAAGTAAAATTGTCCTCTGTTCCTCCTGTTGAAAACCACTACTGTAGATTCTAAAATAATACTTAAAAATCCACACTAAATACTATGCATTTTTGCGAAAGTATCTCAAAAATCAAATTCTTTTGTCTGAGTTTTATTGTACTATTACTAGCCTCCCCCCCATCTTCATAGGCATTCAATAGAATGTACAAAGGAACTATATGAAGAATTACTTCTTTTACTGCTGTTTTTTCTCCCATTTATTCATCTGCTAAGTAATTTTTGACTACACAACATATGCCATACTTTCTGCAACAGCAAACTCAGTAAGACTGTCCCTTTTCCAATTCTTATCTTTTAGGAATTTGTCTATATTGACCATATTTACCCCCTTCAAATCTCTTGTCCTTTCAGCTACCTTAATAAACATTTCTTTTCTTCCAAACCTGATATAAATGTAGGACTTGTCAGTGTTTTAAAATGTTACTCTCATTTACAACTTTTCAAAGGAGGGTGATAAATCGTGATATTCCTTAATTTTATTTGATCATGAGTGCCTGTTTCCTCCAGAGCATCTAATGAGATGATTAATCTTGGAGATAAGTTTTGAAAAATATCCATCTACACATTTCTCTGTCATCTGAGAATGGATGACAGTGACATTTTCAAATTAATATCTTCAGCCCTAATATTTTACAGTGTTCCTGGCCACTTGGCCACCAATATTCAATTCCTCCTATGTGTTGATGATATCCCCAAAGTACCTCAAACTCAGTACTTTTTCCAAGACATTTCTGATCTGCCATATAGTATAATTTCTCCCTTTTCTCTGTGCCTTTAACACTGTTCTGCATGACATTACTGCATGATACTCTGGTCATTATTGCAGTTCTCTCTCCTACTAGACTGTGAGCACTCAGATATAAGACCTAAGCCTCATCTTCACTCCTTTTTTAAAATTTGGTTCTGAGTGGGTGCTCAGAAGTTATAAATTTTTTAACAATTGAACTTAAAGTACAAATGCCTTGGCTAAAGTTAATACAGTTGGCATTTCTTTGAAGATGTCTTTAGCTTATTTCTCCACATACTTAAATTGGGGCTTACAGATAGATTTTTCAGTCTTGGAACCTGAGGTGAAATGTCAAAAAGAAATAATTGCACCAGAAAAGTCATGGAGAAGTGGGGTACCTGACTTTGCTGAAGACAAGCTTGAGTAACTTACCGATGCTAGATAGAAGCCAGTGGTGGTGGCATATGCTTGTACTCCCAGCTATAAGGGGGCCTGAGGCAGGAGGATGATGAGTGTGAGGCCAATCTGGGCAAAATAGGAGGCCCTGTCTGAAAAAGTAATAATAATAATAACAACAATAATAATAATAATTAGTTCTTGCAGAGTCTTGGAAAAAAGTGCCTTTTAGTTTAGTGTAGTTTTTTTTTTTTTCCAGTTCTAAAGATTTTGCAGGTTGGCATCAGTCCAGTGTGATGATTAAACATTTGTTTCTTAAAAAGGGAATTGATTCTTTTGTTTTGTGTTGCTCAATTCAAGATTAAATCATGAGGGGATTTGGAAGGATGTACTGAAATTTCATCAGGTTCAGTGAGAAAAATATACTACTAGATAACAATTGCTTTGCAATAGCTCAAGAAAGTAATAGTATTTTTTAAATTAAAGCTCCACATAGCACTTCTGATTAAATCCAAACCACAATAAACATGAAAACTGGGTTTAGGGGGAGCACTGAATCTTTCTGCCTCAATTATTTTCTAGACTCAGAAACACCACTTCTTTCTCTTTTCTTTTGAGATAGGTATGTTATGGACACATTTATCTTTGTGTTCAGGTATAGCAAGAAAGAGGTGAGGAAGACAATCTTCCCAGCACTAGAAAACAATATTAAACAGGCATTTTGAGGAAATTGCAAAATAGTTTCTACTTTATCAGGATTCCAATTCCAGGTATCTTACTTCAGAACTTTTGTATTACTTTGGTATCGCTCGTAAACTGTTCCATTTCAAAAACTGCCAGATTCCACAGAAATCTGTATCCTTTTTGGTGCAATCTATGAGAAGACCATAGATTACAATCTGTTGATTGTAAAAATAAGTAGTTTGATTTTCTTTTCTTCACTATCAATCCTTTGTCAAGAAAACGTGAATGTTAACTTTCTGTTCTTCTAAGTCTGTGTGAAAAATGAAGCCTCAGAGGATTGGACTTCATACTGTAGATAGAATTACTTTTATTTGTTCTTGTGTCTACAACTAGCGTTACTTCAAGTTCAGATACTGTAACCAACAAAAAAAGGATTCCTTCTTTTTTTATGTTGATTTAGACATCTAAGGTTACTATACTCTGAGAGAAATAATTTGACCAAACTATGCCTACCTATATACATAATATAATGATGTGTTTTTTAATTGTTATGTAACAGCACTAATATGCATTAAAATCTGTCAGTGACTATGTTTATTTAAAAGGGATGGATTAGAGATGATAGTCTATAGAGGCAAATGTAATGTTAATGAGAAAGAAATGATAACCTGACACACACACTTCAGTACTCCCCATCTATATTCTAACAGAGGAGAAAGTGTAGAATGCAAACTTTGCTTAAGTTATAAATACGAATTTGTATGACCTATGTCACACATGCTATTTAAAGCATACATATTTGAATATTCAACAGGTTTCCTCTAAATAAACTTTTATGTTATGGGTACATTTAGTTATTTTTTAAAATTAAAATTTCATATAACATTTGACATTTTGTCAAGATTTCAGTAAATTAAAAGTTTTTGTTTGTTTGTTTGCTTTTTTTTTTTTTTTTTTTCTGTTTTGTTTTTGTTTTGAGTTATACCCAGGAGATGTAACTGCTGAGCAACATCACTAGTCATTTTAGGTTTTTTAATTTTAAGACAGGGTCTTACTAATTTGGTTAGGGCCTCACTAAGTTGCTGAGGCTGTCCTCAAACTTGCAATTCTTCTGCCTCATCTTCCTGAGTTGCAGGGATTATAGGTGTATACCACTATGCCCAACAGAAGAGAAAATTTATGAGTTAATATTATAAAGCTTTTAGAAAAAGCATGATATGAAGTTCTCACTATTTGCTCTCATTGCACCTAGAATATGTGCTGTTAATTAATGTTAAATTAGTCTTAAGCATCTATTATATGCCTGTACTGTGAATTGTAGGAGTCACAGATGTGGTATACATATATTTTGTACACAAGAAGTGTGCTCATTAATGGTAAAGAACATTGAGAATATAATGTTAAGAATGTATTTTGGTAAGTGTGCAGTGGATCAGAAGTTGAATGAATGGAGAGATCTTCATGACCTCATGAAAGGTGTAGATTGATTGATTATGGGGAGGAAGATTGTGAAAGGGATGATGAAAATTATAGGAAGAGAAAGAAAAAGAAATGGAGATAGGACCACATAAAGTATTTATAAGCTGGTGGTACTGGAGGTCAGGCTGAGGAGATGAGATTAGAAAGAAATGCCAGAATCAGAGGTCTGAACTTCATTCTATTTAGCATTGAATTTTTCTGGGCAGGGATAAGCTAGGATGATATTTGTGTTTCAGAAGATTAACATGACAGTTATATATGGAAAGGATTTTAGGGAGAGAGACTAGGAAGCTAATCAGATGGCTAATAGGTAAACAGGAAAATAGCAGTGAAAATGAAAAAGAAAGATGGATGTGATGGGCATTAGCAAAGAAGAATCATAATGCTTTATTGTGCTGATAAGTTTTATATATCCTGAATATTAAAGTAAATCCCTTCATTTGTGAAAAGTTATTTTAGAATTCTTAAGGATTACAGGCAACTTTTCATAAATACTAATTTCATTTCTTTGGCCAAATTAATTAACTGAATAATGATAGATGAAAGAGATAACAATTACAAAGCGCATGTAGTTTCATGTGCATTTTGAAATCTAGTTCTCTAAATTGGGCTTTGACCATAATTCAGTTACAATGATTTATAATTTACTTATGTGAGTTTGGGCAAATTTTAACTCTCTGAACTGCACATTTTTCATCCATAAAATGCTGAAAAAAACTTCTTATAAATTTATAATGAGAATGAAATAATATATTTGAAATGCTCAAACATACATACAGTATGTAATAATCATAAAGTATATGTTAAGTTTATCTAACACAAGGAAACCACATGTAAGAAAACAGAAACCTGGCATTATTGCCAAGTCTATCATGGGGGTTAGAATATGATGCACTTTATCGTTCTTCCTTCAAGAATGTTGCAAATTTTTTTTTTTGTTTCCTACTAACTTATGTGCCCTTTAAGCCCTCATTGATTTTGTCCCTTCTGTCCTCTTTGACCCTTGCTGTTGGTGTGATCCAGGGACTACATCTTACATTTCTCTGTCTCACATTTTCCTTCAGTGATACCATTGGTTTTAAGACTTCACACATCATCTGTGTACTTCTAACTTCTGTGGTACTTTTAAAAATGTGTTCTCTAGTTATTTGATTTTCCTTCCTTCAAAAAGTTGATCTTAATTCCAACTCCCTTAAGTATGGATTGCACTTAAGTTCTCTCTCATAATGGATAGAATACAAAGTGGTGCGCCACTTTTGAGATTAGCACACCATCTTGGGCTCTCTCCCTCTTCCTTTCTTTCTCCTTCCCTCATCAGTTGTCCTGGATAAAGACATAGCATTAAGAAGCCTTATAGAGGTCCAAACAAGTGAGGAGGTGAAGCATCCACGTGAATGATCTTGGAAACAAATTTTTAACTTCAATCAATTCTTCATAGACTGTGGCATTAGTGACAATTTGATTACATCCTCATGAAAAACTCTGAGCCAGAACCACCTAACTAAAGCATGTCTGAATCTCTGACATTCAGAAACCATGTTAAGATTATAAATATTTTTGTTTTATTTTAAGATATTAAATTTGGGAATAATTTGTTATACAGGAATAGACAACTAATGCAAGTGCTAGTTTTTAAGCTCCAACCAGATTGTCTCCTGGACAATCCAGACCTGTATATCCAACTACCTTATTGCATTTCTGCTTTGATATCTAGTACACATCTTGATTTCACCATGCTTGAAAGTAAACTCATTTTTTTTTGTCCATTTCTCTCCATGGCTCCAGCATAACTTTCCTAGGTCAATTATTATGAGCTTTTAAGTTACTAAATCTTGAAGAAATTCTTGAATTTTCTTTTATACCCTTTCTCCATCTATCAGGAAGTTCTTTGGGCTCTACTTATAAATGATGTCCTGATATGACCACTTTTTACTACCTTATGATACCATACTAGTATAAGACAAATTGATTTCTTCCTTGGATTATCATAAGAAATTCCTAATTGTTTCTTAGTTTCTATCCTTGTCTCCCTCTCTTCCTGTATATCCTCAATAATGAAGATAGCTATCCTTTCAAATCTTGTCATTATTCTTAAAAAATTTTAGTCAAATGTATTGTACTTATCTTTCTGAAGATGGAAAGTGTGAACCCTGGGCATTTTTTTTTTTTTTTAATAAGGCAGTGGAGAGCTGTCAAAAGTAGGGAGACATAAGAGGGATTTGACTTTGAAAGAAGGAAACCACACTGAGTGACAGACACATTTACACTGAGGATAATAATCAATGTGTGGTGCAGCTGGAAAAAAAAAACTAAGTAGAAATCACAGTTTTACTGTCTTGTGATACCTGGGGAAAGAGCTAGGAGCCAGCAGAGTGACGAGAAATTAAAGGGAGAAATTACAGAAGAGAACCCACAGATGTAGGACCTTCAAAATCTGCTTTTAAAATTTCCTTAAACCTGATAATGATTCCCTGAAAATCATATATTTAAGGCACACTGTAAGGAGTTCAAAGAAAATCAACAACTTGAAGGCTGAAAAAGTCAATAGACTTCAGCTATAGGCCTTTGTTTGGGAGCCAGAATCTGGAGTTTGAGTCCTCTCAAACTTGAGTCCTCTCAAGATAAAGGGGTTTGATAAACACCTCAGACTCTCCACTTGAAACCCATGAGATTTCCCACAGTAGGCTTAAGTATTTTGTTCTCTAAGGAATACACATTAAGGCTAAGGACAAAGCTCAAATTGACCTGACCTAACAAATCATAAACCCAAGCCTTCAAAAATTTAGTGTGATCAGCCAATAATTTAACTGGTTGCTGGAGAACAAACAAACACATCACTTCTTACAGGATTATACAGAATCCAAGGTCTCTGTCTATAATAATTAAGTATATAATAAAAGTTCTTTAGGAATGTGAAGAGAGAGGAAAATGTGAGCCATCATTAAGAATAAAAGCAATCAATATGGTAATTAGTAGACAATTAACAGTCAAGGACATTAAAGGATCTATCCTAAGGACTGAATTTAAAGTATGGTTATGATGAGTGAACAAATGAAGGAAACTCTATAGAGAAATGGAAACCAAAAAAAAATCAAATAGAAATTCTAGAAGTGAAAAAATTTGCAACTGAAATAGAAGACTTCTGTGGACAGGGTTAGCCAAAACTTGGCAATGGCAGAAGAAAAGTTTTGGTGGTGAGAATGACCCTCAAAGATCCACATCCTAATTGCAGGAATTTTTGGAAATGTTACTTTACGTGTAAAATAGAATTTGGAGATAGAATTAAGTTTACAAATTTTAAAACAAGGGAGATTTTCCTAGGTTATGCAGGAGGGCCCAGTGTAATCCCATGAGACCTTAAAAGTGGAGGAGGGTTGGAGATCTGAGATAATGGGAAAACAGGAGTGATGTGAAATAGGAGAGAGACAGGGACTCACTGTTGCTAATTTGGGGAGTAAGGACGGGGACCACAGGCTGAGGTATGCAGTGCTTCTGCCAGCTGGGACTAGGGTGATAGTAAAAAAAAGTGGAACTTCAGTTTCATAACTTCGACAAACTGAGTTCTCCAATCACTTGAATGAGCAAATAGGTTCTAACCTAGAACTTCCTAGAAAGGAAGATGGCCTTTCTGACACCTTGATTTTAGGCCAGTAAGAACCTTTTCAGATTTCTGACCTTTACAACTATGAGATAATATATTAGTGTGAATTACCTAATTTCATATTAATTTTTATGGCATCATTGGGCAGTGACTATAAAAAGGTCAACAAACTTAATATAGACAAATATTTCTGATGTCATCAGAGAAATGCAAATTAAAACTATAATGATATACCATACACATCAACTGGAAATTATTTTTTCCAAACATAGATGATGTCCAGTGTTGGCAAGGATGTGGAACAACTGGAGCTCATACATTGCTGGAGGTAATGTGGAACAACTACTTAGGAAAATTATTGGTAGTTTCCTTAAAAGTTAAGCAAATAATGAGCATTTGTCAATTCCCACTCCCAATATTTATCCAAGAGAGATGAAAACGTGTGTTGGCAAAATGACATGAACAAGAATGTTCATAATTTTATTCTTTTTACCAAAAAAAGCTCTCAAATATCCATTAATTATAAGCAACAAATTTGGGTATATTTATATAATAAAATACCACTTAGAAGTAAAAGTAGAATTAATTACCGATATAAACAATTTGGATAGATCTCAAAACATTTTGTGAAGTTAAAAAAAAAAAGACAAAAATGCATATGCTATTTAAGTCTGTTTATATGAAGTTCAAGAAAAGGCAAAATAATCTAAGAATTCAGAGAAGAAGATTCTCGTGGAAGTAGAGACTGACTGAGAGGGGACATAAAGGAACTTTGGGTGACAAACATGTTCCATATCATGTTTGGAAAAGCATTTATTCGAACATTTGCACTTATTGAATATTTATTGAATCACACAGTTCAACCTGCATTAATTGGGTAAAATTTACCTTGATTTAATCAGCAACAAAAGGATAAAACAAATGCCAGTCCTCTGTTCCAGATCCTATGATGGCTCCCCATCCCACTCAGTCAAAAGTCAAACAAAATAGCAAAGATCTTGACATTCTTCTCTTATATATTTGTTGAAAAACAGCACAAACACATTTTTCCTCCAAGAAGTCATCAGAAAAATTTGTCTTTTGCAACTGTATGTGCGTAGTCATCTGGTACTACCTGGGAGAAGAAAAGAAAACATTGACATAAGCTCATTTATCATACCGGGGGCAGAAGTGTCAGATGATGGCACATGAAGGGGCTAGTTTGATGGAAAACTGAAAATGGGAGCTTAATACATATGGTATATGGTGTTCAGAAATAGTCAAAATGCTATGCCTTTAGTCTAAAATGTGATTGTTTTCCAAATGGGTTCTAAGGTCCAGATCATTCTCTGAGATCTTCAAATTATTCCACTAGATCTTATATACCAAATTATACCCTTAAGTCTGTCTTTTCCTTTCTTCCTCTCTTCCTCCCTCCTTTCCTTCCTTCCTTTCTCCTCTCATTTCTTTCTTCCTTCACCAAACATTTATCAGAAGATGTACTGCAGTACTGGGAGAGGTAGAAATACACAATTCCTACCAATGAGGAATTCCAGAAGAATGTTCAAGAGACAAAAGTACATTCATACTATAAATTGGTATTTGGGAAGCAGATGTATAGTATAACTGTATTTTTACATGACTGTCTTTATATATCATGCCTCCAACATCTCTAAATCTTTCCATATTTTGTTCTTCTGTGTTAGTGTTTAATTTTTGAATATTTTATAGTACCTTTCTTTTCATCTGAGGACACATAGCTATTTAGAGATGAAAAAGTCACTAGTACTCAGACAGTTTCACACTATTTATAAAGCCACTTCACAACATATTTCACAATGTGCTAGTGAGAACACCAACGATTTTAGCAGTGAGAAGACTGCAGCTATGAAAAACACAAGAGTTTTCCCACCCAAGGACCTGAGATCAGACATTAAGAGTTTGGATTTTAAGTCTCATCTCTTTTCCCTCTTGTCTCTGATATTTCAGGTGTTAACAAACGTAGTACTAAACATTTTTAAAAAGATTTGAAGGAATAAAATATTCCTTGGTTTTCATTAAAAATTATTAATCTATCCAAAATCAAAAGAGATTAAAATTAAACAGAAATCAACTACAATATCTTCATTGATGGGGAAAATTGCTATGCAGGTTATTTGGATAATTACCAAAGGTTAAACAAGAAGTATAGATATGCATTATAACATGATTTTGTTAACTGTGGTGTGGTTATATGAAATGATATTTTTGCCTTGGGAAAATCCATATTGATATACCTATGACCTTCTTAAATATAATTTAGAGAAGTTGAGAGAGTGATAAAGTAAATGCAGTGAAATGCTAACCACACATGAAGTTGAGTAGAGGACTTCTTTATACTATATATGAAGTTGCTTTTGTCCAAAATTTCAAATTTCAAAATAGTAATAATAATGAAGTTTTTAAAAAGGAAAAAATATTTGTTTTTACCAAGTGCAAAAAGGCATTGTGATGGTTTTTGGGATAAAAAGAGATGATTTCAAGAAGCCAGTGCAAAAGCAGAAAAGTAAACAGGACTTGCAAAGGGATGCCATGAGGGTTACCATCCAAGTATTTTGTCTTCTATACAAGACTTCCTCTATGCTCCACATCCATCTGTTCTTGCAAAGGATAGTGCAGGATTCTCCGCTCATCACATTGTCTTAGGCCTTAGCCTTGCCGTTTATTCCTGGTCACTGTGTTATCTATGTGATGGAACATCAAAATGATCATATGCTCAGCTCATGACTTCCTTTTTTTTTTTTTTTGCGGTGCTGGGGATTGAACCTAGTGTCTTGTGCTTGTGAGGCAAGCACTCTACCAACTGAGCTATCTTCCCAGCCCATGACTTACTTTTTACTCAGTTGTGATTTACATTTTCTGCAAAAGAAGACTCTAAGTACACAGCATATGTGTGGGCAGATTAAAATTATAATTATGGAGTTTATTGTATGCTTTCAACACCAACAAACTATGGTTTTTGGCACCAGCCACTGAGACAACAATTTTGTTCACTAGAACAATTCCAGTATCCTTCCTTAGTGTTTTCAATAGGGCAGGATAAAAGAATACCTCAATAAAGAAACATATCTGAACGTCTGTCTATAGGAGAAAGAAAATGTGGTCCCTCCATCCCTGTCCCCAATTCAAATCATTGTTCATCAAGAGAGGTAAACCTGGTGGTGGTGCATGTTGATGGGAAGTGACAGGCAAAATATAGGTTGGCACTCACTGATCTAAAGTTCTCATTTTATAGGTGGTAATCTAAGACCTAAGGAAAGTAAAGTGTCTTTGCCAAGATTATGCAACTCTTAGGTTGAGCCCTATGAGACTGATGTAATTGCACCTGCAAATTGTCCAATATTGGCACCATCATGAAGTTAAAATAATAGTGGTATGATGGTGGAAACCTAGTCTTCACACTTCTGGGGAAAGACCTTTCTAGTAGACTATGTTCTTTGCTTGCCCTGCAAAGTTGTTTCTGAGAAATTCTCCAGTAACGTGTCTTCATTTTAAATTAAAACACTATCTTTGTGCATATACACGATGGGATAATATTCAGCCATAAAAGGATGAAAACCTGTCATTTGTGACAACATGAGTGGAAACATGTTGAGTGAAATATGCCAGACAAAGAAAGACAAGTACCACATGATCTCACACCTACATAAAATATAAAAAGATTGGTCTCATAGAAATTGAGAGTAGAGTTGTGGTTACCAGAGGCTGGGGGATGAAGTGGGAAGGAGGGTTAGGAAGAGGTGGATCAAGTGGGTACATAGGTTAGAGTTTGATAGAAATAAGGATTTCTGATGTGCTATTGCCCAGTGGGGTGAATATAGATAATGAAAATGTACCATATATTTCCAAAAGCTAGAAGAAACAACTCTGAGTGTTTCCACTATAAAAAAATGATAAATGTTTGAGGGGATAGATACATAATGAAACATGACATGGTAACCAATAAATCTGTAAAATTTTTACATTTTCATGTACCATTTTAAAAAGTAAAAATTCTTTCTAATGTGCCAAAACATTTTTGTGATAGCAAGGGCTCTCACATAATGGCCACATTCATTGTGCAGGGCACAGTTCGAGAGGACAATTTTGGAGGACTGCTTGCATATTGTACAATGACTTTAATAGTATCATTGCATCATATTTTTGGGAAAAAAACATGTTACATTCATATTCTTGAACCTGTTTCTCTTTCTAGATAGATATCTGACATCAATATTTACAAATTATATCCATTTTTTTTTCTTTGTGCCATCCTACCTTCAAAAATTGCATCAAATTCCTCGTTTTGATATATTATATTTTACATAATCTCTTGGGGCCTGCTCATTGACTTTCCATTGATGAATTATTTCCATCACAGCTCTAAATTCTTCCCTTCAACTTCCTTAATGAAGTTCATCTCATCTTCCATTATTCTTTTTTCTCCATGACCAGTGTCATCAAAGTGATTCCTTTCTCCACCCACATTTAAATACACAGATCTATCCATTTACAACAAAACAGCTCTTATTCTAAGTACAGAAGCAGAAACATAAAGCAAATAACAGGTAAGGGATCACAGTGTGTTCATTATTTTCCTGTAATATTTCTGAATGTGTAGGTGATTGGGTAAAATCAGAATCATATTTGAAAGACATTTATTACTCTATTTTTATATATACTTTGGCTGGATAAATGTGTTTCAAACTGAACGTGATGGTGCATATCTGTAATCCCAGGTACTATGGAGTCTGAGGCAAGAGGAATAAAAGTTCTGGGTCAGCCTAGATACCTTGGGGAGACCATAAAAATAAAAATAAAAGGACTGAGGTTTGGCTCAGTGGCAAAATACCCCTGCATTAGGCTTACTGGGCACAGTGACTCATACCTGTAATCCCAATGACTGGGAATGCTGAGGCAGAAGGACTGCAAGTTCAAGACCAGTCTCAGCAATTTGGTGACACCCTGTCTCAAAATATGACAACAACAGAAAAGGCTGGGCTTCTGGAGATGTAGATTAATGGTAGAGTAGCCCTGGGCTCGATCCCCAGTACACCATCACCCACACACAATGTGTTTCAAGACAGAGTTCTAGAAATGAGGTAGAATAAAAACTAGGAAAATGTAGAGTATGGTCCCAAAGAGGCAGGATGTGGGACATTTTCTAGGACAGTACTGAAGAAATTTATGTAGAAGAAACATCGGTAAGCATTCAGGGGCTTTCACTCATCCTAGGCAGCAGCTCTTACCCATAACCATGATACCAGCACTAGCTTTGTTAAGAGGTTCAAGTCTCTATTACTCAGAGAAGACTAATGACAAATTCCAATGTGCATTGTCATATTTAATTTGGTTTTAGGTGCTCAATTATTATTTTTTGAAGTTAAAAATCAAGTAACACTGAAAATTTTGGTCTTCTATCTACTTTTATTTCTGCATTTAACTCCATTTTAAAGCAAAACCACTATAGTTATTTTTTTCATCAAATGTAGGACCAATTTAATGTTCTATTGATTTAGAAATACCACATTCTCTCAGATGTTGCATGCTAAGCTTTGATGGTTTGACTGCTGGGCTCTGTACTCCAGCACTGTGCCTTAATAACACTTCAGTGATAGAAGGTCTATAGCTCTTTTGTTGCTGCTGTTTGTTTGCTTATCATTTTCTTCCTGACTAGGAAGTCAATATAAATAGATATGTGTATTTCACAGCAGGTTACAAATTACAGACTGGGAATTGTGTTGTAAGACATGGTTTATTTATTCTCCTTTCATTAAGATCTGTCATAGATAACAAACATTTGGAAAGAATAAACACTGGAGAAAGAAAACAACTATGAAATATTATATATATATATAAAATAATCATAATGAAGTATTTTATATATACATATATATTTTATGGAAACTTTTGCTTAGGTTCATGGATTCATTAGAGGTTACTTACTGGATGTTCAATTTCAATCCTTTATTTTTTTTTAGGAATTTTATCTACATTCTTTTCCAAGAACTATGAAAAACGCAATTTCCTAAGTTATCTACTCTACAGGCAGAATTTAAAATACCATAGAAAAGGAAGAAAGTGCTGAGAATGACATTGTATAAAAGGAGATTTCAGTTGACACAATTTCTCAGTAAAATATAGATTAAGATGACCAGACATACTGGATCATTCATACCAATTTCAATTCAATTCACTTCAGCAAATAGGTTTTTAAGAGTCTAAAAATTAAAAGTCACTAAAATGGACTTGGCAGGGAATTAGTAGGTATTCTTAAATAGTTTAGTTGGGGTTGGGGGAGGAAATAAAACCTGTATGTAAGTAACTATTATAAGAAGCAGTAAAATGAGTTTGTTAAAGCATTATCAGTCCAGTGCTACCTTGTGAAGAGTCCAAATAGGAGGAGATGTCATTCCTTCTGGACTAAAAAAGTTATTAAGCCTTCATGGAGGGAGCTATTTTTAAAATGAAGTTCAAAAGAAATTATCTAAAAGCAGAGTGAGATGAAATTGTATTTAAGGACAAGAGAAGTGTGAACCAAATGCAGGCTTAATAGGAGGCAGCTATATGAAGTCTTTTGATAGAGATTGGGATAATGTTTTAGAAAAACTAGCCTGATGACAACATGGAAGAAGAGTTTTAGACAAACATCTCAGCAGGTCACACAGGGATATATGAATGTATTTTTTTCTGGTTGGGGGAAGCTAGGTGAAATACAACAAGTGCTAATATAAATATCTTTACAATCTAGACTCAACCTATTTATTTTCTCAGACACTTCTTGCTACACACTAAGACAATAAGTCAAACCCTGAAAAATTCCAGAATTTTAGCAGTGAAGACAAAATGAGAAGTGGGATAAAAAGTCTGAGAAGAAACAACATTATGAAAAAAATACTTAGGGATAAAACCAAGAGAGAAGGATGTAAGGGACACTTCTCAATGAAGTCTTTGAGCCTAGCATAATCCTGACATTAAAACCTGAAAAAAACAAAAACAAAAGAAAGCTATAAGACAATGTTCCCAATGAACATGGACCCAGAAATAGTTAATGGAACCCAGTTATGTATCAAATGAAAAATGACCTAGTGAGGCTTATTCCAGGAATGCAAGGATGGTTTGAAATTTGAAAATAAATCAACACAATTCATTACATGATCATCTCAATAGATGCAAAAAACCATTTGACAAAATTCAACATCCATTAATGGTAAAAATTATCATCAAACCAGAGACTGATGGGAACTATCTTAATCTGACAAAAGATACCTGTATTTCATAACTTGATGTTGAAGACACTTAGAGAGTATTTTCATGGAGTGCTTGTGGTTAGGGGAGTTGAAGCTGGACTGAAAAGGAGTGAAGAGTAGGGGACTCACTATACCTCACCCCCTTTTCACAAGGCTTGACAATGAAGGGAAAAGGAGGAAAAGGGTGGTTGTTTCAGGAGAATATTAAGAAAAAGTTACCTCTGGATTTTACATATTTTTGTTACATTGAAAATGGCAGAAAAACTGAGCTTTTTATTATTTCTTTAATAGGTTAGTCATTTTGCTACCTATGCTTTGTACATTGTAAATGTCTGGCCACTGCAGAAAAAAGACACATACTCAAAGGGTTAAATCTGCAGAGGGTTAAATGTAGAGACTATTTACAATGAGTAGGGAAGAGACAGGAAAACTAACAAATGAATGTAAGGTGTACACAAACTAGGAATCTGGGAAAGCGTTCCTACCTGCAGCCAAGAAGTTGTTACTGGAAAGCAGTGACAGTTGTAGTCATGAGAATTAGATTGGCAAACAAGACAAATATGTTGAACTGTCTTCTGATCCTTCAATATCCTTCAGGTGTCTGTCAATAGGTGATCCCAGCAGAAACTGAAAGGCAGTGTGGTCTGTAGAGGTCACTCTTTTTGGTCACAAAGATAGTCAGAAAAAGGATCTAGAGAAGTGAATAAAGACTAGCTAGCACACTAATGATGTTCTCTAAATGTAATGCCCTTCCTTACTTTTTTTTATCTGGCAAAAGGGTCTGTCTAAGGGTCACAGCTGGAATCTGTTCCAGAGAGAAATAGAATGATAGCAGAGCACAAATTCAGATTTTACTGTACTAGACATGACTGTTTCTGTTGCGAATGATCCTGCTCATCATAGTTCAAGCACTAAAAGAAAATGTGTTAGCCAATAGAACTAGAAACTTCAAAAAAAATCTGGATCTATTACAAGTAATGGTTCATATGAAATTGCAGTACTTCCCAAGCAAAGACCATTGATTTCTTTCCCATTTGCCTATATGTGTCTATGACAAAGTATATCTATTGGGTGTAAATATGATAGACACAGTATTAGCCTGCATTATTCACCTCACTTACTCATAAATCCTATGGGCTAGAAAGTATAGCTCTTTATTGAGGAAACCTAGATTTAGCAGGTTACCTAACATGTCCAAATTTACAAATTAGTATAGTCATCTCTTTGTATCAATGGGTTTTGCATTTGCAGACCTAACCAACTGTGAATCAAAAATATTTGAAAATTATAAAATCACATTAAGTAACAATAAAATGATAAAAATGATACAAGTAAAAATGCACTATAATATCTACTTACATAGCATTTAGACTATATTAGGTATTATTAGTAATCTAGAGATGATGGAAAGTATTTGGAAGAATATATGTGGGTTATATGCAAATAATATGTCATTTTTTATAAGGGACTTGGGCATCCTGAAGAGCTTACTAGAAGAGATCCCTGGAGATATCAAGAGATGACTATTAGCAAATTCCATCCTGTGCTGTCTCCATCATTGTACACTCTTGGTGCCTTGAGTGCAGCATGAATAAAGTTCTTGGCTACATTTTATCTGCTGAAATTTAAGCAAGAAAAACACTTATGTCTTAAATGATCATATTCAAGTGTAATCAGGAAAGCACGTCATCTTAGATTCTTCATCACAAGTAACATGTGAGCTCCTCTAAGATAAGGGTGTTTGTCTAAGGGTCACAGCTGGAATCTGTTCCAGAGAGAAATAGAATGATAGCAGAGCACAAATTCAGATTTTACTGTACTAGACATGACTGTTTCTGTTGCAAATGATCCTGCTCATCATAGTTCAAGCACTAAAAGAAAATGTGTTAGCCAATAGAACTAGAAACTTCAAAGTATATCTGGCTTCCAAAAGATAAATCTAAAGGTTCAGAGTTCATACCAGGTCTTCGAGTTGTCTTCTTTTTCATCTTTACTTGGTTTAGTTTTTCCTTGCCTCAATATTGGTTCAATTTTTAAATTCTGACCTGGTCTCCCCACTGCTACTGTCAGTCATAGGTTTGCATGACTTTGTCTTCGCATGCCCAGTTGAAAAATAACTTCTTTCCGATATCCATTTACCAATTTAGGGAAGGCCTCTGTTTGGTCCTGCTTGTTTGCTAAATACTCACTTTAGGGTCAATTGCTGTAATGGAGAATTTGGTCACAATGATTCATCATGTTTTGGTTACACATCTACCACCAAATAATGGGAGAGACAGTAACTGTAGGATATTTTAAAATGATTTTTAATGAAAGATATGCTGAATAGCTCCTCAGATAGCTATCAAAATTCCTTCCCCATCTCCCTACCACATCTGTTTTCAGATTAAATGCATTATTCTTTCAAGTCATTTTTAAAAATTCATGTTCTAGCCTTTCCATCAAGTTTCTGAGGAAATAATGAGCATAAGTCTAATCAGGTAGCACTATGGTGTTTTCACCTTTGTGAAAAAAAATTTTGGACTATGTTTAATCTCTATAGCTTACCATATTGCAGCTTTTAAATATCATCACTCTCTTAAAAGGCACAGGAATGCCTTCATACTGAATGATGCTGCATTAGATTAGTCTTCACTTTTTCAGGGTACTCTCAACCTTAAATGTAGACCTGACAACCCAGATTACTTTTCTCCTCTGTCTACTGCTATCCATATTTCTTAAGCTTTTTGGATCAACAAGAATTTGATGAAAGCTGATGGTCCACTTCCCAGAAAAATATATCTAAACATGGCTTTTTTTTTTTAATGGAGTCCTGGTAAGTTTGTGCATCTCTGAAGCTTAACTTATGAAGTGGGGTGGGGTGGGGGGGGACAAACCTAAGAACTCAGTCCCTTAGCCAAAGAGTGTGAAATTTTTCTTTCTTTAGGCTTTATTTTGTGAACATTTCAAATGTTTTAACAGACATGAGACATTGTCTGATTTGTGTTTTCATTATCTAATTTCATTTACAGGAGAGAAATAAATTGGAGACCTATTAAAATGCTCAGGAGATCAAATAGGTGTAATTCTAGAGTTAATTGTAAGTAGAAGTTAGGGTAGGAGAACTTTAAGATGAATCTCAAGTTTCCAGATGGATGTAGGGACATTAATTGAGAATAGAAATAACAAAGGAGGGCAACTTTGGAAGATTATAATGAGTTCTGTCATAAATTTCTGCAAATGACAGTGCATGTAGGATAGTTGGACACACAGAGTACATGTTCATGCTGCAGATCTGGAATGTTAATGTAGAACATTCATTCTCAAACCATATTATGCATGAGAATAATTTAAGGGCTTGGAAAATGTAGGTTGCTGTCTCCCATCCCCAAAGTTTTGACTGGAGAATGTATATTTCTAACAATTTCCCAGGAGATTCTGATGCTGCTGGTTTGGAGACAATGATAACAAAAACTGATGTGAAATATTTCTGTGGTTTGGGTTTCTACTGATCTTTATTCTTATGATGGTATCCCTTCAGCCTCTCCCATTTCCTTTGATAAATTACTTCTCTTTTATTTACTCTTTTCTTTTTTTTCTGTTTGAATATATACATTCATATGCAATTACACAGGGAGAAAAGTCATCTAGGCAGAAAAAACTACCACTGGACTGTGAGAAGTTAGGAATAAGGAAAGAAAGAAAGAAAAGAAAACAAAACCAGAAGAAGAAGATCATGAAAATCCTTGAATCCCAGTCATCCTGGAAGTTAGTACTAGGTCTTTCCTGTCCAAATACTTTAGAAATATATTCCTTTCCTTTCTGAAGCTGACTAGAATGTGTCCCTACAGTTTTCAAAATGAAAAAAAAAAAGAAAAAAAAAGATCTGAATACATCCTTCTTTTATTTGTTTAAAAAGCTTTTTTGGGACTCCTTCAAGTCTATATCTTGGTTAATAGAGCAAGTTGATAAATGTTCTTTCCTTTTAAAAAAAACAAATAATATTCACATATTCCAAAATCAAAATAAATGCAGTATAATTTAAATTTTATTTTGTTTTGTGTACTTTATGTTGTTGTTGCTACATCTTGATTTAGACCACAACTGACTGTATGGTATTTTATTGACTTTGTTATTTTACCATAAACATCATCTAGTTAGAAACATAGGTGTTGGTAGAATTAGTGATGGCACATGTGCTGGCACGGGCAGTATTGAGTAGTTTCTGCATGGACGGTGTCATTGTTATTGTTGCTGATTTAAATGAAGAAATTCAGGTCTCTATCTTGTATTTTGCAAGCAGATTGATTAATATGTACAGCTGCTCTTACTACATTTTCTTGTAGTACAATGAAATTAATGGGAAGGATACCACCTGAGGCACATTAATTAATAGTTAAGAGAAAAATTTTAACCTATTTGCCCTCTCCCTTTATCCAACTGGATAGATAATAGGTTTCCATTAATAAAATTCAGCGTGCTGCAGTACCATATGCAATGTGAATTACCTTCCTGTTGGGAGCCAGAAAAACTTTGTAACAGGCAGAACTCCTAGATAGCACCAGATTTTGTTCTTATTTTCCTCCAAAATCTTTCTCTGGTTTGCCTTGTGGTATTTGGAGGGATTTTAGAGCATCTCACGTTCTGTGGAAAAAGAAAAAACGTAGATTGATAATGACTTAGAAAGTGACATTTCATTGGCTGGCTAATGTTATTAATCCTCCCTTTTATTGTCAATGGTGTCCCCAATTTTTTAGTGACTGTTGATGAAGAAGAAAGGTGATGCTCAATGTTCATATTGTTTAGAGAGAACCTTCTAATCCCAAGGAAAAAATATGGAATATTACTTTATAATAAGGTCTGCTATTCCAATGATGAATAGGACTTTAATAATCTACTGTTACTGAATAAAGATAAAAAACTACATTTCACTTATTCTTAAGGCATGACTTAAACAGAAACTTTGGAAGGTGGGTTATTTTGTATCCACAATTGAAAAAAAAAAAAAAACTGAGAACCCTATAGCTGTTATTCTCTGGTTCCTTTATTAAATTATAGATGCACACAGCTCTACCAGGCCTATTTAATTGCTGCCCCTGGCTTCTCTTTAGGAGTGAGGACAGATAGTGCACATTTCTGTGATGTAGCACAAACAGGAACCTTATTTCATTTGTTAGTTGAGTAGAAGTTGAACAGTTTTTTTTTTGGAAATATAAAACAGTTTCCCACTGAGCTAACCTCATTTTCTAGGATTTTGCATTGCCCTCTCCATATGTCCCACTGCATTATTACAAAGACCTCCAACTGTTGAGGTTATTTCTATTTCTAGTAAATAGATGCTACTTGTATTTTTAAAATTATCTATAAGTAAGTTAAATTTCCCTGTGAAGGAATTATCAGTACTAATGTACAACAGCTTTTGTTCGCCTAAATCTAAGTAGAGGGAATGACGTGTGTAAAAGGGAAGGCTGAGGAGACTGAGGAATGTTGGAAAATAGATTGGAAGTAGAATACGGAAAGAGGCAAAGGAGCTTGGAATTGATTTCGGTACCGTGGAGGAACCCTCAATGCAGTTGGCCTGGGTCTATGGGTATCATGGCAATTTTAAATTTAAGCCATATGTGGTTTCTTTGAGAACTTCCACTGCCAACAGCAGTAGCAGGCCTCACTCCCAATGTGAGGTGAGTTACCTCTGTTTTAGCCAAAAGATAATTTCATTTCAGATCCAGTGTTTTCATTCAAATAGCCCCTCCATCCATCCTTCTGCCAGTCTCCCTCTGATAAATGCAGAAATTGCTGCTGTAAGCCAGCATTCTCATGCTGCAGTCTCCCACGACTTTTCTTGTTACTAGAGAGTACCAAAGCAGTGTAACCTAACTTGTCATTGTTGACACACACCATGTACCTATAAGGAAAGGTGTGAGCCTCATGACTATGAGGAAGGGTTCTAGAGTTGGAATGCTAATTCACTTTCTGATAATAACTTTGGTGACCTGGAGAAAGTTATTTAACTTCTTTAAGTCTTTGTAAAATAGAGCTTCTAGGATTATTTCAATAGATCAATTAGTTAATACCTATAAAGCACTTATGGCTCAATATATATAGTAATGATCCAAAAATTGTCTGAAATATTTCTATAGGTTCTGAACCGACTAGATTCCTAATCAGAAAATAGGGATAAACAAGTTATTTGTAGTTAAACAAATGTGGTTTTAAATCTTCACCCTGTTGCAACCAGTCATGTAAGTCTGGGCTTCTCTGAGCCTGTGTCTATATCATACTGTTACTCAAAGATGGATTTTGTCTCTGAGTGATAGAAAACCCAACCAGAATTGGCTTCACAAGTAAGGAAAGATTCTCCCTCATATAAGGAATGGTCCAGGGGCTGAGGTACTGTGTGCCACCCTCTGAGTCTGGTTCATCCCTTCTCTCTTAATCAAGTTGGTACTATTTATGGCTCTTTTCACGAGCCCAAGTTGGTGGCTAGGACAACCTGGGCAAAACATTTCTTTTCCTACATAAAGGGAGAATGAAAGTTTCTTAGCCAAATATGAAATGCAATTTCTTCCTTTTACCCTATGAGTCATTTAGGACATACAATTACTCTTATTCAAAACAATAACCAGGAAAATGGGGGCATTCACCACCATCGACTATTAGAATTCTCCTTTGGTGGTGCATAGGTGTTGATGACCTGAATAAAATCAGGGTTCTGTTTGGAAGGAGAAATGGAGAGATGGATATTGCATGAGCAACCAAATATGTCCCTCATACTTTATTCTGAATCATTAAATGAGATAAAATATGTAGTCATGAAATAGCATGACTTCCTGCTGCTTCTCCAAAGATGCTAATTCTTCTTTTTCTCTGTTGCTAGTTTCTTATTCATAAAAAGTTATTCATTTAAAATGAGGATTTACCTGGCACTGGTGATAATTAGTTGAAAGAATGCGGAGGCCAGGGAGCTAAAGTAAGAGACTTAAAATGAGTTAGAATAAATTAGGAGGTTTATTATAGTAGTTCAGATAAAAAGTGATAAATCCCTGAACCATGGTGATAGAAATTAAGCTGGAAGACAGTGATGAATGTGAACGTATTATGGAGCTAGAATTTATAAGATTGGTGACTGATTGGTGATAGGAGTTGGGAGGAGAGGAAGTAACTCCAAGATTTAAATCTGGTTGCTGGGGTGAATGTCAATGTCTTTAATATGAGGTTAAGAAAAACGGGTTTGGAAGGAGTGGGATGATGACTTTGGATTATGGAATGTTTTGGACTCAAGGCTTTGACAGAATACCCAAGTAGATAGTTTATAAGATTCTTAATTAAGGGTGTAGAACATATTTCTTGGGTCATTCAGATAGGGTTGTTAGATTTAGTAAAATTTCAGGAAAGATCATATACATCTAAAAGAAGAGACCAACAGAAAAAAAATCTTACAAAGCAGTACATTTCTAGGAAGAAGAGAAAGTCATCAAAAATCATGATATAATTCAATAATAAAGATCAAGGAATAAATTATGTCAAACAGAGAGATATTCAACATTGTCAAATTGTAAAGATATTTCAAGGATTTTAAAGAGAAAAGACATATTAGAAGGTCATTGTTGCCACTAAAAGAACAATTTTAATGGCATATGCAAAGTAAAGAAGTTTGGGGTGATTAAGAAAAAACTACGGGATCTTCTTCCAAAAATGTGAGGCAAAAGGGAGCTGAGGGTGGTAAGAGGAGCAAGCAGCAGAGTGAGGGACTCTAGAATCAGAACTGAGGAGATTTGTTGGAAAAGCAGCAAAATCAATTAAGAGAAAAAAGTAAAAATTCAAGGAAGCAAGGCAGGTATCCACAAAACATCCTGTTTTCATTATACTATAGGGCAGGTACTGTTATGATTCCATTTGTTCAAAGCAAAAGCCTGATTTGTGGCATAGTAAGTAACCTGTGCAGGATTACATAATTGAAAAGGGAAAGAGTCAGGCTGGGAGTCCACAGTGCCTACAACTCTATACTTCCAACTCTACTGCCAAGCAAGCTGCTGGAAGACAGGTGGGTGAGGTGGTCAAAAGTACCAGTGAAAAGAGAATTGCTTTGCCAAAGGAGGAGGGCACTTCTTTTTCATATCCAGAACAAAGGAAAGGAGAAAGTAAAGAAGGGGAAGAATTTAAGATGGAGGAGGAAATTGAAAAGCACATGTGGGAGGACATTAAATTGCTTCTCAGAGCTTTGCATTCAGAACAGGAGTCAGAAGGATTTCTCAGCCTTAAGTAAGTAGAAAAGTTTTCTAATATGTACTTAATGCCTGCTCTTTCACCACCTATTATATCAGGCCAAATTTAACAGTGGTTTCATATGAAGTTTTTCTTTTAGTAAAGAATGGTTTGTTTCATGTCTTTGAAGGGAATATAAACATCTTATGAAATTTCACAGAGTGAAACATTTGGTCCATGAGAATTTGAAATCAGTAAATTGTTGTACATTTGATTTTATCCATAACATGAAAGGATGCTATGATAATTGCTGCTTTATTCATAATCCTTTTACCCAATTAACCCTATTTAATTGGCTGGATATTTTCTTCATTGACCCAAGGAAGATAAATCCAGCCAAATGCAGAGAATACAGAATTAATTTATGAGGTTTCAGAATTAGAACATGGATTGCACCAAGTGTTTTTTATTAAAGTGAAGTAAAAGTAATAAGTAGGAAATCATCTTGAAAATTCAAATAAAAATTATGTTGTATATTGATGTAGAGAGATATTCCTGGGAAATATGTCCTTTGATCCTGAATTGTCATGGATAACTTTCCATTTCCTTTAGTACTTGTTAGTTGTATCCTTGAGATAATTGAAAAAAATAAAGAACAAGCTTATTTTTAGAAAATGAGTTTGTGATTTATTGAAGTTTGGAAAGTTTATTTTCCAAATCTACTGCCATGAGTCACAGTATTGGCTGCAGAGCTGTTGGGACAGTTCTGATTTGATTTGAGTATAGGACCAATAAACTCTTTTATCAAGTGCTGGCAATTTAGTCAAAGAGCACCTGCTCTAGCTCAAAGAGAAACTGCTAAACTGAAATTAATGCTTATGTTTCTCTTCCAAGCAAGTAATTTCATTAACAAAATTAGATTTCTTGGAGGGGTAATTGACACTATTTGGTAATTTAGAGACTTGTCATTAAAAATTAAGCATATAGGGAAACAACATGAACTCCACTTCTACTACCAATCCCCTGGCAACAGAGCATCTAAAGGAAAAATCTCACAAGGCAATGTCAACAGTAGCATAAAGACCACCATGGGAGCTACAGGGAGCATGCACTCAATCTCTTTAGTTTTAGCAGAGAGAATAAATTGATGACTATTTTTCTCTCGTAAAAATTTTTATCATGTTTGGAGAATGCATACTTTTATTGAGAAATAATGAAAACTTTTATAATATCATTTTATTTCTACATAGGCAGTAATAAGTTTAACTTTACCTTGTCCCATAATAAATGAAGACCTTTTCCAAATCCCTTGAAGAGTCAGTAACTCCTGAGTTCCAAGAGGTGGTACGAGTCTTCTTTTTAACCTCTAAAATTTGTCTCATACCAATCTCTTTTCACGTGACGTTCTTAAAGATTATAGAAAGATATGTGCCAGAAGAATCAAGTGAAATCTTGAGAGTTTCAAAGGAGAGAGGTTAGTGCTTTAATACTCTGTGCCTTAATTTGTGGTCTTTCATTTTGAGGCCTTTTCTCAAACCACCTTATGTCTGTCTAGCAACAGGATTGCTGTTTCTCAGAAGAGTCACCCAACCATTCAGCCTCAATGATTTATTCCTTCTCCATATCCTTTTGTATTTAATTCCTGAACCACTTATTTGGTACCTAATTCTATGCCATGTTTAATTTGTCGTTACTAGTTTTGCCATTTGTTTTACATTCTCCAATTGTTCTCCACAGGTAGTGGCTCCATTTGTGGCACTAAGCATGTACATGTGCATTTGCCTGACTTTCTCTCAACATAGACTTTGTCAAAAAAAAAAAAAACCACTTAGATTTATAAACACATAGAAAAAGCTAACTGCAAAGTAGAAGGGCTGGTTCAGCAAATAAGACAATACCAAGCTTTTTAGAAGAAAATACTCTGTGAAATTAGAAAGGTTTCTGAGCTCATACCAATCTGTTCAAAGTGGAAAATAGCATCTTTGTGACATGATTATTATACTCACAGCTTCTACATCTGCATAGGAAAGATGAAGGGCATATTTGTTTTTATCAAGAAATCTAGATTGTAGGAAATGTTCAAATTTCTATTATTTGTGGGATCAGAATCAGTTAAACTTTATATTATTTTTATCTTTTGCTTGTTTTTCCACAGAGCATAAAATATTGACTTTTTACTGCACTATGTGAAGAGTTTACAAGCATTGGAAGTAGTGTCAAGGATTAACTTTGCTTCTACCGTCTCTCCTTATTACTAAGTGTTTGCCACTGAGTTGCCAAATTGACCACATAATTTGTTTTGTGATTTTCTATTCCAATGTGATTGATTTGATGTTTGGTATCATGATGTTATGGTTTGGATATGAGGTATCCCCCAAAGCTCACTTGAGACTATGCAAGAAGGTTCAGAGGAGAAATGATTGGGCTATATCCTTAACCTAATCAGTGAGTTAATCCCTGATGGGATGAACTGAGTGGTAACTGGAAGCAGATGGGGTGTGGCTGGAGGAGGTGGTTCATTGGGGGCTTGGCTATGGAGTATATATTTTATATTTCTCTCTCTCTCTCTCTCTCTCTCTCTCTCTCTCTCTCTCTCTCTCTCTCCTTCCTGATTGTGGTGTGAGTTGCTTTCCTCTGCCACACTCTTCCACCATGATGTCCTGCCTCACCTTGAGCCCTGAGGAATGGAGCTGGATGTTGCTTGACTGAGACCTCTGAAACTGTGAGCCCTCAAATAAACATTTCCTCCTCTGAAATTGTTCTGGTCAGGTCTTTTAGTCACAGCAGTGAAAATGCTGACTAAAACACATGGTTTCATGACAATAGCTTATTATAAATATTTATATATCTTTTCAGCATGACTGAAGAACCTACACATGCAAAATATTAAGCCTTAATATTAAACTTTGTGGTTATTTAAATGACATGAGTCTGTAGTGAACCTTTATGACACTGATAAATTTTATGCTCCTATTAATTCCATTGAGATTAAAAAAAAAAACACCTTTGCACTTATTGTTACCAATCTTCTGTAGAAACCACACCTATCAGAAGGTCATCTTTTACCGAGATCCCTTTTCTGTAGGCATCCCTGCTGTACCAGAAATGGACTTTACTATCTGGATGGCTGAAACTTCATATGCCACAGAGCAGGGATGGTGCAATTTGTCCTGTGAGGAATTTGTAGTCATCATTTCTATATCGAAAACAGTTCCTGCTTTTTACCAGAGGGCTTATTTGACAGTTAAACAAGATATTTGGCTTGGTCACAGTGACATATTTGACTTAACCAATTATATTCTGGTAGAAAAGAAAATACAGACGGGGCGATCCAAGATGGCGGCCTAGAGGGAGACTGCACCCCCAGTTGCTCCAGAACCCTGGAGTTAAGAAGGGGAGGCATTGAGAGACTCGGACTGAAATAGAGCCACGGGTGAGTCTGCCCACTGGGTAAAGCTCGGTCCGGGTGGCAGGCCCAGATAGAGGTGGCTTATCGGAGCCGGGCAGGGCAGCTAGAGTCATCCACAGGCAGCCCTGCGCACTCCGGCGGTGGGCCCCGCCCACACAGCCAGCTTCTCCAGGTTCTCGGAACGGAACTGGCCCGCTAGTGAGAGCCTTTCTGACCAGAACAAGTTCCGAGTCCCGGAGCCACTGCAGCGCAGTGTACTCCTGCAACGAACCAGCGGAGAGCCGCGATCCGCAAACAGCCTCTGGGATTAGGGCAGGGCAGCCGGAGACCTCTTCAGGCGGCTCTGCCCACTCCGGCTGCAGGCTCTCTTCACGGGGCGATCCAAGATGGCGGCCTAGAGGGAGACTGCACCCCTTGTCGCTCCAGAACCCAGGAGTTAAGAAGGGGAGGCATTGAGAGACTCGGACTGAAATAGAGCCACAGGTGAGTCTGCCCACTGGGTAAAGCTCGGCCTGGGTGGCAGGCCCAGATAGAGGTGGCTTATTGGAGCCGGGCAGGGCAGCTAGAGTCTTCCCAAGGTAGCCTTCCACACTCCGGCAGTGGGCTCCTCCCACAGGGCCAGCTGCACGGCGCAGGCCCACAGTGAGAGCATTTCCACACAGAGCCAGTTCCAAACCCTGGAACCAGTAGGGGGCTAGGGGCAGTTTTCTTCGGATGAGCTGCTTTATCAGATTCCTCCAAGACATCAGGCTACTGAAGGCTGGGAGGTGATACACTGGAAATCTACCGGGACACTATAAGCCAGTAGCGGAAAACTGCAATATCTCAGGGTCCCACTGACAACTGACCAATATGAGAAAACAAGGGAAGAAAATGTCCCAAACAAACCTAGATACTACATCAATAAAACCCAATGACAGCACAGCAGAAGAAATGTCAGAAAGGGAGTTCAGAATGTACGTAATTAAAACGATCAGGGAAGCTAATGAGGAGATGAAAGAGCAAATGCAGGCATTGAAGGAGGAGATGAAAGAGCAAATGCAGGCATTAAATGATCGCACCAATCAACAGTTAAAAGACCAAATACGGGAAGCAAGAGATCATTTCAATAAAGAGTTAGAGATACTGAAAAAAAAAACAAACTGAAATACTTGAAATGAAGGAAACAATAAACCAAGTTAAAAACTCAATAGAAAGCATAACCAATAGGATAGAACACCTGGAAGACAGAACCTCAGACATTGAAGACAAATTATTTCATCTTGAAAGCAAAGTTGGCCAAACAGAAAAGATGGTAAGAAATCATGAACAGAATCTACAAGAATTATGGGATATCATGAAAAGGCCAAATTTAAGAATTATTGGGATTGAGGAAGGCTTAGAGAAACAAACCAAAGGAATGAACAATCTATTCAATGAAATAATAACAGAAACTTTCCCAAATCTGAAGAATGAAATGGAAAACCAAGTACAAGAGGCTTATAGAACTCCAAACATACAAAATTACAACAGACCCACACCAAGGCACATTATAATGAAAATACCTAACATACAAAATAAAGACAGAATTTTAAAGACCGCGAGAGAAAAGAATCAAATTACATTCAGAGGGAAACCAATAAGAATATCAGCAGATTTTTCAATCCAGACCCTAAAAGCTAGAAGGGCCTGGAACAACATATACCAAGCCCTGAAAGAAAATGGATGCCAACCAAGAATCTTATACCCAGCAAAACTTACCTTCAAATTTGAGGATGAAATAAGATCCTTCCATGATAAACAAAAGCTAAAGGAATTTACAAAAAGAAAGCCGGCATTACAGAACATTCTCAGCAAAATATTCCATGATGAAGAGATGAAAAACAACGATGCAAATCAGCAACAGGAGGCGCTAGCCTAAAGGAATAGCCAAATAAAGGAGAAACCAAATCATGTCAAAAACAAATATGAGTCAATTGACTGGGAATACAAATCATATCACAATAATAACCCTGAATGTTAATGGCCTGAATTCATCAATCAAAAGACACAGACTGGCAGATTGGATTAAAAAGAAAAATCCAACAATATGCTGCCTGCAAGAGACTCACCTCATAGAAAGAGACACCCATACACTAAAGGTGAAAGGATGGGGAAAAACATACCATGCACACAGACACAGCAAAAAAGCTGGAGTATCCATCCTCATCTCAGATAATGTAGACTTCAAACCAAAACTAATCAGAAGGGATAAAGAAGGACATTACATGCTGCTTAAGGGAAGCATAAATCACCAAGACGTAACAATCATAAATATCTATGCCCCGAACATTGGCTCATCCATGTACGTCAAACAAATCCTTCTCAATTACAGAATTCAAATAGACCACAACACAATACTAGGCGATTTTAACACACCTCTCTCACCACTGGATAGATCTTCCAAACAAAAATTGAATAAAGAAACTATAGATCTCAACAACACAATCAGCAATTTAGACTTAACGGACATATATAGAATATACCATCCAACAAAGAACGAATACACTTTCTTCTCAGCAGCACATGGATCCTTCTCTAAAATAGACCATATTTTATGCCACAAAGCTACTGTTAGCAAATACAAGAAGATAGAGATACTACCTTGTATTCTATCAGATCATAATGGATTGAAATTAGAAATAAATGACAGAATAAAAAACAGAAACTTCTCCAATACCTGGAGACTAAATAATACACTATTATATGATGAATGGATAACAGAAGACATCAGGAGGGAAATAAAAAAATTCTTAGAAGTAAACGAGAACAAAGACACATTATATCAAAATCTCTGGACACTATGAAAGCAGTACTTAGAGGAAGATTTATTTCATGGGGTGCTTTCAAAAAAGAAGTAGAAATCAACAAATAAACGACTTAACACTACAGCTCAAAGCACTAGAAAAAGAAGAGCAGACCAATACCAAAAGTAGTAGAAGACAGGAAATAGTTAAAATCAGAGCCGAAATCAACGAAATCAAAACAAAAGAAACAATCGGAAAAATTAACAAAATAAATAGTTGGTTCTTTGAAAAAATAAATAAAATTGATAAACCCTTAGCCACACTAACAAAGAGAAAGAGGGAGAAAACTCAAATTACTAAAATTCGGAATGAACAAGGAAACATCACAACAGACACGAGTGAAATACAAAACATAATTAGAAGCTATTTCGAAAATCTATACTCCAACAAAACAGAAAACCTCGAAGACATCAACAAATTTCTAGAGACATATGAACTACCTAAACTGAAGGAGGAGGACATACACAACTTAAATAAACCAATTTCAAGCAATGAAATAGAAGAGGTCATCAAAAGCCTACCAACAAAGAAAAGTCCAGGACCAGATGGGTTCTCAGCCGAGTTCTACAAAACCTTTAAAGAAGAGCTCATTCCAATACTTCTCAAACTATTTCATGAAATAGAAGAGGGGGGAACCCTCCCAAACTCGTTCTATGAAGCCAATATCACCCTGATACCTAAACCAGACAGAGACGCATCGAGGAAAGAAAATTTCAGACCAATATCCTTAATGAATATCGATGCAAAAATTCTCAACAAAATTTTAGCAAATCACATACAAATATATATTAAAAAGATAGTGCACCACGATCAAGTGGGTTTTATCCCAGGGATGCAAGGTTGGTTCAACATTCGGAAATCAATAAATGTCATTCACCATATCAACAGACTTAAAGTTAAGAATCACATGATTATTTCAATAGATGCAGAAAAAGCATTCGATAAAATACAGCATCCCTTCATGCTCAAAACACTAGAAAAAATTGGGGTAGTGGGAACATTCCTAAACATTATAAAGGCAATCTACGCTAAGCCCATGGCTAATATCATTCTAAATGGTGAAAAACTGAAAGCGTTCCCCCTAAAAACTGGAACAAGGCAGGGATGCCCTCTTTCACCACTTCTATTCAACATCGTCCTTGAGACTCTAGCCAGAGCAATTAGACAAACCAAAGAAATTAAAGGGATACGAATAGGAAAAGAAGAACTCAAACTATCCCTGTTCGCTGATGACATGATTATATATTTAGAGGAACCTGGAAATTCCACCAGAAAACTTTTAGAACTCATAAGTGAATTCAGTAAAGTAGCAGGTTACAAGATCAATGCTCATAAATCCAATGCATTTTTATACATAAGTGATGAATCTTCAGAAAGAGAAATTAGGAAAACTACCCCATTCACAATAGCTTCAAAAAAATAAAATACTTGGGAATCAATCTCACAAAAGAGGTGAAAGACCTCTACAATGAGAACTACAGAACACTAAAGAAAGAAATTCAAGAAAACCTTAGAAGATGGAAAGATCTCCCATGTTCCTGGATAGGCAGAATTAATATCGTCAAAATGGCTATACTACCTAAAGTGCTATACAGATTCAATGCAATTCCAATTAAAATCCCAATGATGTACCTTGCAGAAATAGAGCAAGAAATTATGAAATTCATCTGGAAGAATAAAAAACCTAGAATAGCTAAAGCAATCCTCAGTAGCAAGAGCGAAGCAGGGGGTATTGCAATACCAGATCTTCAACTCTACTACAAAGCAATAGTAACAAAAACTGCATGGTATTGGTACCAAAATAGACAGGTAGATCAATGGTACAGAATAGAGGACATGGACACAAACCCAAATAAATACAATTTTCTCATACTAGACAAAGGGGCCAACAATATGCAATGGAGAAAAGATAGCCTCTTCAACAAATGGTGCTGGGAAAACTGGAAAACCATATGCAATAGAATGAAATTAAACCCCTATCTCTCACCCTACACAAAACTCAACTCAAAATGGATCAAGGACCTCGGAATCAGACCAGAGACCCTGCATCTTATAGAAGAAAAAGTAGGTCCAAATCTTCAACTTGTTGGCTCAGGATCAGATTTCCTTAACAGGACTCCCATAGCACAAGAAATAAAAGCAAGAATCAACAACTGGGATAGATTCAAACTTAAAAGCTTTCTCTCAGCAAAGGAAACTATCAGAAATGTGAAGAGAGAGCCTACAGAGTGGGAGAATATCTTTGCCAACCATACCTCAGATAGAGCGCTAATTTCCAGAATCTATAAAGAACTCAAAAAACTCTACACGAAGAATACAAATAATCCAATCAACAAATGGGCTAAGGAAATGAACAGACACTTCACAGAAGAAGATGTACAAGTAATCAACAGATATATGAAAAAATGTTCAACATCCCTAGTAATAAGGGAAATGCAAATCAAAACTACCCTAAGATTTCATCTCACCCCAATTAGAATGGCGATTATCAAGAATACAAGCAACAATAGGTGTTGGCGAGGATGTGGTGAAAAAGGAACACTCATACATTGCTGGTGGGGTTGCAAATTAGTGCAGCCACTCTGGAAAGCAGTGTGGAGATTCCTCAGAAAGCTTGGAATGGAAACACCATTTGACCCAGCTATCCCACTCCTTGGCCTATACCCAAAGGACTTAAAATCAGCATACTACAGAGATACAGCCACATCAATGTTCATTGCTGCTCAATTCACCATAGCCAGATTGTGGAACCAACCTAGATGCCCTTCAGTTGATGAATGGATAAAGAAACTGTGGCATATTTATACAATGGAATATTACTCTGCAATGAAGAATGATAAAATTATGGCATTTGTAGGCAAATGGTCGAAATTGGAGAATATCATGCTAAGTGAGATAAGCCAATCTCAAAAAACTAAAGGATGAATGATCTCGCTGATAAGCGGATGAGGACATATAATGGGGGGTGGGAGGGGCTAGCATTAGGTTTAGGGTTAGGTTTAGAGTTAGGCTAAGGAGAGCGGCAAGAATGAAGGAAAGAAGGACTGTGTAGAGGGAAAAGAGGAGTGGGAGGGGTGGGGGAGGGGAAAAATAAAATAAACTTCATTACCCTATGTAAATGTAAAAAAATAAAAAAATTAAAAAAATAAAAAAAAAAGAAAATACATTTTTTTATTAAACCCTTTTGAATAATTACAGTCATAAAACAATTCATTCACAAGGTTGCTTCCACGTTTTTATGAATTTGTTATAGTAGCCCAGATGGGCTAACACAAAGTTCTAGGTAACTGATTCCTCTTTGACTAAACTTGAGTTAGGCAGTCTACTCACATGCAGTCATCTGCTTCTAGATCTGGATGATCCTGGAAATTCGGACTCTGTCCTGTGCATCAGTCCAAGCTAATAATCTGGGACATAAGAACCAGGCGTTTATGGCTAGTAACAGTCAGTCTATGTGATACAGTCCTTTCCTGATATTCTCCTGATGACCCTTCTAGAATATTCAATTTTTAATTTTTTATCATTTAGCAGGCACATTTGTCAAATGTAAGCAAAAATCAGAAAGTTTTTAATATTTTTTTTAATTTGTTCTTTTTAGTTATACATGACAGATTGTATTTTGCCATACCATACATATATGGAATATAACTTCCCATTTTTGTGGTTGTACATGATGTGGAGTTACACTGGTCCTGTATTCATGTAAGAATTTAGGAAAATAATATCTGATTCATTCTACTGTCTTTCTCTTCCCTTCATTCCCCTTTGTCTAATCCCCTGAATTTCTATCCTTCCCCCCACTCCCCCCACCACCCCACCGCTTATTGTGAGTTAGCATTTGCATATCAGAGAGAACATTTGTCCTTTGGTTTTTGGGCATTGGCTTATTTCACTTAGCATGATGGTCTCCAGTTCCATCCATTTACTTGCAAATGCCATAATTTCATTCTTCTTTAGGGTTGAGTAGTATCCTATTGTACATAGACCACATTTTCTTTATATATTTATCTGTTGAAGGGCACATAGGATGGTTCCATAGCTTAGCTAATGTGAGTTGAGCTGCTTTAAACATTCATGTGGCCATGTAACTATAGTATGCTCATTTTAAATCCCTTAAGTATAGACCAAGAAGTGGGATAGCTGGGTCAAATGGAGGTTCCATTCCAGGTTTTCTGAGGAATCTCCATATTGTTTTTCATAGTGGCTGCACCAATTTGCAGTTCCACCAGCAATGTATGAGTGTACTTTTTTCCCCACATCCTCATCAACATTTATTGTTGCTTGTATTCTTGGTAATTGCCATTCTGACTGGAGTGAGATGAAATCTCAGTGTAGTTTTAATTTGCTTTTCTCTAATTGCTAGTCATGTTGAACATTTTTTTCACGTTTGTTGATTGATTTTATTTCTTCTGTGAGGTGTCTATTCAGTTTCGTAGCCCATTCACTGATTGGGTTATTTGTTTTTTTGGTGTTACATTGTTTCTGTTCTTTATATGTCCTAGAGATTAATGGTCTATCTGAGATGCAGGTGGCAAAGATTCTCTCCCATTCTGTAGGCTCTCTCTTCACGTTATTAGTTGTTTCTTTTGCTGTGAGGAAGCGTTTTAGTTTGAATCCATCCCATTTATTGATTCTTGATTTCACTTCTTATACTTCAGGAATCTTGTTGAGGAAGTTGGTTCCTAAGCCAGCGTGATGGAGGTTTGGGTCTAGTTATTCTTCTAGTAGGTACAGAGTCTCTGTTCTAATGCCTAGGTCCTTGATCCATTTTGTGCAGGTGAGATATAGGGGTCTAATTTCATTCTGTTACATATGAATTTTCAGTTTTTGCAGCCCCATTTGTTGAAGAGGCTGTCTTTTCTCCAATGTATGTTTATGGCACCTTTGTCTGGTATGAAATAGCTGTATTTATGTGGGTTTCTTTCTGTGTCTTCTATTCTGTACCATTGGTATTCATGTCTGTTTTGGTGTCAATGCCATGCTGTTTTTGTTTGTATAGTTCTGTAGTATAATTTAAGGTCTGATATTGTGATGCCTCCAAAAGCAGAAAGTTTTGTTTGTATAATAAGACTTAATCCCTATAGTTATTTTATTATAGCAAAGACACTAAAAGATAATGACCTTTTCTGTTGAGTTTGTATATATAACAAGTTTATAAAGTTTTAATAAATGACCATGCTGATAGAATGAAGGCACTAATAAGTGATTTTAAATTCATACCATTGAGTGCAGTTTGGATGTCACCAATAATAATAGGTTATAATAGAGTGAATATTTGAATCTAAAGAAAATATCTTTAAAATTAATTTGTTGACAATAATTTGTTAGTCTTTGAAAATGAACATAATTTTTTTCTTTTCTTTTTTAAATTTTTTTATTGTAAACAAATGGAATACATGTTGTTTCTCTGTTTGTACGTGGAGTAAGGCATACCATTTGTGTAATCATAAATTTACATAGGGTAATGTTGTTTGATACATTCTGTTATCTTTTCCCTTCCCCCCACCCCTCCCACCCCTCTTTTCCTTCTATACAGTCCTTCCTTCCTCCATTCTTACCACCCTCCCTAACCCTAACCCTAAACCTAACCCTAATCCTAACACTAACCCCTCCCACCCCCCTTTAGGTGTCATCATCCGCTTATCAGTGAGATCATTTGTCCTTTGGTTTTTTGACATTAGTTTTTCTCACTTAGCATGATATTCTCCAATTTCATCCATTTGCCTGCAAATGCCATAATTTTATCATTCTTTATGGTTGAGTAATATTCCATTGTATATATATATACCACAGTTTCTTTACCCATTCATCAACTGAAGAACATCTACGTTGGTTCCACAATCTGGCTATTGGAAATTGAGCACCTATGAACATTGATGTGGCTGTATCTCTGTAGTATGCTGATTTTAAGTCCTTTGGGTATAGGCCAATGAGTGGGATAGCTGGGTCAAATGGTGGTTCCATTTCAAGCTTTCTGAGGAATCTCCACACTGCTTTCCAGAATGGCGGCACTAATTTGCAGCCCCACCAGCAATGTATGAGTGTACCTTTTTCCCCACATCCTCTCCAACACCTATTGTTGCTTGTGTTCTTGATAATAGTCATTCTAATTGGGGTGAGATGGAATCTTAGGGTAGTTTTGATTTGTATTTCTCTTATTACTAGAGATGTTGAACATTCTTTCATGTATCTGTTGATTGCTTGTAGATCTTCTTCTGTGAAGTCTCTGTTCATTTCCTTAGCCCATTTGTTGATTGGATTATTTGTATTCTTGTGTAGAGTTTTTTGAGTTCTTTATAGATTCTGGAAATTAGCGCTCTTTCTGAAGTATGAGTGGCAAACATTTTCTCCCACTCTGTAGACTCTCTCTTCACATTGCTGATAGTTTCCTTTGCTGAGAGAAATCTTTTTAGTTTGAATCTATCCCAGTTATTGATTCTTGCTTTTATTTCTTGTGCTATGGGAGTCCTGTTAAGGAAGTCTGATCCTAAGCCTACATGTTGAAGATTTGGACCTACTTTTTCTTCTATAAGATGAAGGGTCTCTGGTCTGATTCCAAGGTCCTTGATCCATTTTGAGTTGAGTTTTGTGCAGGGTGAGAGATAGGGGTTTAATTTCATTCTGTTGCTTATGGATTTCCAGTTTTCCCAGCACCATTTGTTGAAGAGGCTATCTTTTCTCCATTGCATATTTTTGGCCCCTTTGTCTAATATGAGAAAATAGATTTATTTGGGTTTGTGTCCGTGTCCTCTATTCTGTACCATTGATCTACCTGTCTATTTTGGTACCAATACCATTCCGTTTTTGTTACTATTGCTTTGTAGTAGAGTTGAAGATCTGGTATTGCGATACCCCCTGCTTCGCTCTTTCTGCTAAGGATTGCTTTAGCTATTCTGGGTTTCTTATTCTTCCAAATGAATTTCATAATTGCTTGCTCATTTCTGTTAGGTATGTCATTGGAATTTTATTTGGAATTGCATTGAATCTGTATAGCACTTTTGGTAGTATGGCCATTTTGACAATATTAGTTCTGCCTATCCAAGAACATGGGAGATCTTTCCATCTTCTAAGATTTTCTTTAATTTCTCTCTTTAGGGTTCTGTAGGTCTCATTATAGAGGCCTTTCACCTCTTTTGTGAGATTGATTCCCAAGTATTTTATATTTTTTGAGGCTATTGAGAATGGAGTAGTTTTCTTAACTTCTCTTTCTGAAGATTCATTACTTATGTATAAAAATGCATTAGATTTATGAGCATTGATCTTGTAACTTACTACTTTGCTGAATTCACTTATGAGTTCTAAAAGTTTTCTGGTGGAATTTCTGGATTCCTCTAAATATATAATCATGTCATCAGTGAACAAGGATAGTTCGAGTTCTTCTTTTACTATTCGTATCCCTTTAATTTCTTTGGTTTGTCTCATTGCTCTGGCTAGAGTTTCAAGGACGATATTGAAAAGAAGTGGTGAAAGAGGGCATCCCTGCCTTGTTCCAGTTTTTAGGAGGAATGCTTTCAATTTTTCACCACTTAGAATGATGTTGGCCATGGGCTTAGCATAAGTGGCCTTTAAAATGTTAAAGAATGTTCCCACTATCCCTATTTTTTCTGGTATTTTGAGCATGAAGGGGTGCTGTATTTTATCAAATGCTTTTTCTGCATCTATTGAAATAATCATGTGATTCTTAACTTTAAGTCTGTTGATATGGTGAATGACATTTATTGATTTCCGAATGTTGAACCAACCTTGCATCCCTGGGATAAAACCCACTTGATCGTGGTGCACTATCTTTTTAATATATTTTTGTATGTGATTTGCTAAAATTTTGTTGAGAATTTTTGCATTGATGTTCATTAAGGATATTGGTCTGAAATTTTCTTTCCTCGATGTGTCTCTGTTAGGTATCAGGGTGATATTGGCTTTATAGAATGAGTTTGGGAGGGTTCCCTCCTCTTCTATTTCATGGAATATTTTGAGGAGTATTGGAATGAGCTCTTCTTTAAAGGTTTTGTAGAACTCGGCTGAGAACCCATCTGGTCCTGGACTTTTCTTTGTTGGTAGGCTTTTGATGACCTCTTCTATTTCATTGCTTGGAACTGATTTATTTAAGTTGTGTATGTCCTCCTCGTTCAGTTTAGGTAGTTCATATGTCTCTAGAAATTTGTTGATGTCTTCGAGGTTTTCTGTTTTGTTGGAGTATACATTTTCAAAATAGCTTCTAATTATGTTTTGTATTTCACTTGTGTCTGTAGTGATATTTCCTTGATCATTCTGAATTTTAGTAACTTGAGTTTTCTCTCTCTTTCTCTTTGTTAGTGTGGCTAAGGGTTTATCGATTTTGTTTATTTTTTCAAAGAACCAACTCTTTATTTTGTTAATTTTTTTGATTGTTTCTTTTGTTTCAATTTCGTTGATTTCAGCTCTGTTTTTAACTATTTCCTGTCTTCTACTACTTTTGGTGTTGGTCTGTTCTTCTTTTTCTAGGGCTTTGAGCTGTAGTGTTAAGTCATTTACTTGTTGATTTTTACTTCTTTTGTTGAATAAGCTCCATGAAACAAATTTTCCTCTAAGTACTGCTTTCATAGTGTCCCAGAGATTTTGATATGATGTGTCTTTGTTCTCGTTTACTTCTAAGAATTTTTTTATTCCCCTCCCGATGTTTTCTGTTATCCATTCATCATATAATAGCATATTATTTAATCTCCAGGTATTGGAGAACTTTCTGTTTTTTATTCTGTCATTTATTTCTAATTTCAATCCATTATGATCTGATAGAGTACAAGGTAGTATCTCTATCTTCTTGTATTTGCTAACAGTAGCTTTGTGGCATAAAATATGCTCTATTTTAGAGAAGGATCCATGTGCTTCTGAGAAGAAAGTGTATTCATTCTTTTTTGGATGGTATATTCTATATATGTCCATTAAGTCTAAATTGTTGATTGTGTTATTGAGATCTATGGTTTCTTTATTTAATTTTTGTTTGGAAGATCTATCCAGTGGTGAGAGAGGTGTGTTAAAATTGCCTAGTATTATTGTGTTGTGGTCTATTTGATTTCTGTAATTGAGAAGGATTTATTTGATGTACATGGGTGAGCCAATGTTGGGGGGATTGATATTTATGATTGTTATGTCTTGCTGATTTATGCTTCCCTTAAGCAGCATGTAATGTCCTTCTTTATCCCTTTCAAATAGTTTTGGCCTGAAGTCCACATTATCTGATATTTGGATGGATACTCCAGCTTTTTTGCTGTGTCCGTGTGCATGGTATGTTTTTTCCCATTCTTTCACCTTTAGTCTGTGGGTATCTCTTTCTATGAGATGAGTCTCTGGCAGGCAGCATATTGTTGGATTTTTCTTTTTAATCCAATCTGCCAGTCTATGTCTTTTGATTGATGAGTTCAGGCCATTAACATTCAGGATTATTATTGTGATATGATTTGTATTCCCAGTCATTTGACTCATTTTTGTTTTTTGACATGATTTGGTTTCTCCTTTATTTGGCTATTCCTTTAGGCTACTTCCTCCTGTTGCTGATTTGCATCGTTGTTTTTCATCTCTTCCTCATGGAATATTTTGCTGAGAATGTTCTGTAATGCCAGCTTTCTTTTTGTAAATTCTTTTAGCTTTTATTTATCATGGAAGGATTTTATTTCGTCATCAAATCTGAAAGTAAGTTTTGCTGGGTATAAGATTCTTGGTTGGCATCCATTTTCTTTCAGGGCTTGGTAAATGTTGTTCCAGGCCCTTCCAACTTTTAGAGTCCGGATTGAAAAATATGATGATATTCTTATTGGTTTCCCCCTGAATGAAATTTGATTCTTTTCTCTCACAGTTTTTAAAATTCTGTCTTTATTTTGTATGTTAGCTATTTTCATTATAATGTGCCTTGGTGTGGGTCTGTTGTAATTTTGTATATTTGGAGTCCTATAAGCCTCTTGTACCTGGTTTTCCATTTCATTCTTCAGATTTTGGAAATTTTCTTATATTATTTCATTGAATAGATTGTTCATTCCTTTGGTTTGTTTCTCTAAGCCTTCCTCAATCCCAATAATTCTTAAATTTGGCCTTTTCATGATATCCCATAATTCTTGTAGATTCTGTTTCTTACCATCTTCTCTCTTTGGTCAACTTTCTTTTCAAGATTAAATATTTTGTCTTCAATGTCTGAGGTTCTGTTTTCCAGGTGTTCTATCCTATTGGTTATGCTTTCTATTGAGTTTTTAACTTGGTTTATTGTTTCCTTCATTTCAAGGATTTCTGTTTTTTTTTTTTTTTTTTTTTTTTTTCAGTATCTCTAACTCTTTATTGAAATGATCTCTTGCTTCCCGTATTTGGTCTTTTAACTGTTGATTGGTGCGATCATTTAATGCCTGCATTTGCTCTTTCATCTCCTCCTTCAATGCCTGCATTTACTCTTTCATCTCCTCGTTTGCTTCCCTGATTGTTTTAATTATGTACATTCTGAACTCCCTTTCTGACATTTCTTCTGCTGTGCTGTCATTGGGTTTTATTGATATAGTATCTAGGTTTGTTTGGGACATTTTATTCCCTTGTTTTCTTGTATTGGTCAGATATCAGTGGGACCTTGAGATATTGCAGATTTCCTCCATTGGCTTATAGTGTCCCTGGAGATTTCCAGTATATCACCTCCCAGCCTTCAGTAGCCTGAAGTCTTGGAAGAACTTGATAATTCAGTGCTTCTGAAGAAAGTTGCCCCTATCCCGCTACTGGGTCCAGGGTTGGTGGCTTATTCTGCGTTGAAATCCTCTCACTGGGTGGGCCTGCTCCTAGAATCTGACTATAGATAGGGCCTGCCCCTGCATGAGGGAGCCAGGCTGCTCCAGGAAAGCCTCTTCCTGTCCTGCGTTGGTCCTAGAAGCCGTCTGCAGACTGAGGCCCACCACTGGGTTCAGGGCTTGGGGTTGGCTCTGTGTGGAAAAGCTCTCACTGGGCAGGCCTGCTCTGAGAACGTGGCTGTGGATCGAGCCTGCTGCTGGAGAGAGCAGGGCTGCTTGGGGAAGATTCTCGCTGACCTGCCCTGCTCCGAGAAGCTGCCCACTGTCTCGGCCTGGACAGGCCGAGCGTCACCTGGTGGGAGAGACTCACGCAGCAGCTCTATGTTGGTCTGAGTCTCTCAATACTTCCCCTTCTTGAATCTTGAGTTCTGGAGCGACGGGAGATGCAGTCACCCTCTAGTCCGCCATCTTGGATCGAACATAAGTTTTTTAATCTACTTCAACCCATAAAAACTGAAGCAAATTTATGTTAACACTCTTTCTATATGAAACTAACCTAAGATGATTGGCATTCTTCCTCTCAAAAGGTAATAATAAACAGTACAGCTTTCCTAACAGTGCTGAACTGATCAAACATCTGGAGAATGTCAAACATATCTAATTATTTTAAAGATGCCTTCTTTTGAAACAAGGAATAGGGCTAGGTGTATGGCTCAGTGGTAGAGCACTGGCCTACCATTTATGAGGCCCTAGGTTTGATCCACAAATAGACATAAGAGGAAGAAAAAGAAATCTCTGTTACCTAGTGTGCTCTAGGAAACTTCCAATTGTAGGGTGACTGAAACATAATTTACATGTAAAGTAAATCATAAATTATAATAGTAAGTATTTAACATTTGGAACCTGATTTTGCAACAGGCAATATCAAGAAGAATCATGAGAAAATATAATTTATGAACCTATATCACAAGTATCTAAAGACAATTATAACCAGGCAATATTTTAAAATAGCAATCACTAGCTATGCAACTATTATAAAGAAATTAAACATTTTCAAAAGAGTAAGAAATTGTAGTTAAGATGATTTAAAAGTGTGGCAAAAACCACAGAGAGTTACTGTGGTGATAAAAAGGGACTTCGTTATTTGAGCAGAGCATTATGTGGTCTTTCTAATGAGGACAGTACGGGTTTTAGTTCACTTTTTTGGATGTTATCCTTATACCAACATACAATAAAAGATTCATATATTGATTTTCTTAATAAATAAACCACATTTATTCAGTTTGGTTAGACATTTCAACACATTTCATACTCCCTCTTAAATGCATTACTTTTAAGTTAATAACCCCTGGTAAATGAGGTTCACATCTCCTCAGACCTTTCACATTTATGGTTCAAACCATCATCAAATTTGTGTTTTATTATTCATTGTGGAATATTTTTATTTTAGAACTAAATTATTTTCTTTTGTCATGCAGTAAACTAATGTATATTCATTACCTGCATATATATTCCCTTCCATTCTGTAGTTTTACATTTCTGAAGAAATGAATATGAACATAATACAACCCAGATTCATTTTTACTTTTTAAAAACTTACTGACAGCTACTCTCCATTGTAGTAAATGAGAACGCAACCATTTTAAAATGATGCTTCTCAGATACATAATCATTACTTATGAACTAATTCAATTAGCATTAGTCCATAAACTTAACATTAACAAATTATCTAGAAATCAAAATTTAGACTGATAAACAAAATCCTTATGACTTGGCTCATTAAGTGTGTTACTCTCCTTTGATTAAAATATTGTTTGTTATTGCATTTAATTATTTGAACACAAAATTTTCCAATTTTATGAGTAATGTTAGTTTATTTAATGCACTGAACTGGTAGAAGAAATTTAGAGAATTCAAAATCTGTCTGTGAGAAAACATCCAATTCTGCATAAACTAGAACATTCTACTAGCATTATCTTTACATAGTTGTAAAATAAGGGAGGGGACAGAGCTCTTTTTAAACCAAATTCATTAAATCAATTGAATTTCTCCAGAATTATCTTGAAGAAAAAAATGATGTAACATTTTGTCCTTTCATCAAATATTAAAATTAAAATCCTCAACTAAGGATATAGCTCAGTTGGTAGAGTGCTTGCCTCACATGCACAAGGTCCTTGGTTCAATCCCCAGCACCACAAAAAAAAAAAGTTTCAAATTTTATGACATAGTAATTAAAAATATTAGTTAACTTCATTGGTCAAAGCTTTTTTAAAAAATTAAACTATTTTAAGATAATTTTATATGCACATACAGTTATAAGAAATACAGAGAGATCCCATGTGCTTTAATGTGATTTCCCTCAATAGTAATATTGTATGAAAATATGAACTACCAATCTTATTCATGATTTCCTAATTTTATTTGCACATGAGTATGTGCGTGTGTGTGTGTGTGTGTGTGTGTGTGTATTTAGCTGTGTACAATTTTATCACTTGTGTGGGTTTGTGTATCCACCAAATAATGCAAAATAATTTCACCAGCACAGGATCTCTAACTAGAGGTATAATTTTGAAACTACATCATCTCTGTACACCTCCTCTTATTCTAATGTCTGGTAATCTCTTACTGGGGGGCATAGATTTTATATATAAAATATATATGTATTTTATATACATATATATTTAAGAATGTCATAAAAATGGAATCATATACATAACCTTTTGGGATTGTCATTTTTCTCTTAGCATAATTTCCTGGAGGTTCATCCAAGTTGTTACATGTATCAATAACTCATTTCTTTGTATTGCTGAATAGTATTCCATGGCATGGATGTGCCACAATTTGTTTAATCAATCACCTGTTGGAAACTGCCAAACTGCTTCCCAGAGTGGTTCTGCTATTTTACATTTCACACACAATATGTAAGAATGATCCACTTTCTTAGTATCCTCCCCAGAATTTGGTATTGCTATTTTGGCCATTCTGATATATGTAAAGTGATACTGCATTAGTGTTTAGTTTTAATTTTCCTAATGACTAAAGAAGCTGAGAATATTTTTATGCATTTATGATTTGTATAGTCTCTTTGGTGAAATGTTTCTTCATGTCTTCTGTGTTCTAATTAGATTTTTTAAATTGTATATATTTACACACATCTTACAGGTAAGATTTGCTGAAACCATCATTTTCCTTGTGTTTCTATTGCCCTTGGAGTCAGGTTCTTTATACATACAAGGCTGGATTCATTTTTGCTGATCTGCTAAGTGCAATTTTGAGGTCAGTAATACTACCTGTTGATAATTGCTTTTTGACTCATTTTTCTGACAAGGGACCAGGAACAGCATTCATGCTTATATATGATTTTTCTTCTTTAGTTTGGCAGCATACAGATGACTTTCCATAATTTCTTTCATTCTTTCTTTCTTTCTTTCTTTCTTTGGTGCTGGGGATTGAACCAGAGCCTTGTGCTTGACCGGTAAGCACTCTACCAACTGAGCTATATCCCCAACCCTCTATTTTTTTTTTTTTATAATTTTAAATTTCTTTTATTTGTTCATTAAATGCTGTGATAGTAAGAGTAATGATCATGTTTACTTATGAAGTGCTTATCTTATACTAAGCACATTAGATAATTGCTCCCTGGTTCTCACAATTATTTTTTCAAGGTATCATTTTATTTTGCCCATTTTACAGGTGAAGAAATTAAGGCTTGTAATGGGTTTTGATTTATTTTGTTTTTTATTCTAGTGCTTTCATATTTTCCACTAAGACTGTACCCCTCTCTACAGGCTTTCTCTGAGTTAAGTTATTGCTATCATACTGAAACATGACAATTTGCCACAATTTTTAAATATTTCTGAAATTCTCAGTTTTCTTTCATTACAACTTGGCTTCCAAACTTCTTGAATTATATTTATTTCCTTCTTCTCACTCTGTTCCTTGAATTTGTAGAAACAATTTTATTCTCATTTTTACTCCTTATGGCTCTATAAGACTAAAAAATTGACATTCTTCTTCTTGTCACTTTAACAGCTTCTCTGTCACCTAACTTCAAAAACATACAATATTGTTCAAAGGAAATTAAAACAATTCAACTTTCAGGATTGAATAGACTCATTTTCTAAGTGAAAGGTTATAGTGAAGGATTCTCAGAGTTCTACTTATTTAGTTGCTTTTCTGGTTATTTTTGCAAATAATCCCTTGGAGCTTTCTGATTTGAAATTTTATTTTCTTATATTTCAGAATGCTGTATTAGTTAATGGATAATAAATGATACCCTGCAAAAGGGATTTTTGTAAAACATGTCCACATGAATGTCTAATTATTTAAGCATATATATATTAGAATTTTAAAGTAGGTACGATATTGACTGTTGATGTTCATAAAGAAATCAATATTTAATCTGATGTTTTATATAAGTATTAAAAATGAAAAAACTACTTTTCTGTGAATTCAGTACAGTCGAACTTGCAGAATTTTAGCAGCAAATAAAACTCACTTCATGCTCCTCCTTGACAACTTTTTCTGCACACAAAATAGCTTGTTCTGTGTCTCATCTAGTGCAGCCAAACTCACAGGTTCTGGCGAGGGGCAAAGGGGAATTAGAAAACTAAAGACTTACAAAAACAGATTTTGAAGATTAAGCTGGGATCAGATGGAGCTCTGCTCTCTGATAGAGATGCAGATCTAAAGAGTTATACCAGAAATCTTTATTTATATATGTCTCATTAAAGACTATGGAAGCATTATTCTTTGTATTCAGGAAAGTTACAGAAACTAGGACATCTATGTAGCTTTTCTGCAATTGCAATCCACAGTTGCAAAGTGCAATGTTAGGAGCTTTGTGTAACTCTCAGAAAGTCTATTGTTAAAAGTTACTGTAAGTGGGCAGAAGCAGTAGTTGGTGAAACATTGTGGTTGTCCAGCATGATAATTCCTCTGTTCCGAGGAGTTGTGTGCTTGAGATCTATATCAGAGCTGATAGGACTCTTGAACAGAGCCTCCTCATGCAGGGCATTGCCAAACTAGCTAAGTATCCTGTGCCCGTGCACAGAAACATTACCATGCACCAGGCATGCCACAGCCATGAGGTCATCAGAGACCCCCCCCCCCCAATGTCAGCCACTGCTCACCCATCCTGTCACCAGTCTCCACAGTTCTTAACTGGCTTCTGTTACCCTTATCCAAATGTCTTTAAACCATGACATTACATGGGGTTTTCCCCCTTGTTTACTCCCTAACTTTAATATCTGTCTTATGTTTATTCTTCTATATAAGAATTTTATCCTAGATGAACATAACATTCTCCACAAAGCTTTCTTGCTCCTTTCTTCTCCTTCACTTCCATTATTTTACTTTGTGGCATGTATTCCTTTTTTCACTGCAAGCTTTTCAAATTTAGCCAGAATTAACATGAAGACTAAAATATGCCTTCTTATGAAGTCTTTTTGATCATCCTCCTTCTAATATCCTTTCAACATTCCTCCATTCAACCAAGCCATTCATCCATCCCTTTTTTATTCAGTAACAAAAAAATATGTTCACAGGAGACATAGGATGTGTTAAACATCAAGATAGACTTGAGTTATAAAGATATATATCAGGTATGGACAAGAATATAAGCATAATTTGTCTTAAGGAAATTGAGTGAAGCTCCAATTGTATGACTACTTGGGGGATCTGAATAGTTGGACAACAGAAAAGGTATAGGGAGAACATTTAAGACAGAGGCAATAAGTTTTGCAACATTGTGACAAGAGAAAGCATGTTTCATTGGGATCAATGAGAGAGTCAGTATTAGTAGGTAATAAAAAGCTATGTGGGACAAGGTGGGAAATAAGGCTGAATGAATCATGGAGGACACTGATACCATTCTTAGGAATTTGGAACTTTGTAATAAGATTGTTGAGATCATTTACATTTCTTAAGTAGGGACTAGTATGGTCATGTTTACTTTCACAAAGATAATCCTATATAATACTCTAGAGGACAGATTGAGGTACAGGCATGATATGGAAAAGGAAAGACCAGATAAGCATACTGTAAGAGTCTGAGCAAGAATGGAGACCTCCATGGAAATTGCCAGTAGGGATGGAGAGGAAACAAATATCTGAAAGAGAGTAAACTAGTAGAAAATGATATTAGATTGAGGTAAGGGAGAAAAAGAAGCAGATAGGACTAGCACATTGTTCTTGGGAAATCAAGAGATAGTGAACATTTTGCCAAATTGGGGAATAAAGACCCAGGAAACATGTTTTTAATGTGGAAGTGGAGAGATCAAAAGATAGTTTGATTTTATACATGTTGGATTCATGATACCTGTGAAACATCAAAGGGGAAATGCTTGGTAAATGGCTGATACATGTGTCTGGAGCCCTTGGGAACAGTCCATACTGTACTTGAGAATCATTAATGCCTAAGTTAATACCTAATTCATAAAGTTTGCTTCTCCCACTGCATCCAAGCACTCCTAACCCTCTGTGTGGGGAAGGATGGCTGGCATCTATTAGGGACTCTGTGAATGTTATTTATCTGTAGTTCAACTTTCATTCCTTCCCTACAGTGTAATCTTTGTTTTAAACTCTCATCAATGTGGCCTCAGAAGTTATTCCTACTGTGTGTTCATCATAATAATTTATTTTAAGCAAACCATAAAATGTCTAGACTATACCAAATTATTCATGAAATAACTGGAAGATATGGTCTGCAGAAATAAACATCATCTAGAACAACTGGATTTTGTTGAAAAATCCCCATTAGACCATACCCATGTCTTTTCTTAGTCTCTCTTCTTTTCCTCTTCCAAGACATGCAGTTTTCAGGATAATGCCTCCTCTCTTCTCTCTCCTCTCCTCCCTTTCCTCCTTCCTCTTCATAATGCTGTGTATCTGTTTTGTCCCTAAAGAATCCTGTACTAAGATTCAATCTAGCTTTTGTATCAAAATAAATCTACCAAAATCTATTTTCAGAATCCCTTTCTCCCTGAAAGGAAGCTTTGAGTCAACTACTGAGTAGATATTTTTTCTATCATATCATTAATATTTATTGTTTTAGAGGCTGTTGTTGCATAAGAGAACACCCTGTCATAGTGGTGTAACACACGGTCATTTGATTATGTACATGCATTTTGTGGGTCAGGTTTGGACAAGCATATGGGAGAGGGCTTGTCACTGCTCTATGTCTTTGGTCTCACCTGGAAATACTCAAATAGCAGGAGCTGACTCCATCTGGGAACAGCATCATCTGGAGGTTCCTTATTTGACACATTTGCTACTCAGTATGGGTTCCCTGGGAGCCTGGGCTCATGTGTGACTGTCACCCACAACACTAGAAGGAACCTCACATTGGATTGGGCTTCTCAATGCATTGCAGCTGGTTTTCCACAATGAAGGTTTCAAGAAGGAAGACAGGCATTCCAATAGACCAAAACAGGAAATGCATGATTTGTGAGACCTAACTGTGAAAATCACATGGGATCTCTTTCTTTGAACTCAACATACTCTATTGGTTAAAGCAACCCAAAGAGCTACCAAATTTAAGGGTTTGCAACAGTGCCAGTTGTATACTTTATGGGGAGGGACATGATCATGAAAGATGGTAGATTTGGGACAATATAAACAGTCATGGTTATTAATATAGCTCTTAGCAGGTAAATATAAATTAATAAAATAAATGTATTATTTGGGGGTCTTATTTCTACAGGAAAAAAAGTCTAAGGAAATATTAATGGTTAGGAACATTAGTGGTAACTTGTAGTCACGCATCTCAGTGGAGATTATATCACAACTTTGTTCTTACCCCTTTTTAATTATTAGATTTTCTTTCTGAACTCTTGACAACAGCACAAAATACCATTTGCTGCTACTTTTTCAAGTGATAAATTGAGTTGCTACAAATTTTCATTAAGGTTATTATTAATATCTCCTATTACTTCAAGCTTCTAAGTATTTCATTTATAACATCACCGCTGGTTCTTTACTTACATTTTGTCAGAGTTGTTTGCTGGAATGATAGAGCATTTCGAATGCAATAGAGATAAATGATGGCAAAAAAATGGATTCTGAATGTTGCTAGAAAAACCACAATTCCCTTCACCCAGTTGAAACTTGAGAAGTGCCCACACTTAATCATCAACTGATCATTTTTGTACACTTTTGTTGTCTGGCCCACTGAAGAAAAAAAATGTATGATTGCTACTCTCTTGGCAGTCTCTGTTGAAACCTTTTTCGAAGGTGAATGGGGGACACAAACACAAATACCCAAGCACATGAGCACTCGTGCATGCACACACACACACACACACACACACACACAAACACCAGTTCTTAGTTTGTCTGAGTTTCTTTGTTTTTGCACCTGTTACAGAATAGCATCTTATTTTCTTGTCTGTTTTATTTAATGATCTTTATTATGAAGTTATTCTTATACCATTACTAATCATGGAAAAATTTACTTATTTTAACAACCCAGTTCTGAACATAATTGTTTGCATATAAAACAATGACCTCTGTATTGAGTGTAGTTAGCAAATTTCTTGTGGAGGCCAATCACACATAACCTGTCATAGAAGCAAAGGAAAGGTAGTACTTGCAAAACTCTTAGCAAAATACTTTTAATAGTTTTTTTTCAATTATGAGTGGTAGAAGAAAAGAATACAATAATAGTAAATTCCTAAAATAAAAAAGTCAATAATTATATTATTATACATCAAAAGAATGATCTTTTTAAAATGAAAGTATGCATGCTCATTGTAGAAAATTTGGAAAATATAAAGAAAGTGAAATTTAATAAGTTTTCCCACTTAAGGGAAACTATTCAATATTTTGATGCTTTTTCCTTTAGACTTATGTGTGCATATATGTGTGTTTTGCACGTAAAAATATTAACTCATAGATCAGTGCTGGTTATGGTGGGTTTTCACTCAGTTGCTGAGCTTGCTTCTGGTTAGTGTACTAATAGAATACCACTGCACTACAGAGGTTAAAGAACTCTTTAATAAGCACATTTTTTAGACCTTTTGTTGCTACACTTTTGGATGCAAATTGGCTTTGGCAGTCAGATGCTTCTTAAGAGTTCCAAAGGGCTTGGATTTACTTCCTCCTTGTGCTTTGGCTCCCGTTACTAGCTGACTCAGCCAGAGGGTCTCATCAGTAGTATTCCAATGTCCAGGCACGTGCGTCAGAAGTGTCTCAGCAGTTCAGCAGCAGCAGTGACTTCCATGTCTTGGGATGTCAACGGTTCCAGAGAGGGTCTCTCAATTCACAGTTGTTCTCCTGATTCCAAATCTAATCAGGAAAGTTTGGCAGTTGCATTAATTGGAACAACGCAGTTTTACTAACAAATGAATGCTAAAATTTCACTATCTTACACTTGATTTCTTCTTCTTATAATAGTGCAACGCCAACGTTTCTAGTTAGCAAATGCATTCCATCCATTTTCTGCCATCTTCTGTGTCAACCTGCAGAAAGAGAATGAGAGTATAGAAAAAGCATATATACCTTTTAAAATCCCTGGCCTAGAAACAGTGCATATCACAACTAAGCAAACGAAATTGTATGTAATTTTTATCTTTGTAGGCATTTGTCTCAGGGGCTTTTTTCTCCTTCAAGTTGAAAGTAAAAGTAGAGATGCGTGATCCACCATTTATGCTTTTCAAAAGTTGGAAGCAAATCTGTCTCCTAGACCTTTTCCCTCTCTCAGCCACTTGTGATAATGACAGTAGGATTACCTTACTGTGGCAATCTTACTGTGTGTCACTGAAGATTTCCAGTGCCTTTTCTTGTTTGGCATTTCATAGCACAAATAAATTTCTCTCACAAACACAGTTTTGTGGCAGTGAAATCTCTGTGGTGTGAATAAAGGAAGAAATGAAATACAGTTTGCTCAGAATAGCTTAGAATCTACTGATGGAAGACTGCCAAATAAACTACCATCTCTGATAAAACTGGAGATATGTTCCATGAGAGAGAGCACAGGAGACTTTAGTGACAGAAGCTAAGTCAGATTTGGGGTGGGTGGGGTGGGGTGATGAAAAAGGTAAGAAGGCTTTCCAGAGAAGTGAGTCTTGAGAGGATTGATGGTGATAAGTCCATGACAGGAAGGATGGAGAACTGGTGAGATGTGAGAACATGGTATCTGAGAAACTGACAGAATATGAACAGGTTGAGCACAAAGTGCAAGCAGAAAATGTAGAGGAGAAAGAAACTAAAGGAGACAGCAGGAACCCAATCTTGTAGGTCCTGATACTTTATGGAAGGACTCACTGTGCTAACCTGATGAGGTTAGTGATGCATCAAAGACTTTAAACAGGAGATATATATGGCACATATACATGTACATACATATATGTATGCATATGTATGTATATATTTATATATATGTGTATAGATATACGTGTATATATATGTGTATATATATATCTTAGTTTTTTATACACATAGTTTTATAGTTTTCTATACACATATTTATATATATATGTGTATAGATACACGTGTATATATACATATATATATATATATCTTAGTTTACTTGCTGCAGATGGAAGAGGCAACAATTATGGCAGCACAAAATGAAGGGGAAAATATAACAGACTGTGTGTCCTTGCTTCCTATCTGAAGAATAAGTACATATTGAAACTAAGAGGGAAAAGACTAATGATGAGTTTGAAGCCATCTGGAGAAAAGAGAACATATTCTTGCGTACTTAAAGAGATAGAACACAGGTTGTAAGAAAAAAAATAGGCTTGAGGGGAAATAATTGAGATTGCTAGAAAATGAAGTTTGAAAGAGAAAAGTGCAGAAAACAGAATAAAAGCCTAAAGCAAGAAGAAAAAATTGTTTACTGAGAGATGGATATGAAGCAGGAAATAAATGACAATCTTAAAGTGAAAAACCGGCCCTTAGTTGAGTCAAGGAAGAAAGGATAGAAAAGCCTTTATCAATTCATGTGGAATCATGGTTTTTTCTTTTACCTTTTCTTTCATTCTGTAATATGTGAGGCAATCTAGTTAGAATAAACATGTTTGTTACAACCAGTATAATTTTCTTACAAACAAAAATGTTTCTTTCAACATGTTAAATGCACTACAAAACACTGAACTGTGTCATAAAGATCCACATGTACTTTGTTGTGTGACACTTGGTAATGGCCAAAATCCTAAAATGATTTACTTCTGATGAGGAGCTGTGAGTTTAAAGCTCATTTGAAACTAAATTGTTTAGTCATTTCATTGGAAACAGAGCGATTTTCAATGAGACTGTTAATGTCTTCTGATTTGATCCAGTTAAGAATCCTGTATCTTCCAAAGGCATTGTGAGTAGTATAACATGGACACAAGAGGACATCAGTAGGAGGAACAAAGGCTTGTCCCAGTTGCTGAGTGGGATGAAGGGTCTAAAGAGTGTCCAAATTCTCTCTCTGCTCAGATTGTCAATGCTTGAAATTTTATTCTGAGAAACACGTTTTGCTTTTGACTTTTTTTTTTTTTTTTAAATCCAGGGACACTTAAACACTGAGGCACATCCCCAGGCCTTTTAAAAATATTTTATTTAGAGATAGGGTCTCACTGAGTTGCTTAGGGCCTCTCTAAATTGCTGAGGTTCACTTTGAACTCATGACCCTCCTGCCTCAGCCTCCTGAGCTGCTGGTATTACAGGCATGCGCCACTGTGACTGGCATGTTTTCTTTTTTGGTAGGAGATAGGGAACCAAGCAAATATTTTTCGATCCTAGTTGACGTTTTTAAAGTCCAAATATCTATTTATGAAGTTAAGTTTCTTTGTTTGTTAACTCCTGTATTAAATTTTATGAAAGCATGAAATTATGAAGCTATAAATAAGCTTCAATGTCTGAATTCATCTATCTTTCTCTAGGTAGCTTAGATAACACATCCAAATTCACAAATACACATGCAGAAGTAGCTCAGTGTATATGTATTCTGCCTGGGTGCTTGTGCTTAGTGATGTTGAATTTTATTTAGTGTTTTCCTGAGAATGAAAGTCCAAGGTCCTGAGTCCTGTGCTTCATGTGGGGACAGAAAGGACAGAATGGGAAAAAATAGAAGGCAGGGGTAGACAGGGAGATCTCTTCCTTCTGTTTGAAGGCTTCCATTGCTCTGTGAACATATAGGGAGAAAGAGTGGCATAAAGTCTACTCAGGTTTTAAGCTTTTTTCTCCCAATAGATAGCATTTACCATCTTTAACTTGGAATATTATTTATTTCAAAAGGGAGAAGCTAACTTGTTGGGAAGTTTTTGTTTCTGTGTGCCTCAAGCAACAAACTTTCTGCTGCAGGTTTGCAGAACTTGAAACAGGACTCAGGGAATGAAATTCAAATGTTTTTTTTGTTTTTTTTTTGTTTTTCTTTTCTTTTCCAGCTGTGTTCCTTGATTACAGAGTTGGCATTTGGAACTTTTAGTTTCTGAATGATCCTTATATAAACCAGTGACTAGAAAACCTGCAGTTTTTCCTTTGCCCTTTTAAAGTGCCCATTTCAATGCCTAGAAAACATTTCATTTGTCAGGGGTATCAATAATTTTCATGCTGTGAAAGTTGGCTGTCCTGGCTACTTGCACAAATAATGAACCACTTTCTTCTCAAAAGCTACATAAATAAGCTACTCATTATGTAAAAAGTGTGTTGAGTGGTTCTATATTAAACTCTGAAAGATTTAGAAAATAAAATGTACACCATTGTCAGCTTTTTGGTATGCCTTGTTGAAGTTAAGAAAAACATATTTTACTTTAATTTCTCTCCATTTTCCCCCAATTTCACTCATAAAAAAATAGTTGTAGTGCTTAGGGTAAGAAAAAAAATAAAGCATACCTTCAATGGACACCTAAGATATTTGTAAATAGTTTTAGCTATCTCCAATGCCCCGCCTCAGGGTAAGTCACTCAAGAGTGCCTGATTAACACTTTAGACAATTTGCAGATACAAATATCAAAAAGAGTCCTTTAAGGAGTTCTCATTCAAAGAAATAATTACTTAAAATTGGCTGTATATCTTTATGCTTCTTTAAGTCTAGGTACACATAAAGAATGTACATATATATACAATTTGCACAAATGGGACCAGGTCACATGTTTTGTCCTATAATTTGTATGTGGTCACAATAATATGCCATAGCATGAGTATATTTATGTTTCAGAAAAGAAAAACTTAATCTATCGTTGTTAATGAGTGTTTGTATCCATGATTATATTTAACTAGGTATCTGTTGCTGGATATTTAGGTTGTGTTCCAGTTTTTCATGATTATAACTGTTTGGTAACATACTTTGGTATCTGTATGCACATTTTTCACCAGTTACATGGTAATTGGTTCAATTGACTAACTATTCTTTTTTCCAGAATATTCAGCTAAAGGATTGGCACTTAGGGAGTTTTCCTTGTCTGATTTTAGACACTGCTTTTCAGTGGAGGATGCCCTTTCTCTGTCCTGTGGGAGGCTGCCTTAGTTGTCTACCAGGGACCTACTTATTTCACCTGGGCAGTGTAAGTGGATGACATTATCCTAGTTTGGTAATTGAGACAGTCTACCACAGCTAAGATTGCTAACTCAAGAATTCTTTCCTTCAGTGAATTCCCAGGTCATTTGCATCTGGTTGCAATGAACTCAGATGCCCTGCTACGGGAGAGCAGCCTGCTTGGCTCTTTGGCCAGTTCGGACAGTGCACTCACCTAGTTACATATCTGTGTGTACACAGAATGTTAAGTGCACATTTTTCTGACTTGTCTTCCTTGAGTAATCAGGGTAACCAAGCTGTACTAGCAATTCGTAGCCACATCCCCTATAAAGAGGATTCTTGTATGTGGTCCCTGTCACAAGAAGATGCAATTTAGTTTTGGTGAGTAAATGTTCTTAAATTAGTTTTCTTTGCCTGAGGCTTAGTCAAAGATGGGATGGAATCTACATTTTCAGTCTCAACTGACACAATTCACATACCAATCTTCTACTCCATTCAATCCCCAGACTTCACAGCTGCAATGCTTGAGCCTAGACATGTCTACCTTCATGCCATTTTTCTTCTAAAATGTCCTTCTCATTTCTTTTACTCATACTAATTCTAAACCTGTTCATTCTTTGGAGCTCAGCTCAGATGACATTTCCTCTGAAAGTCTTTCTAACCAGGTCCTTCTCTGGACACTCTCCTTTTAGTTGTATTGTTTTTACTACTTATTTAAAAATTTAGATAAAGTGCTGTGTGTGTGTGTGTGTGTGTGTGTGTAGACATCTCACACACACACACACGCTCCCTGGACAGCACTTCTGTTCTAGAGCAGTGACAGAGGGGGAAAGTCTCGTACCCATCATTTCATCACTACTTCTCCAACTAACACTTATTGAAGCACTCAGATTGGACTAACCTGACTCTCCACTGAACATCTGAAGGATATATATATATATATATAATTCATTGGTTGTGGATTCTGAACCTAGAAAGTTCTTCAGACTTGGTGGTTGAGTTATATTTTGTGAGAGTTGTAGCAAATGCATCAATGAATGTGAGAAGAGCCAAGATGGAGGAGCATGCGGATGGCACCCACTTCCTCCGCCATGCGTACACACACACACACACACACACACACACACAGGTTCTCTACTTTCCAGATTGCAGTGGGTTTTGCTTGCCTTGGATCCATGAGGGGTTCCTACTTTCACATACATTACTGTTTACTTAAAAGAGCTTTGATGACTTTTTACTCCTCAAAGTCAAACAACTGAGACCTTCTCTGTGTTGAAGAAATATTCCTAAGCGTCCGTAAGTGGGGTCTTCATCTACTGCTCTTCAGCTTTGTGTCCCCTGCTTAGCCTTCCCTTCAATGCCATAGAGCATGGCCTCATTGCTGGGTGGACCCCCTTCCTCCTCCTCTAGATTCCACAGTGAGGCACACCCATGTCTGTTTAAGCACAGCCTTAAGGCACACTAAGAAACTGTCACTTTCTCCTTGTTCCTTAACAACACTTCCTACCACTGTCCTTTTAGTGTACTCTGATGTCACTGGCACTGCTAGTATATATTTTAATATGTGTTCAATTTTTCTATGCAGTTTCTAAGCCTCCCTGGAGAATGGATTAGGTGTAACGTTTCTTTACAACCTCTCCTTTACTGTATAACACAGGCTGTTGATATAATCGGAGATCCTCAAATATTAATACTTAAAATTGGATTTTTATTTCATTTGGATTTATGGCCTTCAGGCAGTTTCCCAGGTTGTAGGCTTTTGCAGATCAAGTTTAGTCTATCCATCTATTTATCTATCTATATCCATTCTTTAATTTATCCTTTGTTTAATGTATGCACTTAAATGTAAGATGGTTAATATAGTTAGATTCCCATGAACTAATAATGAAAACAGAAACAAATGCCATTCTGACAATGTGAGTGGAAGTGTTCTCATGTACATTCTAATTGGCATTCACACATTCGTTTGTTCTCAGAACAGTCAAACAATGTCTGCTTGGTTACTATCCCTACTTTACAAATGGGATACTAAGGCAATGAAAGATTCAACACTTGCCCAAATAAATATTTCAGCCCTTGCAATCTGGTTCCAAGTATCTGCATTTATCTGTACATGAATTGCTTCTCAGCTAGCTGGTGACATTTCAGGGACTCTGAGCTCTTTTGATTCAACTGTTGGCACTATCAGTTATGACCTGAGGAGACAGGAGTTTAAGTAGCATGAACTTCAAACTGTGTTGGAGAAAGGGGAGAGAACATGAACAAGTGTTTTTGTTTTGTTTTGCTTTTAAAGATTCCAGCAAAGAGGCAGCTCCATTACCACCTGCGTGAGGGAGTCTCTTTGCACATAGTAGTAAGAGCATATAAATCTGTATGAGAAATATACCAACACTATCCTAAATACAAAACAATACTTCGAAACTGTTCTAGTTATTAAAACTGCAGATAAAATATCCCATATGAGTGACTCCAAATATAGACATCATGTTTGTATGCCATGTTCAGCTTTTAAAAATCATTCAGAGTAGGCTTCATTGCAGGATGTGGAATCACACATTTGGAAAGTGTTTTCTTTCTGTTGATCTCCAATGGACAAGCATGGGGTATGACCATGGACAAGTCACACCTGCTATAATCTAGTATCTTCTTAAATGAGATTGAATGATTCAGAGCTTCTTTAAATAAGAATGTTTAGGGGCTGGGGAGATAGCTCAGTCGGTAGAGTGCTTGCCTTGCAAGCACAAAGCCCTGAGTTCAATCTCCAGCACCACAAAAAAAAAGAAAAAATGTTTAGGGTTACTGAATGTTAAATTTCTGAATTGAAAGTGTCTAGTAGGAATATTCAAAGTTAGAGATGGGAAAAAAAGTCACAACAGCAGATTCTTTTTGCCTTCTATCTCCCTTTGCAGGATCTTAGGGTAGATAAGATGCACTTTCTACAAAGTCAATAACTTCAAATCCAAATTTCTTCTAAAATTAAAAGAATTTGACTGAGATGTATATTTTAGGTGCAAAGAATATTGACACTGTATAATGAACTCTTTGATTTCCCACTGATTTCTATTACACTCTAGAATTAACTCTTACATGTTTATGGGAGCAACTAAGGCTCAGATACAATTACTTCTGGGATGGTTTTGGGAACTCTTTCTAGTCATTGATTCCTGCAGGAATTATGTGTATTTAAATAGTAACACTGCCTCTTTGACTAAAATGAGATCGGTACTTCCCACTTGAGATTTATATTGGCTCCATCTGGAGACATTTTTGGTCATCATAAGTAGGGGTAGAGTAGAGGAATGATGTGCTGTGAGCTTCAAGTGTGCAGAGGTGAGTGTTGCTGCTGGACCTTGCATCCTACCATGCACAGGACAGCTTCGACAATGAAGAACTATTTGGCTGCATATGTAAAAAGTGATGTACTTCAGAAAAGAAGCCTGGACTAAACAGTTCATAGAAAGCCCCTGGCTGGAGATAAAATAATGACACATGAACTCTTACTTTGGTTCACACACAATCTCATTTTGCAAAATCAGAAACCTGTATAATGACAACTGAATGTGCTTAGAGGATATATTGCTAAGAAGCTTTTCAAACTAGCAAGATAATTTAGGTGTAATGAGCCCTACTACCTTAATAAATATCTCCCCCAAAACTTTCTTTTAAAAATGTAAATTGAGCTATGAACCTTGTCTGCTTAGAATATTTTAATAGATTGCTCTCAGAGAAAAGGCAAACTCACTAAGTGGCCCACAAAACTTCACCTGACCTGGTTCTGGCGTGTTTTCTGGGCTTTTCCTAGACTCCTGGTGTGCTCTCTCCATTCTAGCCTTTTTGGTGCTTAAATGCACAGAGCTTTTCGCAGCTTGGGGCCCTCACCCAGTCTTCCTTTATTCTCTCTGCTTAGAACATTTCTTCTCAGTCAGGATGACAGCAGGAGATAGAAATGTGTTAGACAGGGTTAAGCACCTCACCTCATCAGGAGTTTACAAAGGGAGTAGACAGCTTGTGACCAGTGACTCCAGTGGAGCCTGAAGGTCTGCACCTGAAACCCTAATCCAGTCAGCGCCTGAGGCCAAGTGGCAAGTGATCAACATCCTGCTTGAACAGGAGGTGTATGAACACCAGGTGTCCTCATGAAACGGGACTCAAAACCCACTTCTTTAAAATCTCTAGCATATGCTCTTCTAGCTCACCTCACTCCCCTCTAACCTTTTCGTATAAACCCCTAGACAATGGACACCCATCACCAACCCTCTCCTGGGACCCCTCCTGCGGGGGGAGCTATGCTTTCTTTCTCTTGCTTCCATAAATCCCATTACTTTGCTCTCACCCTTCGTGTCCGTGAATCACATTCTTTGAATTCATGAAACAGAACAAACAGATTCTCCCTGTCTCAACAAGATCCTCTGTGTACCTACTTACCCCTGACTCTAATGTTGACTTCTCTGCAAATATTTTGTTACAATTTTCACCTAATCCACATTAGGTTCTGTAACTCATGAGGGGGCAGAGTGGACGACTTGTATTTTTTACCTTACCAGAAAGAACTTATTGCCTAGTTTCATAATTATTGGGATGGCAAAGGTAAGATATATTTTATTGTGGTAAGAACAGATAACATGAAAGTTATTCTCTTTACAAATTCTTAAACATGCAGTACGATATTGTTAACGATGAGCACAATGTTGTACAGCAGAACTCAATAACTTTTTCTGACTATACTTTTTATGCTAATCATCCCCAGCATCTTATCTTAATGTCTTCACAGAGTAGGTCTTCCATATACATATATATACACACAAACACACACACACATATATACATATGCATATATATATATTTATTTATATATACATATATATGGAATATATATATATGGGAATAAATAAAATAAATATAAAGTGTCTTTAGTCTTCATAACCATGTAGAAGAGAATGCCTACATACTTCTTTCTCTCAGTACCCCAACTGTAACCATAATATACTCCAGTTTCTAGGACTGAAATTCCTAGATGTCTTCAATAGGATTCTGTCCTTTTTCTGAGAAGAAAAAACATAATTTTCCGAAAACATTTGTTCACTACTGTAAGCTGTGGGACTTAGGTGTGAGGCTTCTGCTTCTGTCTTGAGGTGCAACTGCCCCTAACTATAGATGTTGCTCTTTCTGGATCAGCAAGGAGAAAAAGGGGGTAAATCAATTCCTTTCCAAAATTTAGGATTAAAATAGCTGAGCACTTCTGCTTGAAGTATGGACTGGGTTGAAATAAAAGTATCCTTAAATTGTGTTAGCCAACTTTTCATTGCTGTGGTCAAAACACCTTGAAGCAAACAACTTGGAAGATGAAAAGTTTATTTTGGCTCATGGTTTCAGGGAGAGGGAAGAGAGACAGAGGCACAAAGGCAAACACATATCAGGGAGAAGATACATCCTCCAGGGGGTGACTCGAGTGACCTACGTCCTCCAGTCAGGTCCTACTTCCTTGTAGCCCTTTCAGCTGTCAATGGATGAATTTAGAATCCTAATGATTCAAGTATTTCCTAAAAGTCCCACTTCTAACCACGTGAGTCTTTGGGAGACATTCCAGATCCAAACAATAACATAAATGTACACACTTCAACTGACCTTTAATAGAAGATTCTTTGAGAACCAGAGTCCATATAAATTTAATGTTTTAATTACAAAGGCTAAAAAAGAGCTTAGGATTTCCAAAAATTGTCTAGTCAATGTGCTTCTGTTTTGGAGCACATAGAGCTTTATTAACACACATATGTGGATAAATCTGTTTAGTATCACAATTGTCTGGTGGCTGGTTACCTGGTCTGCCATTACCATCTATCATCAGCACACCATTTTCTTTCTGTTTTGAAGAACTGCAGCTGACCTGGTACACTTAGTTCTTTTGAATAAAATGATAAAGATGTTTTCATTTTTTTTTTATCTCTCTGAATGCCTGACCTACATTTTATCTTTTTGTTATGATGAAAAAGTACATTTTATTCTACTTATGATTTATTTCAAGGGGAGATTATGTTTCTGGGTATAGATAAATTTTGATCTTCACTTCTTATTGGGTCAAGGTTGTCTACAGATAATGAAATATATTCCACGATGGACATCATTTAAATATTTCACTCCAAATGTAGTTTAGTTTTATAAAACAAATAAACTAAATCATTGAGAGATAAAAAGAATGTTTAGTTCTGTTCCAGGGAGGCAGACCCAGACACCCAGACCCAGCCCAGTGCCACTGCTCAAGACTTCTGCTTCTGGCATCCCAGCCCAGAGAACCAGGCCCAAGCCAGCTGGCCCCAGCCTGAGATCTAGCGCCTGTGCTGTAGTTGACCATCTGTCAACACCTGGAGGCGCCTCTGCCCACTAGGCAGGGATTATACCCCACCTGGAGGCCACCATCCCTAGAGAGGCAGCACACTTCTTGGGTCACTGCATTATCAAGTTCCTCCCAGACATCAGACTACTGAAGACTAGGAGGTTTGAACAGTACCGTATAGTTTTATTGTAGATTTTTTTTAGTAGTAGTGATATTATAATTATTCCTATTATACCTACTATTATTCCTACTTTTATTAATATTTTTCTCATCCTCTCTATTTTCCTCTTATTTTTCTGTCTCCTTGGATACTCTTTCTCCCTTTTCACATGGTAACAAATTTCTTTAAATTTCACTTTCACTACTCCTATGACATAGTACCTTTTAGACTCACTTCTTATCTCATTAACATTGTATACTGCACCCCCTCTCCATCCTCTTTTTGCACCATTAGAAATTATGGTCGTTATTCCAACCTATTGGCTAAGCTGTAGATAATAATAAAACTTATAATCTCTGTTTATTAAGACAATATGGTTAATATCTTAAAAGGGAATATTTGAATTAAGGATGCATATGGTTTGTATGGTGTGCTGCTAATATTGATATATCACTTCAAGGTGAGGTATTGGAAACCTGCAGGGACACTATAAGGCTATAGAGGGGAATCTGAAATACCTCATATTTGCACTCCTAGAGGGGAAGATACATGAACGATATGAGAAAACAAGGGAAGAAAGTGTCCCAAACAAACCTAGATGCTACATCAATAAAATCCAATGACAGCATAGCAGAAGAGATGTCTGAAAGGGAGTTCAGAATGTTCACAATTAAAAAGATCAGAGAAGCAAACTAGATAAGAGAGTAAATGCAGGCATTGAATGATCACACCTATCAATAGTTAAAAGAGCAAATACAGGAAGCAAAATATCATTTCAATAAAGAGATAGAGATTTTGAAAAAAACCAAACAGAAATCCTTGAAATGAAGGAAACAATAAACCACATTTAAAACTCCATAGAAAACTTAACCAATAGGCTAGAACACCTGGAAGACAGAACCTCAGACAATGAAGATGAAATATTTAATCTTGAAAACAAAGTTGACCAAACAGAGAAGAAGGTAAGAAACCATGAACAGAACCTCCAAAAATTATGGGATATCATGAAAAGACCAAATTTAAGAAATACTGGGGTTGAGGAAGGCACAGAGATACAAACCAAAGGAATGGACAATCTATTCAATGAAATAATATCAGAAAATTTCCCAAATCGGAAGAATTAAATGGAAAATCAAATACAAGAGACTTGCAGGACACCAAATGTACAAAATTACAACAGATCCACACCAAGGCACATTATAATGAAAATACCTGGTATACAAAATAAGATAGAATTTTAGAGGCTATGAGAGAAAAAAATCAAATTACATTCAGGGGAAAACCAATACAGATATCAGCAGATTTCTCAACCTAAACCTTAAAAGCTAGAAGGGCCTGGAACAGCATTTTTCAAACCCTGAAAGAAAATGGATGCCAATCAAGAAACTTATGCTCAGCAAAACGTACCTTCAGATTTGACTAAGAAATAAAATCCTTCCTTGATAAACAAGTTAACAGAATTAACAAATAGAAAGTCAGCACTACAGAGCATTCTCAGCAAAATATTCCATAAGGAAGAAATGTAAAACAATTGATGTAAGTCAGCAAAGGGAGGAACTACCCTAAAAGAGTAGCCAAATAAAGGAGAAACCAAGTAAAGTTTAAAACCAAAAATAAGCCAAAATGACCAGGAATACAACTCATATCTCAATAATAACCCTGAATGTTAACGACCTGAACTCATCAATCAAAAGACATAGACTGGCAGATTGGATTAAAAAGAAAACCCCAAAAATATGCTGCCTTCAAGAGAATCATGTCATAGAAAAAGATATGCACAGACTAAAGGTGAAAGGATGGGAAAAAATATACCATGCACATGGACTCAGTAAAAAAGTGGGTGTATCCATCTTCATATCAGCTAAAGCAGACTTCAAACCAAAATTAGTTAGAAGGGATAAAGAAGGACATTTCATAGTGCTTAAGAGAAGCATAAGTCACCTAAACAATGAGCCACCTAAACAATGGCTCATCCATGTATGTCAAAGAAATACTTCACAGTTCCAGGAACCAAACAGACCAGAACACAATCATACTAGGTGACTTTAACACACCTCTCTGACCACTGGACAGATCTTCCAATCAAAAATTGAACAGAGAAACCATAGATCTCAATAACAATCAATCATTTAGACTTGATGTATATTGAATATTTCATCCATCAACGAGTGAATACACTTTCTTCTCAGCAGTACGTGGATCTTTCTCTAAATTAGACCATATGTTATGCCACAAAGTTACTCTTAGCAAATACAAAAGGATAGAGATACTACCTTGTATTCTATCACATCTTATGGAATGAGATTAGAAATCAATGACAAAATAAAAAATAGGAACTACTCCAACACCTGGAGATTAAATAATACACTATTGAATAATGCATGGATAACAGAAGACAACAGGGGGGAATAAAAAAATTCTTAGAGGTAAACAAGAATAAAAATACAACATATCAAAATCTCTGAGACACTATGAAAGTAGTACTAAGAGGAAAATTCATTGCATGGAGTACATTCAATAAAAGCATTCAATTACAGTCAAAGCCCTAGAAAAAGAAGAGCAGATCAACACCAAAAATAGTAGAAGACAGGAAATAGTTAAAATCAGAGCTGAAATCAATGAAATTGAAACAAAAGTAACAATCAAAAAAATTGACAAGATAAAAAGTTGGTTCTTTGAAAACAGAAGCAAAATTAATAAATCTTTAGCCACACTAATGAAGAGGAGAGAGAAAACTCAAATTACTAAAATTTGTGATGAAAAAGGAAATATCACGACAGACACCATTGAAATACAAAACAATTAGAAACTATTTTGAAAATCTATACTCCAACAAAAAAGAAAATCTCAAAGACATCAACAGATTTCTAGAGACATATGATCTACCCAAAATGAATCATGATGACTTACACAATTTAAATACATCAGTTTCAAGTGATGAAATAGAAGAAGTCATCAAAAGCCTATTAACAAAGAAAAGTCCAGGGTCAGATGAATTCTCAGCCAAATTCTACAAGAGCTTTAAAAAAGAGCTCATTCCAATACTCCTCAAAGTATTCCATGAAATAGAAGAGGAGGGGACCCTTCCAAACTCATCCTACGAAGCTAATATCACCCTGATACCAAAACCAGACAAAGACACAACAAAAAAAGAAAATTTCAGACCAATATCCTTAATGAACATAGATGCAAAATTTCTTAACAAAATTTTAGAAAATCTCATACAAAAACATATTAAAAAATAGTGCACTATGATCAAGTGGGTTTCATCCCAGGGATGCAAAGTTGGTTCAACATCTGGAAAACAATAAATGTAATTCACCATATCAACAGACTTAAAGTTAAGAATTACATGATTATTTCAACAGATGCAGAAAAAGCATTTGATAAAATACAGCACACCTTCATGCTCAAAATACTAGAAAAATTAGGGATAGTAGGAACATTCCTCAACATTGTAAAGGCTATCTATGATAAGCCTATGGCCAACATCATTCTAAATGGATAAAAACTGAAAGCATTCCCCTAAAACCTGGAACAAGGCGGGGATGCCCTTTTTTACCACTTCTATTCAACATCATCCTTGAAACTCTAGCCAGAGCAATTAGACAGATCAAAGAAATTAAAGGATATGAATAGGAAAAGAAGAACTCAAACTATCCCTACTTGCGAATGACATGGTTCTATATATATATATAAATATTTATATATATATATAAATGATTCTATATTTAGAGGAGTTGAAAAATTCCACCAGAAAACTTCTAAAACTCATAAGTGAATTCAGTAAAGTAGCAGGATATAAAATCAATGCTCATAAATCTAATGCAGTTTTATACATAAGTTATGAATCTTGTGAAAGAGAAATTAGGAAAATTACCCCATTCACAATAGCCTCAAAAAAATAAAATACTTGGGAATCAATCTCACAAAAGAGGTGAAAGACCTCTACAAAGAGAACTACAGAACACTAAAGAAAGAAATTAAAGAAAAACTTAGAAGATGGCAAGATCTCCCATATTCTTGGATAGGCAGAATTAATATTGTCAAAATGGCCATACCACCAAAAGTGCTATACAGATTCAATGCAATTCCAATTAAAATTCCAATGATGTACCTCATAGAAATGGAGAAAGAAAATATGAAATTCATTTGGAAGAATAAGAATTCCAGAATAGCTAAATCGATCTTTAACAGGAAGGGTGAAGCAGGGGATATCACAATAACAGATCTTCAACTATTCTATAGAGCAATAGTAACAAAAATGGCATGGTATTGGCACCAAAATAGATAGGTAGATCAATGGTACAGAATGGAGGACAAAGACACAAACCCAAATAAATACAGTTTTCTCATACTAGACAAAGGTGCCAAAAACATACAATGGAGGAAAGACAGCCTGTTCAGCAAGTGGTGCTAGGCAAAGTGGAAATCCATATGCAGCAGAATGAAATTAAACCCCTATCTCTTACTTTGCACAAAACTCAACTCAAAATGGATCAAGGACCTTGAATCAGACCAGAGACCCTGCACCTCATAGAAGAAAAAGTAGGTTCAAATCTTCATCATGTCTGCTTAGGACCAGACTTCCTTAACATGACTCCCAAAGCACAAGAAATAAAAGCAAGAATCAATAATTGGGATAGATTCAAACTAAATAGCTTTCTCTCAGCAAAGGATACTAACAGCAATGTGAAGGGAGAGCCTACAGAGTGGGAGAAAATCTTTGCTACACATACTTCAGATAGAGCACTAATCTCCAGAATCTATAAAGAACTCAAAAAACTTTACACCAAGAATATAAATAACCCATTCAATAAATGGGCTAAGGAAATGAGGAGACACTTCACAGAAGAAGATCTACAAGCAATCAACAGATACATGAAAGAATGTTCAAGATCTCTAATAATAAGAGAAATACAAATCAAAACTACGCTAAGATTCCATCTCACCCCAATTAGAATGACTATTATCATGAATACAAGCCACAACAGGTTTTGGCGAGGATATGGGGAAAAAGGTACACTCATACATTGCTGGTAGGGCTGCAAATTAGTGCAGCCACTCTGGAAAGCAGTGTGGAGATTCCTCAGAAAGCTTGGAATGGAACCACCATTTGACCCAGCTATCCCACTCATTGGCCTATATCCAAAGGACTTAAAGTCAGCATATTACAGAGATACAGCCACATCAATGTTCATAGCTGCTCAATTCACAATAGTTAGCTTGTGGAACCAACCTAGATGCCCCTCAATTGATAAATGGATAAAGAAACTTTGGTATATATATACAATGGAATATTATTCAGTAATAAAGAATAAAAGTGTGGCATTTGCAGGCAAATGGATGAAACTGGAGAATATCATGCTAAGTGAGATAAGCCAATCCCAAAAACCAAAGGCTGAATGATAAGCAGATGATGATACATAACAGAGGATGGGAGAGAGGCAAGAATAGAGGAAAGATTGGTTGTATAGAGGAAAAAGAGGGGTTGGAGGGAGTGGGGGATAGGAAAAATAACTTAATGAGGCAAACATCATTATCCTAGGTTCATGTATGATTACACAAATGATGCTACTCTACTTTGTGTACAGAGAAACAACAGTTGTACCCCATTTGTGTACAATGAATCAAAACAAATTTTTATAAAAGAATTTTTAGCACTATATGTGTGTGTGTGTATATACAGATATACATAAATGTATGTGTTTATTTTGTTTTTCAAGGTTAGAGATAAGGTTGTTTCAGTACCTTTGGTTCTCCAACTCAAGAAGTTAGAAATAGTCATTGTACATGAAAAAAGAAACACTAATTTGAGGTTATTTTCAAATTTGAGCTCAAGTTAGAATGTTTCTGCTTCATTTTGGTTCAGGTCTTAAACATGGAAAATTTGTGTGCCAACCAGATCATGTGATACAAACATTGATTATTTTCTGGTGAATAAACGCACTCATGTCTGATTTTAATACATTTTCCATTTTGATGATAAATTTTTCTAGACTTATCAAAATAAATTTAGAGGGTAACGTTTCACTGGTCAACTAATTATTCAAATCATGGCATAAATTAGCAAATGTGTTTTTTCTCATCAGCATCAGAAACATCATCATTTTGAATGTTACTGTTGTCAACACAACTGCTATCATCACCATGGCCACCTAAATTTATTTTTCTTCCTTCTCTTCTTACTCCTAAAGGGCACAAAAATTGGATTATCAAAATTTATGAAAGGGGCTGGGGATGTAGCTCAGTGGGGGAGTCCTTGCCTGGCACATGTGAGGCACTGGGTTGGATCCTCAGCACTGCATAAAAATAAGTAAATAAAATAAAGATTAAAACACAATTTGCCAAAGGAATATCTTATTCAACATTGTCCTTGAAACTGTAGCCAGAGGAATTAGACAAACCAAAGAAATTAAAGGAATATGAATAGGAAAAGAAGAACTCAAACTATCCCTGTTTGCTGATGACATGATTATATATTTAGAGGAACCAGGAAATTCCACCACAAAACTTTTAGAACTCATAAGTGAATTCAGTAAAGTAGCAGGATATAAAATCAATGCTCACAAATCCAATGCATTTTTATACATAAGTGATGAATCTTCAGAAAGAGAAATTAGGAAAAATACCCCATTCACAATAGCCTCGAAAAAAATAAAATACTTAGGAATCAAACTCACAAAAGAGATGAAAGACCTCTACAAAGAGAACTACAGAACACTAAAGAAAGAAATTAAAGAAAACCTTAGAACATGGAAAGATCTCCCGTGTTCTTGGCAAGGCAGAATTAATATTGTCAAAATGGCCATACTACCTAAAGTGCTATACAGATTCAATGCAATTCCAATTAAAATCCCAATGATGTACCTTACAGAAATAGAGCAAGCAATTATGAAATTCATCTGGAAGAATAAGAAACCCAGAATAGCTAAAGCAATCCTTAGCAGAAAGAGCGAAGCAGGGATTATCGCAATACCATATCTTCAACTCTACTACAAAGCAATAGTAACAAAAACGGAATGGTATTGGTACCAAAATAGACAGATAGATCAATGGTACAGAATAGAGGACACGGATACAAACCCAAATAAATACAATTTTCTCATATAAACAAAGGTGCCAAAAATATGCAATGGAGAAAAGATAGCCTCTTCAACAAATGGTGCTGGGAAAACTGGAAATCCATATGCAACAGAATGAAATTAAAACCCTATCTCTCACCCTGCACAAAACTCAACTCAAAATGGATCAAGGACCTTGGAATCAGACCAGAGACCCTTCATCTTATAGAAGAAAAAGTAGGTCCAAATCTTCAACATGTCGACTTAGGATCAGACTTCCTTAACAGGACTCCCATAGCACAAGAAATAAAAGCAAGAATCAACAACTGGGATAGATTCAAACTAAAAAACTTTCTCTCAGCAAAGGATACTATCAATAATGTGAAGAGAGAGTCTACAAAGTGGGAGAAAATGTTTGCCACTCATACTTCAGATAGAGCACTAATTTCCAGAATCTATAAAGAACTCAAAAAACTCTACACCAAGAATACAAATAATCCAATCAACAAATGGGCTAAGGAAATGAACAGAGACTTCACAGAAGAAGATCTACAAGCAATCGACAGATATATGAAAAAATGTTTAACATCTCTAGTAATAAGAGAAATGCATATCACAACTACCCTAAGATTCCATCTCACCCCAATTAGAATGGCTATTATCAAGAACACAAGCAACAATAGGTTTTGACGAGAATGTGGGGAGAAAGGTACACTCATACATTGCTGGTGGGTTTGCAAATTAGCGCAGCCACTCTGGAAAGCAGTATGGAGATTCCTCAGAAAGCTTGGAATGGAACCACCATTTGACTCAGTTATCCCACTCCTTAGCCTATATCCAAAGGACTTAAAATCAGCATACTACAGAGTTACAGCCATATCAGTGTTCATAGCTGCTCAATTCACAATAGCCAGATTGTGGAACCAACCTTGATGAATGGATAAAGAAACTGTGGCATATATATATATATACACAATGGAATATTACTCAGCCATAAGGAATGATAAAATTATGGCATTTGCAGGCAAATGGATGAAACTGGAGAATATCATGCTAAGTGAGATAAGCCAATCTCAAAAAACCAAAGGACAAATGATCTCACTGATATGTGGATGATGACACATAATGGGGGGTGGGAGTAGTTAGTGTTAGGGTTAGGGTTAGGTTTAGGGTTAGGGTTAGGGAGGGTGGCAAGAATGGAGGAAGGAAGAACTGTATGGAGGTAAAAGAGGTAAAAGAGGGGTGGGAGGGGTGTGGGGGAAGGGAAAAAATAACAGAATGAATCAAACAACATTACCCTATGTAATTTTATGATTACACAAATGGTATGCCTTTACTCCATGTACAAATAGAGAAACAACATGTATCCCATTTGTTTACAATGAAAAAAATCAATGTAAAAGGAAAAAATATTTACTTTCAACTGTAAGAAACAATTAATAGGGCTGGGGATATAGCTCAGTTTGTAGAGCACTTGCCTCACAAGAATAAGGCCCTGTGTTCAATCCCCAGCACTGTGGGGGAAAAAAAAAAAGGAAAAAGGAAACCGTTAACCAAGGTAATAAGGAGAGACTGAGCTGTTTAAATGTGACATTGTAAAATATTGGAAGAATTTCACCACTTTTTCCACAAAAAGAAATTCAAAATCTCTCTTAGCCTTTGTTTGATTCATGTTTCAGATATAATTTTGTATTGTTATTTGTCAAGAGCCTGCATTACTTGAGATAAGGCTCTGCCTCTCACTCCATGTTAAAATGGCTCCAGAATAGGCTAGCCTTCAGCTCATTTAAAGTTGTGTTTAAAAGATTGATTTTTGTTGTAAAGATTACTGTGATCTCAAAATAAACAGGAGATATAATATATGACTAATTAAAGTTTTAAGATTATAAAAATAATTTTTCTCAGCTCATAGCTATAACACAAATTTAGAATGTTTTTTACTCTGTTAATTTCATTTTGCATTTCTGTGTAAACTTTATAACCATTGCCTTTAGTGTTTTGCAGAAGTACTGCTTCTAATAAAACAACTTGAGTTAATTTGAGATAATAAGCCATCACCTATAGGACAGATAGTATATAATCCTGACTTCCAGTACTAATACTGACCCCAATGAAATTAAAGGAGTAACTATATAATGAAGTTATAACCTGTTACTTCCACATTAAGACTGGTGAAACTGGCCTGCTGGATGTTTAAGGCCAAAAACTTAGAGACCAATGTCAAGGAATAAAAGGTCCAAGGAAAAAGCAACCAACATTTGACCTTTGCCCTCTAAGGTTAGATAGGACCCAGAGAATGACAGGACCAGGCCCTCTGGGCTCTGCAACTCTGGTGAGTCACCCTATCTGCAGATCAGGGAGATAGCAAGGACCCTGAAGAACAGGAAGCCAACCAGGGTGCATTCTGCAAAGAGGAGGGTCATTGGAGAGGGAAATATTTCTGATGCTTCCAAGAGAAGCCACATATGGTCAGCAGGACCATGACCCATCCTGGTGGATAACATCACTGGTAGAAGAAAGCTAAAGGAGCTACATTCCCATGAGTGATTTCTTAGGAATCTCAGCTGACTCTCTTTTTTTGGTACCAGGGATTGAAAGTGGGGGTGCTTAACAACCGAGTCACGTCCCCAACCCTTTTTGATATTTTATTAGAGATAGGGTCTTGCTGAGTTGCTTAGGACCTCACTAAGTTGCTGAGGCTGGCTTTGACCTCCTAATTCTCCTGCCTCAGCCTCCAGTCTTGGGGATTAAAGGCATGCACCACTGTGCCCAGTTTTAGCAGACTCATAAGAGTAGCTAGGAACAAGGTGAGTTTTGACCAACTTTGTCTTAAATACCTGGCAGGAGATTATAGAGTAAGCACAGTCCAGAGGAAAAACAATGTCTTAAAAATTTTTGTAATTTGTCTTAATTAGTTATACATGACAGTAGAATGCACTTTGATACATCATATATAATGGAGTATAATTTCTCACTCTTCTGATTATACATGATATAAAATCCCACCAATATATAGTTGTATATGTACATAGGATAATAATGTCTGATTCATTCCACTATCCTTTCTATACTTCCTCCCCTCCCTTACTCCCCTCTACCTAATCTAAAGAAATGCTATTCTTCCCTAGACAACCCTGCCCTTGTTATGAATTAGCATCTGCATATCAGAGAAAACCTTTGACCTTTGTATTTTTTGGGGGGGATTAGCTTATTTCACTTAGGATGATACTTTCCAGCTTCATCCATTTACCAGCAAATGCCATAATTTCATTTTTTAAGGCTGAGTAATTTTCCATCATATATATATGTATACATGTATATACACATATATATGATATATATGTTGATATGATACATATATGTGATATATAGAGACATATATATACATATATATGATATATAAATGATATATATATATCATATATATTTTAAAAATCCATTCATTTATCGAAGGGCACCTAGGTTGGTTCCATAGTTTAGCTATTGTAAGTTGAGCTTCTATAAACATTGGTGTGGCTACATCGCTGTAATATGATGATTTTAAGTCTGTTGGGTATAAACTGAGGAGTGGGATAGCTGGATCAAATGGTGGTTTTATTCCAAGTTTTCTGAGGAATCTCTATACTGCTTTCCATAATGGTTGCGTATCCAAAATGATTGCATTCCCATCAGTAATGTATGGGTGTACATTTTTACCCACATCCTCACCAACATTTATTGTGATTTGTATTATTGATAATTGCCATTCTGACTGGGGTGAGATGAAATCTTAGAGTTTCAATTTGCATTTCTTTAATCGCTAATGATGTTGAACATTTTTTCATATGTTTGTTGATTGATTGTATTTCTTTTTCTGTGAAGTGTCTGCTCAGTTCCTTAGCCCATTTCTTGTTTTGGTGTTAAGTTTTTGGAGTTCTTTATATATCCTGGAGATTAATGCTCTATCTTAGGTACATGTAGTAAGGATTTTCTCCCATTCTCTAGGCTCTCACTTCATGTTCTTGATTGTTTCCTTTGCTGAGAAGAGCTTTTTAGTTTGAATCCATCCCAGTTATTGATTCTTAATTTTACTTCTTGTGCTTTTGGAGTCTTGTTAAGGAAGTCATATCCTAAGTCAACATGGTGAAGATTTGGGCCTACGTTTTCTTCTATAAGGTACAGGGTCTCCGGTCTAGTGCCTAAATCTTTCATCCACTTTGTGTTGAGTTTTGTGTAGGGTGAGAGATAAGAGTTTAATTTCATTTTGTTACATGTGGATATCCAGTTTTCACAGCACCATTTATTGAATAGGTTGTCTTTTCTCCAGTAAATATTTTTGGCACCTTTGTCTAGTATGAGATAAGTATATTTATGTGGGTAAGTCTCTGTGTCTTCTATTCTGTACAATTGGCCTATGTGTCTGTTTTGGTGCCAATACCATGCTGTTTTTGTTGCTTAAGATGAACATTTGTGTCAGCCCTACCAAAACTAAATAAAGCTGGGGTCTGTAAAGGAAGGGTTCTTGTGTGGGAGTGCCTCATAATAATGATCACAAAGTACTCTAGAGTTGCAAGTTTGTCCTGAGTTAATTTGAGTCTAATCGCATAGAGCTACAAATCTTCCTAACCTCCTAGATTGATAAACTTGGTCTGTTTTACACTGACATGATTATGAGTTATTGTCTTTATGGTTTTCAGACAGGCTGAAATACTAATTGCTTTTATGCTAATTATTTACAAAAAAATTAATGCATTGCTGTCTTGTTTATTGTTGTCTCAGCATGATCCCTGCTGTATGTGTGCCTTGTCCAGTCACCTGCCATCTATACTGTGGACCTCTGGACTGCTCTGATGCTGATTGCCCTTGACTGCCCATACCCTGCCTGATAGAGAAAAAAGACTTTGGGTTATTTCCCCCAATTTTACCCTCTTTCAGTAGGAAGCAGCTTGGAGATGTCGTCACCCATTTTTCCATAGAAATGGAATGTAGAGATTGACAGTGGGGAAATGTAACAGTGGTCCACTTTATGCTTTGAATGTAGCCCTTGCTGCTCAGTCACTGTGACTTATTTTTAAAATGTATGTTTCTTTCTTTTCCTCTCCCTGTTCCTCCTAATCTCTCCCCCTTCCTAATCTCAGTGGAAACAGGATTCCCTTTCTTCCCCATATTAGGTAGATTTATCTGTGCTTGAGTACACACCCACCCTAAGAACAAACTAATCCAGACTTTAGGGATGATACCAGAAGAACTCTAACTAATTCTCCCAAATTAACAAGTGAATTACAACTCCAACAAAGAACACTTGGAGTGTAGCCCTTGAATCACCTCTTTAAAAGTCCCCTGTTCCTGCTGCAGGGCAGAATCACAGACAGCCTCTGGGACAGGAGTCCTCTGTATTTCTCCTTTGCTAGCAAAGCAACAAAAGTTCTTTCTCCGTTTTCTAAAAAAAAAAAAAAAAAAAAAGAAGAAGAAAGAAAGAAAGTTAAAAGTTAATAACAAAATATTGTTCTGTAAATCCATATATTCTACAAAAGTTTTTGAAAGACATTCCCTTAAATAGCGTATACTTAAGCTATATTAGTTTTCTTTTGCTGGTTTATTCATAACAAACTGTGGCTTGAAACATCACACTTTTTTATCTCACAGTTTCTGTGGGACAGGAGGCCAGGAACAGGTGAACTGGGTTTCCTGCTCAGGCTCTCCCAAGACCGGAATCAAGGTACTGGTGGGGCCATGATATCGTCAATTGCCCAGGGTCCTCTTCCAGACTTATTTGGGTTTTTGGCAGAATCCAGTTCCTTGCAACTGTGGTGCTGAGGTCCTGTTTCCTTACTGGTGGCCAGTTGGAAACTACTCTCAGCTCTTAGGGCTGTCACCTGCTGTTCCTTGCCATATGACTTTCTATAACATGCAAATTAATATTTATAAGGTCAACTAAAGAACCCTTCTCGGACTCAAATCTCTCTTCACAGGAGTGCAGTCTTTTATAAGGACTACATGATTAGGTCAGGCACACCCCAAATAATCCCTTTTGATTAAGCAAAATCCAACTGATGAGTAACTCAATCATGAAAGTGAAATTATATCACATTTACAAGTCTTATCCATACTCAGGGAAAAGAGATCCTATAGGCTGTATGTACCAAGGGGTGGGAAATTTGGGGGCCAACTTTTAATTCTGTCTACCACACTCTCAAATCTGCTTATTAATTTCTTTAGCTCTTTCCTATAGACTTGTGCTGTTTAATATGTCAGTCAGGATCCACATATGGCTATTTAATTAAAATGAAAATTAAGAATTTAGTTTCTTAGGCTCACTTCATGTGACTGTCATAGAAGTTGGTGCAATTATAGATTTCCATAATTGCAGAGAGTTGTGTTTGGGGTTAATGTGCTAATAATTGGTATAGATTACCATTTCCAAATAACCTGAATAAGACTTGTATTGTCTTAACAGATTAACTAAAAAGGAGAGTTTTAGACATTGTGCAGGCAGGCAAGAGGGGAGATATTTTTAAAGTATTTTAATATATGTTAAGCATGCCACAAAGGCAGTATTTTTTGGACTACTCATAGTTTAGCCTCAGGGATAGTTTTGTACTATAATCTGCCCCCTTTTTTATCTGCAACTTATTGCAATAATACAACATTTCCATCATTGCAGAACATGCTATTGAACAGTTTCAAAGAAGATCAAAATAAAAAAAAATTTAAAAAGTTAAACTTCAGCTAGAACAGAGCTATCTGATGATTTGATGGAACATTCTCTGGTGAAGGAAATGATTTATATCAGCATTACACAATATGGTAATCCCTAGCTAAATGTGGCTATTGTACACTTGAAATGTGGCTAGGGAGGAACTGAATTCTGAATTTTCTTTGGTTTTAATTATAAATAAATTAAATAGTTTAAAATTTTTAGTAGGTACATGTGACTAGTGGTTGTCATGTTGGACATCACAAATTTAGACTGTCACATATTTTCAATAATGGGAGTCCTGAATGAAGTTCAGGACTATTTTTCCATTGGTTCATAAATAAAATCTGGGAGCTTTTAGGTTGATGCTGGGAAGATGGTTGGACAGATTAAGAAGAGACAATGTGTTTCTTGTAACTTTTCATTATGTTTTAGACAATTTGGAAAGTCCAAGAAAAGAGGTTTAAGAGTAAAACTTTCTAGAGTTCAATCTTGTTTAGATTCAAGTTTGATTTTCATCTGTAGCAATTTGTCTGCCATTAGAATGCTACAGCTTTATTCAGCTGGAAGAAATTTTCTTGCAATGTTTTCTCCTCACATTGACTTGCTTTTTGCTTTGTTACATTTAATTATATCTCCCCTTAAGGCAGATGGGAGGGAAAACATGGAGTAAACATGTTCCACTTCAGAACTTGTTCTTCCCCAAAAGGTATAATTTGTAACTTAATAAACATAACCACATTGTGATTTAATTAACAAGTCACAGCAACAAACAAAATAGTAAATCTGTGATTTATTTTAATATGATGAAAATGGCAAGATCTCTTTTAGATGAGAATTTAAAGTGAAGCAAAATCAAATTTAGCTCAATGTTTCATCTCTAGATGTGCTGATGTACTGTCATGAAAGCACACATTCTCTATCTCCATGGAATAGACATCTATTTTTAGGGTTGAAATTTTCCAGTATGCTAATATGTTTAGGTCTCATTTCCAGATGCTCAGCTTCCCAGGAAGTAGATCACATGTTGAAACTTTATAGCATACACAGTGATAACTGTCCCTGTATTAACTGTATTAATGACCAAATGCAAAGTCTGTCAAAACATAGACAAAGTTTTAGTCAAATTTCATCATGGCTAGAGTTTGGCATTTCAGCTATGTAGATTTTTTTTTGGAAAATAAAATCCCTGAAATACTTTTACGTTTGTGGCAGAAATAAGGGGTGGTGGTGACTGCTCCCTTGTTTTTGCCTGTGGATCAGGATACCACAATGTGAAATGAAGTGTTGTGGCTGAATTTCTAGGAAAGGAGATTGCACAAAACTTGGTTCCATTTGTGCAGTACTGTAGAAGGACACTCTGGGGACTGGCTGTGATAGAATTACAAGTTATAGTTCCTGTCAGACCTACAAGGAAAATGAACAGAAACCCTGAACAGGTCTGTACTTCCCCTACTACCTGATAGCCAACATGTCCAACCATCATTCTTTCTGTGTTTTGCCATAATTTTCCCTTGAGCTACAGATTGATAAATGGGATTGGAGGATAGTCATGAATAATCTTTCTCAATAATTATTATTTTTTTTTTCTTGCAACCTCTACCACTCACTCTAGGTGTGAAGCTAAGGTGTACTGTTGTGGAAAATGAGAAGGGAAAGTAGCTGAGAACACTTTTAATCAACAGAAGGAGTTTACTTAAACTTCAGCAGATGCCTGGTTTGAAAGCAAGTTGTATCTGATTTGTAGGAACCAGAAACTAGAGAGAAAGATGATTTTAGATTTGACTTATCTTGCTAGAGTTTTCTTTTCTTTTTTTTCAAGAAAACAAAAAAAAAAATCAAAATTATTTTATTCTCCTCTTTCATTGATTCAGATATTTGTTGATCACCTCATATTTGCCCCAGGCACTGTACAGAGTGCTATGTGATATAGTGGTGAACAAGACAGACTTGGTCCCAACTTTTAGAGTTTATAATGTAGTATCAGCAAATAGAAAACCAGCAGTAAATATATGAAGGTGAGGCCTTGAACTTTTCCCTTAATATCAGTCAGTGAGGAGATAATTATGAAAATAAGAAGTCCTAAGTAAATATTGAAGTCACTGTTTTTGACTGTTAGTTTATTATAGAAAACCTATACTAATGTTTTTAGATTTTAAATGCTGGTCATATTGATGAGGCCAACACCTTAATAATCATCATTTAAGTAGTTTTATATTCACTTTTAAAAAATAATTATTTATTTTAAGTCATTTTCAATAGAGTGGCCACCTTAATGTCCAGTAACCTGAATGGTCTTCAGTTATTTTCACTAGTTAAAATTAATTTTTTAAAGGTAGTTATAAAAACCCTATTTATTTTATTTTATTTCTTTTTTTCACAGTATCTAATGCATGATAATAGTTAAATATTCTTACTAATAAGTGGCCACTTTCCTTTAGGAGTGTAGCATATGTAGGTTGAGCTATGTTAGATGGCAATAATGTATGTTAATTTTAGTAATTAAAGATGTATCTTTCTGTAGTATAAATGTCTTAATTTTGAGTTATATGACATTTGTGAATGGGTGTTAAATGTTCAGTTGTAATTATTTGGGGAGTAAGGAAAGATTTGACTGAGTGAGTCCTATCAATAAAACACTTGAAGTTACAGTTTTCTGGAACCACAGAATGGGTGTTTTTTTAACCTAGAAAGAAAGGCATTATACTTGTCCAGAGTGAGAAATTATAGAGAATTGAGGGATGAAAGACATATTGAGATATTAGTGTAGTTCAAGTTCTACCCACTCTGCTTCTAGAGGAAGAAAATAGATACCCTGACAGTCTGAGGAACGTAAAAGACAATCATTGGTCTTCAATTTATTTATTTATTCACTCATGATGTTTTTCACCATTCTGGGCACCAGACTCCTAATTGGAGTAAATTTGTCAGCATATGAGGTAAAAAAAATATTTCCCCCTGAAGGAATATAGGAGCCATTATTTAAGGGAAATGGAATCAAGAGATAGAAGGGTTTTTTTTTTTTAAATACATATTTAAAATTTTTATTTGCAAAGAATAGCACCATACTATATATTTTTTAAAAATAAATTTGCTTAAGTTAACAAATATAACCATATATTTATTTTGAGCAATAATGTTTTGCAAAATGTATACCTTGTAGAATGGATAAATTGAGCTAATTAACATCTATATAATCTGTCATATTTTTTCTGATGTGGGCACTTAAAACCTACTCAGGAATTTTCAAGAATAGGACACATTTAGTTAACTCCAATAACCATGTTGTACAACAGATCTCTTGAATGTATTCCTCCTATTTAAGTGAAATTTTGTAACCTTTTACTAACATCTCCCTAACTTCACAGACCACCTTAATCTCCCTCTCTGGTAATGACCATTCTGCAATCTACCTTTATGAGTTCAACTGTTTTAGATTCCACATATAAGTCATACCAACAGCATGATATACTCTTAAAGGAATGTTCTAGTGTGGAACAGAAAACTGTCAATGAGAGAGATAGTGAGTGAGACTGGAGAGGTTGGCTTCAGCTGGAAATAACAAGAGGGACATGGGACTTGCAGGTAGATGTGATGACAGAATCAGAAATGCAAGTAAACAGAGTGTAGCATGACTTGAGTTATATAAACATGATACATTAAATATTTAGGAAACTAAATGCAAGTCAGAAGAGATGCAAGTTATGAAAGATAAAACTGACTAGGAAACTTCCCTGCTTTAAAGGTAGTCCAGCAGACCAGGGGTTTTCAACTGGGGTGATTTGAGGTTTCTTCCCTGGAAGACTTGGCCATAACTGGAGACATGTTTTTTCACGGTAATATCTGATAGAGATGGTGCTACTCCCTTCTAGTCAAAGAAGCTGTTTGACATCCTACAATGCACATGACTGCCCCTCCTCAGAAGGATTCATCCAGCCCAATGTGTAAATAGCATCAAGTTTGAGAAAGCACAGCAGGGTATAGTTTGCCTGATCTCTACTGAAATGGGCTATAGCTATACGAGGAGGAAGAAGAAAAACCCAGCATCAAAGCCAGAACACTGAAATCTTTCTATACTCGGTGATATTTTGGCCATGTGACATACCACAGAGAATTCTCCTATCTAAAAGCCTGCAACCTTTAGCTTAACTATGTGGCTGAGTCACACCAAAAATACGTGTCTTAGTGGTACACTCTGGTTCTAGGTAACCATGCTAATCTGATTAAGCAAGGTCTATGAGAAACAAATACCTACAAGTATTCTGGGTCAGAAATGGGGCTTACTGGTGATTAATTACTGGAAAAAGTCAACTTTCCATAGCATCATCCCTGAAAATCCCACATTTTGATACTTACTATGCATCTTCTTGGTTCAAACAAGAATAATAAGGATACAGTTTCACAAACTTTAAAATTGTATAATCACATAAAAATATCATAATTTCATAACAAACAAAATGTCAGATGAAGTAAGAATTTGAAAATGTGTTTATTTCAGATGCGAATGTCATATTATCTAACAGGTTTCATTATGATTTCAAGTAGATTCTTAATTATACTACAAGCAGAGTGAAGGGAATGGAGACAACAGAAAGTTTTAAAAGATTAGGAAATTTTAACATTTACTAACTTGAAGCTGATGTGAAATATCACAGTGTAATTATATAAGATTTTCCGGAATCTTACATAAGTAATCTAAGTTTTGGGACCTATATGAATGTTCCTATCCTCTTTCTCAAGTTCACTAGAGTATAGACATTGTAGGATGAGACAGTCAATTCTCAGATCACAAGATTAGCCTTAGTCATGCATAATGATGTGGTTAAAACATAAGAAAAATCAACTGACTCTAAAAAATGTCAGTCTGAAATAAATCATGTAAATACGTATTTATTGTAAATACTTCAAAGTCTTTTTGAAAGAAGCAAGGCATATACATGAAACATTTAGTGGCATATGCCTTAATATTGAACATGAATAGAATTCTTTTGCACTCATTCCTTTATTTCTATGTTTCTTTTAAAGGGTTTTCTTATGATGACTTCCTGGGCTATCACATTTTATTTAATTGCAGAAAATAAAAACAAATGATAAGAATTACATGACTTGTATTTACAGAATTTTTTAAAGTTTTTTTTTGATACAGTAAAAATGAAATGTTAAAAATCTTTCTTACCTAAAACTGATGCATTGTTATCTCACTTCAAAACAAATTCTTATTGTTCATATCTATTCTAGTGTCAGATGTTAATGAGTTGTGTGTGTGATTTCTCATCCCTTATCCAACAAAGCTGTCTACCTTAATGATGAAAGAAATTATATTTTGCTTTTCCATGGAATTAAGGATCTTAACACTTCTAATAATCAGTTTCTTGCTAAAATATTGTTAATACTTCTTATTTTAAAAAGAAATAATGCCCAGGATCTCCTTTCCACTTATAAACTTTGATTTTTCTAAAATCTCATCTTTTTGTTCTGGTAAACCAAACTGCATTTATCTTTGACCATACCAAAATGAATCATAAAATCACATCATAGGTGATTTTAATGTTCCATCATGACCCAGTATAATTAAAACTTCAGAAATATTATTCTTTAAGTATTCTGACATGTTTCTAACTATCTTCTTTAAGTGTTAAGGCTCAAAGAAGGGGTAGGGCCACTTTGCAATAGCCTGTTATGTGCACAGTCCCCCCTTTTACATTTCAATTCGAAGAAAATGCAAAAATCTTCCAACACAGCAGAAATTGTGAATTAATAAGACCTGCAATTAAATCTCTTTTTGTGGCATAAACTGTGCCTATGCCTTAACAAAGCAAGATGTCAGCATTGTGAAGGTCAGAGTTGCTTGGCATCAAATAGATCAAATGCTGAATTGTTTATATCCATGTTAGAAAAGTGCACTGCTGTAAAAATACCCTTATAATCTGCAGAATTTGACACTGGAAATAGCATTTGCTATTTAATTAAATGTTGAGAAGGCATTTATAGATAGATACCAATAGACAGCAGTTTTCTTGGATTGCAACTGGAATGACCTTTATTTTCCTTGGCAATAATTTCCTCACAGCCTAAACACTTGGCAAAGAAGGATATTTATCAATGAATACATTCCTTGTAATTTCAGTTAGGCTCTGAACATTATGGCCCAAGTGAGATAATTTTTGAGAATATATTTTTCTTTAGATTTTATAATTTTTTTTTTCATTTCATGTTTCCTACCTTTTTTTTTTTCCTTACCCTAAATGTGGTATAGGACATAAATTAAAAAGATAAAGAATGGAAAACAGATGTTAAGATGAAATCAAGTCACCTTACTATGATTATACTATGCTCCCTTGCCCAAAATCTCTGTATCTTTTCCCTGTTTTGTGGATAAAATCCTCCTTAGATTTTCTTTTCATCAGCCAACTTTCCAGCATCATTAAGCTGTTCTCCAGAGCAGAAATGGCTTACTAGAGGTTTCTTAGGTGCATATAATACTGTCTTTGTTTTGCATATTTTATTCTCTTTGTTTCATTTGTTAAAAAATCTTCTTCCATTTTGTTAAGATACCGCCTGTACCTCATCCAAGCCTAGTTGCTTATTTATGCTACATAATAAAAACAAATAATTTAGAGGGCATTCCCTCAAGGAAGACCATCACTAGTCTCCATGAGGCTGCCTCCCACCTCCTAGGCAGAAACCTCAGACCAAAAACCACCAACCAAGATGCTTACTCTTCTTCCCTTCATGCTCACTTGGTCTTGGTATTCTAGACTTACACAACACAAAGGAAAATATAACCATCTATTCATATGCCCTCTACCAAAAATGGTACCCCAAAACCCATGATCAAAATAATATTAGGTAATGAACTAAAACCTCTCAAGGTTGTCATGGGGCAAAACAGAAAACAATTGGACTTATCTTTGAGCAGTTATTTTCTAATTTTGGAGATCATTTGAATTGTGGCAGTGCTGATGGAGAGGATTGAGAGGAGATGAAGAGGGGAGGAGCGGCTTCAGACTCCCACCCTGTCAGAGCTGTTCTTCTTTCAAGGGTTTAAATATTTTCCCCTAGAATATTTGATTTAAGCAAAAATTTCTACAGAATAAAAGGAAAAAATTATGCTAGAGTTTGGAGTGAATCACTAACTCATTCTCTTTATCCTAACTTGACTTTCTCTCCTTAAAGCACAATTTATTGTGGAGTTCATCCTGACCATCCCACAAATATGACTCTGTCCAAATTTCTGTGGCAATTACTGTCTGGGCCCCAGAGTCAGACAGTCCAAATGCCTTGGTGGTTTATTTTTCTCACCTATAACATGAGATAACAGCATCTACCTCAAGGATCTGTGGAGAGGGTTGAGAATAAAGCTCTAGCACTTTATATGCAATTTATACTGTTATATATTATTATGATTGTTTGCTACTTTATTCCATTCTGCCTTATAATAATTTATCTGTGACTGTCTTAAATTGCTTTTTAATTGTATTCTGACATATGACATGCATTTGAATAATTTTAATATACATATGTTCAGTAATGCCTTGCTTAATGCTAGAGATAACATTTTGAGACGTGCATCATTAGGTAATTCTGTCATTGTACAACCACCATAGGGTAATACTAAGACAAGTCTAGACTGTTTAGCTTTCTACACATATAGGCTATATGGTGTATCCTAATGTTCCTAGGCTACTAAGTGGTACAGCATGCCAATGGTAGTGAATGTCATAAGCAGTTGTAGCAAATGGTATTTGTGTATGTAAACACAAAGAAAATATGACACAAAAGATAAAAAAATAGGACACTTACTAAGAATGGAGCTTGCAGGATGGGAAGTTACTCTGAGTGAGTCTGTGGGTGAGTTAGTAAGTGAATGTGAAAACGTGGGACAATACCATATGTTACTGTAGACTCTAAATACTGCACACTTAGGCCACAGTGAATTTATTGAGTGATTTATTCCCTCAATAATAAATTAACCTTTGCTTACTGCATTTTTTTAACTTTATAAACTTAATTTTTTAGTTTTTTATGCTTTTATCTTAACAGCTTAAATATAACACATCATGTTTTGGTACAAAATATTTTCTTCTTTTATTCATCATATAAGTCTTTTTCTATTTTAAACATTTTTATATTTTTAACTTTTAAAACTTTTTTGTCATAAACTAAGATACAAACACACACATTGACCTACACCTGCGCAGGATCGGGATCATCAATAATTGCTGTATTGTACCTACACATCGTGTCCCCATAGAAAGTTTTCAGAGACAATGATGTTCACTGAGCTGTCCTCCTTTACAACAACAACCACCTCTGGAATCCCTCCTGAAGGACCTGCCTGAGGCTCTTCCTGAAAAGGTATCACTCTTTTCTAAAAAATTGCCCATGGTGATTTTTTTGTTTTCTTTTTTTTCATCATAGATTTGCTTCTAAGCTGATAATTCACCATGATCATTCCTGTCTATTAAATTAAAACCTTTTGGTATTGAGGTTCAGGTTTTAGAATGTTTTAAGGGACTTATGGAGTTCTGTAAAAGCTTCTACTAAAACCTTCACTGAAATTTTTTGGAGGTTCTTTTCTTCTTTTCTCTTGTTGCTTCTTCAGTTATGCATTTACAAGGGCTAGGGACTTTTTCTGTTCCATTATAATCTTATAGAAACACTGTCATATGCATGGTCCATTGCTGACTGAAGTCTTATTATGGATCGTTAAGTCAACTTTTTGTTACTGTAACTGATATGTCTAACAAGGGGTTTATTTTGAGCTCACAGTTTCAGGCATTTAGTCTGACCTGCTACATCGCTCTGGACCTGAAGTGAGGCAGAACACCATTGTTGAAGAGTATGGCAGAGGAAAGTTGCTCACCTTATGGTGGTCAGAAAGCAGAGACCTAGGGAAAGGGACCAAAGGGAAGAGGAACCCTCCCAGAGTACATCCCCAGGGATCTACCTCCTCCAGCCACAACCCAGTTGCCAACAGTTACCACTCAGTTAGTCTACTCAAACTAGAATGGACAGCTAAGACTGCAGCTCTCATAATTTAATCATTTCATCTCTAAATTAACACAGGAACTTTTGGGGAGTACCTCGTTTCTAAACCATAGCATGGGATGCATGACTGTATAGTGCATGTATTATGTAATATGTGTTATAAGTAAATATATACCAGCTAAATAGAACTTTCCAATATCATTGCAACAGCAATGCACCTTTTACTAATGCATTTTTCTTACTTTTTGCTAGAAATTTGATTTTTACAATGATTTCACAATGCTTATATTCCTAAAAAAATCATAAATTTTTCAAAGTTTAGTGTTTAAAAAATTTTGTGAATGGTACCACATGAAATGTATTCTTTATATTTTAAAAAGCAATTAAAATTATTTCTTTGTATTGTGCTTGTGAATATCATGTGTGTTGTTTTGTAGCAGTAGATAATTCATTTTTGTTGCTGAAGAACATTTTACAAATATTTTAGAGTTTACTTCTCTGATTTCCTATTGAGAGACACTTTGATTATCATAGTTCTGTTTTAAGGACACTGCTCCTATGAACATTCTTGTACATGTTTCCTACCATTAAAAGGTACTTTAAGTCATTGACTTCTTTACTCCTTCCCATCCAAACTAGGATGAAAATGCCTAAAGCATTCATTTCTCTCCACAACATTTGACATGACTTTTTGAATGGATTTGGTACTCCATAAACACTTACATATTCTACATCATCAAAATAGATGTATCTGCTGATCAATATATCAGTTAATTGAATTGGTCCATTTCCATTTTCTGTACCATAACATTTATCCCTTTTGTGATGCTGTGTTCTCATCTAGCCATTTACTCTGTGCATAACAGTCCTTTAGTACATGAATGATATATGGATTCACAAATACAATCATGTTCATAGTTAATATAATTTTTCAATATTATATACCATTATATACTGTAAAATCTACTTAAGCACTCTGAAGCCATTTCTTCTTCTATAAAAGTAGTATTAAAATATGTTTTGTAAGTTTGTTGTAAATGTTGGACACTGTGTATTTAAAACATTTAGCATAGCCAGGGCTCATACTATGTATTATTATTACTATCCTCTGATTTATGTGGTTAACTCTAATCTCTACAGCCAGATGGCACATCCCTAGAGCATAAAGACTATTCTTATAATTATGCCCATCCACAATGCCTGACATAACTCATGTTTGTTGAATTGAACTGAGTAGTCAGTGGTTATTAAATAACCATTGATTGGTTCAATTCCTGTTCAGCAACTCTTCTTTCTCCTTTCTCTCACTTAACTGTGGAAAGTGATTTATAGATCTTTAGGACTTCCAGTTAGGACTGAATGCAGTGGGGAGCTATAAGCTACAAAATGAAGGAGAAATAACAAGAAAGCTTTTCTGAGGCTGAGATTATGAGTAGATGAATTAGGTGATCACTTCTGTGCTATCATTTGACATATATTAAAATATTCATGTTAAAAATGTCACCTCCCACCTGTCTGCCATATTGTCACAAAACCTCACTTTAAGTAATTCTTCTGGGTGAAGACAATGAAAGCTTTGTTCACTATGTTTTGTGGAAGTATTTCCTGTTAACATTTTGATGATTCAGAAGGAAGGATGCACAATAGTCAATAGAACACTTTTGAGTACCAAAACCTTTACAGATTTCATAATTTTTCTTAGGGCTGCCATATTCTAATACAAATCATTTAGTGACCATAGCAAACCATTTAGTTTGCTATGTGCCAAACAGTTCACTTATATCATTTATAATAGTCACACACCTCTACCATTGAGATATTGTATCTGTAATAAGGATGAGAAAATTTGGATCCAGAAAGGTTATTTACCCAGTCTACTCAGTCCCAGCAATCCATGCCTAGAGATTTGGTCTTGGATTTCTGTAATTCTAAACTATGTGACACTATGAGGACTTTCATCTCCTACCTTGGCCTGTGTCCTGCTTAAATCATAGTGGTTGACAGTATGATGGATAATTAGGTAGGAAGTTCTTGATTTTTGTTACCAAAACTGGAACCCCCTTGTCTGCATTAGGATGGCTTCTCTTTACAGCAAGGCCTAGTGTTATACTTCTTTTCAGAAGTAAACATTTTTCTCAACCATATGTGGGAATATGCATTTCTGCTCCTGCTCAGATCCACATTGCAGCTTGCTTCTCCCAAGTAACACTGCAGCTCTCCACTCCCATTCTTTGCCTTGTTCTTTGTTGTGGCCACTAATTTCCCAGTGCACAGTTTAGTTCTCCATGTGATGAACTTCTTTACTTCTCCATGCCTAGAAAGTGCCAATATTGCAAGATAATGACAAAAACTTCAAAGACAATAGTTTTCTTGAAAGACTGCAAGAGATGTTAGGACATTCAGTATGACTTATTACTGTACTGTATACAGGAAATATATATATATATATTTGGTACAGAGGATTCAACCCAAGGGCACTTAACCACAGAGCCTGCATCCCTATCCCTTTGTATTTTTAATTTAGAGACAGGATCTCACTGCATTGCTTAGGGCCTTGCTAGTTGCTGAGGCTCACTTTAAACTCACGATCCTCCTATCTCAGCCTCCCAAGTTGTTGGGATTATAGGTGTGCACCACCACACCTGGCCATACAGGAAACATTTTAAAATTGAATATTACTGTCAGACTTCTTAAAAGTTCACATGCAGTCCCAGCTTCTAGGGATCTCTCTTTAGCTTTCTATTTTGTTCATGACTGAAACTTGAAAACTTTCTGCTCTCCATTTTGTTATTTTAATTTCAAAGCCTGTAAACCCCCTTCCCTTCTTTTTTCTCTTAACTGCCCTCTTATCAGGTCTATGAAGAGTGCATATGAAGGGCAATGACTGGGTGGGCTGGATAGGAAGGACTGGCTTCAAAACTAAAATAAAGCATCCCGCAAGAAATGGTCCAGTCTTGAGGTGGCGATTCCTTATGAGGAAGGGCCAGTTGTCTTGTCCTTCCTTACCTGGCCTCCAGACAGCTCTCATTAGTTTGTCATTCCCTAGAACTCAGTCTACTCTCCTTTTGGTTCTGTTTTGAGCTGTTCATCCTAAAGTCATGACTAAGGGTTCCTTCATTTGAGGCTCAAGAACTCCTGGTAGACACCCTGTTGCTCATTTCTCAGGTGTAGATCTCTTTCATGCCACGCTGTGGATGAGCTGTAATTCAGAAGTACCCTTTCTAGTCTATTGCCTGTTATACTCTGGCCACTGTTTCTAACCCTGACTACTCACTTCATTAGGGATATCATTCAATCTTACTGTCTGCAAAACCGTCTGTGCAGGAAGTACTCTCTGATGTGAATCTCCTACCTATGCCTCCTTTGAATCCCAGAATATACTTACTTCCTACTTGACATATCTATCTTCATAGTGAGTACACATCTAAGTCTTGATATACCTAACCAGTACTTCTGAATCTCTCCCCTCCTCAATCCACTTCTCCCTAGAGAATGGATAGATGTATTTCTACCCTTGTTCCCTTCAATTAATTCTCATTTCAGCAGTCAAGGTGATCCTATTAAAATATAAGCTAGTTCAGGATAGTCTCAGTTCCAGTTCAAACAGTGACTTCCCAACTTAGTCTGATTAAAATCTATGTCATTAAAATGATCTACAAAGTTATACCTGATATGAACACTCCACTCTTTGACTTCATCTGTTCTACTTTTCTCTCACACAGTTTGGACTAAAATCTGACTGATCATCAGCCCAAATTTGCTTCCACTCCATGGGGTTAGTACCATGCTGTCTTCCTTAGATGTTCACATGGCCTGCTCTCTTTCATCTCCCTCCAGTCTTTTGTACCTGCTACATGAGACTTTCCATTACCCCCTATTTAAAATTGCAAACTTCATCCTCCCTCTCTATTTTCCACTTTCTATCCCTCTTGTTGCTTAATTTTTTCCATAGAATGCATAATCATTTTATTTATATTAATTTTGATTTTTGTTGTTGTGTTTTGCCTTTCTTGCCTCCACATAATCTAAGCTTCAAGAATGAGGATTTTTGTTAGCTTTGCTAACTGTTTTAACTTCAGAGTTTTAAATAATGTCAGGCATATAATAAATACTCAACACATAGTTCCTTAAGAACTTAATAATTATTTGGGATTACTTAAATGCAGGGTGACTTTGGTTTTTATAGCTGAGGCTACTGAGGAAAGGAAGTTGAGGTTTTGAAGGTTCCTATGGACAGGTGGTACACAATAGCACACACCTTTTCTTACTAGACTTTTTTATTAAAAATTAAAACTTGGTGAGACATATGAAATTATTTAGGATACTTTGTTCATTTTTAGGTCTCAATGTCAAATGAACAGAATCTATCATAAATATTCACTTTTTGTACACTACTGTCTCAGCTTGAACAATTTGAACTGTGCAGAATGCAGGGTGTGACTATTTTCCCTTCAATTTAATCCAGAATATTTGGTAGAGGTATTCTGGGGCCCATTTGCTCTCATGGGTGAAAGTGGTGATAGAAGTTAAAAAAAAAAAAATGAGAAAATGTAAGTGGACTAAAACACTCCCAATCTGGTGCTGATCTACCTATCTGAGAATATTACATATTTAGTTAGGTCAAAATTTATGATAAATGAGTAGTAGTTTTATTAGATCAATATTTACCTTTCTTCTTTAGTGTCTGATTTGTAAGTGTTGCTAGGTAGAAAAAAAATCTTGGTAAGGATAGTAGAGGGATCATTAGGGAAATTTTCAAGTTGAAATCTTACAAACTTCCCATTATTGAGTTATTCATTCAAATGGATAATAAGGAAAGTCAGAGATATTGATAAATACCTTAAGGATAAATTTCATGCCTTAGGTTCCAGAAAAGAAACCAAATAAGACCTTAAATCTGAAACTTTTCCAGCTTTTTAAATTTGTAAATTATGCTCTGGTATTTAAAGCTTCATGAAATACAAGGAATATATATATATATATATATATATATATATATATATATGTACATATACCATTTATTTGTGAAATAAAGGGGATATATACATATATAAACATTTTATTTATGAATTACAGGGGATGTATATATGTGTATATATGTATATACATGTATATATATATGTACATGTATACATATATATGTACACAGACATGTGTACACATATATATGTGTATATATGTATATATATGTGTATATGTATACATATATATGTATACATGTATACATATATATGTACACAGACATATGTACACATATATATGTATATATTGACTAGTTGTCCTATTGCCTTGTTAATATTTGTTTTAGTATGAAAATAGTATTTATAAAAATTTCCTGGAGCTCTCTGCTTTCAGATTGCCACATTCTGAGCTGCTTTTCTCTGCCACTCCCTTCTACCACAATGTTCTTCCACACCTTGGGCCCAGAGCTATGGTGACTGATCATGAACTGAACCTCTGTAACCATGAATCAAAGTAAACTTTTCCTTCTTCAAAGTTGTTCTTTTCAGGTCTTTTGGTCACAGAAATTAAAAAGCTAACTGAAACCAGATTGGTAATGAGAAGTGGAATTGTTACTGTGACTAACCTGATCATGTGAGTCAGAAGTCTTTGGAGTTGGTTTGTGGTAGAGAGGATTTTGGAAAATTCAGAAATGCCAGATGGGAAAACTTTATAATGTTGTAAGTGGAGCTTAATGATCAATTCTGGTGGGAGCTTAGAAGACCAGAATGCTGATAGAGTTGTGGACAGTAAAGATTGTATTTAGGAAGTTTCAAAAGAAGACTATTGTATTGAAAATTGGAAAAAAGAGACCATTTGTGTTATTTTCTGGCAAAGAGATTATCCACATTTTGCCCACTTTCTGAGACTTCTTGTGATGCTGAATTTAAAGTTGATGTACTAATTAATCTGGCAGAGGAAATTTCAAGGCAGCACTGCATTTAGGTAGTGGCATGAAAATTGCTGGCAACTTTTAGTCAAGTTTACTATGATAATCTGGATCAGAAAGCAAAGCAGAAAGGTTTAAAAAACTTGCAGTTCTGCCAAAAAAGTGAAAGTGAAACTTATGCTAAGGAGGTTATGATTATTAAAGTCATTCTGACCACTAAGGAGATGCTAAATACTTTGAACAGAGACAATAGGAAAAATGGCTGGAGAACATCTCAAGTTTTCACAAAACCACAACCATCTCAGGCTCAAGGGTATAAAAGTAAAAATTCTTTTGAGAAAAGTTCAAGGGGTACTTTCCTTGCACAGTGCAGCTTAGGAAAGTGTTTGACTATAATTAGCCATTCAGGAACTCAGAGACTGTTACAGTCATGGTTCTAGGAGGCTTGGTTACTGCTAGAGTTGGTGGCAGACCTTGGTGTCCACCATGTGGTGCAGGTTGTGGAAGAATGCAGAATTCTGGAGTTAGGGAGTCATGGAGATTTCCATTGAGACTTCACAGGAATGCCTTGGAGGCCAAGCAAGTGTATCAGGGTCAGAGTTCTTTCACACTACACCTGAGAGGGTGATGCATGAAGACGTGGGAAAGAAGTCAAAGTTGCAGTGGAGATCCCTGATATCAAGAGATATCAGTAACATGGGACATCTGCTGAGAAAAGCTGCAGAAGTTGAGCAAAAATAAGACAAGAGAAAGGCCTGTGGACTGTAACGAGCAAGTCCATAGGGGTGGAGCTATACAAGTACTTTGAAGAGAATATAAGAGTGCCATGTGCCTCAATTGCTGGATGTAGAGCTACAGGATTGCTTGCTCACCTTGATTTTGACCTTGCATTAGTCCCATCTCTTCTTTCTATGTCCCATTTTTCCCCTTGTGGAATAGAAATATTTACTGTATACCATTATATATTGGATATATTTAAATTGCTTTTGATTTTTATAGGGCTCATGCTCAGAATTTACCATATGCCTTGAATCTCAGAAGATTTTAGACATAGATTTTTGGGTAATGTTGGAACTGGTATGACTATGTTAATTATTGGAAATGGCATCATTGTATTTTGCATTATGTGATGGTCCTGAGTTTTGGGGGAGAAAGGATGAAATGTCATGGTTTAGATATAAGATGTGTCCCCCAAAAGCTTATGTGTGAGACAACGCAAAAATTTTCAGAGGTGAAATGACTTGATTATAAGGCATAAGATAATCAATGGATTAAACCACTGATATGGATCAATGGGGTGGTAACTATAGTCAGACAGGGTATGAAGAGAGAAGGAAGGTCATGGGGGGGTGGGCTTTGGGGTTTATATTTTGTCCCTGACAGAGTTAGTTCTGTCCCTGCTTCCTGATTGACATGTCCTAAACTGCTTTCCTCTGTGTCTTCTGTCATGGTGCTCTGCCTCATCTTGAGTCCAGAGCTATGGAGTTGACCAACAAATGACCTCTGAAATTATGAGTCAAAATATACTTTTCCTTCTTCAAAAAATTCTGGAGGTTTTACTATCAATTCATTCTTTCAGTTGTTCTAATTTTTAAATTTGGATTCAACCAAACCATTTGAGAACTGTACACTTGTTTTTGCATTATTTCAGCTCCTGGTAGAGTTGCTTGTACAGAATTGCATTTTGGATTTATGCCATCAGCCCATGTTGAGCAACATTAAAAGAAACAGCCGTAGAGAGACACTATCATACATAATTGTAAAAATCTTGTCAAGCACTTGTTCAATACATCCTTATGAAACTCCCAGGAGAAATTTCTTTCTATGTTCTGCAAGAAGAAAAACTAGGCTTCTTTTTAGCAAATGGTTTGTATTTGTCTTATAAATACTGTGAGTTGAATGATTAGTAGGTTTTCCCTCTGCTTTTGTCTCTAAGGAGCAATACCAGCCAGGAGTTGGACAGGAAAAGAGAAGCCATTCAATGCTTCCCAAGTATGAAGGATTATAATTTGGAGAATTAAAGGTTTGCACATTGCTGAAAAATCTGCACGTTGTGAAGACTGACACTACAGATTTCAACCTGAAGTAGCAGAGAGAGTTATTTTTAAAAACTCAGCAGAAAATTGTAGTCAATCCCCTGTCTACCTTGGCTTCTGTAGACTATCACCTCTTTCCTGCCTCTGCCTTCCAAACACACATGCCTGCTTCTCCTTGGCAGACTCACCTGGACAATATGGGAAAGGGATTTATATATATATATATATATATATATATATATATATGTGTGTGTGTGTGTGTGTGTGTGTGTGTGTGTGTATAAAACTTCTCCCTTGAAATACAGAGAAGAGCTTAGAGAGTTTGATGATAAAGTTGAATTGATCATAGAAGTTTACAACAACTAAAAGCCTAGCAAATTTTGTTTACTTCTTGCAAGATGACAAAATCACATATTATATAGTTTGTATTCTAATTTTACACCTGGATTTAATTTACTTTACTACCTGTGTTAGTCAGCTTTCCACCACTGTTTCAACGTACCTTAAGCAAATTAAAAGTGGGAAAGATTCATTTTGTCTCATGATTTCAGAGGTTTCAGTCCATGGTCACTTTCCTGTTGCTTTTGGGCCTATGGCAGTATATCATGGTAGAAGTGGGTCAGAAGAAACTGTTCACCTAATATTTGCCCAGAAGCAAAGGAGAGAGGGAGAAAAGGAGGGGCCGGGGTCACAACATCCACTTTAAGGGCATGCCACCACTGACTTAACTTTCTGTGACTAGGCTCCACCCTCTTAAATGTTCCACCACACCTTCATAGTGCCAAGGGCTGGACCAAGCCTTGAACACATGAAACTTAGGGAGACATTTCATCTCCAAATTATAGTACTACCCTTATTTTTCTCATTTCTTTATTAATTTTATTCATTTATTTTTGTATTGCAATTATCTATTTCTGCATTCTACCTCAACTCTTTGTGAAAAAAAAAATGATATATAATCATCCCCTGGATACCAGGTATTCCAGGATCCTCATGAAATACCAAAATTGCAGAAGCTCAAGGTTCCTATATAAATGGTGCAGTTTTTGCATATAAGCGACTCATATCCTCCCACGTATTTTAAATCATCTGTGGATGACTTATAGCACCTAATAGAAGGTAAATGCTGTATGAGTAGTTTTATTGTTTAGGGTATAAGGACAGGAAAGGAAGTCTATACTTGCTCAGAATATATGTAATATAAAAAATATTTTCAGTCCATGTTTTGTTGAATCTGAAGATTCAGAATCTGTGTATCTGTCAGGTCAATTGTCTGAATAAATAATTAATGTGAAAAGTAAATATAGGAGAATAAGCTTATTAGAAATACACATTCAACATAGCTAAAGACCAAAAACACATGGTATGAGTAACTCAAGAAATCACCACACTATTCTCCCAAACAACACATCTTATAGAATGTGTAATTCCTTTTATTGTTTAAATTGTTTGTGGTGGTGTTTTGCTACAAATAGAAATTCAATTAAAAAAAGACAATAAAATAAGCATATTTTTTCAGCATAATTAAATAATGAAGACCTTTATACAAATATTTCATGAAGTTTAGGTTTACCCATTTAAAGGTCTTCATTTTTTTGTTTGAATGGATTTTCCTATTTTTATAAATAAATACAAAAATTTTACAAATAAAAATATCACTGCCTTCCAAAGCATAGTAAAAATACAAGACTTTTTGTGTTAAGCTGGATTATTATTATGAAACATTGGTTTAGTTGTCATGCATGCGATCATGTTGATTTCAGGGACTATTGGGATATAGAAAACACAGATTCTTTAAAATAGGCTTAATTAGTTCATTTATTCTTTCAGGTTTCTTTCTTTCTTGCACTGTTATCTTTATCCAGTATCTTATTTCACAAGTAGTTGTCTAGAAGAGGTCTAAAAGTGGCTCTACCTTTCCAGTAGAATAAGTATAATGGTCTGAGGGTAATAGTTAATATTTCTTCATGCTTGAGAGCTCCCTTTTTCTTTCTTTCTCTTTCCTTTTAAGTTTAAGGCTATATATCAACTTCTGAGGTTTCCAGAAGCTTGACCTCTGATGAGTGGGCATTATTGCATGTATTTTTTCTCCTTAATAGGATTACAGAGTAATGAAATTTAAAGATAAAAGAGACTGTGAAAGGTCACCTGGTCTACCGCTTCACAAAGAGTCCACTTCCATTTAGAATCATCTTTAAACCACTACAGGCAAAGGGCAGCCTCTACTATTTTATAGTCTTTCAGAGACAGAAATGCTACAATCTCTAGTGGCAAGCCATTTTTATGTTTCATAATTTTCAATGTCAGAAAGTTCTTCTTTCCATTTAACTTAAATTTTTCATGCGAAAATTTAAGCCCAGGAATTTAGTCCCTGATGAGATCTGAAAATAAAACTAAACTTCTGAAAAACCTTGAGAAAATTGAGTTCTACTGTTCTTTGTTTTGTAATCCTAGCACAAAAGCTGGCATAATCGTGTGTGTGTGTGAGTATGTGTTTGTGTGTGTGTGTGTGTGTGTGTGTGTGTGAGAGAGAGAGAGAGAGAGAGAGAGAGAGAGAGAGAGAGAGAGAGAGAGAGAAAGTGAGTGGCTGCAGGAGTGGGTGTGTATGGTAAAGGAGAGAGAGAGCAAGATTGAGACAAACTCTGAGTGGATTTCATTCAGATACCCATCATTAATATAATATTCATTCACAGATTAAACTAGTTGGTGAAGGATGATACAAAACTAGTTCTACATCTTCACCAATTCTCCCTTGACTACTAATTCATACTTTGAAAGTAGTTAACTGCTTATGATTCTGTATATAGTTTTAAACTATGAGATAGGAGAAGTAGGAGATGACACAGCAGACAGACAATATAATGAAAGGAAAGAAGACTCACAGGACTCTTAGCATTAGTGAACTGTGTGACACTGAGCAAATCAACTCCACTGTTAAATGGAGATTGATAGTCATGTACACTTTTTGTCTGTCTCCTAGGAATTTTTGACGATCCAAAGAGAAAACGAGCGAGCAAATTACTTGAAAATTGTAATCCATATACAAATACATGGTAATTTTTCCTTTCCTATGTTTTTAACTCTTAAGTAGTGGAATATAGAACTAGAAATTCTGATTTGGATTATGGCTTTGGTATTGTCTAATTGTGTGGCCTTAAATCTCTTAATATCTTTGAGCCATGATTTCCCCTTTGCACAGTGGGACAATATGATTGACCTGAGAGGTAATGGTAATGATCAGAGATAATAAATGCAAAATGTCTAGCTTGTTGTTTTGTAAACAATAGGCATTCAGTAAATAGTGACTCTCATTATCCTCCAGTCATTGAATCAAAAAAATGCTTTAATTTTTACTTCTTTTGGTTCTTTTTCATATCTCATGTATCTATTTGGTTATGAGGTTCTACAGTTCTTTTTCATATCTCATATATCTATTTGGTTATGAGGTTCTACAGTTCTACATGTTTTATAGTCTTCCATCTATTGTGTTACCTATTCCATTATCATAGCTGTCATGCTACATTTTAACAGTATTTAACCATCCCACATCCAATAATTTTTCCTTCAATCTAACCTCCATTCTACAGCCAAAGTCATCTTGCAAAGAAGTATCTGAATATTACAATAACCTTCCTATTGAATGAAGCACAAAGATATTCAGAGCCAGTTAAGATCCTTCATAGGCTAGTTTAACTTCATATCATCTTTCACACCCCTCCTTCTTGAATGGATCCAGTGTCACTTCTGCATCCACCTAATGGAAGTTCATCTAAATATGACATGTTTGGGTCTGTATTTTTCTGCACAAAATACCAAACAAGTTTTTATCTGCTCTGTGGAAGCAGTAGGATGTTTTAGCCTTGCATCCTAGAGATATGTAGAAGGATACATACATAATCTTTAAGAGATCAAACTTTTAGCACATGGATTGTTCTTCAAAGTGCTGGGGCCCTCAAAATGTTAGTTACCACGGTTTGGGACTCAGTTAAACCATTCTCTCCTTTGCAAAGTTTTTACTTCTTGGTGATGATTTTAACCATTGAATATCATACAATGTATAACATTGTCTTTAATATTTTTAAGTAGGTAAGCATGACTTTTGCTTACAGCAGAATATCAATGAGTCAAAGTGGAATTCTAAGGAGGTAAATTCCTGTGTGAAGTGCCTTCAGAGAAGATTCTATTGCTCAAACTCTTCCCCATTTGATGAATGCCTGGAAATACATGATCATAATTTGTTTCCTTAATGTTAGATTGTTGATCCTCGTTAATACACAATGTCATATGCTCTAGTATTAAAGTATACTACTTTAGACACTATTATCAATTAATATGCTTTAAAGTAAAGAGTTTCATTTTTTTTTCCTTTTAAAAGAAAGGGAGTAGGGTCTTCATGGTCCCAAATAACTTAAGCAAAGTAAACTGGCTACCAGGAGAGAAAAATGGGGACTTTAAGGACATCAAAGTAAAATTTTACATTCTTTATTTGTTACATAACACAATAAGATAGCATTCTTCATGCTGGGGTGTAAGTAACCAAATCACAAAGATCTTCCAAAGAATCTGGGGACACTGAGGACTTTGTGTTGTTTTTGTTTTTCAGTATTGACATCCAACCCAGGGCACTCTATCCCACTAAGATACTACATCCCATGTAGCCTATGATACAGCACTTCCTTCATGTGAGCCAGGCCCTCAGTCTCCAGTACCACAAGCAAAACAAAACCAAACAGAAAGTCAAAGAAACAAAAAGGCTCCAGAGAACCCTGTAAAAGTATCATTGGGAGATTTGATGTAAATGCCAAGAAAGTGAATAATTTTAATTTTAGTTGCATAGTCCCAATGTAAGTGAGCTTGATTTCAGGTTTTTGCTTTCAATAGGACCGAAGGAAGAGCCGCGTGTATTGTTGACTGTGATAATTTTTGTGTGGTAACTTAGTACTTCAATAAACTAAAAGACTTTATAGTGAAAGTCCTTACATTCCTTACATTGTTTGTATAACCAAGTGCTTACATGAAAAAATAAAAGATAAAATTTGAATTAAAGTTAAATTCTCTCATCAATAATATTCACCATGGTTACATAAGCTGATTGAAGAATGAAAAGCACCATATCTCATTAAGAAATGTATTTTCAAAAAAAGTTGCCCTCTTATGTTTAATTGTTATCTATCACGTGTATTATATTTTTGTACCAGTAGTGTATTACTGTAAAAAATATTTCCTTTTTTCAATATTTAGAGCTTTGGAGCCCATAAAAATAAAAATAAATAGACATAAAATTGTAAAAAGAACTTGAATGTGTGTGTGTGTGTGTGTGTGTGTGTGTGTGTGTACATGGACAATGAAGGAACAATGGGTTAACAAGGCTGCAGTCATTTCTCCCCTGAATTTTCTGTCGCCATTATTCTGCGCCCCCACACACCATTTTACAACCTAGATTGTTAGCCCAAAAACTTCCTCATCAGTCATTGGTCCAGATAGTTATTAGCCCATGAAATTCCACTACCTAAGAATAGCTTCCCCACCATTCATTCTCTCTCTCTCTCTCTCTCTCTCTCTCTCTCTCTATCACCCTTGTGGACAGACACTCTGCCTGTCTGCTTAATAAAATCTCTTGCATGAGTTCCTGCATCCAGAGTGATTTTCTGGGTGTTTTCATACAAAAAGTGTGATAACTTGAATAACAGTAAATGTTCAAGCAAGAATACATTATAGTGGGAAAGATTCTTTGAAAGAAGTAGATTAATAACAAGTTTAATGGGAGAAAAGAGTTATATTACATTCCTTACTATTAAGAAAATTTTCATGCATTTTTCTCAATGGATGATGGTAGGTATCCAATTACTGTTAAAATATTTAGAAATATGTATTTTAAAATTTCAATAATTACAGTATGCTAGAGATTACATTCTTCCCAAGTATTTAGACTTCTGTAAATGTTTCATACTGAGTTTAAAATTCAGTTATTAAAAATTCTGTTTAATGAATAATGAGCAAAAAAATTTGAAAACCACCCTCTACTCTTCTGAGGTACACAGAAGTCAGAAACTTCTCTCTCATTCCAGTATCATCTATTATGAAAGATTATGATTTGGGGATTTTTCTCCCCTTGGGTTCCTCTTAAAATGCTTATTCTCCTGAGAAAGGTTCTAAGCTGAACAGATTCACATGAAGGTCATTGACTCCTCAGAGAGATTCCAGTGGACTCTGGAATGTCATTGGGTATTGAGTGAGAGAGTCTGGTCAAAGAACAGGAGGAAAGGGTGGTGGAGGAGGTTGTGCCAGAGGCAAACATTGTGTACCTTTATTTTTCTGGCTGTGGCTTTCTGGGCTGGATCTGATCACAACACTTGTGGTTTCAGAGGGCAGAGATAGTTTGTCTCTGGGAGATGAAGGACCCTGGGAACTGCAGGCTTTGCCTCCTTACTACCTCAGGAGAATCATCTCCTAAGAAGGAAATGAGTTAATAACAAGGCCAACATAATTCAATGAGAGAGAAAACAGTCAATTCCCGACTCATTTATTTTTAGAGATGAATTATTTTCTCCTAATATATTTTCCCTGTTTATTAAATCATGTTCAGCCCTTCCTTATTAAAACTCTTTATTTCCTTTAGACTCATTTCTCTATCACTTCTTTTCCTCATAATACTTTGCATGGTTAGTTACCAACTTCATGCACGGGGTTTGAGTGAGTGACAGGGCAATGATCTTGGCAAATTCCTGATTGACTTGGCTCTCTATCTGAATTCATGCTGTGTATATAAAAGAAAAAGCAATTGATAAATATTTCCCATGGAGTCTGGGGAGAGAATTCTGAACTTCACTGATGTATTAACAACAAAAAAGTATTGATTTGAATATTCACCAGAAAGTAGTACGTTTTATGAACTGTGACTTAAAAAACATTATGTTCAGTGACAATGTAGTATGCTGAAATATTCAAGAAGTGGGTTTCTGAGCCAGCCAGTGTTGCTACCTAATGCTGAATGTCATTCAAGAAATTTTGGCTCCAACATTGTTTGTATTGTTTTCAAATTTATAAAAGTTGGACCTGACCAATCTTGCTTTCCATTTTCTCCTGAAGCTCCATAATATGAATTCCTAATCCTGTAATGGACTGTGTGAAGGGAGCCATTCTCCATTATCACATCTATATGTTCTATTCTCAGGAACCGTGAGCATACTCTTCCTAGAATTTTAATGCTTACAGATTTCTAATATTCCTTGCATTAGATAGATATGTAAGTAAGGAGAAGAATATATTTGAGTTTAAATTTGGGTCCTACATAACTATTCATATTAGAAGCTGTACACCGTATTTGTTAGATTAACCTGGACTTGTCTCTTTTCCTGTTTTTTATACCACAAATGCCAAAGTTTATTTGTGGGTGTATGTTGACTGATCTTTTTTCTATTTAGTGCTTTCTCTTTTATTCCTTTTTTCCATGTCCATATTGAACTAACCTAATGTCCTAGTTTTTTGGTTCAGAATCAAATCTTTCTCTGTTTCTTATACTTCTACATAACTTCTCTGAACTATATCAAAGGTTTTGCCTCCTGCTTTATTCTCTACTCATTTGATCATCTTTATATCCTTGACTGTCTTTACGATACTAATCACCTTCACTGTGAGACTGTATTGAAATTATTGGTGTTCTCTTCAAAGAAGATTGGGATAGTGGAACATCAAAACTGATGTTCATCTAGTTTACACTATTATTTACATAGAACTTTGTCTAGTACCAAGAAAACTAGATTTTTCTAATGTAAGAACAACACACACACTTTCTATGTGTTTGCCAATTTCCATGCAATGAAAGCTTAAAGCTGTAAGAGTATTTATTTTCTTCTTGTCCTCAACCAAAGTAGGTGAAATATCATGCTATAATATTTTTAAAAACATGTTGCAGAGCATTAATATAAGTTAAAAACCTAATAAAACATGTTTTCAAGCAGAGTATAGATTTTTCAATAGAATTAAGAGGAAATGTAATAATAAAGTTACAGAGTAATAGCAGTCAATAAATCCCCATCTTCTGTTCTTTTCAAGATTTTTTATTTCTTAAAGCAGTATAGAAGCTATTCTCAATTTTAAAAGCTCAATCGAAGGTTGAATTTTGTTTGAGAAAGGTGTAGCCACCTAACACACCTTCATTTTATTTATTTAAAAACATGTAATTGGAAATAGTTTTCATGGACAGAAGTTACTGATACTTTGCTGCCACATGGTAGGGTGAATCTGAAGTCAAGTTCTAAGTCATAACCGCAGATATGCAGTTTCTTCTGAAATTTTCAGGAAATAGTCTGACTGTGGACTGGTACACTCAATGGAATGTTAAGTTGATCACTTTTGGAAGATATATCCATGAGGCATGTGTGGGTCTCCAGAAGATATTACACTGGACACACAGAGACTTTCTCTGTCTCGTTAGATGTGTGGCCTCATCACCAACCTGGTGATTCCTCTAGAAACTGGCCCATGGAAGCCCAGTCACAGTACCCCTCAGTGATGTGCATTAAATGTTACATTAGGAACTCTGTCTCTCAGAGACATAATGTACTCTTTATTAAGGAAAAAAAATATTTGGAATATAAAATTAGAAACCAAGAAGTGTGCGGGGAACAAATTGGGGGATTGGGAGATTTAAAAACAGGCAAAAATGCTTGAATTTGATGCAGTGAGAGATACAGGATGGTCACACAGTTTTGTGCATAAGAAAAGATGTGCTTTTGAAAACTGTCTTCCAGGTGAAAGTAGTTTAGAAATGTAAACACACTTAGAACACTGTATTAGGGGACTGACCCCTTGATCTGTAAAATGAAACAACAGCCATCCATGCTGGAGTTATGAGAAACAAAGAGGATTGAAGTGCAACGTGGGGGCTTCATTTGTTTTAGAAGATGTTTTATTAGTGCATTATAATTATACATAGTAGTAGGGTTCATTATGACACAGTCATATATGCACATAACATAATTTGCTCCATTTCATTTCTCAGTACTTCCCCTTTCCCTTCCCTCCTCCCTCCCCTGACCTCCTTTCTCTATACTCTTAGAAATCACACATATATGTATAAAATATATATATTACATATATATATATATATAATGGGTGCATTATGATTATACTTAAAAGTGCAATTCTTTGGAATATATTCATACTTGCATATTGCATGATTTGGTTCATTTTATTCTCCAGTTCTTCAAGCTGATGTTTTGTAACCATAGACTATTATGTTGGCACAAAGTAGCTTGTCTCACCCTCTTTTTCCCCATTTAGATGTAGGGAATACTATTGGCATACCTGCTATAATCTTCCATTTATTTTCTAACATTTGTATTTTTTAAAAGTTTTCAAAATTTTTAAAAGTATGGACCTGTAGACATTAGACTGTGCAGTGATGAGAGGTGCTTGTTACTTTTGAAAGCACATTTTTGGCACCCAGTTATGTAGAAAGTGATTTAAATGTTCCCTTCCTTGAGGCTTGTCGGGTGGAAATGCTCTCTTAGCAGTTTAAGATAATTCCTTGCTAAACGACCACCCCTCTTTCTTTGACAAGAACACACTGGAACACACTGCAATGATTAACCTGGAATCATCTTTAATTCATAAAGAATAAAATTTACAAGTTCAGTGCCATTAAATATTTTTAGTGACAAAGAAGGCATGGTCATTCTTTTTGCCAAGACACTGGAGGTGGAGTTAGCCTAGAGTCAAGGTGCTTTATCCTTCCTTCTTATGTCATATAACTACTGAAAGGGCAGAAGATGCTTTAACCAGTACTTCCTGTCATCTTTCCAGGATAGGCACTACACATATATCACTTTTTCCAGTTCCCTGTGTCCTCCAATTCTCTTCTAATGCTATTCCTTTATTTTCTGCCTTCTATCACTCCCTTTTGCCTGTGGAGTTTATGTATTGTTAATGCAGAGAATTCTGGAAATAATAATAGTGCCAAAAGATTTATAATAATATTTAAGATGTGAAAGGTCATTCAATAATTAAATAAAAAACAGGTACATTCTCAACTACCAGATGAAAATGAGGGAACATGATTTATTTAGAGAAAATTTTGTTACTGACGTCATTCACCACTGCAAACATAGTTTCATCCCCTGTATCACTGAGATGACTATCTTGGGGCAGGACACTTTCTTGCTGTGCTGGACAAACAGATACCCCTTGCCTCCACGTGGAACTAAGCTCATATGGGCCCCCCAAACTGAGAAAAGTTCATGGAGGAATCATGGAGGAAAATTTGAGGGTTGAAGCAAAAAAATTGCAGATAATAAAAGAGAATATGGGAATAAAAGATAAGAAATCCCGAGACAATGTGTCTCTACAGTCACAGTCTGAAGGAGGGAAGGAAGATGAATGAACAGACCTATATATTTTAACCTCTTGATTGCTTAGTGCTCCTTGGAGTGTAAATGCCATAAGGAAAACACAAATCTCCTGTCTCTCTTCCCAGGGAAAATATACTATTAGACATACTCCTTAAAGAAAAAAGGGTGTGAGGTACAAGCTCTCCCACGGGATAAATATATACAGAATAAACTACAGAAAATATCTTCCCAGAAGAGAAGCTTTAAATAGCTCCATGATCTCCACTGACACACCACCTAATTGTACATGTGCAGGCTAACTCACTGAAGGGGATCGTTTTCAAAAACATTTTGTTTCCTTGCTCATGTCTGTTGCCTTTAGAACAGCTATTTTGCTAAATATTATAACATAGGAAAATCAAATTCTTAATTACCTCTTGTCTATGTGTCTTATTTTTACAAAAAAGTAAAAATACCTGAGTATTGAAATAAAAATCTAATCAAGAAGGTTGGGACAATATGAAGTTATACTGGGAATATCTTTAATGTTTTTAATTCTATTTAAAATATAATTTCCAATTTGAATAAGAAAGAAATACAAGCTCAGTGAAAGAAAACCTTAGCAGCAACAATAAATGAAATTGATGGGAGGGAACAAAATGGACAGAATCTGAAGTTCTGTTACTGTGAGCTTGCTTATGGTTTACCATTTTATCTTATTGGGAAAATATATATAACATTAAATTAATGATTTAATCATTTTTACTTGTGCAGGTCAGTGGTATTACATATGTTTACAATGTTGTGCAAGTTTTACCACCATCCATCTATAGGTCTTATTTTAAACTGATACTTTGTAACCATTAACAATAATTGCCTGTTCTTTCCTCTCCAAGTCCCTGATGGCCATTACACTTTCTGTCTTTGTGAATTTAGCTGCTCTAAGTACCTTTTGTAAATGTATGATGTACAGTATTTGTCCTTCTGTGACTCTTACTTCACTTTGTATAACCATGTTAAGATCTATTCTTATTGTAGCATGTGTCAGAATTTCCTTCCTTTTTAATATTGTATAATATTCATTTTGTGTACTTGAAATGAAGGAAACAATAAACCAAGTTAAAAACTCCATAGAAAGCATAACCAATAGGATAGAACACCTGGAAGACAGAACCTCAGACATTGAAGACAAAATATTTAACCTTGAAAACAAAGTTGGTCAAACAGAGAAGATGGTAAGAAATCATGAACAGAATCTACAAGAATTATGGGATATCATGAAAAGGCCAAATTTAAGAATTATTGGGATTGAGGAAGACTTAGAGAAACAAACCAAAGGAATGAACAATCTATTCAATGAAATAATATCAGAAAACTTCTCAAATCTGAAGAATGAAATGGAAAACCAAGTACAAGAGGCTTATAGGACTCCAAATATACAAAATTACAACAGACCCACACCAAGGCACATTATTATGAAAATACCTAACATAAAAATAAAGACAGAATTTTAAAGGCCACGAGAGAAAAGAATCAAATTACATTCAGAGGGAAACCAATAAGAATATCAGCAGATTTTTTCAATCCAGACCCTAAAAGCTAGAAGGGCCTGGAACAACATTTACCAAGCCTTGAAAGAAAATGGATGCCAACCAAGAATCTTATACCCAGCAAAACTTTCCTTCAAATTTGATGATGAAATAAGATCTTTCCATGATAAACAAAAGCTAAAGGAATTTACAAAAGAAAGCCAGCATTACAGAACATTCTCAGCAAAATATTCCATGAGGAAGAGATGAAAAACAATGATGCAAATCAGCAACAGGAGGCGCTAGCCTAAAGGAATAGCCAAGTAAAGGAGAAACCAAATCATGTCAAATACCAAATATGAGTCAAATGACTGGGAATACAAATCATATCACAATAATAACCCTGAATGTTAATGGCCTGAACTCATCAATCAAAAGACATAGACTGGCAGATTGGATTAAAAAGAAAAATCCAACAATATGCTGCCTGCAAGAGACTCATCTCATAGAAAGAGATACCCATAGACTAAAGGTGAAAGGATGGGGAAAAACATACCATGCACACGGACACAGCAAAAAAGCTGGAGTATCCATCCTCATATCAGATAATGTGGACTTCAAGCCAAAGTTAGTCAGAAGGGATAAAGAAGGACATTACATGCTGCTTAAGGGAAGCATAAATCAGCAAGACGTAACAATCATAAATATCTATGCCCCGAACATTGGCTCATCCATGTACATCAAACAAATCCTACTCAATTCCGAAATGAAATAGATCACAACACAATAATACTAGGCGATTTTAACACACCTCTCTCACCACTGGATAGATCTTCCAAACAAAAATTGAATAAAGAAACCATAGATCTCAATAACACAATCAACAATTTAGACTTAACCGACATATATAGAATATAACATCCAACAAAGAACAAATACACTTTCTTCTCAGCAGCACATGGATCCTTTTCTAAAATAGACCATATTTTATGCCACAAAGCTACTGTTAGCAAATACAAGAAGATAGAGATGCTACCTTGTACTCTATCAGATCATAATGGATTGAAATTAGAAAAAAATGACAGAATAAAAACAGAAACTTCTCCATACCTGGAGATTAAATAATACACTATTATATGATGAATGGATAACAGAAGACATCAGGAAGGAAATAAAAAAATTCTTAGAAGTAAACGAGAACAAAGACACATCATATCAAACTCTCTGGGACACTATGAAAGCAGTACTTAGAGGAAGATTTATTTCATGGGGTGCATTCAAAAAAAGAAGTAGAAATCAACAAATAAACGACTTAACACTACAGCTCAAATCCCTAGAAAAGAAGAGCAGACCAATACCAAAAGTAGTAGAAGACAGGAAATAGTTAAAATCAGAGCCAAAATCAATGAAATTGAAACAAAGAAACAATTGGAAAAATTAACAAAATAAATAGTTGGTTCTTTGAAAAAAATAACAAAATTGATAAACCCTTAGCCACACTAACAAAGAGTAAAGAGGGAGAAAACTCAAATTACTAAAATTCGGAATGAACAAGGAAACATCACAACAGACACGAGTGAAATACAAAACATAATTAGAAGCTATTTTGAAAATCTATACTCCAACAAAACAGAAAACCTCGAAGACATCAACAAATTTCTAGAGACATATGAATTACCTAAACTGAACCAGGAGGACATACACAACTTAAATAAATCAATTTCAAGCAATGAAATAGAAGAGGTCATCAAAAGCCTACCAACAAAGAAAAGTCCGAGACCAGATGAGTTCTCAGCCGAGTTCTACAAAACCTTTAAAGAAGAGCTCATTCCAATACTCCTCAAACTATTCCATGAAATAGAAGAGGAGGGAACCCTCCCAAACTCGTTCTATGAAGTCAATATCACCCTGACACCTAAACCAGACAGAGGACACATCGAGGAAAGAAAATTTCAGACCAATATCCTTAATGAACATCGATGCAAAAATTCTCACAAAATTTTATCAAATCGCATACAATATATATTAAAATGATAGTGCACCAGGATCAAGTGGGTTTTATCCCAGGGATGCAAAGTTGGTTCAACATCCGGAAATCAATAAATGTCATTCACCATATCAACAGACTTAAAGTTAAGAATCACATGATTATTTCAATAGATGCAGAAAAAGCATTCGATAAAACACAGCATCCCTTCATGCTTAAAACACTAGAAAAAATTGGGGTAGTGGGAACTTTCCTTAACATTATAAAGGCCATCTACGCTAAGCCCATGGCCAATATCATTCTAAATGGTGAAAAACTGAAAGCGTTCCCCCTAAAAACTGGAGCAAGGCAGGGATGCCCTCTTTCACCACTTCTATTCAACATCATCCTTGAAACTCTAGCCAGAGCAATTAGACAAACCAAAGAAATTAAAGGGATATGAATTGGAAAAGAAGAACTCAAACTATCCCTGTTTGCTGATGACATGATTATATATTTAGAGGAACCTGGAAATTTCCACCAGAAAACTTTTAGAACTCATAAGTGAATTCAGTAAAGTAGCAGGTTACAAGATCAATGCTCATAAATCCAATGCATTTTTATACATTGATTAATCTTCAGAAAGAGAAATTAGGAAAACTACCCCATTCACAATAGCATTGAAAAAAATAAAATACTTGGGAATCAATCTCACAAAAGAGGTGAAAGACCTCTACAATGAGAACTACAGAACACTAAAGAAAGAAATTCAAGAAAACCTTAGAAGATGGAAAGATCTCCCATGTTCCTGGATAGGCAGAATTAATATTGTCAAAATGGCCATACTACCTAAAGTGCTATACAGATTCAGTGCAATTCCAATTAAAATCCAATGATGTACCTTACAGAAATAGAGAAAGCAATTATGAAATTCATCTGAAGAATAAAAAAACCTAGAATAGTTAAAGCAATCCTCAGTAGCAAGAGTGAAGCAGGGAGTATCGCAATACCAGATCTTCAACTCTACTACAAAGCAATAGTAACAAAAATGGCATGGTATTGGTACCAAAATAGACAGGTAGATCAATGGTACAGAATAGAGGACATGGACACAAACCCAAATAAATACAATTTTCTCATACTAGACAAAGGGTCCAAAAATATGCAATGGAGAAAAGATAGCCTCTTCAACAAATGGTGCTGGGAAAACTGGAAACCATATGCAACAGAATGAAATTAAACCCCTATCTCTCACCCTGCACAAAACTCAACTCAAAATGGATCAAGGACCTCAGAATCAGACCAGAGACCCTGCATCTTATAGAAGAAAAAGTAGGTCCAAATCTTCAACTTGTTGGCTTAGGATCAGACTTCCTCAATAGGACTCCCATAGCACAAGAAATAAAAGCAAGAATCAACAACTGGGATAGATTCAAACTAAAAAGCTTTCTCTCAGCAAAGGAAACTATCAGCAATGTGAAGAGAGAGTCTACAGAGTGGGAGAATATCTTTGCCAACCATACTTCAGATAGAGCGCTAATTTCCAGAATCTATAAAGAACTCAAAAACTCTACACCAAGAATACAAATAATCCAATCAACAAATGGGCTAAGGAAATGAACAGACATTTCACAGAAGAAGATGTACAAGCAATCAACAGATATATGAAAAAATGTTCAACATCCCTAGTAATACGGGAAATGCAAATCAAAACCACCCTAAGATTACATCTCACCCCAATTAGAATGGCGATTATCAAGAACACAAGCAACAATAGGTGTTGGCGAGGATGTGGTGAAAAAGGAACACTCATACATTGCTGGTGGGGTTGTAAATTAGTGCAGCTACTCTGGAAAGTAGTATGGAGATTCCTCAGAAAGCTTGGAATGGAACCACCATTTGACCCAGCTATCCCACTCCTTGGCCTATACCCAAAGGACTTAAAATCAGCATACTATAGAGATACAGCCACATCAATGTTCATTGCTGCTCAATTCACCATAGCCAGATTGTGGAACCAACCTAGATGTCCTTCAGTTGATGAATGGATAAAGAAACTGTGGCATATATATACAATGGAATATTACTCTGCAATGAAGAATGATAAAATTATGGCATTTGCAGGCAAATGGATGAAATTGGAGAATATCATGCTAAGTGAGATAAGCCAATCTCAAAAACTAAAGGACGAATCATCTCACTGATAAGCGGATGAGGACATATAATGGGGGGTGGGAGGGGTAGCATTAGGGTTAGGGTTAGGTTTAGGGTTAGGATAAGGAGTGTGGTAAGAATGAAGGAAAGAAGGACTGTATAGAGGGAAAAGAGGGGTGGGAGGGGTGAGGGGGAAGGGAAAAATTAATGAATCAAACATCATTGCCCTATGTAAACGTACGATTACACAAATGGTATGCCTTGACTCCATGTACAAATAGAGAATCAACATGTATCCCATTTGTATACAATAATAATAAAAAAAAGAATAAAAAAATCTAAATTACAGAAGGAAGACTTATTTAATCCCAAGGTTTAATGTAATGATTTTTTGGATTATCCTAATATTTAATACGCTTATCCTAGTCGCTTAATAAAATATTGCTGGAAAACCTGTAAAAAAATATTCATTTTATGTATATATATATATGCATTTGTTTATACATTCATCATCTGATATACACTTGGGTTGCTTTCATCTTTTGATTATTATAAATAATGCCATTCTGAACATAGATGTGTAAATATGTTTGAATCTCTGCTTTCAACTCTTTTAAATACTTACCCAGAAGTGGGATTGCTGGATCAGATGGTAGTTTTATTTTTAATTTTTTGAGAAATTACCTTAATGTTTTCTATAGTGGTTCCATCATTTCACATTTTTTCCAATAGTGCATGAGTTCAAATTTCTCCACAGTTTGGATAAGACTTATTTCTGCCTTTTTAAATTAACAGTCATTTAAATTGGTTTAAAGTGGGATGTATTTTTAAATGAGATATATTGATTAATTTCTGATTTCCATATTACAAATCTTGGTCTTATTAATGGATTTATTTATTTTTTATTTATTTCAGGGCAGGTTTCTCTTCAGTTCTAGTGCTCAGTAGACTTGTAGTTAATTTGATTTAGGCATGTTAGATAACTGGCCCATGCACATGAGGCATTAAAGGATAGAATCAGAGTAAACCACAATTGTAGAAACTCAATCACGGAAGTAACTTGAAACATAAAACCTTCCCTAAAAACATTTATATTTTAGTCTGAAGGTTCTGCACCACAATGCTAATGCTTACGTGTGCTCAGACGCCATGTTAATGGCCTCACTCATGCTTCCTGCTGAACATCTGGAAACCCTATTCTTGTATGTAAGTAGATTGAGGCTTATAGAGCTTAGTTTACTCTTGAATTTATGCTGATAGTCAACTCAAGTACTTCATATGTGCAGATTGAAGTTATTAATCTGTCATATCCACAGAATTCGTCTTCCACAAGATCCCAAGTATCTTTTAGTGTGCCACATATCAAAAACTACTAGGAAGACACCTTATTTTAGTCAGAAAATTCTTGTTTTTCAGAGGAAATAGGACTTGAGCAGATCATTAGAAGATGGGAGAGGCTCAGGAATGTGGAGATGGTAGGAAAAGATTCCAGACAGAGGGAAAATGTGAGCACCTAATTCAAAATCATGTCTTGCATAGCAGTTCACCGCTACTGCACCTCAGTGAAATTGACTCTGTCTCCAAAATGTTGACCACATAGCTCAACTAGTGACTCCAAACTAGTGACTAACTCTGGCTTGAGTAGCTTCCTGGTCTCATAGTTTTGTCAGCCTACTCCTGCTCCTTAGGTTTCAGTTTATATTGGCTATACTCTCTGGAGTGGCAGCAGCTGCATCTTCAACTTCCTTCCCTCAACTTCCACTCCAGCTCCTGGTTTCAAGAAATGAGATCTGATTTGGGATCATTAATTTTAGTTTCTGTTCCCTTGGATAACCAAATACCAGGCCAGTTACTCATATGACTCAAAACCCAGTTGGCAGTTGTTCAGCACCTCTCACTACTTACTGTGTTATTTTCAGTTTTCTTTCATTTCATTTTGTGCTTGGTTCTTGATGGTGTTCTCTTTTTATTTATCACTCATTAATATGTGTTTGGAGCAACAGGGATTCTTCAAAGAATAATCTCAGATCCCTTTTGATTAGAAGTCTTTGGTTTAAGTTCTCAGTCAAAAATCAGGTAGGGTTCAGGGAAAGGTGAAATGAGGCAAAGGAAAATACACTACTATCTATTACTGACTTCAGCAGCAGAAGAGAGTGCAATGCTAAAATGGACTATGAAAACTTAGGCTAGCTCAAGAAGACACCGATGTCAAAGGAAGTTCAGTATCTACAGCTGTATCCCACCTGTAGGAGTCCCAGCTGAGAACTGTATTTAGCATCAAACCAGATGCCATAATGGAATTTGGATGTTCAATTCTAAAACTCAAATGCCAATGATTTGGGGAAATTTTTGGCCTGTGAACTCACTTGAGAGAGCACTTCCAACACGGCAAGTAGAGTGGTATGGCATTGAGGAGGCAGGGCTGAGATGGAACTCCATTACCTCATGATGGATAGACACTCAAGATTCACTTTTCCTTCCTATTTGAGCTGAGGAACTGAATGTGTGTAGGTCTGGGGTGCATCTCTCCCTAAGAAATATTAAGAGAAACAAAAAGGACTCTGAGACTTTCTAATTCTGGTACTCTATCATCTAACAGGAAAAAAAAAAAAAAGAAGTAGTGTATTTAATTTGTTTTGCCTTTTCTGCTCATAGTTAATATCACTGCTGGTTAGCTATAGTGGAGTGCTCAGTCCACTTCAATGGGAATAGGTCCAGATCAACAACACATAATGTTTGCTGTTAACTTGATCTGACAACACACCAGGGAAATGCTATAAATATCAAATGCAGATTTCCTTTATTTAGGTACTGGGGATTGAAGTCAGGGGTGCTTTATCAAGTAAACAGTACTACATGTGCTGTCCTTTCAGAAAAATTTTAAATTTTATTATCTAATTATTTTGAAACAGGACTGACCTTGAACTTTGGATCCTTTTGCCACAGTCTCTTGAATACCGGGGATTACAGGAGTGTGCTACCATGCCTGGCTCAAAGATCTTTTTTTTTGTTGTTGTTGTTGTTTGTCTTGTTTTAATTAATAGTCTTTTCCAAAGGGCTTTTCCTAGCTCAGGGACTTCTAAAAACAATAAAGAAGAGTTAAAGAAGAACTTATTTGCTAATATGAAATAAAACATTGAATTTAATAAATACGTGAAGTGTAAATTTTTAGTCAACAAAATAGAACTTAGGTTTAGCTAAGACTTCTGCGTTCTTATTGCAATTGAGAGTTATAGGAGCTTGGATATAAGCGCCATTCCTAAGATGAACTGCTAACAATCTCCACAATTTGGGGGTGGTTTCTGAATAATTTAATCCCTCATCTATTTACTCAAAAATACTTTTTTTGGATCTACTATGGGAGAAGTGGTGCACTTGGTCCATGTTCCATATCTTTATGACAGTCAGCTTTGAGCTAATCATCTTCTGTGTCCTTTACTGGTTCCATGCTAAATTATACCTAACCTTTTTAACCTGCTCAATTGTATCTGAGCTAACAGTGAATTCTCAGAGAATTGTGAGAATAAATGTATTCTACTAGTGTCCAAAATCATGTAAGGAAGTTCAGTACTTTGTGACATGATTTTCTATAGTTTTCCTGCTTTTGCAAGTAATGCTTCCTTTACAGAAATGTCTACTACAAAAATGTTGGTTTAAGACAGATATGTTGGGAAATATAAAAATCCTTCTTTGGATTTTAGTAGAAATAGAATCACTTTCAAACTGGATGCTACCTGGTGGCATCTTTCTCACCATAATAAATTTCTTAGAAGCTCAATACTCAGTGACTTCTTCATATACCACTCTGTCTAACGTGGTTCATGGCCCACAAACTCATGTGCCTAAGGGATCATGCACAAAGTAAACGTGACGAAGTAAGCTGTGTGCATGGCCATGAGGATGATGAGGAAGTGGTCCTCTGAGCAGTTCATACTTTGCCTGATGGAATGACTGTCATTCATCCCACTGGATGTTCCCATGTGAGGGATCTCTTCTATTATTACTAAACCAGATCTTCTAATTTGTAAGCAAAGACAGAATTCTGCAATATTATATAATATTTCCATTTAAATAGATAGTGTGTTGTTTTAAGTTACCTAAAATGAAGGGAATTTTTGTGTTTTAGAGTTTCTATTTTATGACCTCTGTGCTTCAAGCTAATAAAATGATCCACTTTCTACCTAATGGGATTTGCCTATTTTAAAATGTAGTGTTTATTTATACGTATATTGTCTAATCTACAATATTTTTTTCATTTTACTGTTACAGGCAAAAATTCAGCTTTATAATCAAGTCTAAAAATAAAAAGACTGATTATACTTTAGTACTTTCTAGCTATTTCTTACACATGCAAAAAGAAGAACTAATATTATAATGTCATTTTCTTTCCATCAATCATTACACAGTTTCTTGGAGAATCACCTTTCAATATTTTAACAAATTTATGAGAGTTCTTTAACCAAATTAGGAAATATTCTAGGTGAAACAGTCTCTGAAAATTCTTCATGAAATAGGTAACAGCATATCAAATTATTAGCAAAAGAACTTAATGCATAAAAAGTAAGAGTATTTCTCTTATTACTAGAGATGTTGAACATTTTTCCATATGTTTGTTGATTGCTTGTATATCTTCTTCTGTGAAGTGTCTATTCATTTCTTTAGCCCATTTGTCAATTGGATTATTTACATTCTTGGTGTAGAGTTTTTTGAGTTCTTTATAGATTCTGGAGATTAGCGCTGTATCTGAAGTATGATTGGCAAAGATTTTCTCCCACTCTGTAGGCTCTTTCTTCGCATTGCTGATAGTTTCCTTTGCTGAGAGAAAGCTTTTTAGTTTGAATCTATCCCAGTTGTTGATTCTTGCTTTTATTTCTTGTGCTATGGGAGTCCTGTTGAGGAAGTCTGGTCCTAAGCCGACATGTTGAAGCTCTGGACCTACTTTTTCTTCTATAAGATGCAAGGTCTCTGGAACCACCATTTGACCCAGCTATCCCACTCCTTGGCCTATACCCAAAGGACTTAAAATCAGCATATTACAGAGATACAGCCACATCAATGTTCATAGCTGCTCAATTCACAATAGCCAGATTGTGGAACCAACCTAGATGTCCTTCAATTGATGAATGGATAAAGAAAATGTGGTATATATATACAATGGAATATTACTCAGCCATAAAGAATGATAAAATTATGGCATTTGCAGGCAAATGGATGAAACTGGAGAATATCATGCTAAGTGAGATAAGCCAATCTCAAAAAACCAAAGGAAGAATGATATCGCTAATAAGTGGATGATGACACATAATGGGGGGTGGGAAGGGTTAGTGTTGGGGTTGGAGTTGGGTTTAGGGAGGGGGGCAGGAATGGAGGAAGGAAGGACTGTATAGATGGAGGGGAGGGGTTGGAGGATTGGGGGGGAAGGGAAAAAATGGCAGAATGAATCAAACAACATTACCCTATGTAAATTTATGATTACACAAATGGTATGCCTTTACGCCATGTACAGACAGAGAAACAACATGTATCCCATTTGTTTACAATAAAAAAAAAAAAAAGTAAGAGTAATCAAAAAGTTTGCATCAAATTCTCCTCTGTCCCAGAAATTATTCAAAACTGTAAACTTTGATTTCCCCACTATTTCCAATGTTTGAATTTATGGCTGATTTTCTATCACTATGGACAGTTGCAAGATATAGTAGTTGTTCAGTTACATTTGTTGAGCAAATAAATGAATCAAATGAGATGAGAGGAAACTTAGAGAAAATAGTGATAAGAAGCAGAAAGTAAAACCCCACGGAAGAAGAAAAAGGATGATCACAGGTATCAGTAGGAAGAGGTGTACGTACCTATGGACAAATGTGGAAAGATTCACCAAGCCACAGTCAGTTTTAACCTGAATGGGAAGCTGTCATGTAAGTGAGCTCTAAAATACATCATTGGAACAATTAGGGAAGATTGAGAAAATGATAAATATTATTCAATTCTTCTTTTACAAAAAGACTTGTTTATGGACATCTATCATAGCCTGGGACAAAGGTACCATGATTAAAATTGTGGTAAATGCAGAATCAACTGATAAGATTTCGAGTGGAGTAGGTAGGGAGTGCCAAATGATAAGATTTTCCATATCTTTACCTATATTCCCTGGTGGTTGCATTTACCATTGACAACAATGGTTGAAGTGGACTTCATAGAGCATCAGAACTCAGCATCTTATTATTAATCATATTAAACTCATATACTGATCAAGGAAAAATATCTATTAGCTAGAATATTTGCTTTGTGAAAAAAGAGATACTTCAAGGCCGACGAATCCAATAATAGTTTTCAATCAATCAACTGACTCATTTCATGACTAATCAATATAGTGATTTTGTAGTGAGCCTTGAGGAAGAAACATATATATTTATCAATTTAATAATCTAAATATTAGTGATAGAATAGACACTATGTTCTCAGGTAGTTTCCTTGTGAGCAGAATCACAGTTTAAATATGCCTATGATTCCTAGGTAAAATGAGACTCATACTGGATAAAGAAAATAAAGAATAAATGGGCTTGTTTATTTATTTATTTATTTTTATTTAGAGCTTTATGGTTATATATAGTAGTTGGGTTCATCCTGCTAAACTCATATATGCATGGAAATTGATTTCAGTTGAACTAAATTATTGAGTAAATTAAATGCTAATTTGATTATTTAAAGTTATTGAAAGTGTGTTTGTTTATTACATTTCGAGAATAGAAAATTTGGATTTTTTTTAATAAATCTGTTGTTGAGATATATTTACATTAAAAACTCACGTATATTTATGCTACATAAAAGTTTAATATATATTAAAAGTATGACATGGCATATGAAATAATAATGTACAATTGAAAGAAATATAGTATATACACAGAAATAGACAAATAAGTTAATTTATTGCTCCTATGAAAATTTTAAGAAATTTTTCAAGTTTCACAACTAAACATAGGGGCTGCTACCCAGTGGCATATGTTTTAATAATTTTTTTAGGGATTGAAAAATATGTAAATTTTTATATAAAAATTTACATATTTAAGTAAAATTCTTTGATATGCTTTTCACTATAATTCATTATGGTTTAGATATGTGTACCTCTAAGCTGCTATATAGACCAACCATTCCAATTAGGTAATTGTATGACCAGGATATGTAGGCTATATATTTTGAGGTAATTAAATGATTAAATGGCATTTGTGAAGGATAATGGTTTTGGAGTTCAAGTTCTCTGTTGTGAGAACATTGCCCAAGAGGTATTTCTTCAAATTTCAAAGCTGAGAAATTTGATCCCTGAATCTTTGGTTTTTTTGTTGTCTGAATCCTTCTCATCATAAAATTCTTTCAAAGAAGAAATTATTAATACCCTCAAAGTACCAGGAGTCTTCAGACACCTCAACTAAAGTTCAAGAAGCCTATTTTTGAAGACAGACAGGGAAAAAAAAGTGAAATCCTGTACAGATTCATTACCTGGCTTCATAGGCTATGAGAAATCTAATTGTGCACTAGTTACCCCATTACTGGGTAATGTGAATGGCATCTGTGTAAAATATGAGCACAATTAAATGCTTTTCCACAGTCGTGTGTGTGCTTTGGTGTCTGTCAATGTGTAATTGGGTTTAAGTTAAAGTAAAGGGGCTCTGAGTAGCTTTATACATGCCCTGGAATCACCCACAAGAAAAATAATTCAACTGTGAGAAGAAACAGAGAAGCATCTTAGCCTACCCTTTAACATTGACAGGCTGTGCATTAATGTCTTTCTCTTTTTTTTTTTTTTGCATTCTCACATGTCAGATTTGGAGTAAATTTTCTAAAATCGTCATCAAATCCCATTTCTATTTTAAAATTAAACACATAAATTGGTCAAAAGTGTAAACCCTCAAAAAATAGTTTCAGAAATTTAAACTCTTGTTAGTGAATGCAAGCATGAAGTGAACAGAAAGATCTTATAAAAATATCTTTGACTTTCCTTTTTCTGGTATAATGATATGTTTTGATCGCATAAAGGATACTTTGAATTTAAGAAAGAAGTGACTAGTTCTAAGACTAAAATAGCAGTAACAGTGCCTTAATAATTTGAGAAAGAAATTAAAATAGTCCTTGTAAATTTATCCTTCATCATAAACCATGTGAAAATTATATAATTCAAGTCAATTTATTTTTGGCAGGTTCTTTTCTTTATGTCTGTGTTGCTGAATGAAAACATCTAATTTGCATATAAAAATCTAGGTAGCATGTCCTCTGAAAATAGAAGTACTTAGGATGCTGAATTAGCCTCTTGCTATATATAGAGACACTGCTCTAATAGATTCTGAGTTAAACTATATGTCTAGGCTAAGGTCCTGAATGGGCTAATGTCCATTAACAATCAACAAATTAGTAAATTGCCTTTATTGAAATTTCTTTCCTCAACCTAATGGTTTGTTTAACTGATGGCTGATGTGACCATTAGGAGCTATTAGCATGTTAAGAGGGTATTAAATAAAGCCAACAGTTGGCCTTAAAAACAAAAGGATAAACACAGCACAATTTATTATTTTGCTAGGCTAAGCAAACATGGTTTCAATGCTTTACTGCCTTCTAACAATGCCAATAGTCATCTGTTGAATAAATATTCTATTGGATTAGGAACAAAAGAATCAGCAAATCTATGATCTGCTGAACTTCTAATTGTTGAGGCATATTAGCTGATTTGTGAATTTAAAATTTTGTAACATGTTGGATTTTTTTCTATCAAATGTCATTGTTGTGGGCAAGCGACCTGCACATTGCAGGCAGATGTGGGGGAAACTGTCTTAAAATGAAATTCCATTTAATATGTGTTGAAATAAAGGAGAGTCAGAAAGAAGTGTTGACTCTTTACTACTTCTGATACATAGAGCTTCCTGTTATTGCTTTTATATTAGAAAAGCAGATCCAGTTGTGCCACGTAGAAAAGATGCCAAGATGTTTCCTTTTGCTTGTTTTGGTCTATAATTTAAACGCTTGCATTTTTGCAGTTGGTTTGTTTCTGATAATGTATCAAAAAAAAAAAAAAGAAAGAAAGAAAGAAAATTTTTAATCCATGTGTTTCTCTTAGTTTGTGTTTTCCAGGAAGGAATGAAAGAAATAACCTTTCCAACAGACTCTCTGAATACCTTAAGAAAGTGATCCAACCGCCTCTATCAGAGTCTTAATTTTCATGAATTCAGTACCATTAGCAGATGCCAGGAACTGTTTTAGGCACTAACATAGTGAACCCCACTTAGAGGAAAAAAAACCCATGCTTGAGAATCTTACATTCTGATGGAAGATGATGTAGGTCAGAAAAATGAACCTAAGTAAGAAGGATATCAAAAGATGGTAAGTGCTAAAAAAAGAGAGAGCAGAATAGAGATTTATAATAACAAGAGGAACAAGTAGCATTTTAAATAGTGACATGGTTGCCTTTATTGAGATTTTGATACTAAAGCAAAGTTTCAAAGGAGATAAGGAAATTTGTTTTTCAGATACTAGAGGGAACACTCTAAACAGAAAGAACCAAGGGAGGCAGGAAGTTGCCTGATATGTTCAAGTCATGGTCAAAACCAGACAAGGGAAGGAGAGGTTTGCAGGAAATGAGGTTAGAGAGGAAAAAGCAGGGAGGGCCTCAGAGTCCATTGTGAGAAATGTGGCTTTTACTCTAAATGTGATCTCACTTATGTTTTAAGAGTACCACTCAGATTGCTATTTTAAGAGTAGACTGTAAGAGGGCAAGGGTCCATTAGCGGGCCTGGCTAGGAGTGAATTACTGTGATCCTGGAGAGAGAAAACAGTGACCTGGTTGTGGCAGAGGGCATTGTCAGAATAGAAGTGAGAAAAAGTTTGACTCTAGACATATTTTAGAGATAAACCAACAAAATTTGTATTGAGTATGAGGTGGGGAATGTGAAAGAACAAGAGAAATCAAGGAAGGCTATAAGATTTCTGGACCTAAGTGACTGGAAAGATGAATTAGCTTTGAAATGCTGAGTTCAGCTTTGAACATGTTGCCAGATTTAGAAAATAAAAATATAAGGTACTTCGTTAAATTTGTATTTAAATCTGTATTTAATCAGATTACCTTAAAATGTTGATTCTCAATGTCCATTGTAGATATCAATGAAGATGCTACAAAGATATCTGAGTTTTTGAGTCTGGAGTTTGGGGCACAGTCGTGGCTGGAATTGTAATTGTGTGACTCTGATGAAGATGGAATTTAAAACCTTCATATCAACCTTGTTGATATAAAGAAAGATATAGAATAGATAGGGAATATTGGTTCTGTCTTCTTCCTACAATGAAGTTTGGGTCATCTCAGCTTTTGTAAAGATGAGGAAAAAGAAGAGATAGCAAAGAAGACTGAAAAAGAGAAATAAGAGCAGTAGCAGAAAAACCAAGGAAGTGTAGTGTGCTAGTAACCAAATGAAGATAGTATTTACAGGGTGAGGTGTGATCCATTGCAATATATGCTGATAAGAATAGTCCAATACAGAGGAAAAGACTGATAATGTAGTCAAGAAAGAGACAAATGGCTGAAGCAATATCCTTGATCAGATGGGAAGTGACAGGTTTTACCAGACACATATGGGAATGAAACTTTGTGTCTAGAATGATAGGCAGGAAGACAGAAAATTTGGTGACAAATGCTGGTGGGTCAGCAGATGAGATAGTGAAGTTGAATTTCTATTTTGATTATTTCCATTTTCTCAGTGAAACCATAAACAGCATCATAGTTGTAATTTAGGATAAGTAAGGAAATATTTGAGATTTGAAGATAAAGAAGACCACATAAGACACATGTCTAGGTCATGACTTTAGCTGGACTGGCCAAGAGTATTGTGGTTAGTGGGCTGAATTAAAGGTCCATTAATTTGTGAAATTGAAACTACTTAGCATGATTTTGTGTTGAGGCACATTTATATTGAAGTGGGGCATGAAAACCTTTATAGTGAAAAATAAAGATAGGATTTTCCAAAGTAAGTGTTACCTATCATGTCTTACACAATTTTAGTGAAATATTTTTAAATGTAATAGACCGTCTACCACTTGCAGGCATTAAACTATAAGAATTCTTAGAGAATGTCTTTTAGCTGGAGACGAAGGAAGCTATTAAAGACTGAACCCAAATAAGGGAGAGCTCTGTATACTTTACTGTACATGAAATTATCAAGGGCTTCTGAGATTAGCTTCCAGGTCCCCAAGGAAGTCATAGCAATTTTTAAAGTGCTAAAAATTCACTTTCTAGTGAATTTTCTTGTATGTAGCCTTAAGTGATGCTCTGAGATGGACTTTAACTTTTTTACTTTGAACCTCTGTAGTGATTGTAAAATTATATTTTAATTCTATTCCAGAATTTTATGTACTTGGTGAGGTAAGCCATTAAGGTCAGAGCTCTTACTCTATTCTTGTACTGAGTGTTTTGTTTCCTCCAACAAACCCAAGCTCTGATAAATGCAGACAACCTGCCTACCTAGGTATGAAGGTGGCCATATGACACTGTAACTCCTTGCTCCCTAAACTAAGCAGAACACTTGCTGTCTTGTGGCCACAATCCCATCAAGCTATATTTTCTCTGCTGTGACGAACCTTCCCCAAGAAGAGCCTTCTCTGAGGACTGTGGTAAAAGTTATGTCAAATGTGTTTCAATGGGGAAAAAAAAATCTCTTCTTTCTTGGATTCCCAGGTAAAAATTTAACTTTTTCTAATAGAGTTATGGCATTTTGAAATATGATCATTAAATATTTCCTTAATAGCAAACAGTAAAAGGAGTGTTAAAAGTATAATGCCTTCACAGGTTTATGTCCAATATAGCTCAGTCCAGTGGCTCTTGACAGTCCTTTGGCTGCCTGTGATGGTATTTTCACCAGCCTATGTGAAATGAGAAAAACAAGGATCTTGAAAGATTGCCAATTGTCCTTTCTTGGGAAACATTGGGATTCTCTTTTAAATTTTTTATCCTGCTTAATTTTCAAAAGAGCTCTAGACAACTCTGTGTTCTCTAATTTATTTTAAAATTTTAACAGGCCCACCAAATGCAAAATACTATGAATGAAATATTTAGTCCACAGATTTTTCCCTGAAGAACAGAGTATATGAGGGGTCTAAAAATACATGAAACAGGTAAAGAGAGCAGCAATTCTGTTCCGTTCATACCCTGACAAAAGTCAATTTATACATTTATGTCCACAGCTAGGAAAATTCTGTCCAAAGTTTCCAAATAAAATGGCTTTATTATATTTTTCAAATTATATTGCATATACACTAATAAAATAAAAATTATTTTGTATATATACTAATTTTATATATGCAATATGATATTAATTTTCTGTGATTGACCTTTAAAAGTCATCTGTTTTCTTTCCATGGAAACTAGATGTTTACTTTTGTGACTGTATGTTTACTTTCATATTGGAGAATGATTTAATACTTAAAAGGGCAAAATGTCATAGGCAGATCCTATTCAGGAGACTTCCTTCTTGTATTTTAAAAGGTCCTCTGAGTAATTTTTTTTCTCTTGGGTGTTTAAATGCCTATGTAGACATCCAGAAAGAAGAGTTATGAAATATTTTTGTAGTAGATACCTTTAATCATAGAATTAGCTTAGATGAATGCTTACGTAAATTTTTAACAAATGGATCTTATTTAAACCGGGACTAGAATGCAAAGTGAACATGAATAAAGTCTTATCCCTACCTAGATTTCTCAGTGTTGTGGACTATGCTATTGGTAGAGCATGTGTAAAGTAACAGAAGAACTTGGGGAGAAAAGTAGCATTCTGTAGTTCAAAAATTTTATTGTGTTTTAAAAAATTTATGATACAAATTAGATGATTATTCCATAACTAATAATGATTTTTAATATTCAAAAATTAAGATTACATTATATTTTTTAGTTAAAAATAGTTTACCATGAGATGATTTCATCATAAGCAGCAAACAAAAAAGCAACAACTGTTTTGATCCTAAATGTCTAATTATAGAGTGCTATTTAGAAAACTCTGGTAAACATACTTCAAGATGCTCAGGGACATAGGTATCAGGGAAAGAATAGATTAAGGGTAAATGTACAGACTGGAACAGACTGCCTGAGTTTGTGTCACTGCTTAAAATATCTGCAAGAAAAGTTATAGTTTAATATGAGTTTATATTTTAACCTAAATTAGTGTTCATTTTGCACGGTGGATTTAAAATTCAAAATCTCAATCTTCAATTTGCATATGGTAAAAAAAAAATCTACCCCCGTCTTTTAAAAGTGAATTCTGTGATAACAAGGGGGACACTTGCAGAGGAGGTCCTGGGCCTGGTCGGGGCAAAGCTTTCTCAGTAATGGCACTGCATGCCCACACTTTGCAGAAAGCTCAATTCTAGTTGTCATAAACATTCTGGCCACTGTAGGAAAATCAAAATTACAGACTCTAAATTGCGGAAAAGTCAACGGTCAGTCAAAGGTACTTCTGCCAGTCTTGCCAATTTTTTTCCCAGTTTCTATTATTAACACAACAATTAACCCTCATTGAACACAGCTGCTTGAGAATTCCAAAATAAACTTTAAAAAAAAAATAATCTCTATGGATCAGAAATATATAAATACACAATCACTTTCCTCATTAAAGTTCTATTATCTATAGGGATCGACAATTCGAGCTTCACTGCTAAGTTCACAGTTGCTTTTATATGCAGTTTCAGTTCATTAAAGAATATAAATCCAGGTTCACTCTGGTTATCGTCACAGCACAAGAATGTTGCCTTTATAGTAACTTGGCAAATGTATTGAGGCAAATGAATGGGTATTTTCACATTACCAAATAGCTTATTATCCAGGAAAATGTCTATAGGTGGAATTGGGACAATTTGGGGAAATGGAAAAGAGTATAAAACCAATTAGTATGTTTTCTGTATTTTTACAATTTTATTTTTTGTATGCATTATGAATGAATTCCAAGAAATAGATTTTTTTCCAGTACATAGATAATAAGGTATTTTATTTATGAAGCAATGAATAATATTGTACAAGTGTACCACAGCACACATGGTGTGTAGGGTAATTTTTAACCTCACATTAAGAGAGTGATTATGGCCCAACTATTCAAAAACAGTTTCCACGTACTCACTTTTATATAAGTTAATTACTAAGGGGATGAAAAAGAATCAGTTATATCCAAATGTTTATAAATTTGCAATAAAATTTTATAAAGGGTATTTGTCCATGCATGCATGTATGAAAAGTTTACCATGGGTACAAATTTCTTTTATAACTTATCTGAACACTTTATCTTTGTTTGTTCGTGTAAACAAAATTAGGTCCCTGATTATTAGTATGATGATGATTATCTAGAAAAAGTAGCTACATTTTACACTCATTTAGAAGTGATAAGGCTACAGTGAAACTCATAATTAGTAAATTATATCCTTCAGGAGCTACCATGTTGAGTCTATTTCAAAGCTATTCCATAGCAAAGGTATATTCAGTGTAACAAACATTTTTAATCATCTGCAACACTTCTGAAATTCCTTTTGTACAGAGTCAAGCAAAAATAGGTCAGGGAAACCAAAATGTCAATGTAGAAATGACATCAAGGGTAGTCTGTGGTGGGAAAAGGAAAGGATGGTGGGAGATAAGGTTGGAAAAAAATTGGATAAAAGCAGGCAATAAGAAGCTGAGGGTGTAATTCAGAAATACAGCACATGTTTTGCATGCACAAGGTTCTGGATTCTGTCTCCAGTGTGCGTGTACGCACGCACACACAAAGTCACTGTGATTTCAGTAATGTTTTTATGTCCATTTGTCTTTATTAGTTACTCCAGAATCTATATTCAGTTGAAATATAGTGTATGTATACTGGTAAGATATGTTATTTATTCAGATTGAAGATAATGAGTATACAAATTTCTTGTAAATGCCACATGACCTCACAGAGTTTCAAAGTCATTGGCTGTAAATTACTGTAAATTAAGATGTGTGTCCAAAAAACTACTTATCCATGCATGGAAATTAAGAGACATACATAGAAAAAGTTGTTCTGATGTTCTTTGAAAGCCAAGATACAAGTGTTTCAAAGTTCTGTTTAACTGAATCTAGAGGTAAGCAAAACAAATAAATTCTTTGAAAGAGAAAAAGAAAGAAACCAGGTTTGTGAAGGGTCTACGTGCTTTGACAAGAAGATTGGAACCAATAAAATGTTTGAGCAGCAGAATAACAGGCAAGTTTAGGTTTACCAAGCATCTCTAAAAGAACGTCCAGGAGAATATTAACAGGCCATATCAATAGTAGGAGGCATTCATAGTGATTCAAATGAGAAATGACAAAGGGCCAGATGTAGAAGCAGTGGTAGAGGAAAGGATAAATTCAAAACTCAGCTTTGACAATTCTATTCTTCCACTTCATTCTCTTCAGAGTTTTCCTTGCCTCATTTCAATCAAGGGTTTTATTAATATATGATATTTTAGTAAAAGTTAGAACAAATAAATATGTGATGTTTGAGGGAGTAAAGGATATCAGGAGGGGAAGAGACATGGTTTTCCGGCAATAACATTAACAAACTTGATTGAAAAACTCCCATCCATGTGTCTGAGTCTGACAGCTAACCAGTATCTTTATCAAATTGATTTACTTAATTGTGCTCTACTTGATAGTAAGTCCAGGGCCTTGCACACTGAATTACATCCAGAACACTTTCTACTTTTGAGATTGGGTTTTGCTATGTTGCCCAGGCTGATCTTGAACCTCCTGTGCTAACCTCCCAAGTAGCAGGGATTACAGGCCTGTGCTTTCATGCCCAACTCAACCTCCTGGTACCTAAGTAATTATTGGAGAAGCTAAAGACATGACATCCTGAGGAACTTCACTGGATACATCAATGCATGCCACACATTTCCTCTGTAAGGTGACACAGTCTTGCTTACAAGACTCATCTTTTGCACCTACAATAAGTTAAACCTTGCATTTTTCCTGTCTCTCTGTTACAGAGACACTGCCAAGTGGCACTAACCATGATGATGTTTTGTGTCTTTACTATGTTTAATCCCCTTTGGACAATCAGGCTAATTATAAGTATTGATTACCCACCCTGTTATTATGTTATAGAAAGAAAGTAAATTAGGCAGACCAGGTTTATTTTTGAACTTTTTGTTTTTCAATTCCTGATGATCTTTTAGATATTTCTTCATTGATTTTTTAAAAGATGTTTAATATAGGTCATGTACAATTATACAGTTCAGAGAGTTGTTCCTCTTTTACTTAGAAATAATTGTATACTTTCTGGAAAAGAATCTTGCTAATATGAGGATAATCAAAATTTTCCATTTCCCCTCTTTACTTTCTTTCTATTTCTCTATCCCTTCTCTATTTCCAAGCTTAGGTCATTTGTTTTTTGTTTTTGTGCTGAAAGTTGCTCTTCCAGGTCTCTCTGGTCTACCCAGGAGACTCTTCACAGTACGTTGCAGTCAAGAACACAGAACTGCCGCAAGTTTCTTTTAAAGGACCTAAAGGAGGGTGGTATCAGCTGGCTGACAGGTAAAAACGGAATAAAGCCCCCCTCCCCATGCTCTCTAGTGATGGCCCTGGGTAAATACCTGCCTATGGAAGTGGTAATTAGTGACACTCCTCTCTGGATCTAGCTCCCTTCCTTAGGTTGCTTCTCCCTGCTCAAGTCCCCAGGGAATTTATCCCCTTGATAGAAAGATTTTCCATTTGTACACACATGTAATTAACAGTGGATTGCCCATGTACATATATAGCATTGATTCTCTTTTAAAGTCCTGAATTTGACATTTAACAGTCAGCATTGGCTGTTAAAAGACTTTGGGATAGAACTTTTGTTTATTTTTTTAACACCATTATGAAGAAGGTAATAATGGGGTACAGTTAATTAAAATTACTGTTGATAAATCAATATTTTCAAGTCAGATTTGTACTTATTTGTGGTCAAATCTGTTTGCCTTTATTTTCATTTAACCCATTAAGTCCCAAGTGTCAATTCTGTAAATATTTCAATATAAATGACATAGGCATATTAAAATAGCTTTTAATAATCTAGAATTTATATGTATTAATATTATTATATTATGATAAAATAACATTGGTTTATATTAAACAGTTATCTAATATATTCTACATTTACATTTTTATATATGTTCCGCACTTGGGATGATAGGACAAAATGGGTTAATGGAGTTTAAATAGGCTGAGCTGCAATCTGCAGGTAAAATTTTAAAGGAAATAGAATTGTATGAGAAAAATTTCTTAAAAATATTGAGAAATATGTATAAGAAAAGAAATTAATAATATTTACCCAATATAAAGAAACAAAGGGTAATGCAAATGATTACCTTAGTCCATGTTCAAGTTTTAACCAGAACCACTTTAGACCAGCACAATGCAGTCACCACCTAGGCTCCTGTGTTTCAGAGAGCCCTGTGTGTCACAGACACAGAATTTCATTGAATATAAAACATGCAGGTTGTCACTTGGGAGTTGGCACTTCTGACTCGTACACTTTGTTGTCTGCTTGTGACTATTATCATTTAGACCTCAGGGCAAAGGAGCTTTCTCCTACATCTTTGCCCCTGACATTGAAATGAAAGGTGACTGCCTACTAATGACAAAATGCACATAAAATGGTCTTCTTGTGATGCTTCTTAGCTTTTATGTGAACAGAGCCAGGATGACCTACTGGAGGTGTGGCAGCCAACCAGATGTGGATCAGCCCAGGTATGGCTGCCCCAAGGCTGTTCTACTCCTCAGTTGCCCAGAGGGTAAGCCCAGAAGCACGTGTGAGCTAAACCAAACAAGGATTCAGCTGATCACAGACTGAATTTCTGATGTTAAGGATTGTGAATGCAACAGATATTATTTCTAGATTACCAAGTTTTAGGATGGTTTTGCAAAACAAGTATTTTACATTATACACATTGATACATTGGTATGTAGAAATACAATTGGTCTTTCTTAATTGATCTTTCATGTAATAATCACTGTATCCTCATAATTTGTGGATCCTTTGGATTTAGTACAATAAAAAGTCATGTGAATAATGGTTATTTTAATGTAATAAAAAGTCATATAGGAATAATGACAATTTTACTTCTTATCAATTCTTGAATTTATTTCTTCTCATTTTTATTGTAATGGTTCAAATCTCTGTTACAGTATCAAACAAAAAGGGTGATCCTTGTCCTACTCCTAGTCTTAGGAGAGTCTTCTTTAGGTGTAAGGCTACAAACCAACTTTTGAATTGGACAAAGCTCTTGAGGGAGAAACCATCTCTATGTTAGAAGCTCCTTGAGAGTTTTTCTATCTCTTTTTCTTTCTCACTCTACAGAACCACAAGACCATCAAACACTCTGTCAGTTTTTTGTCTCCCAGTGATCCTCTGCCTAAACCAATCTTCTACTGTCTGTTTAGTCTGCATCAAATCAGCAAGTGCTCCCGGGGAAAAGGGGCTGAAACTTGTCAGTCACTTCTCTAGGATTCCTCCCTGTCTCATATTTTAGCCTCTCCAGTCCCCATTTCTATCATGACTCCTTTCTATTTTATGTGATGTTTTCTTTTTCCTTAATTAAATCTGTGGTTAGATATAAAATATATTATACAATTCAGAAACTTAGGTGAATTAGCCTGCTATTGTAACACTTGCACATAAAAGCTAAGGCATATTTTACATTATTGAAAATTCATATTGCAATTAAATGGGCATACGTGCAATTTTTATGGCAATAATTAGGTCTCTACAATTGATGTTAATATTTACATTGTCGTAGAAACATTGTTCATACTTTAAGAAATAGGAAAAATCATAGTAACTGTGACTTTTGTGACAAAATTAAAATGTTTGTAATGTTTTCTCCATAAGGAGAATGTGTTGCATGTCCCAAGTATGATGTTTGAAAGTGATACATAGCATTCATGGTTTGTTTTTGGTCTAACTATTGCTTTAATGTAATATGCTATGCAGACCTCCATTTGTGGTCTTGCTCCAGGCCATACAAGTAAATTCAGAACTAGCTAATAAATTGCGTTTTTATTTTTTTTCTGCAGTTGTTTAACGTTTATCCTCTTATGTTTAATCACAGGAGAAGACTCACAATATTATGGAATAAGAAAGTTATTATACAACACAAACCCCACATCATTGTCAGAGAAGCTAGGAAGGAAAGCTCAGGAAAAAATTCTGTCATTGATGAATGATTTGGAGTTTACAGCAAGTGAGTTGGATGTGGCTGCAGGAGTAGAACTAATGTGGGGGATCATGGAAGTGGTTGGCTCTTCACAACTTATCTCTCTTGAGCTCTCAGTAAAAACAACTTTGGTTGGCCTGGGGTTGCTCATGCTAAGTGTAACAACCAGGAAGGAGAGATGTGCATGGAGCATCAAAGTGTGGACAAACTGCAATCTGCCAAACAAGTGCAAACCAATATCATCTTTTAGAGCACAATGACTAATTCTTCATTTTTGTCTCTGTATCATACCCAATTTTATTTATTTATCTTGTGATCAACCTCAAATTATTCATAGAAAGAAATTGCAGGTTATATAGTTTAAACTTAGTTAAGACTGTCATATGTTATATGAACATATGGGTGGGTTAAAGAATTACAGATGGGAAACAGTGAGGTACAGAAAGATTACATGATTGATTTTTTTCTGAAGAACACGCATAATGTAAGTTTTCCAGGACTTTCGTCTTCTGCTTCTTAGATCAGTGTGTTCAGCATTTAGCCTGCTGATGTGCTCCTTTCTTACTTTACTCTGGTTTTTCCTTCACATTTAGGAACAGAATAAGGAAGATGCAAGGGATGCTGAGGAACTAGAGCGGCCAACTTAAATTAAGGATAACCATTCCCCGAGGAAGTGGTGCTGGCCACCACTGCCATCATTAACCACATGGAGCATTTCCTGAGTTCTGTAAGACAACATAGAGGACAAATAACTTCACCATCAGGATTATCTCTTGATATTTAATGTGCAATTTAATGCTCTGTTCCCTCCTCATCAAGTGGCTCTGCACTGTTGAAATGTCAGGAAGATGCCATCCAGGGTTTACTTGTTTACATTGCAGAAATTCAGCATTTTATGTCTTAGGTCTTGGGTCTGCCAAGTGGCTTCCCTACTGCAGTGCCGGCTTAGCTGCTGTCCTCAGCTAAAGAATACTCATGGCATTTGCTTGTGAGAGAAGGTAGTAGTAAACAGGAACCAATTTCTGCCTTGTTTGGTTCTGTAATCATACAGCACATGCCCAAGAATTACCTTATCAGCACTCATGTGATTTCTAGACCAGACTGTCTCTAGCTGGCAGGCAAATCACAACATTCGGAGATGGGGTACTGATAGCAAAATACCCTTTGGGATCCCAGGCACACTAAAGAATGCTGGGGCATTTAGGACTAACACATATTTCAGCACCAAGTGATATTTATATTTGATAGACGAAATGCCTGAACAAAAAGAAAATATAGACCTATCCATTGCATATGTAAAGATTAGAATTTTCTAATTTTGAATGTTCTCTTCCTTGTATTTCACTGTGTCTCTTTAGATATGTAAGGTATATTTATTTTGCAATTCATTATGTTTATAAAGAGCTTCATTTTCAAAACTCTTTCCAATAAAATTATATTTGCTTAGTACAATACTACTGTAAGGTGAATGTGAACATTTTCATTTTCAAATAGGAGAAACAGAAGCTGGAAGATCAGTGAGTAGTCCAAGGTCACACAGAATGTGAGAACAAAATACAGGACTCTCTTTAGGGTTCTGCTGTGACATGAACTCAATCTTAAACCCAACACAATACTGGGGAACAATGTGCTATTCAGTAGTAATATGCTTTTTTTTTGCCAGAAAATATCAAAGCTATTCATGGAAGCTTAACTTATATCCATGTCTCTATCAAGTTATAGGCCCTTCACTTCCTGGTAACAGATGACTTATCCTTCTTTCACTGATCAACCAACCTGAATGGATAGCCTGTTCTCCCTGTCTCCCCACTGCCCTGTCCCTACTCACTTTTATTTTTCTTTAAATTTTTAGCAACCTGTTTCTGCAGCCACCATACTTCATTAGATCAACAAGTATCCAGTTATGAAGTACAATGTATATTATTTATTCCCTTTTGGGATTGGTGTAGTTCTATGACAAATGCTCTTTCATTATAAAATGCCGCTCTTTAATAATACCTCTTGCCTATGAAGTCTAATGTGACTGATCTTAATAAAATAGCATTCTCTTTCATTCTTTTACTTTCAACCTTTTTGTGTTCTTAGAATTTACATTTCATCTCTTGTAAACAGTGTATTTTTGGACTTTATTAATGCACTCCAAAAGTCTCAGTCTTTTGATTGGAGTCTCCAGTTGGTTTATATTTCTTGTACATTGATCTATACCTATGATTTGTTTGATTTTGTTGTTTTATTTTTATCTTCTCCTTCTTCTCATCATCTTGTTTTTGTCTTATTTCTTTTGAGTTAATTATAAATTTTAATATGCTATTTTTCCTCTAGTAATTTTTAAATTAATTTTAAACTATTTGTTTATGTTTTGTTTTAAAAACATTTAAAACATAAGAATTTATCTACTGTTTTTCTACTCTTTATCTACTACTCTATTTATCTACTCTTTCTATTGCTTTTCTTGCTGAAATTTTGTGTTTCTATCTGCTTAAAATGTCCTTCTAATATTTCTAGTAAGGCAGCTTTATTTTGAATGAAAACAACTTTTTCTGCCTTTATTTTTAGAGGCTACTTCCAAAGACTGTAGAATTTTGTTAACAATTTGGTATACATTTTTTTCACTTTCAGGATATCTTTTCATTCCCTCTGATTTAACCATCTCTGCTGAAAAAGTCAGAAGTCTTTTCTGTGTTCTTGCTCTTTTCAAAATAATGTGCATTATTTTCTTCTGCTATTTTATAGATTTTTTTTGTCTTTTTTTTTTTTAACCAGTATTTATGTATGCTATGCTATTCCTATATGTGTTTTATTTATACTTTCTTATCCTGGGGGTTGCAGAACTTTTTGAAAGTGGGGATTGAAGACTTCACAGTTGTTTGAAATTTCTCACCAATTAGCTTTTCAAATACTTCTCTGTCTTGTTGGTTCTCTCTTCTACTTCTAGAACTCCAATTATATTTATACCTGTCCTTCCGACTACAGACCAGTATGCCTTTCATTTTTTTCTGCTTTATCTTTTTTCTTTGCTTCAATCAATATATTTTTCTACTGATCTGATTCCAAGTTCCCTAATTCTGTCTTCTGTTGTGTCTGGTCTGCTCTTATTTCCCATAATGCATTTATTTCAGATATTATATTATTGTTTCTAGAATATATACTTTATTCATTATACAGATTCCAATTACTTATTGAAATTCTCCATCATTTTATTCATTTCATTCAATTTTTCAGGTTTATTTAACATGTTAATTATTATTTTAAAATTTATTTATACCAAATCCAATATTTAGATTATTTTTTGTGATAATATGCATATATATAAATGTATATTTCTTTTTAGTCACATTTTCCCTCTGCTTTAACTTTCTATTAATTGTGCACTCAGCATAGTGTGAAAGATGGTATCTTCTAGCAATAAAGTGTTTCTTCTACCTCCTCCCCCTTTACCGTCACCCCCCCCCCCCACGCACCCTGCCAGGTCATTAAGTAGCCAGAAGGGAACGATAGCTTCAATTAAATCAGGGACAGGATTGATCCAAGGCTAGGGCACTCTTAAAAAGACAGTGCTTCCCTTATGTGACTCTGTTCATTGTGCAAGGCATAGGACCATTGAGAATATCAGGTCTCTGTCTTCTGTGCTGTCATAGAGTACATACAACATGAGTTGGTCCTTCAAAGGCAGAATACCTATCCATTCAGTACACTTTGTATCCATAGCTCTCTAATTTTTAAAACATATCATTTCCTAACTTTCCAGAATTTTTTTCTGAATGTTACAGCAAGAGCATTGATCTGCCATGGCCAAGTAATCTAACCAAGAAGTAGAAGGACCTCCCTTCTCTCTTAAGATTTATTTTAGCATCAAATCATCCAGTGGGGCTTCGTTGATTTCTTGTATTGAATGAAATTAACAATCGGTTTCATTTCTTCACTCTAGAATATAAATTTTTAAAAATTGGCTCTTATCATAGGACATTAAAACTTTGTTTATATATGTTTTATTGTCCAAAATTACTTTCAGAGCTGGCAGTATAGTTCAGTGGTGGAGCACTTGTCTAGCATGTATGAGACCTGGGTTTGTTTTCCAGGACTGGGGAAAAAAGTTACTTACCCCGTAAAGGATTTACAACAAATAAACTGCTTTCCAGGCACTAAAATTCTGTTTCAATATAGCCTGATTTTTCATACTGCTGCAAAATCTTTGTTTGAAGGAAGAAACTCTAGCAGTTACTTCTTCTTATGATTTGAGAGCTCTTTGCTTATAGGACATAATTTGAGAAGCACCAGAGTCCTATAGCCTGGGGAATAGTTTCTCTTTACATACTCTGCAGAAAATTCCATTCCTTGTGTGTTGACAGGTCTGTGGGTGGCCCTCAGCAAGGTCATGATGGTAACTCACATTTCCTGAGGGTTCTCTATGTACCAGATCCTGTACTAGTGTATTGACTCATATACTCTCAAAGCAATTGGGAAAAACTGATCCTACTATTGCTTACATTTTATGGAAAAGAAACAAAGAGGTAGTGAAACTTGCCCAAAGTCACACAATTTTCTAGTAACAGGACTGGATTTTGAAGTCAGCTAAACCAGCTAAGCCAGTAAACTTCTTCGGCAAAGATGGAGAAGCCAAGCTGGCCAGTGCCCATCCTGTAAGGGGGCTCTCAACAAAGGAATGCCAGTGGAAAGATGCAGAGTGGCAAAGTGGTTCTGATCATAAATATTGACAAATGTTAGGGTAATTCTGACTGCTAAGTAAGATGGCAAAGCAGTTTTGTTCCCCAATGGGCATGAAAAAAAGAGTGTAATCTGAAGATCAGATTGTAGGAAGTGATAGTCAGTTTACTAAGCTTAATAATCACCTTCAGTGCTTGGTAAAATGCAGATTCCTGGGAAGTAGTCCCCAGATATGTGGCTCATCTGCACACCTGGAGAAGGCTCAGGGTTTTTCATTTTTTAAAACAAGTACAGCAAGGTATGAAATTATTTTTCTGACCGCACTTCAGGGAGAACATCATGTTAGTGTAAGATCACTGACCATTTTTATATTTTCAAAGTTTTCCACAATTTTAACCATCTACACATCTTTACATGATAAATCAAAGACCTAAGGAAATAGTTACATTTTGTATCTACCTTGTCATAGATAATCAGCTTTTCTGCTCTAGTTACCTGAATGTTAAAACCTACTTTTTAAAAAATTATGAAAAGAAAATTTGCACAGCCTAATTGCATATACCATACCACAATTTTTTTCTGCATACTTATTTAGCATAATAATACAACAAAAATGTATAACATTTTATAAGAATTTCAAAATATATTTTAATATATACATTTCTTTAAAAAGTTTCTCTTAAGAAATTACACACATATACACACACACAAGCCACAGATGCTTCTTGACCAATGATCGTTTTAAGTTCAAATAAATCCCTTTTTTGGTTGAAAGTATTGTGAGTCAGAAGTGCTTTTAATTTATCTAGCCTATGGAACATCATAGCTTAGCCACACAGTACATCCATTGAAGTGCTGGTTGTTTACCCATATAATTGTGTGACAGACTGGGAGATGTGGCTTGTTACCACTGCCCAGCACTGTGGGAAAATATCATACTATATATTGCTAGCTTGGGAGAAGATCAAAATTCAAAACATGAAGTAGTTTTTATTGACTATACATTGCTTTTGTACTTTTATAAAGTTGAAAATCTTATCATCAAACTATTATAAATCATGGGCAATCTGTAATATTTCAGAGAAATGAGGCTTTTCTGAAATTCCATTACACTCTTCTATGCAATGCTCATAGGCATGTGTTTATGATGATGAATCTAGGGAAGAGCATGGGATGAATCAAATCAGAAGAGGCATTTCTTAATTTCCAGGCATCCATTCCTCTGGTGGTGCACTTTTCTAAGAATCAGTACCAGCATTTATTCAGTACCATTAAGGTTCTTGTCAGATTTGTCAGCATAAGCTTTATTTCTAGAAAATGTAATAACCAAATATCACTGCACTACACAATGATAACTTAGATAAGCACAAAATAATGTCAAGATTCAATCATCAATATTTTGGAGGAAATAAGTAATGTTTACTAAGCTAATACGTTGTTAATTTGGGGTGGAGATGAGAGTCTGACATGTTGTGTTTTGTAACAAGTAGGTGAAATGAAGTGGCAATTGGTGGAGTCCAATCTGGAATGATGGAGATGCTGCTACAGTCTATCCATATTCCATGTTGCAAGTAAGCCCAACAAGAGTGTACAGAGGCCTCATTTGCACAACAGCCCACGCAATTGAGTTTGGGTGCCCAAGGAGAAAATATATGCATAAAGATTAAAAATTTTCAATATTATTGAAACAGTCCAGTCATTTAGGGGCTAAGTTTTGGGAAGAGTCAATGTCAGATATTGTATTTTTAGTTTATGAACTGAATGCTAGAAAAATGGAATTAGAATGCTTTTTTTTTAAAAAATACACTGGACTTATTTTCTTATCAGATTTTATATATGCTACATTTTTGTGGATATTCTTCCATATGCATTAAATAAAATGTAATACAAATTAAAAATCTAATTAGGACTAAAATTCCACTATGATCATTTCTATTAGTTTTTACATAAAACTCCTCTGTTATTATGAGTCTTAATGGGCAAATATTTATATTGAATGAAACTTTATTTTCAAACTGAAAGCATGTTCTTGGCAGTTCAGGAGAACAATTTTCCTTTAAAAGAAGTTATATTGCTCACATGAGGGTCCCCACCTGCACTCTAGGGTGTTGAATAGGAGAGCTAAATCCCCTGAGACTTGAACCCCAGAGACAATGTGGGGAGCAGGGATGGGGAGAGTAGGGTTGAGTGGTGTGAAACTCATGCTCTGTTCACGTTTTTAGGGAAGCCCCGAAAGACACAATCCCTTGCTTACAAATGAGATGTGTTCTACCATTTCTCTTGGGAAGTCACTTGCCTGACAGAAAGAACACATTTCCTCAGAAAGAATAGTGTAAATGGCAGGTAGTTGCTGTGGTTTTGTTGAAAAAGTTACAACATATTTAAAGATTTGAATTGGCTTTTATTTGTGATTCTAGAATTTGGCAACACCTCACTCTATAACAGAATGAGGGTTCTAATATGCTGAGCAGAGGAGGGTAGCTTTATAGAGAGAGAAAGACTGAAAAACCAGAAATGGAGAACCCAAAGCAGATTTGTCTCATTTCTTCATTGCTTTCCTGTATAAAGGTTAAAGCAGGGGAAATATTCTTATCATGTGAACAAAATCTGGTCTGTTTTGTGGCTTGGTTAATATCTTTCTTTCTTTCCTGATTTTTGGAAGGTAAGATAAACAACATAGCTTTGCCGTGGTGGTATGGATGATCATCTCCAGTTTGGTTTTGTCTTTTGAGCCTAGTACAGAAGTTCAGTCTAAATCAATGGCCTCTTATAAATTTAATTTAGGATTTGTGTACCCTGAAAAAGATGTCTTGGAAACTTATTTCCTAATGTAACAGTGTTGGGACATGGGGCTCAATTAGAAGTGCTTAGGCCATAGGGGCTCTGCCTTCAGGAATAGATTAATGCCAAGTATAAAAGGGCTTTGGGCTCCTAGGTTAATCTCCTGCCCTCTCCTGCCCTTGTCTTCCACCTTGGGATGATGCAGCCAGAAAGTCCCACTCAGGAGCTGGTTTCTTGATCTTCTACTTCCCAATCCTTAATACTGTAAGCTGACAAATCTGTTTAAGTTATCCAGTTTCAGATGCTCTGTTAAAGTACCAACCAAACTAAGATACTGTGTCCCAGACAAAGCAAGCAAACTAAACCAGTGTGTAACCAAACAAGAGTAATGGTGAGAGTCATTGACTTCTGAATATTTTAAGGGCAGAGGGCCATCAGAAAATATGACTAAAGGTATGGACCATTGCACCAGAATCAAATTCTGTCTCTCTCTCTCTCTCTCTCTCTCTCTCTCTCTGTCTCTCTCTCTCTCTCTCTCTGTCTCTCTCTCTCTCTCTCTCTCACACACACATACACACACACACACACACACACACACATATCTGGCTAATACCAAGCAAGTAAACATAGGTGGAGAGAAGCTCAGGATAGAAGAATTTTCCTTCAATAATCAAATTTGAATTACTCATTTATTTTATAGATAGTTGTTTTAAAATGATATGCCATGGTTGAGCATTCCAGGAAGTCACAAAAGTGATCTCATTATGCATTACAATTAATTACCATTAACTAAAAGGCATTTATCAACTTTCCCTTTAAGTTGTGCAATGTTTATTGAATTAAACTGGCATTAATTATTTATGCACTATGTATTTGTCCCACAAATTCAACATATATTTGTGATATTATTTTGCTCTTTATTGATAAAATCTTGCTGCAATTAACTAGTGTGTGATGGGAGTTTATTGCTCTTCATTTTATCCATGTCATGAATCATTGTTGAGTTTTCATCCATATATTTTTGAAAAAAAATCTCTTGATTGAATAAATATGGGAAAAGTGAATTTATAGAACTACTGTTAAAATTCTTAACACAGCATCTAGACGGTTTTCCTCACCCTCAGTCCCTTCACCTAATTGCATTTTCTTGAACATCTATTCATTTTCTATGTCCTTGTTGATATTTCCTTTGTCTAGAATACTTTTCCTTTTGTTTCCACTTGATGACCTCTTAAAAGCCCAAACCTGATGTTTCTTCCTCCTCCTTTTTTTGTGAAGGGATAATTGTTCTTTCTTCATTCTCATTATATTTTTACATACCTCTATTATAAAACTATCACATCATTACTATATTATTTATTAAAATTTATGTGTATGCTACTAGCCTCATTATTCCTAACTCCAGGTCATCTTTATATTTGTGCTTAAGTTTAGCATGGGATCTAGAATACTAATGATATCTAATAAATACTTATCACATAACTAAGCAAACTTCAGTGTGACCTCATGTTTTTTCCATCTTACTTTTCTTTTTCTTTCCTATGACTAAGAGATTCATTCATGCATTTTTACATATGATATATTCATGGACTACCTATTTTATGCAAGTAATTTTTTGTTAACTGCTATGGAGGAAACAAAAATGAACCTCAAATACATGATTTTGAGTTTCATGAGTTTACAGCCTAGTATGAACTATTATTGATTATTGTAACTTGGGATATGGTAGAAATATATATGTTAAAAAACAGACTACATACTATATGTATTATTATAAAATGTATATTTTATTTGTATATAGAGATAGATATACAAGTCCCCAAAAAGATTCAGTTATTTTCTTAGCTATGGCCTAGTTACACTGATTTATAAGAGATTTTCTCACATAGTTAATTTGGGTTCTTATCATTCTGAATCTGATAGTAATTAGACATGACGGTGTTGTGATTAGTTTTTATTTGATCAGAAGCAAGGAGTCATGGTTTGCTTTTATGGAAAATTTTATAATCAAGAGTAGGTATATATGGTTAATCTTAGATATTTCAAGAATTTTTAATGTTATTGACAACTTTATTGGAATATCTTGAAAACTTAACCTTGAGAACTTTGTTTCATGGCCTATTTTTATCTCAGCAATAGCATTACACTAAGTAGATTCTTCACAAGATCATTAAAATATCCCATAAATGAAAGGTGAGGGCACCTTGATCAAACAAAGTTACTGAACTATCTTCTGGATACCTCTTCTTCCTCACAGATTAAAGAACTCTGAGGTATCTATCAATGAAGAAAGTTGAGTACAACTTCACTTATCTTTTTCAAAAATTCCTTTGGTTTCTAAAACTTTTTCTGTAGGACATCTAGAAATACCTGTTGTCATTAGTGTTTTGAAGTATCTAGTAACATTGGTTTGTACATTGACATTGGTTGATATCATCTGACATAATGTGATAGTCCATTTCATTATCCTTCATAAATTGACAGATTGAGAAAGAGAAAGGTGAAATAACTTCTTCAGGTTGAATATATTCTCACCCTGTCAAAACAACCAAGGTAGAGGAAAGAATGGAGCACTATGTCAAGGTTCAATAGAGGATCAACTGGAATCAGAAAACCTGGAGATTTTTCAGAGTTTACCAAATAGTCAGAATTAGTAGCTTTGAATCAGAGATGAGAGGAACTGGAAAATGGCATTGATCAAACTTTGCAGAAAAAGTCTTTCTTTCCAGATGAAGGGCTCTGCTTCCAAGGACAAAGCCAACATGGATCATGAGCTGTCAAAGTTTGGAAGAGGAATTAGAGCCCCAGGAGGGATAGCTGCATTACTTTCTGGACACTGAGATATACACTTGAAACATATTGGCTATTGAAGATAAATTATGCCTCTTTTTTTCAGTTGGGATTTTTTTCTTTTTACATCCCTGTGATCACATATAATAGGCAGTTCTAAAATACTTGTAGGATTGAAGTAAATAATTTATGGAATTAAAGAGCGAATACATGCATAGGCAATGTGAATGAAGAATATTAATTTATAGTGTTTTAGTGAAGTTATTCCCTAAAGGTATTTTTGCTTTGCTTTGAGTTGATTTTAAAAAGAGTTTATTTATGTTTCTGTTTGTTTCTTCTTGGCATGTATGCATGAGGCTGCAGAGAAGACCAAGGGGAAGGTGCTATTTACCACCTACCTTGTAATGATGCAGGGATTTATTAAATGATGGTGACTCTTCTGTGGTTCCTTCCCATATGCCAGGCAATCCATACTGCTTCCTGCGGAGATACCAATGTGTAAATAGCAAGAATGCTTTTTAATGGTGATGATGAACCCAGAAGACAGACTGCTTCCTTAGAGGAGAGAGTGTTTAATGTTCTTTTATTGACAGAGTATTGGAAGAATAGAAAATTATGATCTCCTGTCTCACCTAGCCTGGAGTTCTTTCCCAAATCAATCTCTTATTCAAACACAAAATATACTTCTATGACCCTTTTCTCTACCCTCAACTTCTAGCTTAGGGCAAGGCCAATGAGCTTTTGAAGTGCTCCAGTTTAGCTGGTTTTTAATCTTCCTTTTAAAAACATCATTTACTACTGATTCAGATTAAACTGCTGAGATAAAGTATGCTGAAAACTGAAGTTTATAAGTCCATGGTAAAAACATAATGCAGTAATTGTAGTAATAAAATGGCATTATGAAGAGTAGTTGACATGCAGGCTTAGAATCTATTTTTCAAGTATTAAATAATGACTTTAAATTATGCCAAAACAAAAATGCTTTAAAAATAGAAAAGAGCTAAAGGATACATTATAAAATGTCTATAAATTTTGGTTATTTTATAAACCACATTGAAAAGATTTTTTTAAGAAAAAAAGTGATGAAAAATCAGCTAAAACATGAATACAGAATATTATTTTTCTATTATGTTCCAATTTCCCTTTACATTATTTTATACTTATGTGGAAATTTATTTTCTTTTCTTTTAGTCTTGTACTTTAATTTTTGCAGAATCTCCTAAGGGATATGTGTAATGAGCATTAATATTTCTCTTAGTATCTAGGTTCAAATAAAACAGAAAGACCTTGAAATAAGTGAACTAGGTGCTATATCTATATAGAGATGCAACACAGTATTTGTCCGCTAATGTAGCATCAGGAAAGCAAAGCAGTAGCTCTGACAAGAAACATGAGCATATCCAATAAATTTCTGCTCCTTTATGATGTCCACCTTAATCAGAATTGTTTTTTCATGGACAAAGTCGGAAGTTATAACAACTATTAAAAGTCATGAGGAATTGATGTTTTATGGTTGTGGGTGGTCTATCTCATGTTCCTAACTATAGCCATAGTTTTCAAACTTTACTTTTTGAGACACATTCTTATTGTTTACGGTTAATATCAGGTCTACCCTTTGGGCTTGTCACCAGGCAGAGACTCTAGTAGAATAATGCTCCAAGACCATTTGTTCTTAATGAAAGTAATTTGTTATGAGCTGAAGGGTAAGTGTCCTTTGTCCTTCTGCCAAAACAGCCTCACTCTGTTTGTTGAGGTCATTCAGATTAATGGGGATACTACAAGATGCTTTAAGACAAAGGCATTAGTGGAAGGACGCAAAGCAGTTTTCCAAAACAATGCCAAATACCAGCGAACACATGTATTTTTCTTCACAATGTCTATATGGCCATGTTATTCATTGTTAAAATGTTTTAAAGGAATGTTATTCTTCAGGGTGATGGTAGGAATTGTGCAGAGGGAAACAGCATTAATAGGCTACAAAGTTCATAATTTATGGTCAGTCCAATTTAATAAGATTATGACTAGAACACATCATTCCATTTTATATTTAATAAGTTCTTTATGTTAAGATCATTTAGTGGGGAAATAATAAATATCTTTGATTGGCAGATCAAGAAACAGTCAAATCTGAAGAAAGGAAATGGATCATCTTGGAGAGGAAATCTGTGGTAGAGTGAAAGCACTCAAGTCCTCTAATCATCACTGGAAGATATATACATTTGAAGAGAAATATCACTTATGTGGCTTCTTTTGTTTTTTGGCAAGGATCCTGTAATTTTTAGAGACTTCAGTAAGACAACTCAATTCAGAAGCATTGAGTTTTATCTTTCTCATACTTCCTTTTCATGGGCTGTATCCCTTAGATGTTTACTTCAAATGTGTTGTTTACATTTCCTGTAAACTTTGTAGCTTTGATTGTATATCTCTTCCCAAGGATTCTGAAGTGGGAGGGATTGACCCATTTATCTAATTTGGAGTTAAGGAAAGAAAATATGTTGAAATTATATGCAATCTGTTTCTGGATGACAAAGAATTTATAAGAAATAACAAATACTGCCCCATTGAGATCTCACAGACCACACGTGCCCATTGCATGAATCATGCTTAACAGCAATATTTACCTTACTGCTGTTATCATCCCATTCAGGAGCATTTAATCCTTTCCTTGAGCATTTTTAAGGCATCAGTGGATAAGTTATTTGTGTGAATTTCTGACCAGTTCCTGATTTGGCATTTATGTTCTTCAGAGAATTAGTTGTATATGTGAAAATTTTATTTTTCCTATTCTTTGTACATCAGGTTTTAACTTTTTAAACAGGCTTATTGATGGGCTCTTCATTGATGTATAAGAAAAGTCAGAATATAATATTTAAATGGAATATTTATTCCATATATTAGGTACCTACTCTGCTCTCTTCGCACTTTAAAATGTCTTCAGTAATTTTTACCTTGTCCCTGCACATGGATGTAATAGTGATTAAAAGTCTTGGTTAGCCGGAATAAGGAGAGATGGTTACTGTGTTGCTGTCACAGTATTTCAGGCTTGCTGCCACAATCTGTATTTCCATCCTGTTCTAGAGGAAGTATCACAGAAAATAAGGAGAGAACTTACTATTTTTGTCACGTGATTCTTTATTCACAGCCCTTTGTAAGTCAGTCACTTAAGTATCACTTTGGATCAACTGTGATGCTGTCCTGGCCATTGGATATATTTGCTAAAAAACCCACTGAGATTGCCATCTCAAAAGTGTCATAAGCAGACATGACATGTGATAGCTCTCCAACTACCATTCATCAAAACTTAGTTTTGTACTGTAGTGGGTGAGGTTTGATATGATTTACATGATAAAATCACAAGAAAACAAGACTTTTTGCTTTCCTGACACAAGAATTTTGTTAAGAGTAACTGAAAACTGAAACATAATTTTATAGGGTTTAGCAAAGTCTTCATAGTTACGAAAATAATAATGATGATGCAGGCCAGCTAATAAGATAATTATATAGATAATTGAAAGATGTACTTCCTTGGCAGCAATGTTTATAATAAGAGGTACAATATTGTTGCTAAGATTCCATCAACATTCATAAAATACAAATAAATTAATGGATTCATGCTGCATCTAAGTATTAACATGCATTTGTATTAGAATTAAATTATAGTCTTGTATAAAAAATGGAGAACTTTTTGTTTAAAGTCGAGATAATATATTATTGGGGAGATTTGTTCTTATACTAAGAACACATTTTTAAAAACTTAAATATGGAGATAAACAAATATAAAAGTCTAACTAAAGAAATTGCAATTAAAGAAGCTTGAGAAACAGACAAACAGTTTTGGTGCTGTATGCCTGGTTCTAATAGACAGAAAAAGTAAAATATTCTGACAATTTTTCTTGCTTTGTATAGATATAATTGTTCTCTGAATTCCACATATTGATTAACTGAGTTAATTAGTTGCCTTGCAGCTATTTAGTTGTACTGTTAAAAACAAAACAAACATGGAAAGGCAAGTAATGCAATAAATTAAATTTTAATTTATAATTTCTTTCCTCCCTCCATCTTGCCCTTCACCACCTGGTCTGTCCTGTTTTAATTGTTATTGTCACACCTCATTGTACAGAGAATTACAAATGATCGTAATATTAATTTACTGTAGACAAAAAAACACAACTAAATTTGACATTTTGGGAATATAAATATGGTTTTGCTTATGCTGATCATCTTTAAATCTCACTTTAAAAAAATGTTGCTCATATTTCATGCCTATCTGACCCTATTCTAAGGTATTGAGCTTTAAATGGGGTTAACCAACATGGGATTGGGCAAAAAACTCTGCCCTGTAGTTTGGAGAACCACTGATTTGCTCTGCTCACCTGCATTTTCTGCAGAATTCTTATGTAGTTGGCAGTGGTCACAGGCACTTGGTCCAGTGGCTCTGCTTTGTGGTAATTGGTTTTTGTGGGTGGTTCCCATCAGATCACAGTCACCTTCACAGGTGCCTGTTCCCTTTGCATCTCCTGTATGCTTACCTGAATAGGGAAGACGGCCCTGGTTACACTGCTCAAAACATGCAATAGAGATGAGGCTTTCAGATAATAACTATCCTACCTGTTATCTGTTCCTATGGTGGTAAGTGCAACATCAGGACCTGGGAGATGGAAAGTTATCAGTATGTGGTTTTTCATGACTTTTTTGGTCTATTGGCACATTTTTTTCCCCTCAGAATCTGATGCAGAAAGGGATAGTGATCTAACAAATTGATAGACAAAAAAATTAAAATATAAAAAATCTAGCCACAAGAATATACTTTTTTCTAATTCTAAAGAAAACAAGTCTGTACTTCTGGATTTCATTCAAATTTGAATTTTTTCTTTACATGTTTATTCTATGTTGAATTTACCTTAAGCATACTCATATTTTATGTTTATATTTTTACCGGATTTCTAACTTACTAATAAGTTGGATATTTCATGACAAAGTTTTTACTAGAGTTGAAAGTATGAGAGAATATTATTCAAAATCTATTTGTCTTTTTAAAAAAATTCCCTTCTTTTAAATCATCTTTATTCCCAATTGGAATTTTGCCAAAAATAGGGTCTAATCATTTCTAATTCCCTTACGAGCTAAAAAGCTGAAGCAATATGGAAAGGTTTTAGACACAACTCTATTACTTCTGTAACAAGCATAATTTCAATTGCTTGTTATAAAAGACTGTTACTGAAAAGCTTTTGAGATGTTGAATTTTGATTTATAGAAAATTTCATAACAGTTGGCATATTAACAGATAAATAAAATTCTGAAATTATAGAAATTTTTAGTAGAAATTTTAAATTAAAAATAATGTTAATTACAGGACAACTTATAGGCTATATGTGATTATATTAATAAAATTTATTTAAATGAGGAATCATAAATAGATTTTTTATTGGCAATAGTTTTGTTGATCCCTAGAAAAAAATAACCTGTTGAATTTAAACAAATGAAAGAAACAAAAGCTTTTTTTTCTAAATAATATTATCCTTTCAATAAATGTGCAAACATTTTAATGAAATCTATAGCTAACTATTGGAATCAAATAAATTATCTCTCAGTTTGACATTAGGACATTGTTAATTAAAAAGCAAGAAATGCAAAAAAAAATAGTCAAAATTTTCTGATTCCACAATTATTTGTCATGCTTGCCAAATTACTAAACTTTATCAGCTATATTATTTTCACAAGTGCCTAGGAAATGAAAACTAGAATTAGAAAACTACATTATGAGTATTTTCTAGCAGACAAACTAAAGATTAATGACTAATCAAGAGAAGATTCCAAAATATTTCATATGTGGACAATGTTCTCTGATTTCTAAGTTTTATATCTTTTTGGGTTTTGCCATTTTGTAGTCTGGGTGAAAAAAAGAAGAGCTACCCACAAATTAGCTGCCTAATTATCAGAATAGTCCATTGTTTATTCTAAAATGTCCTGCATATTATTCATTTTCTTAACTCATCAAAATTAATTGAACTGGTTGTGAGAACATAACTTTTAACATCTAAATGAGCCTGATATGCCACTGAACTCACAGCACAAGTCTTTATGGCTTAAATGTGTAGGTTTAGGAAAATTGAAGGATAGAGAAGTAATAAAAGATGGATATTGGCAGTGGGTACTGAATAACAGAGACAATAGATGTCATGCAGTTATATTCTACCATACTGCAAGACCAGTTCAATAAAAGAGGTGAAGAATGAACCAATTGGATGATAATTTCTCAGTTCCGTAACTCAAAGAGTCTGATATGATTGTGGAGTTAAGCCTGTGGGACTTTGAAATCCAGAAGATTAAGCAAGTTCTTAATTATTCTATAATGGTTAAGAGTGTATTAATCAGTTTTCATCCTCTGTGTTTCCACTTTGCCCTTCTGAACCTGATGGCCCTGGTGTCTATTCATTCCTGCAGGTTCACAACAGCATAACTGTCTTTATATGATTTTACTACTTTGATAAGAAATGGGTATTAGAAGGGACACAGAGAGATGGAGAGGGCTAAATGAAGCCACTTGGGCCTGGATTTGGAAAAGGTTGGAGCCACAGTGAAAAGCCCTACATTCTGGAATGTGCTTGCCATTTTGCCACAGTCTGAGAATGTGCTTGCCATTTTGCCACAGAGACAGGCAAGCTGGGAAGAACGAGTAGTTGTGATTGAAAACCCAGAGCTTGGTGTGAGCAGTATTAGTGGGGGGTGGGGGTGATCCTCCTGCTAGCCTAACTGATACTAATGTTCTCCAGGTGACATTGCTTTTTGTTTATTTAGGAATGTTTAGAAATCTTAGCTGTGGCAGCAGCATCCCATTGGCTCTGTTTCAAGTATATCTTAAAAATTAAATATAGGTGCCAATGTGAGGATGTTAGTGGGAAGGGAGCAAAGGAACATTTGCGTGCAATCTACAAATTTAATATTGCTAGCATAGTCAGATGGATAGAACTGGGTAGATTAAGTAATTTTGTAATATTTTTAAATGTCTATATTCAGATAAGTATCTATATTCAGATAAGTGTAAACTTCAGTAGAAACTCATATTTTCAAGTAAATGTTAATTTATTTAATTTTCACAACTCTAAACTAGAGATTGTGATTCTCATTTTATAGATGCAGATGAAGAAACTCAGATTTAGAGTTTGGGACTCAGTTCCAAAGCTTAACAATACATAAAAGATCTTTGGATTTGATTTCAAGCCCAATCTATTTTACATTTGTGTGTGTGTGTGCATGAAAGAGAGAGCGAGAGACAGAGAGAGAGACATAAGGACAGCAGATAAAAATTATAATTCAGGTATGTAAGAAATAGAACTGTTTGTATATATAAATTTGACTTCTATTTTGAGCCTATATTCTACACAGTTACAGAACTATAACCTCTGTTGATTTTATGCCATTTTCCTTGAGCATTAGGGGATTTGCTTAGGACTATCACCAAGGAGGTACACTCCCTCCTTAACATTGCATACCCGATGTAGACATCCCTTGTTTTTATGGAGACCATATCATATCAACTAAACTCTTTTCCAGAAGAAAAGGGAGTGCTGGAAATAATTACCTAAGATAAACCAGATCCATCATCATTATGCAGATTTCTTTCTGCTAGGTTTCTTAGGGTTTGGTAACTCTCTTGAATATTTTTCTGCCTTGCCAAGATCAAGATGAAGGATGCACAGAGGAAGCATCTGCTACCAGGTGTCAGTCTAAGGAGGCACTACATAGGATAACATGACTGCAGGAATTTTCAATAAATGTAAAAACATTGCACTGGCCAGGTTACAAACGTACCCTGTATTTCCCGCTTTGGGGTCCTACTAGCTGTTGGGATGCTCTGTGAAGCTACCTATATATCTGTTTTCTTCAGCCCACCTGGATCCCTTCATTTGTTAGATTTCGCCATCATCACCAGACCATCTATGAGGAAAGTCTCTTCTGTTCTCAGAACTCACAAATCTACTGTGGATTCATCAACACAGTTGTAAAGGAAATTAAAGTACAACAAAATAATTGAATTCCCACTGGCTTTTATCTTGGTTACCTCCTACTCCAACTGCATATTTGATGGGCATCTTTTAGTCACATTGTGATTTATGGTCCAGGCACTTTCCATTTTGTAGCTTCACTATTTTCCAAGGTTTCTTCTACAGAAGGAAAAAAAAAAAAAGAGGGGGTTATAGAAATTCCATATAGTTGTATACGCCACTTCTATCCACTTCTATCCTTCTAAACAAAGGGAGCTGAGAAATGTTGGCCGACAGGAATGGAGGCAAAAGGGATGGGCTGCATTATCATAAGCACTGATGTTCTTGGCCAGTGCTCCTAGGTGTCAATCATTTTGTGGCTTTCCTTTTCTCTGCCATTAGCCGATTTGGAGAGGAAGCTGGGTTAGAAACACATACTTTTCTTAACCTTCTTCTCTCAAATATTTTATCTACATTGATTTCTCTTTTTTCTTGAAAGTTTCATGCTTTTAAAAGCAAAGATAGAAACACTCCTTTTTCCTTTTTCCCCTTTCTATCACATTCCTCCCCTGAGGTAGAGGTTGGGCTGTTTGCATCACGATCCTGTGTTTTACAGGAGTAGTGAAGGGGAAAAAAAGGCAGGGATTAAAAGGGAAAATGTTAATATTCTAAAGGCATTATTCCATTATTCAAAAATGTAACTATATAGCTAGATTTCATCTGTGAACTGGCCCATTTCCACAGTGAAAATGGAAATACAATATTGTTTTTCTTTTCAAGACTGCACCACTTGTGTGTTCAGAGATTCTAATGTCATTAGAAGAGTCTTAGGAGTAATTCTTTTTACCCTGATCCACTGGCAGAGAAGCTGGCTATAGCCAAAATTTGAAATGTTCAAAATTTTAAATCTGGGCAAATTCCCTAGGTCAGTCAACAAGTTTAAGCAATTCAACTTCATAACTATAAATAACCCATTACATTTTTTCTATACAATAGGCAGCAATTAAATTTTTCTAATAGGGTACACATATCAGTTTATCAAGGAAGGCAAAAAGGACTGGGAAGATTGGACAGTTTTTCACACATACCACAGTGTAAGATGATAAACTCTCTGAAGGTGGCAGATGTCAGGTGGGAATTGAGGGTCCTCACTTAGAAACTCCAGGACACAGAAAAGGCAAAAAGGGTAATGATCTGAATCAGAAGCAAGAGATACAACATACTTCTTGACCCAAAGGTTTTGGGGCTGGACATACATTCTGGATCCATGCTGAGATTTAAAGCTGCAAGAATTTGCTTTAACCTTATACTGCATTAAGACTAGAAGAAAATAAGCTCCCTCTGGATATGCAAATACCAAGGATTCTTCATTCTCTGAAAAATTTTTGGGAAGGACTGTAATCAAGTATATTAAAAGTTACCAACATAGAGGGTCTGGCTTCCACTCTGCTATGTCAGATGCAAATACCTGTGACTGCCTACAGCTGGTGTTCTCCATTGAAGAATGTTTACTGTCTCCAAGACCTCCACATCTTTATCTGCAACACTGCAAACCCAACCAGTTCAAAGGGAGGTCCTCTTTGCCTTGAAGTTTTATTACTATAAAGACCTTGCTGCTCTAGTTCCCATGGCTGCAAATGGTATGTGGTAAAACCATATTCTTATAGTTTAAAACCTCCACCTTTAACCAGAGTGCAAGTCCAACCCCAAAACACTGGGCCATGGAGCATTCTGTGTCCACTGCTGTTGACCCCAATCCACTACTCCTTTGCATTTTATGTGATCCTAGTCTCTGAGTGGGGACCTTCCATTTTCACCAGCCACCCAACCTTTCTAAAGTATGTCACCTGCTAGAATTTGGTTCTGAAATGTTTCCCAGAGACTTGTGTGTTAATGGCTTACTCCTCAGTTTGGCACTGTTGAGGGTTGGTAGAAGCTGTGGGAGGTGGGGTCTTGTGGGAGAAATTTAGGTCACTGTGGGTATGTCCTTGAAGGGAAATTGGGTCTGTGGCCTTTTCCTGTCTTTCTCTTTACTTCATAGTCACAATTAGGTGGCAGACTCCTCTGCCACACATATTCCTACCATTAAGTACTGTGCTGCCACTGACCCAAATCAATATGGTTAAGTGACCATGGATTGAAACCTCTGAAACCCTAAGCCAAAATGGTTGTTTATCCCAGGTGTTTTGTTACAGCAACAGAAAGCCGACTAAACCACTGCCCTTGTAGAGTTCTGATGATTCCTTTGCCACTGACATTGTGTTATATTTGAGTACAACTCAGTCCAAATGTTTTTAGTTATTTTCACTTTCAAGAGAAGTTGACTAATAATTTATTAGAGAATTTCAGTTGCTGCCCTGTGTAGAAAGAATGTAATGGGTTATTTGTACTTGTGAAGTTGAATTACTAAAATTGTTGACTGAAACATTTGGACTGGAATTAAGGCTCTATATTCTTATTTACTTTAATGTTCTTATAAAATGAAGATGGCAAAAACTTATTAATAACAACACATTTGTCCTCTATTTTTCTATCAATATATTTGTGAATCTTTGACAACTTTGGGTCATTCAACTTAAATGGGAAGTTCAGAACTAGCAATAGTAGGAAGAAAGATTTTGCTGTATCTCATTTTACAAATTTTCTCAGTCAGTATAAGAGGACATGCTGTTATGGGAGGGCATATTATTTTAAAATATGCTGTGTCACTTCATAGAAGCACTTAAACATGTTAGCCTCACAGGTCTCAGGCTTACTGAAGTGGTTCTTACAAGTTTTGTAAGGCTGATATTTTTTTAAACAGGAAAATCAGATAGGCTCCACCTACCTCTTGTGAAAGCACTACTAAGAGAAGTATGGAAGCAGATATTTGTATTGAAGTTCTAAATAACTTTTTAACTTATTCGCTGGAATGGATTTTGTGAACCAGAGTTCAGAGGATATTTAGTAAAATCTGATTTAATTGAATGTCTCAGTACTGACACTGTGGTTATGAGGTTGTTAGCTCTCCAGAGAAGAGCACACTTTGGGGAACAGCTCCTTTCCCAGCAGAGAGGGACCCTTTAAGACCAGTCATGGACTCTAAAATTCTTGGAGTCTCCCCTTCCTCACACTTTATATTCTCACTCCCAAACCTGCTCTTTTGGCTGGAATTTGGGGATAAGTCTTGAGACATCAATCCACTGATTTGTGAAAACTTGATAGGTAAAAGCTAGAAAAAACAATAGCAACCATCTTTATATAGCTATTCTTTTATAAAGATAGGTATTTGAATTTATCTTTGGAGCAGACCGTATTTGTTGATTTGCTTCCTTTGGAAAAATGTTCTGGATTGTCCATCTAATTTCACAAATACAGAAAGTAGTCATTCACTGGTCTTGAAGTAAACTATAGAAATGTAAATGGTTATTGAGACTGAACTGCTAAGAGTCTTGTTTAATAATTCAAGCTGTTCTATATGCTCAGCACAAGCTATGTTGATTCTTGTGTGATAGATATTTCCCCCTTTGAATGGGTCTGGACTGGTCTTTGTTTATAAAGTAAAACACAGTTTCGATTGTGAAGATGTGTTCGTTCTGGTTGAGCAGTAGTTTAGATGAGCTAAGATGAGGGGAACTGTAGGAAGGATTTTACCTTGCTGTTAGCAGAGGCTTTAAAAAAGAAACAAAGCTCTTCTTTGTGAACAATAGCTTAGATAATTTTGCTGATGTCAGAGTCATGATATTAATAGCAAAAATTTAATAAAATCTTGATTTTTTCTTAATTTTGCTGTGTACCATACCTGCTTCCAAATCATTTGGCACTTTTTGGATTAGTCCTCTCTCTCTCTATTCCTTATGTGACATGTAACCAAATGTATGAATAATTTGATTTTAACAAAATTTTCTAGATCAGGTTTACTCAATCTTAGTGCTACTTACATCAGCAATTATTTGCTGTGAGAAACTACCCTATGTGTTTTAGGGTGTTTCACAGCACCGTACTCTACCTTCTAGATGACAGCAGTAGTCTCTCAGTTATGACAACCGTATTTGTCTCCAGACATTTCCCAGTGCTGCCTGGGAAGCAGAATTGTTTCTGAGAGAACCACAGTTCTACGGTCACCATTCCATTTCTTCAAAGACTTCTGTCATGGGTGATAATTGTCTTAGTATAATTGGTGTTAAGTCTAGTGCCACATGTTATAGGATTTAATCATGTGATAAAATTCTGATAGAGATTTCTGCATCTGTCTTCTTTTTTACTAAGCCAGATAACAAACTGCACAGACATTAACACACACACACACACACACACACACACACACACACAAAGTTTATTATAACAGCATAAGCTTATTTTCACACTTGTTATTTGTTAGCTAAGTCATCTGTGAGTTGGCTGTGTACTATCTTTCTTCTTAATGCCAAGAGCAGACTGTAGTAGTAGTCATTATTTGAGCCATCATCTTCTCAAAGCAAAAGGAAAAGTGGAAAGGAAAACCATCCATGTGATGGCTCTTCTTATTTTTGCTGGGATGTGGAAGGCTTGAGATCTGTTATGTCAAGGCAAGTTATATGATCAAAACTGAAGTCAATTGCAAGAGAGCATTTATTCCCACAGGAGACGCTGAAAGTCAAGATGATGAATAATTGGGAGCAATAATATATCCTACATGGAATGGAATAATTCTTTGGGGATATAGGATAAGTCTTCATTCTTTAGAGCAGGAGATACAATTTCCTGTTTAAGATGTAGATATTCTCGCTACCAATTTATCATTCGGGAAAGGGGCAGCTCTTGAGCAATAACGAAGAATTGGGTTGCAGGACTTACACTGGAAAGAGGGAAAAACTTTAATATGAGCAATATAACATTTAGGTCTAGAGATTTTCAATATGCATAAGCTTCCCTCTGCTTCAAAGAGATTAATCAGGAAACAAAGAGAAATTGTAGGAAATCTGGCCTGGATTCCCTGAGAGTGGCCTCATCAAAGTGCTGCTACCAGTAACCTTCTGTCATGCTGCATTCCCCACACCTTTGGTTAGAACTCCAAAATGCAATAGACTGATCTGGAATTGTGTTGATTTGAGGCTAAGCTGTGCAAACTTTTATATTAAGGAAAAATAGCAAATATTTTAACCTTTATAAGCCATGTGGTCTCTGACTCCACTATTCAATGTTGCCATTATAGGATAATAGCAACCATAGATAATGTGGGAATAAATACACATGCCCATGTTCCAATACAACTTTATAAATATATATTTGAATAAGATAAAAAATAAGTTGAAGAGCTGGAGGACTGGAGGACTGCAATTTTTCATCCCCTGATTTAAAGTAAATATTTGCTTTGTGCTTAAGTTAGTGTCGTATGTCCCATATCACAAGATCAGCAGAACTGTAGGAGGTGGTTAGGGGAGAATGCAACGCACTAGTCAGAGTAGGGAGGTCATAGGAGGTTGAATCAAGCACCTCACCTCCGAGGACCCCTTGGATACCAAATGGGCAGGAATCAAAACCTAAGAGAGTGACAGCCTTTAAAACTCAAGAAATCCATTCCTTTTCTAATGTAGATGATATGCCATGATCTTTTCTCATGTAGTTCCACAAAAACTAAAACGTCCTGAAATAGAATATTTTCACATCCCTTCAAAGTATTTACATTACATAGGTATGATGATCTAATTGGTGTATTTCATTTAGAGTTAGTTATCAACAATCTTCAGCACTGATCCATGTAAGTAGCCAGAATGTTTGGTTAATAAATTGATCCACAAGTATTTATATTTTAGTGCCCATGTGGCTAGCATAATGCCAACTGTTAGTTTAAGGCAGAAGTCCCAAATTTGATTCAGTCATCTGGAAGTGAATGGAAGGAAGCATAATGTCAGTGGGCACTTTATTTAAGGATTTCTCATGAGTCAGGCAGACCACAGCTTCTACTTTCATCAGAACAGGGCTTCTCATACTTTCTGGACATGCTGAAGATGGGCATGTTGTTGGAGGGGACTGAACCTAGGGGATCAGATCTTGGTGTTTCCAGCAGAAACACAATGGGGCAGCAGTGACTCTGTCCTTGTGCTCTTCTCACTTTGCTTAGGTCTTGCCTGTTAGCATTCTTTTCTCTTGGGTTGGGAACTTGACTTTTTCCCCTGAAGACTGAAATCTCCTCTCCTTAAACTAAGAGTCACTGACTGAATCCTAACATGTTGCTATTGGACTTCCCTGTATCTAATGCATTCAGTTGACCAGCGAATGGCCATTTGAACACACTCAATTCTTAGGAAGGGGGTGTTTGCTCCTTAATAGTTTCTTCTCTCTTTTATGTTGTTCTGTAGAAAAAAAGATTAGTATGATGAAGGACTGTGTTGTTGTGAGATTTCTATTTTCTATTCCTACTTTTCTCCCAAATACAATAATTTAAAATGATTGAACTAAAGAATCACAAGTTTTGAGATAGAAAGACCCTTGAAGACTTTAAAACTCATCTTTTAAAACAGAAATAATAAAAATAATGATTTCAGTTTTTTTAAAATAATCAAACTAAAAGGATATAATAATTTTGTTGGTTATGGGCCCTCTTATAGCTCTTGAAATTTTTTATTTAAGGACAAGATAATCCATTAAAATACAGTCAGGATTTTGAAGACCATAAAATACACTAGAAAAAAATTCAGCATATGCTAAATATAGAGTTCATAATAGGTAGTAGTATACAGTATGATTTTAAGCTTTTAATATTATTTTATAAGCCATGAAGATAAAAACAGGATACAATTATGCAACTTTAATTTCAATGCACATTATTTTAATAAGGATAGCCTCCAAAATTTTATGTATAGTGATAATAAGAAATAAAATTTCAAAGTACTACAAATTTCCAACCTTATAATTGAGTATTTTATGTGTATGGTTTTAGGAAATTAGAATATGTATTTTGCTATTTTTTGCCATCTATATATTGTTATGTTTAGCAAAGCAAATTTAATTTAGATATTCTCCAGAAGTTTCATGTAAAGATAGACTCTTTAAAAAAAGAATTCCCTCAATCCAATTTCTTCTAGCCAACAATTTTTTCCCAACAGACAAAACTTACATTGCTTTACATTATGTTAAAAGTTCATAAACTCTTGGGGGACATGGGAAGGTCAGGATAGAACAGACATTAATAGTACCTTCATTTCAAGGCACAATGCACCCTCTTCCTCTATGGCTTCGCCGTCCCAACTTAAGCCACAAAATATCAGTCCTAATAGGCACCTAGTCACATGTTACAATAATTTATCTCAATAGAGAAGATTGATTTCCAGGCTACTCCATGATATGAAACCAAGAGAGCAGACAGGCAGTTTTTCAACAAGGTGGATGTATGGGAAAAAAAGAGATAGAGGAGACTTTACTGGAATTTAATACTGGACACTCAAGCAGATCAGGGACTCAGTAGTTTGGGTATAATAAAGAAGAAATCTCAAGCACCCAGCCACTGCCACAGCTGGAGGCACCAAGCAGAGAATTCCTCCATGAGCACAGTGGAGGGATAAGAGAATTAAAGGAACATGCATTTTTAGGAGGACTGAGGTGTGTCTGGGCACAGAGAGTTTAGAGATTGAAGCTGCTACCCAAATAAATGGAAAAGCATGCTGCACATCCTCTCTCCTCCTCCCTCATATTCATCATATCATACATCACTTCTGAATTCTCTCTGTTCAACATTTGAAATTATTAACCACTTTGCAAATTTACTGTTTTTATTGTAGGCAATAACTAATCATATAATTTCTGTAGACATCATAGCAGAAAGTATTTGGTTTAATGCTGCATATTGTTTGGATTGATTGTTGTAATTATTGGTCTCCCCCTAAACATGAGGTACTGAAAACCTTCGGGGACACTACAAGTCCACAGGGTAGAAACGCTACTGCCTCCGATCCATACTGTTAGATGAACAGACACACAAACAACATGAAAAATCAAGGGAACAAATTGCCCGAATGAAGATACTCCAGTAACAGAATCCGTTGGCCCCACAGTGAATAAATGTCAGAGGAGTTTAGAGTGTACATAGTTAAACTAATCTGCTAGGTAAAGGATTATGTATCAAATTACATCAGAGAGAAAATGCACAAAATGAAAGATCACTTCAATAAAGAGATAGAGATTCTGAAAAAAAAAAAAAAAAAAAAAAACAGAAATCATCAAAATGAAAGCATCAATAAGCCAAATTAGAAATTCAATGGAAAGTATCACCAACAGACTAGGAAACTTGGAAGACAGAGTTTTAGACAATGAAGACAAAATCCATAATCTTCAAAATAAAGTTGACCATGGAGAAAAGGTGTTAGAAGACCATGAGCAGAACTTCCAAGGAATAAGGGATAACCTGAAAAGACCAAACTTAAGATTCATTGGAATAGATGAAGGTTTGGAGACAAAGGAAAGGAATTTTTCAAAGAAATAATATCAGAAAATTTCCAAAACCTAAAGAATGAAATGGAAAATAAGATACAGGAGGCTTACAGGACCCCAAATATACAAAATTACAACAGATCCACACCAAGACACATTATCATGAAAATGTCTAATAAACAGAATAAGGATAGAATTTTAAAGACCACCAAAGAAAAGAGACAGGTCACATTTAGAGTGAAATCAATACAGATCTTAACTGATCTCTCAAATCACACACTCAAAGCTAGGAGGTGTTAGAAAAATATATATCAAGCTCTGAAAGAAAATGGATGCCAGCCAAGAATATTATACCCAGCTATATCAAGCTTCAGAAATTATGATGAAATAAAAACCTTCCATGATAAACAATAATTAAAAGAAAGCACAATAAGAAAGCCTGCTCTACAAAATATCCTCAATAAAATATTTTATAAAGAAGAAAAGAAAAGAAAATTGAAAACCAGCAAAGTCAAGCAAAGGAGATACTCATTCAAATTAAAAACCAGAAACAAATCAAAATGACAGGGAATACAAATCATATCTCAATAATAACCTTGAATGTAAATGGCCTAAACTCATCAATCAAAAGACATAGACTGGCAGATTGGATTAAAACACAAAACCCAACAATATGCTATCTCCAAGAGACTCACCTCATAGGCAAAGACATTCACAGACTGAAGGTGAAAGGATGGGAAAACATATCATTCACATGAATCAGGTAAAAAAGCAGGGGGTTTTCTCTCCTTATATCAGATAAGTGTACTTCAAACTAAAATTAATCAGAAGGATAAAGGAAGAGCATTTCATATTGCTTAAGTAAATTATTTATCAAAAAGTACATAAGAGTTATAAATGTGTATGCCCCAGACAATAGAGCAACTACATATATCAAACAAACTCTTTTCAATTTCAAGAATCAAATAAAGCACAACACAATAATAATGAGTGACTTTAATATACCTCTCTCACCTCTGGATAGATCCTCCAAAAAAAAAAAAAAAGTAAATGAAGAATTTCTAGAACCTAAAAATACAATTAATAATTTAGACCTAATAAAACTATATAAAATATTTCATCCATCAATGACTGAATACACTTTCTTCTCAGTAGCACATGGAGCCTTCTCTAAAATAGACTATACTTAGGCCACAAAGCAAATCTTAGCAAATTTTTAAAAATAGAGCTAATCCTTGCATTTTATCAGATCATAATGGAATAAAATTAGAAATCAATGATAAAATAAAAAATAAGCTATCTAACACCTGGAGACTAAATAATATGCTATTGAATGAACAATGGATAGCAGAAGAAATCAGGGATGAAATAAAAAAATACTTAGAGGTAATTGGGAATAGTGATAAAACATATCAAAATCTCTGGGATATTATGAAGGCAGTGCTAAGAGGAAAGTTCATTGCAGTGAGCAAATTCATTAAAAGAATAGAAAGTCAACAAATAAATGACCTAAAATTGAAATCTCAAAGCCCTAGAAAAAGAAGCACAAATCAATACCAAAAGCCAGTAGAAGAGAGGAAATAATTAAAATCAGAGCTAAAATCAATTAAAATTGAAACAAAAGAAACAATTCAAAATATCAAAAAGTTGGTTCCTTAAAAAAATAAATAAAATTGATAAACCCTTAGCCAAGCTAATGAAGAGAGAGAAAAACTCAAATTACTAAAATAATCAAAAACTATTTTCAAAATATACACTCTAGTAAATTAGAAAATCTTGAAGACATATATAAATTTCTAGAGACATATGACCTACTCAAATTGAATCAGGAGAACTTAGAAAATTTAAACAAATTAATTTCAAGCAATGAAATTGAAGATACCATCAAAAGCCTATAACCAAAGAAAAGTCCAGGACCCGATGGATTCTCAGTTGAGTTCTAGAAGGCCTTCAAGAGAACTAATACTAATCCTCAAATTATTTCATAAAATAGAAAAGAAGGAACCCTTCGAAACTCATTATATGAAACTAGTATTACCCTGATACCAAAAGCAGGCAAAGATATATCAAGGAAAGAAAACTTCAGATCAATATCCCTAATGAACATAGATGGAAAAATTATTAATAAAATACAAGCAAATTGCATAAAAAACATATTAAAAGCATAGTGCACCACGATCAAGTGGAGTTCATCTCAGGGATGCAAGGTTGGTTCAACATATGGAAATCAAAATACATAATTCATCACATCAATAGTTTTAAAGACAAGAATCACATGATTATCTAAATAGATGCAGAGAAAGCATTTGATAAATACAGCATACATTTGTGTTCAAAACACTAGAAAAACTAGGCCTAGAAGGAACATAACTCAACATTGTAAAAGCTGTATACACTAAACCCAAGACCAACATCATTCTAAATGGAGAAAAATTGAAAGTATTCCCTCTTAAAACTGGAACAAGACAAGGATGCCCTCTTTCACCACTTCTATTCAACATAGTCCTGGAAACACTAGCCAGAGCAATTAAGCAGAAGAAAGAAATTAAAGGGATACGAATGTGCAAAGAAGAATTCAAACTATTCCTATTTGCCGATAAAATGATTCTATATTTAGAAGACCCCCCAAAAAAACTCCACTAGAAAACTTCTAGAACTAATGAATGAATTCTGCAAAGTAGCAGGATATAATTTTTTAAAAAAATTTTATTTGTTCTAATTAGTTACATATGAAAGTAGAGTAAATTTATGCATTTTTATAAATCATACATAAATGGAGTATAAATTTCTCATTTTCCTGATTGTACATATTGTAGGATCACATGGGTCATGCAGTCATGTAAGTACATGAGGTAATAATGTCTGTTTCATTCCTATTCCCATACCTTTTCCCCTCCCTTCACTCCCCTCTACTTAATCTAAAGTAATTCTATTCTTCCCACTGTCCCCATTGTGAATTAGCATCCACATATCAGAGAAGACACTTTGCCTTTGGTTTGTTGGGTTTTGACTATTTCACTTAGCATGATATTCTTCAACTCCATCCATTTACCAGCAAATGCCATAATTTCATTCTTCTTTGAAGTTAGTAATATTCCATTGTATATATATATACATCACATTTTCTTTATCCATTCATCTGTTGAAGGGCACCTAGGTTGGTACCATAGTTTAGCTATTGTGAGTTGAGCTGCTATAAATATTGATGTGGCTACATCACTGTTATATGCTGATTTCAAGTCTTTTGGATATAAACCAAGGAGTGGGATAGATGGGTCAAATGATGGTTCCATTCCAAGTTTTCTGAGGAATCTCCATACTGCTTTTCCATAATTGGTTGCACCAATTCGCATTCCCACCAGCAATGTATGAGTGTACCTTTCTCCCCACATCCTTATCAATATTTATTGTTGCTTGTATTCTTGATGTTTGCCATTCTGACTGAAGTGAGAAGAAATGAGATGGATTCAAACTAAAAAGCTTCTTCTCAGCAAAAGAAACAATAAATATGGAGAGAAAGCCTACAGATTGGGAGCAAATCTTTACCATATGTACTTCAGATAAAGCATTAATCTGTAGGATTATAGAGAACAAAAACTTAACACCAAAAACAAAACAAAACAAAACAAAACAAATAACCCCATCAATAAATGGGCTAAAGAACTGAACAGGCACTTCACAAAGAAGAAATACAATTAATCATCAAATACATGAAAAAATGTTCAACATCTCTAGCAATTAGATAAATGCAAATAAAATCAAAGATTTCATCTCACTCCAATCAGAATGGCAAATATCAAGATTACAGGCAGGATATAAAATTAGCACCCATAAATTGCATTCTTATACATCAATGATGAATTAACTGAGAGAGAAATTAGGAAAACTATCCCATTCACAATAGCCTCAAAAAAAAATTAAAACCATTACAATGAAAACTACAGAACTCTAAAGGAAGCAACTGTAGAACTAAGAAGATGTAAAGATCTTCCATGTTCTTGGATAGGCAGAATTAATATTGTCAAAATGACCACACTACCAAAAGCATTATACAGATTTAATGCAATTCCCATCAAGATTTCAGTGATGTTATTCATAGAAATAGAAGAAACTGTCACAAAATTCATTCAGAAAAATAAGAGGCCCAGAATAGACAAAGCAATCCTCAGGGAGAAAAGTACAGCAAGAGGCATAACAATACCAGACCCTAAATTATACTACAGAGCTATAGTAACAAAAATGTCGTGGCACTGGAAGTAAAACAGGCATGAAGACCAATGATACACAATTAAAAAACACAGAGACACATCTACGTAAATACAGCTGTCTCATACTAGACGTAGGTACCAAGAACATACATTGGAGAAAAGTTAACCTCTTCAACAAATGATACGGGGAAAACTGGAAATCCATATGTAGCAAAATGAAATTAGACCCCTATCTTCTTACCCTGCACAAAACTCAAATCAAAGTGGATGAAGGACCTAGGCATTAGATCAGAGACCCTGTGCATACTAGAAGAAAAGGTAGGCCCAACTCTCCATTATATCGGAACTGACTTCCTCAACAAGACTCCTAAAGTGCAAGAAGTAAAACCAAGAGTCAATAAATGGGATGGTATCAAACTAAAAAGCTTCTTCACAGCAAAGGAAACAATCAAGAATGTGAAGAAAGAGGCTACAGAATGGAAGAAAATCTTTGCCACTTGCAAATCAGAGCATTACTCTCCAGGATTATAAAAAACTCAAAGAAACTTAACACCAAAACTAAAACAAAAAGGGTGAATATGTTACTTTATCTGGCAAACAGGACTTTGCAGGTGTGATCCATCCATTTAAGAAGCTTGTGATATATTGATTTCCCCAGATTATCAAGGAATGACTAATCTAATCACGAGTCCTCAAAAATCTTAAAAATTAGAATCCCCAATTTCCACTGGACTGCTGTCAGAGGAAGATGTTAACTATGGAAGAACAGTCAAATAGCTGTAACCTTGGTGGATTTAAACAAGGAGGAAAGAGTCCTATGCTAAGAAAATTGAACAGCCTTTAGAGACTAGAGACGGCAAGGAAATAGATTTTCCCCTATAGCCTCTTGAAAGGACTTCGATTGAACTGACACCCTGAAGCCCAGAGAGACTCATATAAGGCTTCTGACCCACAAATGCATACAATAATAAACTTCTGATAATTTAAACCACCAACTTTGTGGCAATTTGTTAGAGAGTCAAAACAAAACTAACCAACAGCCCATGCTTGTTTTCTTAATTATCCAGTTACTCTTTTGACCTTATGACGTATGAAGTCTAACACCTTCCAATATTTCATCTTTCATTCTTTGCTGTAGATTCATATGTGATCGTTCTTAGAGCCCCTGGATTTTATGGATTTCAACATGAACAAAGCTTATGCCCAATACTCTCAACCATATCTAATAACCTATACATTTGTCACACCTACATAAATCCCCAAATATGCTCTTTAATTTAAAAATCACTTAACCAATTTGACTTGTCATCCAGAAATGCATTTATTTTATTTAAAATTCATTAACCTCTACTTATTTCAGTTTATTCAACTCATTAAGTTTATTCTTCTCCTTCCCATCTTCTTATAGCTCCTCTTGCATCAACAACCAGGAGGATAATAATAATGGAAAAAGTTCCATTATAAACAGGCATTACAAAATTTTCACTATTTTTCTCATCTCTAACTTATGCAAGCATGGCACACAATATTTGGGAATAATCCTGACAGTTAAATAAAAACTAGGAAATGTAAATAAATAGTATTTCCACATAGGCTCTCTCCTAAAATTGTATTGATCTTTCTCTCTGAAACAGCATTCTGGCAAATAAAAAGTATTAAGTAGACCATGTGAGTCTTCAGAGATCAGTAAACAAAGCAAACAAAACCTTCAGAAATTTTCTTAAGAAAAGGCCTTTATTTAAAAAAAAAAAGAAATTACATATTTTTTCCTTAAGTACTATGTCAACAATATAAACTTAGATCCTTGAAAGTAATCTATCATAAACTTAATTGTATTTAAATGTCAAAACCTCTGGAGTCAGATAAGCCTTTTTAAACTTTTTATTTACTTGAGATATAATTCACATATGATAAAAAAAACATATCTTAAGGGTTTATGCCTGTAAGCTTTGAAAACCTCATCACCTTTGTGTTGGTGAACTATGCATAAAACCTTCCATTACCCCCAGAAGTAATTAGTAGTGATTTCTTTGCGTACACATTTGTCCTTTGATTAGGAAGGCCAGTGTGTTTGTGATTTCTGTTCCACCCTTTGGTCTCTCAACATCCAATCTACTAACAAAATATCTCTATCCCTTACTTCCAAAAAGCAGGTATTCAAGTCTCTCTTTCCCTCCTTTTCTTACCTCTCTGGGCTCTACCACTGGGATACTCTAATAGCAGTGTAGTGGTTAGTAACTTGAATTCTGGAGTCTGATGCTTTTGTTTGATAAAGGCCATTGATTTGAACTGGGCTACTACAATATTCCAAATATATCAAATCAAAATGGAGTTAGTCATGCTGAAATTCCATGCCTTCAAGTTAAAACTAAGTTCTTTATCTGACTTTCCAAGAAATCAGGAGATGTTAGATAGATAGATAGATAGTTTAAAATAGATAGAGCATGCCAAATCTTCAAATAGGTCAACTTTTGCTAGTATAGTAAGAAAGTCCCCTCTGCATTAACCTGTATGAGGAAAATAACTTTGAAATGACCAACCTGTTTTTGTTCTGTTTCTGATTTCCTCAGTATTTCTCAATCTATAAAGTCAAGCTCCTCTGTTCAAGTTCATCAGAGTATTTATGTTATGTTCTATAAGATAGAATGAGGTGTGGCTTGATTCTAGACTTACATATAAATTCCAGTTAAATATTTAAACTAAGTTTGTTGTAATTATATTTTTTAATATTATTATTATTATTTACTTTTACAGACTGCATTTTAATTCATTGTACACAAATGGGGTACAACCTTTCATTTCTTTGATTATACACGATGTAGATTCATACCATTCATGTAATCATACATGTACATAGGGTAATGATGTCTGTCTCATTCCACCAGCTTTCATACCCCTGCCCCTCCTCCGTCTCATTTCCCTCTACATAATCTAAAGTTCTTCCATTCTTCTCTCACCCCCACCACCCACCCCCATTATATATCATCATCCACTTATCAGGGACAACTTTCGGTCTTTGATTTGTTGGGATTAGCTTATTTCACTTAGCATGATATTCTCCAATTCCATCCATTTATCTGCAAATGCCATAATTTTATTCTTCTTTATGGCTGAATAATATTCCATTGTGTATACATACCACAGTTTCTTTATCCATTCATCTGTTGAAGGGCATCTAGGTTTGTTCCACAATCTAGCTATTGTGAATTGAGCTGCTATAAACATTGATGTGACTGCTTTACTGTAGTATGCTTTAAGTCCTTTGGGTATAAACAGAGGAGGGGGATAACTGGGTCAAAAGGTAGGTCCATTCCAAGTTTTCTGAGGAATCTCCACAGTTTTCCAGAGGCTGCACCGATTTACAACTCCACCAGCCTCTTTTGAAGAATCTTAATCACATACTCTCTATTGGGTAACTTGAATATAGGCTCCTTAAGCTTTCTATACTTCAGTTTTCAAACCTATCATATGAAGAAAATAACAATATTTGTCTCACATAATTACTTGGAATATTTGGGTAATACATGACAATTCTTGGAACAGTGTATGATACATTATTAGCACTTAATAAATATTACATATTATTATTCACAAAATTTATGGAGCACTTTCTAATGGCCAGGTAGTAGCTAAGCAATTTGTAAGTGTCATCCTCTTATGAATCCCCCAAACCCTGTGAGATCAGCATTACCATGGCTACTATGCTGAAGGGAAAACTGAAGCTCAGAGTACTGAGTTGGGCAATCTATAAAGTGAAGTCAGGAGTTGAAGCCAGGTTTTTCTGTTAGAGCCACACCTAGTTAGCTCAACCACTACCTAGTTAGCTCCATTTCCAGTGGTATTTCCCATGAAGCATGTTCCTGAATTTTCCTGCATAAAATATTCCAAGGATTTAATTTCTCAGTAGAGAAATTGCTTAGAAATCTAAAGCTATTGATTCTGGGATCACATGCTCACTATACTTAGCAGTGTGCTTCTAATTATCTCATTTTATCAATACCACCAAAGACTATAGGATTAAACCCAAGAAGTACTCAATGCCAAGAAATTCATCATGAACAACAATAAAGGTTGATACTTTATCAGTATCATAATGTGTATAAAATTATACTAAATAATTTAAATCATTATAGTTATCCCACATCTGCTTCTTGGTGTCTGTGGGGGAGTTGGTTCTAAAATTGCCCCACCCCCTGAAGATGCCCAAATCCTTGAATGTTGCAATTTTATATAAAACAGCATACTCTTTCCATATAATCTAAGTATATTCATTCGTATACTTTAAGTCATCTCTAGGTTACTCACAGTATCTAATACAATGTAAATGTTATATAAATAGTTAAAAATAAAGAAATAATGATAAATCAATTTGTACATGTTCAGTACAGATACAACTTATTTTGAATACTTTTGATTCATAGTTGTTTGAATCAATGAATGCACAATCAATGACTATGGAAAACTGGTTGTAAATAATTTTCTCCTTGGAAAACTGTTTTAAAAAAGGATATCTTTTTACTTTGTTACAGTTGAGGAAATTAAAGTTTGGTCCAAAATTCAGGTTTGCTGACCCTATATGAGTTCAGCAACTGTTTCAATGTTCTAGGGGCTGATGGGAATTTCAGGAGCTTTCACTGTCAAAAATGGGGCAGATCCAGGCAAACTGTGATTGTGGATCACTCTGAAATTCTGATTGATGTTTCCTATTAATACTGCTCCAAATTTGCCTATATAATGATTCTGAGGTTGAAAGTGTAGGAGGATGGCAAAGAGTGTTGCCCCATAGTGTTTCACAGTATGATACCACATCAGAATTCCTAAGCCCTTCTTGATCTTCTGGAACCTTAACAACTTGATTGACTTCAGTTTTCATGCTGATGCTGCTAAAGGAACAAGAATACTCTAAGAAATTATGAAACTCTGTGAACATGAACAAGTCTACAAAGAAAAAAAAAGCTATAGGGTGCACTGTGTTTCATTAATTGCTAAAATTTTTTATGGCATAAAGACTTCCTTTCCTGTATTTCAGACATTTTTACTTCAGTATCAGGATAATAATTTAGTTGTATTAAGGTGAACTTTACTTTCTCAAGGCAGAAGAAAAAAAAAGTTAGTAGGCATCAGCTGTGCTTCTGTAGTAGGTCTATGAGAAACACTGGAATAATCTAATGGGAATGGGGAATGGAGCCTGAAAAGACTAGGAGATTTCTGAAAGATGTGAAAGAGAACTTCCCTGATCAGTGACTCAGTGAGGCCATTAGAGAATCCACTGTCGCCAGTCTTGCTGAAGAGAGAAGTTGATTCAGTCGATAGACAGTTGGGCACCCTTACAAGGTCTTAGTGCATAGTGTGAGCAAGGGAAACAAATGAAGCTTCCCGATGCTCAGAAAAGAGTTCCCAGGCTAGGGCTTGAATTGTGAATTCTTACAGTTGATTTGCAATCAGGATCTAATCAGAGAAAGCATCTAAACAGATTATAGAGGGATGCACATTTTCTTCCATAGATGGCTTTACCTTCTTCCTTCTTATAATTTAAAAAAAGTAACTATTTACCTAAAGAGGCATTATGTCTTTAAACCAAATTTTAGATTAGTTTTATGCTCCATTCATGTTGGTTTTAGGGGAATTTTTACTTTTTTTTTTCCTGAAGTGATGGAAATATAACTGTACTTGACAAAGTCCATAGAATGTTATGTAACAGAGAGTGAAGTTTAATATACATGAACTAAAAAATATAACAGCAACTTCAGTAAGTGAAATTTTATAAGAAATTGTTAAGAACGAAGTGTACACAAACACTGTACTCAAGTTGGAATTTGGTTTTCTTCTTTTTGTTTTTGATGAGAAGGAAGAAAACTTAAATTTCTAGAGGATTTTTGGGAAAGCTGACACAATTAATAAGCACAATAAAAATAGTTTATTAATTGCTACTTGAGTGGGAGGAGAAGTATTAATTCCCTTTTAATGGCATTTCATCTAATTCTTCAAATAGTCTTTGAGTTTTCCCATATTTTATTGATGGGGATGTGGTTCTGCAGAATTTATCTGACTTGGTCATGATCTCACACCAGTTGATGGCACAGGGAGGATTCACATATTGACATGTTTTCTCCAAGGACAGGGTCAGAATCCTCATGAATGAGTATATGGGTCACAATACTAGGTAAGCCATCCAGAAACTGATGTGGTAGATGAGGAATAGTTATTAGAAGAGGAAGGTGAGGAATGTTAGTTGTGATCTGAAATGAATGCAGTTCATCTTATTAATCTTGCGTTTTGGAATATTCCCTCAGAGGAAATGCCCCAGAACCCTGAAAAAGGGTCTCATGGAGAAGTGGGTCTGAATGGTCCAAAGGGTCGGCTGTGGCAGTTGTAAAGATGCTCTGCTTGTATCTTCCTATCAGCAGGAACTTATTATTCAGCTCCAAGGGTGCAATTAGCTGAAAGCCTTTAGCTATGAGTGCCTTAAGGATTCATCATGGTTTTTGAGTTTGAGACCAGACTCTTCCTTCACAATGTGTCTAGTCAGTTATTGACAGTAGTTGATTGTGTCAGGATATAGGGTAGGGCACTTCAGCTGAATAGTGGACTCCTCTAATGGAGGCTCTTTTTTTATTGTTTTATTTTTGGTACTGGGAGTTGAAGCCTGGTGTACTTTACCCCTTAGCTAGATTCCCAGTCCTTTAGATGTTTATTTTGATACAGATTCTCACTAAGTTGCTTAGGGTCTCAATAAGTTGCTGACACTGACCTGGAACTTGTGATCTTCCTGCCTCAGCTTCCTGAGTTGCTGGGATTACAGGTATGCTCCACCACACTCATCCCTACTGGACATTCTTGACTTTGCATTTCCCGGTTGAATTTGCCCTGTTGTGATCTGAGGCTCTCTCTAAAATATTCTGCTTCCTCTTCTCTTTCCTATGTATTTGATATGCATTGTGCTTAGTGGTCTTTTCCTGCCCAATTCTGCTCTTCTCCCATTTATATTTCATAGATAATTTCCCACTCAACCCATGAAATAATCCTCGTGTATTGCTACCATGGCCTGAGCCTCTGCTTCCCAGAATAACCAAGTGACACAAGCTCCTACTGCCCCCCACTATCAAATATCCAACCTGCCGTAAACAGAAGCCAGTAACAAATAACTGGTTGTAGTTTTATTCCTTGGAAGATCAGTCATCCACTGGGTCTCAAACTGATTATGTTAGCACTTTTCTGTCCCCAAAGGAATAGTGATTCATCTTGACTGGAATTGACTTGTATTTTGAATGAGTTTGCCTTTCCTGCTTGAGAGGACTTAACCAGAGCCACTATCCAAGAATGTTTCATTGTGCTTAATTCAGCAAAATGAGACGTCCAGCTAGCATCTCAAGGGACAGAGTTCCCAGGAAAGTTGCTATTATGGCAGTGTGTACACAATTATGAGAGTCACTGGACCAAATTATACTTCACCACCCAGAAACTTCTAGAATAATAGTGGAAAGGTTCATAATTTTTGAAGGTGGAAGAGCCAAACTGGACATCAGATTCTGCAAAGATGGGTACCTCCTATTTGGGATATACAATGCACTCTGAAGTCAATGATCCATATATGGTTCGGTAAATCTAATAATGGAAGATTGGATCTCCAAAACAAAAGGCAGAAGTTGGAGGAATCATCTTGCTGATGATCACCCCTAGTGATACACTGAGGAAATTTGTGCTCCCTCATTCCACAATTATAGTCTCTTTGGTCTACATGCTCCTGTTCCCAGAGGGATCAATGCTTCTAATTTGGAACACAGTGAGACTCCCATTAAACATTAAGCTATGTTTTCGAGTTGCTCTTCTAAATTCCTTCTGTCAGGAGATAATCAGTCAAAGAAAAGAGTTATCCTGGAAAAATTAATTGACTTGCTCATCGGGATATGGTAGAAATGTTACATAATTGGGCAGGGAGGAATATGTTTGGCACCTAGGGATGTCTTGGAGCTTTTCTTGGTACTTCTTTTCAAGTACCGATAACCAATGGACAAGTGCACTGGCCATAGCATAAGAAGAACCTGATGACCAGGGATAAAGTTCTACACTGTCTCATCTTAATGCATCGTGATGCCTGGATTAGAGGAGTGCAATCTGGGAAGTACAAAGCAAAGTGCTGATTAGTGATTTCAGGACCAGCTACAGCAGTGTTTGTGTGTTTGTTTATTTGTTTTTTCTAATTAACTTTCCACTTCTAAGTTTCCATAAGAAATGAGGTCAGTCAGAATCTTGGAGACAGCTATGTTTTAGGTGAGATGAATTTAATATATGGAACAAGTAGATCCATATAATTCAAAAGGTGAGCAGTAGTGGATTTTGGGGTGTGTGGTACAGATTCCCACATAGAGGCCAAACTCTTATCCCCGTAGCTCAGCTTCTAGGAATTTTGATTGCTGAGGGTTCAGAGCTGAGACCTTGTTTAGGAATTCCAAAGAAGCTACCTTACCCATAGTTACTCCCCTTGTAATGAACAAGGGACAAAGAGCTTTGCCCCAAAGTCAAATTTAGCTGAGGTCTGCCAGCTACCAACATCTGTTAAATTATATCACTTGAACTTATTTGGGCACCATACAACTTTTGAATTAATTCTGTTTCTATAGGCCTGATTTTTTTGCATAAAGGGAACTAGCAACAAAACAATGTTAAGGATCCATTGGCAAGTAAAATGAATTGGCAACATAAGAGAAAGTATAATTGAGAAGCGGGATTAGGGTGAGGTAAGGGAGGCACTTCCCTCGGATGCAAAATTTAGAGGATACCAAAAGCTCAGTCATCAAGGTAATATTTAATGCACGCTTGCTAAGAAATTAGCATAAACATGGTAAGTATAGGAGTTAGTATATATGCTAATTAACTCTGTTAGCCCTTCCAAAATGCAAACATATTAGAAAGCATCATGTTGTGCACAATATATATATATATAATATGCAGATTTTCTCAATTAAAAAAGAAGTCAATTTAAAAAAAAATAATGCAAACCATGAATGATGAACAAAATATCAGAATTCTAAATAGTGATCATTATTATTGCTTTGTCATTTTGCTTCTGATTCCAGTATATTTTGGCATAGCACTGTTTCAATGACATCAGTAGGTCTTATTCACATTTTGTAGTTTATATTCTAAAATCTTTAGGATGCCACAAAGAAGCCAAAAAGAGCCAGGAGCAGTGTTGCTCACTCAGAAGGTTGAAATAGGAGGACCAAAAGTTCCAGGCCAACCTGGGCTACTTAGTAAGAACCTGTCTCAAAACAAAAAATAAAAAGGACTGGAGTGTAACTCAGTGGTAGAATGGCCCTGGGTTCAATTCCAGTACTGTAAGGGGATGGGGGCTGAGAAGGGTAAGAATTTCCAAAATGGACCCTGCAACCTCAGAGACATAACAAGCCACCTAAAGGTTCATTACTGCTTGTCTCTTTGTCAAAGTTGAGAAACACTTTTTGAGAATATTTTAGGTTAAATTCCTATATTTGGAGAATATCAACTACATGAATTCTTCCTATTTTCGAACTGCATGACTTTAGTAAGCATGTCTCATTTGTTAGGTTCAAAATTTAAAACGAGATTTTAAAATAAAATTTGATAGTTGTCATTTTAATATATAGACATTTCTCCTTGGAGAAAACACATTATTAGGTTATTGTCTTTCAGATAATAAAGGTAATAATACACTTCTATTAGAATACTAATCAATCCAGAATGTTTGAACACAACAGAAAAAGACATCCTGGGATCAGAATGTCAGTATTATTTTATGGTATCTACATTATTAGTAAGTTAAAACTGATTCTTATGAGAATGAAATAACTTAAAATGATGCAAGTAATTCACTGAACAAACTCTGCTTCAGGTCAGACTTCCAGTCTTCAAAAAGTCCTGAAAATGTGATTTCAATGTCCATTACACTAAAAGAAAACTAATTAAAATAATGTTGCCTTGACAAAATAAAGTTTGTGTTTTAATTTGCCCTGATACTAATAACATTGTAGGTTATTAAAACTAAAAGACTTTTAGAAATCCAATTTATTTTCATTCTTTAAGGTCATCCTTTCCCTTTTGTATTCCTCTCATGTTGGGTACTAGATGAAAACAGGTTTTTCTTTTCCTAATTCTATTTATATTCTGTTCTTCATGCAGTGTAATTATTTTATGCACAACAGTGGAAAGTATTTAAATGACATTTCTATATTAATGTTTAAAAAGGTAATAGGTACATTTTTCCAGCTGTTTAAAAAATAGTCTCCAGGTTCTTCATTTAAGTTGCCTTAAACATTGCAATAAATGAAATAATAATAAACAAAGTATTTATGATAATAAGCCACCCAGAATTTGAAACATAATAAAATGTTTGCACTTGAAATAAAACATAATGAACCTGATTTTTCTCATTGGCAAAAGAATGTCACCTTTAGAATATTTTGATAATTACTTTCAAAAATAAAATATGAATGTGTTGTATTTAAAGGCCATAGAAAGGAAACTTATCCTCACAATTATTTTGTTAGTACAATTATCCATGTTTTCAGATAGAATATGATTTACCTTGACATTAAAAGTGGTATTTAAACAAAGAATAAAGGAGAATATTGAAGGATGGAAAAGTGTAGAGAATAAACATGTAACAAATTATTGATGGATAATCCCATAGATAAAAACCAAACCAAAAAATTTTGGTCTATTTTCTTTAGGATTTATTTCTCTTTTTGTTCTTGGTAATCTGAATATAGTTATTCATCCTGCTGTATTTTACTCAACATTACATACCACTGCTATTTTCCAACATCATTAAAAATTATTCTAAAACAGTTTTTAAAATTGTATATTATTGTGTAACATGACCAAAATATCCCCAATCTTTCCTATGCTATGTGACCTTTCTGTTGTCTTGTTTCCAATTTGTGTTGTTAATAGAAATATCAAAATGAGCATTATCGAATTCAGAGCTTTTCATACATTCATAATTAGTTTGTTCAGCTACCTTTCTAGAGGTTAAATTGCTGAGTTAAATGGCTTGAATATTTTCCCAATTTGATACACTTTGGTAGACTCTTGTCTAGGAAAGATGGACCAATTTACATTCCAAGCAACAGTGAAAGAGAATGCTCAATTTAGCACACCCTGGAGACCAAGGAGCTTGATCTTTTGTTTGAGTGTTCATTGCAAACTGTAGGAGAAAATGATATCTTCTTGATTTAAATTACATTTATTTGATTGCTAGATAGCTTAAATATAAAATAAATGTGCTACACATTAGTATTACGTATTTCTTCCTCTGTAAATTTTAAATCATATTCTTCCTCCATTTTTTATATATTACATTATTTTTATTTGTATATTTAAAATTTTAACTGCCAGTTGTTTTTTGAATTAATTTAATTTCTAATTAATGTTTAATTTCTTGGGGTTTTGAAGACATGGGAACATCTGTAGCTAGTAGGGAATTTGCTAGCTGAGAGACTCAAGTCCAAATTCCTCATCTTCCATTTACCAAATATGTGCTTTTGAGCAATTTATACAATTTATTTAAGACTTTCCTCAGCTGTAAAATGAAAATTTAAATTTCCCACCTTATATAATTGTTGAGTGTTAAAGAAAATAGTATTTGTTAAAGCTTAGCTTGACAAACAGCCAAAAGTGTTACTGTTTGTTAAGAAAATATCTGTTTCATTAATATTCTACATTTATTTTTTTAAATATACATTATTTTAAGATACATTAAAAATTTATTTGGGGAGTTAAAATATTTAGATTTCTTTATACATATAGATTAATTAAGGAAGTGTTGATATCTTATTCCTATCTATAAACAATCATTTAAGTATACTTCAGTCTTTCAAAAAAATTCATAGCTGTTTTCCACATAGATTCATCTTGAGTTTTGCATATGTATTTATAAGTTTGGTTTAGCAATATACATATTAACTTGATCAGATTATAATATTAATGTTATATTATTAACCTTATAATGCCTTGATTGGCAGCTGATTTCTGAAGCATTTAAAAATTTGTATGCAAAACAATCTGGTCCTCAAGTTTATGCAGTAAATATTTAGAATAATTTAGATATTTGTAAATTACTTATTTTTAAATTTCATCTATTTCTGAAGAAATTTGGGTATCCATTCTTATATAATATTGTCCATTTAAATCACCAAATTTATTGACACAGAGATATTATATACTCCTGTAATTGCTCTCTTACCTTTAGTGTAACTTCATTTATTTGTGTTTTCTTTCGTTTATCTTGATTCCATTTATATCAGGTTGCTAGGACTATCATAGCATTGGTATCAGAATCTAGGCAGTCAGAACAACAGAAATTATAGTCTTGCAGTTTGAGAGGCAAAAATTCTGATATCAGGGTTGACTCTTATGACCATGAGTGAAGGTTTATGCATGGCCACTTCGTATTCCTGTTGTGTTCGTTTTGTGTGCCTGTCTTCTTCAAGTTTCTCCTTTTTGTAAGGAACTCTGCCACACTGGATTAGTGTCTGCCCTATTCCAGTGTGGCCCATCCTACCTAATCATATTTGTTACAACCCTATTTTAAAATAAGGTCTCATGCTGAAGTCCTGGGGTTTAGGACATCAACAAAATATGTGAGTAGGGGAGGGTACACAATTCAATCCATGACAAAATTTATGACTTTTAAAAATTAAAGAAAAACATTTTAAAGAATTACACTTTGATTTTATCATTCTTACTTAACTTCTCTTTTATAATTTATTTTTTCTTCTGTTTCTAACTTCATTTTGATTGCTTTTATTTATTTATGTTTTATCTCCTCTATTTTAACAATGAGGCTATACATTACCTTACAGAGGTTTTTCCTTATGAGCTTTTGCCTTATCTTCTATGATCTGATTTGTTTTATGAAATAATTTACTACTGCATGTTGCCTTTCTACTTCAAAACACCATTATTAAAGTAAACTCCTTTTCAATTTCCATGTGTAGCATTTGAGAAAAGATAAAGAAGACAGTATCAGTATCAGGGGATTTGAACAAACTGATTTCCTATTACCCTACTTGAGGGAGAGTTAGCATCTTGATTATTTAGCATGGTCTGTATTTTCATTGTCAAGTTGCAGATTCAGGAAATAAGTTTAAAGTTATAGAATCAAGAGTGTTCATCTTTAAGATGTGAATCCATATGAACCCAATTAGAACATTTTGTTGGCAAAACCAAAAAAAGCTCATATGTTAATTATGAAGAAACATACCTGTTGTAGGAAAAGGTACCAATTGGTGACCAGTCCATTCTCTTCAAAAACAGACCCATAAGGGGGATTAAGTCACTTTCAGAAGGGGGCTTTTTTTGCTTTTGGGTCCTGTTCTGGAAATAAAGTAGTAATCCTGACAGATAATGTCCCCATATCCCTGGGACTTTTGAACTAAAAGAGGAGATAATAGATGATCATACAAAAATATATATAGAAATAAACTTTTAATTTACAATTGCAGTAAGTCCTAGAATGAAAAAATAACAGGTGTAACTTATCCATTCAGAAGGTTCTCTCTTGGGAAATGATGTATAAATTGAACCTTTTAGGATAAGTAGAATTTTTCCATTGGAAGAGAGGGGTTGAAATTTTCAGGAAAAGGGAAGCTTAAAACTGGACTTCCAAGATAGAGCATGGAGAAAATGAAAGTGAAACAAAAAAAATCTGAGAAACTAAAACAAGTGAGCAAAAAGGAGAGTTGTAGGGAAATAACAACAACAACAACAACAACAACAACAACAAAAAACAGCTGAGAAATTCTTCAGGGCCTTGAAGGTCACATGAAAGATTCTGGTTCAGAAGGTAGAGTAGATTTTGAAGCGTCTAGAGAAATATTTTAAGATTAATTAAGCTGTTGAGCTGAGAGTAAGTGAAAAGGGGTAAGAGAAGATATAGAAATCTGTAATTAATATAATCATTATAACAGGCTAGGCCAATATGGAGGCTTGATCTAGGGATGGTGAGAATGACAATGTTGAAAAAATATTGGACTGGATATACTAGGTAGAATTCACAGGGCCTGGTACTTGATTGGATGCTCAGTTTAGGTAAGAGAGAGCTGTCAATGATAGCTCACAAGCATAGGGCATGAGAAACCTTATGGATAGCATCTCCTTTCCTGGCACTTAGGACAAGCTCAACAAATATCTTCTGGTTTTGGTTGTTTGTATAATAGTTAAAAGAAAAATGTGGGCATGTGGCAAACCTCCCTCATCCCCAAAGTATCACACCACACATATACATATATAAAAATCATTGAAAGAATAAAATCTAAAACAAATATATAATAAGCAAACCTAGACTTATCCTTACATTTAAAAAACATATATAGGGCTGGGGAGATAGCTCAGTTGGTAGAGTGCTTACCTTGCAAGCACAAGGCCCTGGGTTTAATCCCCAGCACCGCAAAAAAAAAAAAAAAAAAAAAAAAAAAAAAAAATATATATATATATATATATATATATATATATATATCATAGTCTTAAAAGCTTTTTAGTGGAAGATCTAGATTTGGTTTCACTATGCCACTGACTTTGAATTGAATTTAGACAAGGTGAAGGGGATTTACCTCTCTGAGATTTAATTTCCTTAACTGTAGGGGAAAAATGAAGGGGCTCTTAGTTACTTGTTATTATGTACTAAGTATCTTTCTCTAGTAGAGAGTCAGATTCATATAACACTGGAAATTTCTGCTGAGAGCACAAGGGTGGTCATGCAGTAATCCCCATCTTTTGCTTCATTATTTGCCCGTTTAGAGTATGATTTATATCACTGTGACAAAAAGACTTGACAAGAACAACTTACAGGAGGAAAAGTTTACTTTTTTTCCTGTTTTTAGAGGTTCAGTCCATTGATGGCCTATTCATTGCGTTGGGCCTGAGGTAAAGCAGCCCATCATGGTGGAAGGACATGGCAACAGGAAATAGAGGGAGAGCTGTGCTCACCAGGAACAAAATAAAATCCCCCAAATCACGCCTACTTCCCCCAGCCACATTACCTGACTACAGTTATCAACCAGTTAATCTGTATCAGTAGTTTAATCCAGTGATAAAGTTAAGGCTTTAATAATCTAATCATTTCACCTTTGAAAATTCTTGCATTGTTTCACACAGGAATTTCTGAGGGATACCTCATATCTAAACCACAATTTTGAAGGACATAAAAGTGAAATGGTGGTAGAAAAGCTAACCTAGCCTGAGAAATGTTTGAACAAGTCTATTTAGTTTAGAATTATATATATTTCTTATGCACAACATAATGTTAAGTTTTTCTGGTACAACTTTCTAAATTTTTATTGTAGTTTCTTATCTGGATTTGTCTCTCAATTGTGTGTCCATTAGTTTATTGGTATTAGTTTGAAAGAAACATTTCCTATGTAATCTATCATATATAGTTGGTCATCAGCTATATTTCTCAAAATCCTTCCATGACTTCTACTGCATTCAGAAAAAAAATCAACTTGTCATTATGACTTAACAGGAAATACTATGAACTGACCATTTCCACTTCTGCCTCTTCACCTTTTTTCAGTTATTTGAACAGTGTAAGTTCTCTCTGAACTCAGGAGCGTATATGAGCTACTTGCCCAATGAGCAAGTTCTCTCCCCAGTCTTCCCTTCTTCCTTGATGTTTTAGCCTGCATGTCACTTCTTTGGGGGATTGTTCTTCACTCTTTCACCTAAATCTGGTTCTCTTTGGCTAACTTCTTTTGTAGAATCCTGCTTGTTTCTTTCACTGAACTCATCTTTAAAAAAACATATTTGCATATGTTTTCATATGTTACGTTTCTAGTGCCCTCCAAATTTCTTGACACAATACCTAGTGTATATCTTTGACATTTAAAAATATTTTTTGAATGAATTAGCAATCAGTTTTGGCACATCTGGCGCATAAACTGTAGAAGCTGAGCTTTGAACTTTATCTACCTACAGAGTACCGAATTTGCATTTTATCAATTTACCCTCAACGGATCTTGAGTTTCACAAGCAAATGAAAAAAAAAAAAAAAAAAAAAAAAGCCTTTGAGAACAAAGAAGGTGATGTCTCTGGGGCAAAGTTAAGAAGTTTGAATATCTTCACTACAAGTAACTTACTTTGTCACCTTTTAAATATTTTATAATTTTTTAAATGCTGAAGAAAGTCTCAGCATGTGACTTTTTACTCATATGCCTGAAGCATGTTTAAGTTATTTTTGTCAAGGCATAAATTTAATTTGAAAGTCAGAAATATCCAACCTGGAGTCATTTTGTTGTTTAAATTGATTTGATCTGAAGAAACTATTTAAAATTTTGATGTATTTCATATATTAATTTAAGTTCAAATTGAAAATACGTCTAAGTACAGAATCTCTCATATCTCACAAAATAAGGTGCAATTATTCTCTTTTTATTACTTGGCATCTACCCTGATTTTCAAAGGGAAAAAAGAGAGTAAAATGTGTGTCTAGATTGAGGATTAGAAGTCATTTAAAGTGATGTATCTGTATTTTAAAGATACAATAAACTTCATGCTATAATATATCTTGAACAGGGAGGATTATGTGAGTGGTATTTCTCAGCTGGGGGAATTCGGCATCGTCTTTCAAATAAATCACTTGCCAGAGTTTGGCTAGAATGAGGGAAACTTTTTTGAACCTAAGGGAAATTTTTAAAGCTTTTCATATAACTTCTTTCATGACATCCATTATTCTACAAGCGATTTTGCTTTCTTTAACCATGCTGATGAAACTGCAAAGAAATTTTTTTTCTTCCCACTTTGTCCATTCATTATTCATTTAATCAAGTGTCCTTTTAGACACTTCTTAGATCAAGAAATCGAATCCCATTTGTCCTTTCCTTCTGTTTTCTTTAATGATGGCCTCAGTTTGAGGAAATTTTGTATACTTCATTGGTATTAGACATTATAGACAGTAAATAGGAAGTCCTAGGGTTCTCCTTATAAATTGATCCTAAATCTACATTGTTTTCTAAGTCCACTTTTGAGTTCTGAACCTCTTTATTTTCATTTAGAGGACAAATATGTGCAGTACTTTATATTCACCACAATGTCAAGCAAATACATCTATGCCCTGCCAACTTATTCTCGAGTTATACATAATGGCTTCCATATCTTTTTACCTTTTTATAATTTATTCTAAAGTACATATGCAAACAGTGCTATAACCTTTGAAATAGAAAATCTGTCTCTAGGTAATATCCCCATCCTGTCAGAGTCACCCAGCTAAGTGATATTGATGGGACTTTAATGATAGAAATTAATTACAGGGTTGAGTTGTTTCTCACCATTGTGTGCCACCGTGTTGTCACATTGCTTTCAGCTTCAGTGCTCCCTGCCACTTGTCTCTCAAGAAAGTTTTGCTTGTAATTGAAGTATATGCATGTTTATCTCAGCTTGAACATATGTGTGTGGCGGGGAGAGAGGCTTTTATTTTGCTGATCCCAGCTAGTGATGGCTATGGAGTTCTTTAGATCACTTTTATTTCCTAAGTCCTATTTCTTTCTTTGAGAAAGTATGTGTCACTGAAAGGGAAATTTAAAAAATTGAAATCAAGTGTCCTAGAACTTACTGGCCATTCTTCAAACACAGTAAAAACAACATAAAGTTTAATTTTCCAAAATGTTATATTTATAGTATAGAATATTTACATGGATCTATATTCAAGGTCAAAATATTTCTATAATTAATTTGTGGTTAGAGAAAGTATGTTATGATATGGTGATTCTTAAAACCACAGAATTTTGAAGCATTTATAAGTAATGACGGGAGAGGGGTTTAGAATAAAAAGAACAAGGAAATGAATGATGTAGCAGACTCTTAAGGAAATATGATAATCCAAGTATGAAATAAATTGTAATCTAGGTGATGCCTTTTTATTTTAAAACCAATGACGACACAGTAGAATGAATAGAGAAGAGTTGGAAAGTGACTTTGATCTTGAACCACAGTAATAAATACATCCTATGATGACTCAGTGTGTGCATAGAAATACACACCCATGTGTGCATGTGTACTCACACACACACACACACCTGAAACACATTTCAACAAACAATAATTGTATTTGCTATAGTCTATGAATTTTGACCTATTTTTTCAAATTAATAAACTTTATTTTTAGAACAATTTTAGGTTCAGAAAAAAACTGAGCAAAGAGTACAGATTTCCCTTGCACACCAGCCCTGCACAGGTACAGCCCTCAGGTAGTGGCAGTCCTGTGACTTTCTTCAATAATGCGGTGGCTCTATTTCCTCTTCACATGCACATTAGAATCAGTTTGTTAGTATTCATAAAATAACTCTCTGGGATTTTTACTGGAACTGGGTTGAATATATAGATCATTCTGGGAAGAACTGACATCTTAACAATATTGATTCTTCCTCTCTACCTCTTCATTCATTTAGTACTTCTTTGATATCATTCATCAATTTCATAGTTTTCTTCTAATAGAATTTGTACATATTTTGTTAGATTTTATCTAAATATTTCAATTTTGAAGGTTCTATTTTAAATGGTAATGTATTTTTAATTGCTGGTATGTATGAAAGTGATTGTCTTTTATCTTTAATCTTACAATCTTGCTATAATCACTTAGTTTCAGGAGAGTTTTGGGTTGTTGTTCATTCTTTTAGATTTTCAACATAGATGATAATGTCAGATGCAAAACACTTTTATTTTTTTCTTCCCAATCTATGTAAATTTTTTTTTCACTCTCTTTTCTTATTGTATTACTCAGTCATTCCAGTACCATGGGTTAACAAGAAACAGGGAGAGGAAGTATCCTAACCTTGTTCTTGCCCTCAGAAGAAATGCTTTTAGTATTTCCCACCTCAGTATGATATTAGCTATAGACTTTTTGTAGGCAATTTTTATCAAATTGAAAAAGTTCCCCTTTGTTCCTAGTTTGTTCAGAGCTCTTATCATAAATGGGTGGTAGATTTTGCCAAATGCCTTTTCTGTATTTATTGCTATGATCATGTAAAATTTTCTTTCTTACCCTGTTGATCTGACCTTAATCCATATTCATACGTGGAATCAGTCTTCTATACCTGGGATAAGACCCACTTGGTCATGGCGTATAATTCTTCTAATACATTATTGGATTCAATTTGCTAGTATTTTATTGAGGATGTCTGCATTAATGTCTATGAGAGATGTTGGTGTGCAATATTTCCTTCTTGTAATATTTTTGTCTGATTTTGATATTAAGGTAGGGCTACTGTCATAACATGAGATAGAAGGTAATCACTGTGCATCGATCTTCTGTAATAAATTAGTGACAATTGATATAATTGATTCCCCAAATGTTTGGTAGAATGTACCAGTAAACCCATGTAGGCCTGTTCTTTTTTGTTTCAGAAGGTTATTAATTGCTGTTTCAACTTCTTTAATAGCTGTGGTTATAACTCAGTGGTAGAGTGCTTGTTTAGCATTCATGATACACTTGGTTTGACCCCCAGCAATGCAAAAAAGAAATATTCCTTCTAGAGATGTACATCTATTCAAATTGTTAATTTCTTCTTGTGTGGATTTTAGCAAATTGTGGTTTTCAAGGAATAGGCGCATTTCATCTAGGTTGTCAAATTTATGGGTATACAGTTGTTTGTAGTTATCCTTCACCTTGTTTTGAATGTCTGGGGGAATATGTGGTGATAGTCCTTCTTTCATTATTTGTATTAGTAACTTGCGTTTTCTCATTTTTTTCTTAGCCTCACTAGAGTTTTATTCCTTTTTATTGATCTTCTCAAAGAGACAGCTTTTAGTTTTGATATTCAGATTTCCTGTTTTTAAATTTCATTGATTTTTTTAAACATTTTTATTAATTTACTTCAGCTTACTTTGTGTTTAATTTGTTCTTTTTCCTATAGTTGAAGCATTGATCATTCTTTTTTCCTAATACAGCCAACAATACTATAAATTGCCTTTTTTATTGGTTATTTTTAGTAATATATGATAGTAGAGTCCATTTTGATATAATGATTTAAGCATGGAGTAGATCTTATTCTAATTAGAACCCCAGTCTTATCCTGATGGTGAGATTTACTGTGGTGTGTTCATATGTGTATGTAGGAAAGACATTTAAGGTAACAATTGATGTTGATAAATTAATATGTATTATATTCGTTGTTATTTTCTGTTTTTTGCCCTTGTTGTTTATTCCTGTTTTTGACTTCCACACTTTTCTAGTCTTTTGTAGTTGTTGTCTAGTCCCGAATTCCCCGGCACCAGGAATTGAATCCAGGGATACTTAACCACTGAGACACATCCCCAGCACATTTTTATATTTTTTATTTAGAGACAGGGTCTTACTAAGTTGCTTAGGGCCTTGCTAAATTGCTGAGGCTGGCTTTGAACTCACCATCTTCCTGCCTCAGCCTCCGAAGTCGCTGGAATTACAGGCGTGCACCACTGTACTCAGCTTCCTTGGCAGTTTTAAATGAGCACTTTATATAATTTCATTTTCTTTCATTTCTTATCATATCAGTTGTACCTTTATTTTTAATATTTTATAGTGGATATTGTAGAATTTGTAATATACATTTACAGCAAATCCAAATTTGTTTTCAAATAATACTATATTCTTTTACTTTAAAATAACAACATATTTCTAATTTTAGGTCCCTGGTATCATTTCTATTATTCATTTCAATTGTATACAGGCATACATAGTGATATCTTCATAGATAGGCATACATAAGCAAATACATTTTTCACTATTATTACTTTGAACAAACAATTTTTAGATAGCTCAACTGAGAATGAGAAAAAAGTTTGTATTTTACCTTCACTTACTTGTTCTCTAGTGCTCTTCCTTTCTTCATGTACCTCCAAGATTCTGCCCTGTATCATTGTACTTCTGAAGAACTTTTAACGTTTCCTGCAAACAGCGTCTACTGGCAACAAATTCCCTTAGTGTTCATTCTGAAAGTCTATTTCTCCTTCACTTTTGAAGTCCTGTTTTGCAGAGTATAGAATTCCAGTTTAGTACCTTTTAAAATCCCATAACTTTAAATATTTTACTACTCTCTCTTCTGGCTTGCATATTTTCTGAGATTTCTGATATAATTCTCATCTGTGCTTCTTCTTAGAGAAGGTGTTTTTCCCTCTGATTTCCCTCAAGAATTTTTTCTTTATCTTGGTTTCCTAAAGTTTGAATAGATACTTGCAGGGGTGGTTTTGTTTTGCTTGTGCTTTTTTTTCCTTCTTGAAGTTACAACTTCTATGGTAATGAGCCTGAGGCTAATTTGGGGAGAATTCTCAGTCATTAATGTTTCAAATATTGCTTCAAATCCTTTCTTTCTTTTTTCCTTCTTCTTTTTCTTATACTTAAGTGTATTTATTTTTAAAATTTTATTTCTTCTTTTTAGGTATGCAGACAGTAGAGTTTATTTTGACATATTTATACAAACATGAAGTATGTCTTATTCTGATTAGGATCTCAATCTTGTGGTTGTACATGATGTGAACATTCACTGTGGCATATTCATATATGTACACAGAAAAGTTGCAGCAAATTCATTTCACTGTCTTTTCTATTCCTATCCCCCTCCCTTCTCTTCATTCCCCTATGTCTAATTTATGTCTATTGTAGCTTTTCCACAATTCTTGCATTTTCTGCTGTGGTTTTTACAATATTTGTTCCTCTTTGCTCTTCTGCTTTGGAATTTTCTATTGTCATATTTCAAGCACAGGGATTCTTTCTTCAGGTTTGTCCAGTTCATTTCTGAGCCCATCAATGGTATTCTTCATTCATGTTAGAACATTTCTTATTTTCAGCATTTAGTTTTGATTATTTCTTAGAATTTCTGCCTTTCTGTTTACATTACTCATCTGTTCCTCCATTTTGTCTACATTTTCTATTAAAACCCTAAGCATGTCAATAATAGAATTTCTAAAAATCCTTGATCTGGTAATTCCAATATTCCTACCAGATCTGATACTGGTTAAGATGCTTTTTAATCTCTTAACTTTACTTTTTACCTTTTCATATATATTGTATTTATTTATTGAAAGATAGACAGGAGGTACTGGGTGAAAAGCCCTGGTTTAAACAGCCCTTTAGTAACATAAAGGTGAGTGGGTGGGGATGGGGCAAGCTTTCCATAGTCCTTTGTTAGGTCCCAGTCTTTTGGTGAGCCTTTGTCTCTGGAACCTGAACTTCTCCAGTGCTACTATCTTCTTCTCCCCTTAGGTGGGTCAGTATGCCTGCAGGCTTCTCTTTCCTCATGTGGAAATTGACTACAGTCCTACGCTCTACCAGCTGAGCTATCGAAGGGACCCCTTTCCTTATGTGGAATGCTTCAGGGGACTGGAGCCTGAGCTGGGCATTTCCCTTCTCCCTGAGGAAGACTACTGCTAGCTGGAGTTGAAAACTTCCCTTTCCCCTAGGTCAGCGAGGCTATGATATAACACAAGGTTATGATCTGGTAGAATAATTTCTCCTGAAGGCTTTATTAAGAACAAAATACTTTTTTCTTCTTCCTGCTGAAAAGATAGGGGAATTTTTCTTATATATTTTACTGAGGGAACCTGATACAGTTTCTGTAAGTTAAAATCACAAAGCTACGAGCATCACCCTACAACCAGCTTTCCTTGGAGATTTTACCTCTCAGGGTTGTTCACACTGAGCCTCCAACAATTTGTCATTTCTAGTTCAGATTTTCCTACCTTTACATTGATTCATATAGAGACTTCTTCTTGGGGGTTCTCTCCTCCAGCAAGTTGTGAATCTCTCAGTCTTTTTCAGAATTGATAACAATGGTTTTCCATGTGACTTTACTTTTCTGATGGATCAAAGAATTATTCATTTTTCAGTTTGTTCAGTTTTTTAGTTATTGTTAGGTTTTAGGAGGAAATGGAAACTTCTAAGCTCCTCATGTGGTGGACTGGTCTTTTACTTCTTATTAATTCTATTTTACCTAATAGTTTGAAAAACACAAACTAACACATATCTTATCATTCTATAGATGAGGAAATTGTTGCAGAAAGATTGTGTGATTTTCCCCAAGGACAAGCAGACTGTTGCTTGCAGACCTCTGAGCTCCCAGAACAGTATTTTTTTCTATTATAATTCAAGGCAAAGAACCCAGGATTGAGTTTTCTTAAACTCGGGTTTAGGGCTGATTCTTCTACTTTGCAAGATCTTTCCATTTTTACTGAAATTAGGTAGGAAAAAAATGTAAGGGAAACTTTTGTATGACTTTGAACACATCATTTAACCTATTGTCTTCTTTACAGATTTCTGCATGGCCACTGTCAGGTACTTTGAGTGCCTGTAACCACTCTATTCAGTTATTCAGTTTTATTGTGACATAGTTTATGCTTTGCTAACAATATATAAGGCTCCCAACTCAAGCTGCCTGTCTCTCTTACATCTTTGGTGGTTATCATTCAGTTCTTCTATCAATTTCTTAAGGTCTCATCCTTGAATGTGATATGAAGAACAGATGTTACCAACTGGTCCACATAACATATAAAAGTATGAGAAAACCTTCTAAGGTCATTATCTCATTGATCTAATAATAGCCACGTGAAGTGTGCGGGTTAGTTCTTATTGTTTCTTACTGATTATTACCTTAGGAATGTTTTATGATTAGTAAGTTCTCATATCAATATAGAGTGGATCTAGGGTTGAACCAGAAGTAATAAATTCTAAATTACTCCTCTTTTATGATATAGATGCAAGATGAATGCAGGAGAGTAGAGTTGGGGATACTTGGAGCTTATCTCTATTTGGAATGAATCGCCTCTGGTTGGTGACACAGCTGATATTGTCTTCTTGAGCAGTCATGATATGGTCTTAATGAATATTTACTTATCCGTGATTCAAACTAAAACACAAACTATGCTGTGGCCTTCAAATATCTAGTATTAAATTGTTCTTTGCATAAGTGCAAACAGCTTCTTACAGATTAGGGTATATATTGAGAAAAATTTGCTTATTGATTGTAACATGATATTTAAGTCTACATCGATTTTTTTTCAGAGGTTCATTATCTTTTAGTTTGAGTTTCACTGGAAGTTTGGGTGAATCATCCTAGGTGAATGTGATAGTCATTTTTTCATCACTCTGAACAAAACACCCAATCATAACAACTCAAAGGCAGAAAGGTTTATTTTATATCATGGTTTTAGTTGATGGTTGACTAGCCTCATGGTGGAAGCATGATGGTACATAGTTTTAGAAGATTTAGTGGATATATGACTTGCCTCAAAGCAGAAGCATCATGGTGAAAGGACATGACAAAGGAAAGTCAAGCTGCTCATGGCCTCAGGGAAAGAGGGGGAGTGGAGGGAGAGAGAGAAAGAGAAATAAATAGAAAGAGAAAGAGGATGAGAAAGAGAAAGAAAAAAAAGGGGGGATAAAGATAAGATATAGTCCCCAAGGGCAGGCCTCTAGTGACCTACTTCCTCCAACTTGGTTCCACCTCTTATGATTTCCATCACCTTCCAAAATCCATCCAAACTATTAATATATCCAATGGATTAATCCACTGATGAGACTAGAGACCTCATGATACTGAAAATCTAACTTCTGAATATTGATGCAATTGGGAGCAAACCTTTAATATATGAGCTTTTGGGGAACATTCCAGATCCAAACTATAACAGTGAATATTCACGATAGCTATTCAAAGCAAAAGCTTCTGATTTCCAGGGTTTCTGGCTCTGTACTGATATCTGGTTTGTTTTTTGTCCTTACTCTGTACTTCCTTACTAGCAGAGTGACTGCCATGATGGCTACTGTGCAAAGCTCTGTGGTTTTAAAAGAGCAGGAGTAGAAGGACAGGAGGAGCTAAAACAATTTAAGAGATCTACATCCAGAGACATGTTTCCAGGCAGGGAAACTTCGCTCATATGCTGAGATACTGTTAGGGTGACCAGCTCTCAACTGGCTTGGGACCGAAACTTTTCCCCAGATGCGGGTTAAAATTGATAAAACTTTAACTTTGGGGTTAAAATTGATAGAAATCTTGAGCAAACTGGAAAAGTTGATCATTCTGGGTCAAGTGAGGTCAATGGGATATATTATATTTTTAGGAGGAGACTTTCTTTACTTATCTTTCTATCTTATGTAAATGTGTGAGAATTCCGTAAGGAAATGGTGCAGAGAAAAGCACTAGGGAGCTTGTGAAGGAGCACACTGGGGCTTAAAGAAGAGACAGAGGAATGGTATTTAAAGATAAAGTCCGTTTTGAAAGCCAGGTCCATCACCCACCCAGAGTCAGGATCAGGAAGGATGTCTGTGTGGAGCTCATGTGTCCAACCCCAATTGCTCTTCCAGCCCTTCTCCCCTCTCTGGCTCATCTGGTGAATCCTAGGTCTGAGGATCCTGTCTAAGGTTAGTGACTTATTATCAGTTACTGTTTAAGCCTCTGATGATTCATCAGTAAACAGAACATAAACAAAGCCCTGCCCTCATGGGGTTTATAATCCATAAAGCAAATCAGCATCAGAGTACATTAAACAGCTATAAATGCTTCAGAGAAAGATAAAGCAGAGAAAGAGGGTAGGAAATAAGAGTATGGCATAGTCACGAAGATCTCTTCAGGGAGGTGAGCTTTGGAAGCGATCATGAAAAATCATGCTTTAGGAATCCAGGCCATACCAGTTGGATATGATTTGGGGATATAATTTTTAAATTTTTTATTAGTGTCTTAAAGTTATACATAATAGTGAGATCATTTTGACATAATCATGCATTCATAGGATATAATTTGCTTGATTTCAGTCTCCAATACTTCCTCTTTCTCTATTCTCCTCCCTCCCCTGCTCCTCTTCCTCTGCAGGTTTTCGTTCTAGTTATTATTTTTTTAATTGGTGCTTCAAGATACATAAAGGTAGAATTCACTGTGGTATATTCACATATGTACATAGCATAATTTAAAATATCATTCTATGGTTCCTCCCTTTTCTCATTCCTCCTTCTTTCCCCTCTTCCTGCTCCTCTGATCTCCCTTTTATTTTCATAGGATAACCCACTTTTCCCCCTTATTTTGCTCTAGTTTCCACGTATGAAAGGAAAAAATTGACCTTTCATTTTCTGAGTGGCTTATTTCATTTAGCATGATTCCTTCTGTTTCATTCATTTGCCAGCAAATACCATAATTTCATTCTTCTTTATTGCTGAGTAAAACTCTATGGCCCATATATACCACATTTTCTTTATCCATTCATCTGTTGACAGGCACCTGGCCTGGTTCCCTAACTTGGCTATTGGGAATTGTGCTGTGCTTGTATCACTATGGTATGTGGGGGAAATTTAATTTTTTAGAACTAGTAGATATGTGCAAAGTTCTACTTCTAGATCAATAAATAATAAAGGAGAAACACTCAATGCAGTTGGAAAAAGTTAAAGAGGCTAACCGAAAAAGGATCAAGCTTCCTTATGCTTGCAAGACTATATTACTGCCATTTTATTTCATTTTCATTTATTTGCTTGAAATTGAACAGAGAAATACTTGAAGCTGCACCTTGCCTGTACCCTCAGGCATTGTATTTTATAAAAAGACCTCTATGAGCAAGCCATGGCAAAGCACATAAACTAGGGTTTCTCTTGATACAATTTATCTCTTACTTTTGTTTTAGCAAAAACTAGATATCCTTCAAGTCATGTTATAGGAGCTCACAGCCTGAGGCATTGAATTGTGTTGGACATAAACACCTTTATTCAAAAATAACTTATTTGAACATTCTGTTAGAGTTGCACAGAATTTATCTGTCAGTAAGGTTATTAGGTCTTACTTACATCAGTAACTTCTGGTTTTTCTACACACTCCATAAACTACCAACAAATACAATATTTCACATGTGAAAGCAGCATCTTTTGTTTTTCAGATATGTGATACTATAATAATACTTATTTCTTTCAAATTATAAAACTGTTCTTACTGAGTACAAGAGATACTTCAAATACTTCTAGGCATGTAAGGTATATTTTTATTTTGCTAAATTTAATAGATACTGATATTTACTACCATTATCACAGCATAAGAGATTCTGTTATCTTAAGCAAGAGTACCATTTTAAGAATATGCAGGACAATAGCTTTTCCTGAACATGGAGAAATTGTTTTTGCTACTGATCCTGTTGAGTGGATGACCAAAGTAAGAAAACAAATCTGATATGGCGCCACAGATAACCATGGGGTGTATATTACATAAAAATTTAAAATTATCTAATTATATATGATAACATCAATGATTAATTATTTAGCAATTAGCAAATAAAGTACACTGACTCTAGAATCTTCTAATTTCTGGGAACCAACATGGCTTCTCAAGGAACATATCATTGGAGATTCATCCTCATGCATGCCAATCCAAAGGTTCTGTCTGTCTGAGATCTCTCCTTCAGAATTTGGTATAAATTTGAAAGGTACAAAATACTTGGGGAAAATTTCTGTAGGTAGACATTTCTCTATTACTTCATTTGGTGGTTCCATTGTCCTTTAAGACTGATCAAGATGTGGCTCTTGAAAAGACTCTCCTGGAGCTGCCTAAGCTCAGACTCTTATTGCTGAACTAAATCCCTTAGAAGAAGTATTCTATTGGCATGACCATTAATTCTCCTACAAAGTGTAAACTTGGTAGGATTGCCTTACCCAACTGTCAGTCTCAACCCCTAGTAAACAAGAAAACAAAAAACTCTAAGCTCAACGAAACCAAATATCTGAAATCATTTTAATTTTTGATAAATAATTTTCTTCCAGTAAGCACTTTAGATTTCTTAATAACTTCTTTTTCTTTCAAAAAAAGGGGAAGAGGCGCTGTTGTAAAAAATCCATACTGTTTTCATGTATTGGTCACCTTTTACCATGACTACTTCAAAGTGGTTACATACCTGTAAGGATGGTACATGGTACTGTTATGGCGAAAGCTGTTTTAAACTTCATATGTTAGTTTATTCAATCTTTCTACACTTTCTTCTTAGAGTAATATCTGGGGTTTCTCTAAACCACTCCTAGTCTTTCAATTATAGATAATAATTTTTTTTTTTTTTTTTTTTTTGTGGTGCTGGGGATCAAACCCAGGGCCTTGCGCTTGCAAGGCAAGCACGCTACTAACTGAGCTATCTCCCCAGCCCGATAATAATTTTTAAAGCAAAAAATAAATATCTTTGGAATGAAGTAACTGTTTGGCAGGAAGTAGCAACTAAACACACACACCAAGTACAAGTACAAGTCTAAACATGACACCTGCTTCACTGTGAGCATATGATTTGAGGTTAAGAAGAGAAGAAACAGTCTAATGCCCTCACCCATTCATGCTTCAAATCCACACACACACATACATATACACACACACATACTTATATCTTTTTCTTTTTATATGCAGTGCTGCAGATCAAACCTAGGGCCACACACATGGTAGGCAAGCACTCTATCGTGAACTATTCCCCTGAGCCCCAAACTACAAATAGTTCTTGATTGACCAGCAGGAGACTACATACTGAATAAAAGTTAGTCTTTTCCTTAAAGAATTCATAATCAAGTGAAAAACTACAATATCAATATGCATGTATGTATGGGTGTTTGTATGTATATAGATATACACCTATATAAAGCATGCATGTTAACATATATTAGTAAGTAATGACATATAAGTATATTGAATATTAAAACAAAACATTATATATAATAACACATATAAATGGTACAACTAATTATATCACTAATATAATTTATAAACCAAATTATATAAAATCAAAATATACTTACAAATATAGGGTGGTATATACTTTAGTAGATACATCTGTATACAGGATATTAATACTTTTTCTGTACATGGGTTATAGAAAGGTTCAGAAGAGAAGGATTTCTCCAAAGAGAAATACTAAAGTCTTTTCAAGAAAATTCCGAGAAAGATGGAGGTAGCACCCCAAAAGATAAAACATTAAAAAAAAAAGAGGGAACAACAAGAGCAGTAGAGATGAGAAGTGATGGCAGCTTAAGCAGCAGCATCTGGTTGGTTAGACCCTTGTTCATTAGCAGTGGCCATAAAAGGCTGGCTTGGAGTAAGTGAGAAGACCCATGCACAGTAGGCAGAGCTCATAAGTACAGAAAACAGGTAGCACCACTCCCACAGACTCCATAGTGCACAGTCACCTATTCCTAGGATTGTTTAGGAAGCACAGGTACTTAGAGATGACCATGACCCTGTGTGTGTGTGTGTGTGTGTGTGTGTGTGTGTGTATTGATGCATGTCTCCCTGTTTATTGATGGTTGGAGTAGAAGTGGGGGACATTAGAGAACGTACATTTATGAATTAGGTTTTGAAGTTTGAATGCTTTAATAACCTTCAGTTCTGCAGAAGGTTTTCTTAACAAAATGAATAGCAACATAACAATCCTCCCATCCATGATGTCAACTGCTCTATAATGGGTTTGTATCAACATTTTCTTTTTTTATGGTGCCTGCTATGATGAAACACCTTTCATGTTCAGCTTGGTGTCACATACACATTCAATACTGCTGGTGTTTTTTTTTTTTTTTTCTGTTCACAGCTTCTTATTTGCAGAAATAAATTTTAGACAAGAGTTTTGTGAATTGAGTTATCCCAGTTGACTGATTTGCATTTTTGTTAAAATTTTATCCTATAAAAACATGTATCAAAATATAAGTCAGCCTCTATAGGTAAATTACTGAACTCTAATAATGGATGTTAGGTTTGAAGGAATAACCATTGTTAAAATAGAGAACTTTATTGGCACCTGACTTGTATTCCTTTCATCTTTGTTGTTTATTTATCCCCCCAAAATAGCTGCTTTGCTTTTCTAACCTCTTCAGTTTGGGGGAATTTCAGAAATATTTATACTTTCATTAGACCTTATTCATTACACATAAAAAGTTTTTTCTTATTTCTTTAGCATATAAAACATCTCTGAGATGTCGAGCATTTGTTTTAGCTGTTCTATAATAGTGAAATATATACACAGAGGATTTGCCTAGAGATGAAGATAAATCATAGCAGAATTGAGTTTTAATGAAATACTCATCTTCTAATCCTCTTCTCCTTCTCTCTCTCTCTCTCTCTCTCTCTCTCTCTCACACACACACACACACACACACACACACAGAGCTACTTTTCTTCTTTTTTTCTTCAATTCAGATTTTCTATATTGCATAAATATTATTTGCACATGACAGCTTTCCATTTCATTAGGTCTCCAACATTGTTAGTAATTAGTTGTACACCTTTTTCTCTTAACAGTGGGTAAGAGATCAGGCTTGAGGAATGGTAAGTAGTGATAGAAATGATTTTGTTTATGGACTATCTATGCATAGGAATATTTACAAATCCTTAGCAGAAATTTCTGTTGTCGTTGTTGTTGTTGTTATTATTATTATTATTAGAGTTGCAAAAATAAATATTCTTCTTTAGTGTTGCCTGACAGCTCAGTGTTCTTAGGAAGATTTTGAGAGAGTACTCTTTTAGTATTTTCACTCAAATTTTCAATTTACCTGTTCTTTGTTTACAGTGTATATTACCCCTTCTTAAAAGTAATTCCACAAAATTATACTAAAATTCCTAATCAGATTTTAGAATTCTCTTATTAAGGCTGTCTAGCAATGTCCTCATATGAGTTGAGCACTATTTGTTTCATGAAAATATTAATTGGATGTGAGTTCTTGATCTACTTATACTTCTGGTTGTATATTATTAGTATCTCACTTTTTGTGGGGATGTGTTTACAATGATAATTTTTCACAAATGCCAAATAAGTATACAAAAAAGTATTTATTACCTATATTACCTGTAGCTTCTAAACCTGACTTAAATAACATTTAATATTATTATATTAAGTCCCTGTGGTGAAACAAAGTGAGATGAATCTTCTAGAGTCTTCATCTATTCAAAATCACCCATAGAGTAGCAGAGCAAACTTGAGTGAATTAGGTAATCAGTTGTTATTTATCCAAATATGGAGATGGAGATTTTAAACTCAAGATCAGTGACAGTAGTAACATTATAAAGCCCTATTCTGAATTTAGCATGGATAAGATTTCTCAGTGCACCCTCCAATGCTAAGTTGGAATGTCACACTCCTCATGTACGCCCAGAATGTTCCCACAGTTAAGCCATGTGTGTGCTATTTTTAATTAGAGGATGTTTAAGAGTGGTTACCTCTTTAATTCCAGGAGTCATGATCATCAAGATCCATAAAAAACAGACTAGAGATAAACCAGCTATGGAAGAAAGCCATGAGAGATGGGTTGAGAGGGACCAAAACAGACAGATATGGAATATAAAATCAATAAGGAACACAAGAGGGGGATCATGGATGGAATGCAAGCAGGGTTAGTGGATAAGGGTGATTGACAGTTAAAAATTGAAGTTTGGGATGCAGCATATTGTGACATTTGGTTCCCAATAAGCAATATAATGACTCCTGACAGCTATAATCTCTAGAAAACTCAGATCAATGATGTTCTTTCCAATAATTAAAAATAAATGAAAAATTGAATTCTCTATTGCTTTCTTTTTTACTGCTTGAACTCAAATATATTTTCAAAATCTAGGCTAAGAATATTTTCAGGTGAAATACACAGTAAAAAGTACTTGGTAAAAGGCTTTTTAATTGAAAATATAATCAACGGTTAAGCATATTTAAATTCAGATATTAACATGCATGGAATAGTTTAAAAATTTCTCTTTAGTAACAGTATGTTGACTAATAGAATGTAAACATTACTGAATATAATAATCTGAATTAATGCCAAAAGTTGACTCTTGAGTTAGACATTAGCTCCCTACATGTCCAGAATTCACTTGATCATATGGCACCAATATGGGATTAGATGATGAAAGATACAATATATTGTAGAGCATAAAATGGTAAAAAAAAATCTTCCTTTGTTACACATGTTCACACTGTTTATGATCCAGATTTAAGAATTTTAAATTTTAAATATATGAGAAGTAAAGACATATAAATATATGAGGTAAAGAGGAGGAAGTAGTTTAGGAATTTCAGAATGAACTTTTACATTTAACGTACTCTTTTTAAAATCAAAATGTTTTGAAGTAAGGGGTCCAAAAAGGAAAATACATATAAGCACACTAGCATAAAGAAATGCAAGGGGGATTCTAAGATGACCTAAAATAAATATTAGATAGATGAATGACAGCCACAGAGTGAAGTGTCTTATTCATTCTGTTGTCAAAATTTCCCAACTGTGCACAACTGTTTATTAAGAACTTGGGACAAGCAAGGAACAGCTCATGAAGAGGGCTAACAAAGTTTGGAATTGTAGGATCAATTTCAATATGAAGACAATTAGAGAACCATATAGGACCTAACAGAATAAAGTAGAGAAATGAGGAAGGGGAAGGAACATTTGACCTGGAGTTTGAAATCCTTGCTCCATGTTCTTGTCCACACTCCACCACTTAACATTTTCCAGCCTCTAAGAGAAGGTGCTAAGCAGGAGTGTCCTCTATGTCCCTTTTTGATAAAAAATTTTCCAATAATAATACCGGCTAACTCTCTCTTAGTGTTTACTTCACGCCTGACATTATTTGAAATGTTTTATAACATTTCAGCAGTCCTAAGAGGTGCTATGAAATTTAAGAGATGACAAAACAGAGAAATCAATAACTTTCTTTGGGTCACACAGTTAATAAATACTAAATTTGAAGTCAAAGTATGTAGTTGATTCCAGAGCCTGTGATTTTAACTTTGACCTCTTTCATCCCAGTATTCTCCTGATTCTATAAATCTTTAAAATACATTCTGCAAATGTAGCTGACATGCAGTGGGGTGTGAAATAATGTCAACTGACCAACTGAGGGAGTGCTCAATGCCATTACACAGGATACATTATGGTACTGCCCAAATGAGACCAGTTGGAAACTTTCATATAACAGATTAAAACAATTCCACACACGGGTTAGAGGTGTGACTCAGTGGAAGTGTATGCCTGTCATGTGTGAGGCACTGGGGTTGATCCTCAGCATGAAAGAAAGAAAGAAAAAAAGAAAGACAGAAAGAAAGAAAGAGGGGAAGACATGATGAAAAAGTAATTTTACCCACAGGCCTTTACTTCACTGAATCCTTCTTGTACCTCCGTTAATGTGCACCATTAGAACCCCTAATGCTGGGACAGTATATATATACAATACAGAGGCATATCAGAATGATTGAGCATATCACTTAGTTGGTCATCCCTAGAGTACATAAAAAAGACCAGTAGCATCCAGGGTTCAGTCACATGAGTTCTGGAGCAAAACGGAATTCTTGGAATTACCATCTTGTGACACTCAGAAAAGCATTGTGTGTGGTCATGAATATGGTCTCAGTCATCCTGGATAATACTCATACCCTGTTCCTCACTGAAGAGAAACTGGAGCTTACTATACTCTATTTTGTCATATTTATAATGCACTCAGAACATTGCATATGAATTTTTTTTTACAGGTAATGGGCTAAGTCACTTTGGCTACATTTTTCATCTTCAAAAGCAGTTGTATACACCTTCAAAATGATATTATGAAGACAGATGTATGATACTTATAAATATATAAGTCATCTAAAGAAAGGAAAAGGGGTGGGGGTAGAAAGAGTTGGGGGTAGAGAGAGGGAGAAAGCAAGTATTCTTGATGAGAATACTCTTTGTGATTATTACAGTAAAGATTTTGGGGGACAAACATAGTAGGTAGGATCCAGAACTCTCTCTTTCTGGGTGTGCTGTATTTAATGTAGACAATAGATATTCTGAGGAGAAAATAGAATCCATGAGGAAGTCTTGTTAAAGAGGTGGATTTTATTTTATTTTTTATTTTTTTGGTACCAGGGATTGAACTCAGAGGAGCTTAATCATGAAGCCACATCCCCAAACCCTTTTAAAAAATATTTTTATTTGGAGACAGAGTCTCACTGAATTGCTTAGGATATCACAAAATTGCTGAGGCTGGCTTTGAACTCAGCCTCCTAAACTCCTGGGTTTACAGGTATGTGCAACTGCACCTGATGAAGAGGTGGATTTTAAAAGCGAGTCTTGATATAACCATTGGTTGGATATTAAGATGACCATTTTACTGGGTCAATATTTTTCTATCAACATGCTTTTAATGGTCCTAACTGTTGCTCTTGACTGAATGTACTTGGTGTATAGTTATTCCGTTTTGTTGTTTGTGCCAAATTTGGAAAATCCAAAGATGCTTAGTGTTCAATCTGTGAAGAACAACAAAAAACTGTAACATATGACCACAAAGAAGAAGATCTAAAGGGGCCATTTGTGACTTAATAAACTTTAGTGGTTAGTTTTCTTTGGCCCATGTCTTTAGACTCCTTAATTACATGTGTACACAAGGATAACTTTTCCTTATATGCAATTTTATGTATTTGTTAGATCCAGCAGAAACTCAGAGATTGTCATTTTATATTGAAGAGTATTATAAATTTATGATAGACTTTTGTTAATTTTAATCTTTTAAGCAAAAGCTAAAATAATGAGAAGTCAACATAATAAGATAAATTTATGTGTGACTAATGTAATCTTTAATGATTGCTCATGTGATATATTTTCCAAAACTGCAGCCATTTCATCTTAGTCTGAAATTTTAGCACAAACTCCAAGATATGAAAATAAAATGGTGAGAAGGAAGTGAGGTTTTAATTGTTTATCTATCTATCGATCTTATCTATCTACCTACCTATCATCTACTGGATACACTAGTCATTCATTTGAAATAAAACTTCAAGACTGGGTGTGGTGGCACACAATGGTAATCCCAGTGGTTCAGGAGACTGACCTGGAGGACTGTAAGTTTAAGGCCAACTTCACTGAAAGAGAGGCGCTAAGCAACTCAGTAAGACCGTGTCTCTAAATAAAGATACAAAATAGGGCTTGGGGATGTGGCTCAATTATTGAGTTCCTTTGAGTTCATTCCCTGGTACCTGCTTCCATTAAAAAAAAAAAAAAAAAAAAAAAAAAAAAAAAAACTTTGAGGAAAGTGATTTCTAGATGTAGTATTGCAAAATTTTATAGCTTCACTTTGACTTATACATTCAGAGCATCAGAAGGAGTGTGGCTCAAGGATGCATGTCATCTTCTGAAGCAAGTGCAGGAATGATCATTTAAGATTTATGCTTTTAATCAAAACAAATAAAATGGGGGACTTCTGGAAATGATTGAAATGCAAAAATAAATAAGAGATCGCTGCTTTTTACTTTTCATTCAACTTCTATATGATATAAAATGTATATATTATGTCAGGTTCTATGGCACATGACTGTAATCTCTGACACTTGGGAGGCTGAGACAGAAGATGGCAAATTTGAGGTGAGCTAGGGCAATTTAGCAAGACCCTGTCTCAAAATAAAAATTGGGGAATGTAGCTCTGTGACAGAGCATCCCTGGGTTCAACCTGCAGTACTACAAAAACAAACAACAAAATAACCAACCTCCCCACACACATATAAATAATTGCCTAGATTAAATTTCAATAGCCAATGTCTCAGTATGTAGTATATCGGTGTGTGTATGTGAGTATGTATGTGTGTGTGTGTGTGTGTGTGAGTGATAATTGCCATTCTTACTATTAAAATACTGATATTCAAGGCCCAACTTAATCATAAATATATTTAGTTAAGATCCTTAGGAGCTACAACTTTGATTTATTTCCCTATCATGCTGTTCTTCCTTCTGTATCCCAGTGTTAAAAAACCATGTTACCAAAAAGAAAAAAAAAAAAAAAAAAAAAAAAGCCATGTTACCCGAACTTTTTAAAGATTGTAGGGTAGCAGTTTCTTTAAAGGTTATTTATAATCAAAAGTTGGCTTAACTTGCCACTTTGTGGTATTTTTTATTATCAACTAACCCAAGTATAAGTATAGTATATTAGAAGCATAATATACTATACTTGAATTGCTTTCTTACTTATACGATTGCTGCATTTTGTATATTTATTTAACACAAATTATCTCATTATATTTCTCCGTGTTTGTATGCACGCACACATTTATCTGTCTCCTTCACTGGTCTATAAAATCCTGAAGGTCAAAAAAGCTGAGTGGTGTTGTACAGATTGTCTCTTCAGTATTCATATCTACCTGGGGCTAAAGAAGACAGGAATTATCACTACTGACTAGATCAAAATATTTGTCTAAACTAAAGTCTTAGAATATTTTAAAACTATCCAAGTAAAAAGTTCAAGAATAGCCTTTTTATTCTAATATTGATTTCAATGAGAAATGCAGGCCCATAACTGTATAGCTTATTTGTGTTTTTCTGTTTGACTGTATTAATGATGTATTTCTGTAGGTATTTAGTAATTCAAGCAAACTTACATCTACTATTACAAACTTGGGAGGTTTTTCTATATAATTTTCTATTAGAGTTAATTTAGACGGGAATTTCCTTCACATTATGCTTTAGTCTCTTAGTGTTATAGATTACAAATAATTCATATCACCTAGATTTTTGAAGACCTCATATGCATCTGTTTACAGTTAATGATTTTTCAACTTTTGTTCAATTACATTATCATTGGATGATTTTTTAATGCGATAGGAGTGAAAAATGATTACTTAAATACCACAAAAGGTCATTTCAAAAAGATAAATATCTATAGGTGTGGTTGTTCTAGAAATGATAAAACCAATATGAATTTATAGAAGATAAGTTCTTGGTATGTTTTAGGATCAAGATCAAGTGTAAAAATTATGGGAAAATGAATACCTAATTGGGAAAGTCATCCCAACTGCACCATTAGAAACACTCGGATTTTATATGGTATTCAGGAGAGAAATTCTTAGAGTGTCATAAGAAGAACTTAATTAATGTGTTGCCTTGTAAGACACCACAGGGTATATTTTATGGTTTCTCTAGAATTGTTTTCTTCTCTACAGATATTTCAAAATGCTGAAAGTTAAGAAAGCAGAACTGTTTCTGATCATGTATGTTTATTAGAAACAGTGGGTCACTGAAAACACCAGTGGCTTGGATGATTCGAACGTGTCTAGATTTCTCAGGTAATGAAGTACAGATGAGAATTGATGACTACTGGGGTTCTCAGAACTTTTCCTAATGCTCTTGGTAGTGGTAAATAGATGTAAGGAAACATGGTGCTTAGAATCTCTAAACATATGAATAAAATTCTTTTTGTTTCCAAACACCTCCGCAACTCAATTATTATGCAGAAAATTTATGTTGATGAGTCTTCTCCACTCTAAGGATTCATCAACACTTAATGGCTCAATTGTAGCTCAGACTTGTACTGTGATGTGGTTACAGACTTTTTGCTTCAGGTTTGTCTTGATTTAATGTTCACTGAATAAGCATTATCACCTTAACTTTATTCTATTCCCTCAAGCCATTAGTATTATGATGATTGAACTGTTCTTGAAGCTCAGAAGTTAAAAGGACAGTGTAGTGCATGATCCCTGAGGAGTAATTACCCTGAGGGTGAGAGATGAGGAAATTCAGGTATGGGCGTGATTTCTGAACAAGAAAGAAATTCTTAGAATTCTTCAAGGGCTACTTCATGTGCAGAGTTGAGACACTAGGGATATAAACACTGCATATAGCATTGTATCCTACAGTCAATAAGCTTAAGTAACAGTTGTTTAAATCAAAATATCATCTTATTGTTTTGAGAATGTTTTTCCCGTTTTCTTGGAGTATTATGAATACAGTCCTAAATCTGTTGAATCTCTAACTTGGTATTCTGATTTTAACCTCCTAAGATGTCTTTTAATAATACCTACATTATAGTATTAATTCCTTTATGTGATCCTTTCCTCTTTCAGATAGGCCCAATTTTATTTTTCTTGACTTTCTAAAAAACGTGTTTTTTAGTTAATTACAGGTATACATATATTGGAATTAATTTTGATATAACCCTACATGCAAGAAATATAATTTGCTCTGTTTCAGTCTTCAGTATATTCTCTTTCGCTCTCCCTTTCCCTCTTCCTTTTCCTCTTCTACTCTACTGATATTCCTTCTATTTATATATATTTTCAACTAGTGCTTTATGTATACATTCATGAATACATTCACTACATACATTTATGAAGTGAAATTCAACATGGAGTATTCAAATATGTACCTAGCATAATTTGGTCAATTTCATTTGTATGCTTTTAAAAAATGTTTTATCAGTGCATTATAGTTATGCATAATTTTGATGTTCATTTTGACATAATGGAATATAATTTGCTCCAATTCAGTCCCTTTCCCTCTCCTCCTTCCTCCCTCATTCAGTTTCCTATACAATTAATGATGAATTTTCAGTGAATATAACATAAGTAATAGGATGTCTTTTCTGAGATTACATTGAAAAAGACAGTGACTTCTGACTTAGGTGTCCTCCTCCCTTCTTTTGATTACTTTTTTTAATTTTGATTCATTGTACACAAATGTGTACAACTATTGTTTCTCTGGTTATATACGAAGTAGAGTCATACCATTTGCATAACCATACACGTATATAGGGTAATGATGTTTGTCTCATTCTATTATGTTTCCTTCCCCTCACCCCATCTGCACCCCTCATTTTCCTCTAAAAAATACATTCTTCCTCCATTCTTGCCTCCCTCTCCCTACTCCTATTAAGTATCATTATCTACATATCAGAGAAATAATTTGGACTTTGGTTTTTTGTGATTGCTTATTTCACTTAGCATGATATTCTCCAATTCCATCAATTTGCCTGCAAATGCCATAATTTTATTCTTCTTTATGGCTCAATAATATTCCATTGTGTATATATAACACAGTTTCTTTATCCATTCATCTATCGAAGGGCATTTAGGTTGGTTCCACAATCTAGCTATTGTGAATTGAGTTGCTATAAACATTGATTTGACTGCGTCACTGTAGTAAACTGCTTTTAAGTCCTTTGGGTATAGGTCAAGGAGTGGGATAGCTGGGTCAAATGGTAGTTCCATTCCAAGCTTTCTGAGGAATCGCCATACTGTTTTCCATAATGGTTGCATCAATTTGCATTCCCACCAGCAATGTATGAGTGTATCTTTTTCCCTGTATTCATGTCAACATTTATTGTTGCTTGTATTCTTGATACTTGCCATTTTGACTGGAGTGAGATGAAATCTCAGTGTAGTTTTAATTTGCATTTCTCTAAAAAAGGTGACATTGCCATAAACAAACTTTCAGAAGTGATTCTGGTGAGGACTAAAAAAGAAAAGAGGAGTGCTGTAAATAAATTTTCATCTTCTTAGTGAGTACAGAAATAGTCATGAAAATCATGTTCTAGAAGTATGGTTAGTGTAGGATTGTCTCAATCTATTCCTGTTGATATAACAAAATTCCTTAGACTGGTAGTTTATAAACAACAGAAATTTATTGGTTGTTTTCTTGAGCCTGCAAGTATAAGATCAAGGCAATAGAAAATTTGGTCAGGTGAGGGCTTTCTGCTTATAGATGTCACCTTGGTGCTGTGGTCACATGACTGAAGGGAGATACAATCTGCCTCAAGGTTCTTATAAAGGAAGGGCACTAATGCTTTCATTAGGGCAAGTCCTCAAACTCAGTCATTTCCCAGAGATTCCATATCTTAATACCACCAATCTGAGGACCAGGTTTGGGGTGAATTGTGCCCTGAGTCTCACTCAGATCTTATTTATATGATATTTTCATGAAACCTTGGATTTTAAAGTTGATATAGAAAGGAATTGAGACTTTTGAGACTCTTGATATGAAATTAATATATTGTGAATGTGAGTTGAATGTGAATTTTGGTGGACCAGAGCCAGAAAACTATAAGCTATGAACTGAACCTTCACATTCCCCTGAAAATTTATGTGTTAAAATCCTAATCCTAATCTTAATGTGATGGTATTAGGAGGGAGGTCTTTGGAGTAAATTTAAATCATGAAGGGAAAGATCTCATAAGTGTTATTAGCGTACTTGTAAAAGGCCAAGAGGGAACTTGATTCCTCTGATTTATGTACATGAGGATGCAAAGGGAAAATGGCTGTGTACAAGCCAGGACTGGGTCCTTACCAGACACACTGTGTGTTGGTACTTTGATCTTGGACTTCTCAGCCTTCAGAACTGTGAGAAATCAATTTGTGTTGTTTAATCACCCCATCTATGGCATTTTGTTACAGAATCCTGAACTGATTGAAACAATCAAAAGATAAATACATAATAAAGAAGAAAACCTAAATGCAAATTTTTCTGAGTATTTTACTTATCTGTTTGTTTAAAACTAAATAGGACTCTACTTCTCAATATGCCTAAGGATAATGAATTCAGCAAGAGATGACTGATCTGCATTCCCTGCTATTCATTTTTAAACAACTTTGGAAGAAATATGCCAAGGAAGGCAGAGTTTGTTTTTCCTCTGATTGTCAGGCCTAAGGGATAGGTAGAGATATGGATACTAGAAAACCTGTGAGTTTTAACCTGGGACTGATGGGAGTCAATGCTATATTCAGACTATCATTATAGTCACCTGAGACCCTTGTTAGTGTTGGAGGTATAGTGGTAGGTATAGCTGGATTCCTTGCATGGTTTGTCTGAGACCCAAAGCACTCAAATTTTTCATAAAACCAGCAAAGTGGGGATTCATAACCAGCAAAGCTCAGACACGAACCAGAAGAAGCCATTAATTTGGAATTTATGACAAGCTACTTTCAACCCACAGGGAAAAATATTCAGACTCATGAAATGCCTCTAACCTGAGGTCAGGCTTGGAGGAAGAGGCTTGATTCTTGAATTATTTCTCCTTTTGTCTGTGAATCCAGTATTGTGTTAAAGAATGCTGCGTTAGATAAGATCTGTAACTGAGCAAGGAATTTAATTAGACCATAAAACGGTCACCCCATACAAACTATTCTGTATTAGAGATGAAGTGGGACCGCAAGAATAAATGTATGTATGATAATGACCCACAGTGTGTCATGAAAGGGGTCAAAATATTAGCTGTGAACTTTCCAGCAAATATCCTGGCAAGACTTATTTTTCCATAATCACCTCTTTTTGTTTTTCTTTTCAAATGTTTTGCTGGAGCAAGTCCCTAAGAAACCATACTAGCTTCAGTGGGAGTGATATAATAAATATGTTGTTTCTTTTTAAATCTTCCCTCCAGGGAAGAACTTTCTCCTCACATGTCAATATCACTTTCTTATGATTATAGTGATTCTTTTTCAATTTTGAGGTTAAGTTCCTCAAAACTCCCATGGTAAAAGAATTTGTGATTGAAGAAGCCAAAACAATACTAAAATGATTAAATTTTGATGATATGAGGTCATGTTAGTCTCACCAAAATAATACAATATAGATAGAAAGATAAAGTAATAGTAATTTCAATGAAACATGTCGGTAGTGCCCATCTGAGTGCAAAGTGAACACTCTATAAGGAGTTTTCTTTCACTATTCCCCTAAGTTTGAACTTGGAATTTTATTTTATTTTGGTGTAGGTAAATGGATAGTAATCATAATTTTCGATCTCGAGTTCTTTTTCTCCAGTGCTTAATGTCCTGTTGCAGCAATTTACATAACATTTTTTCAGAACATTAATATGCTCCAAGAAAAATAGGTTCTATTGTCCAAAAATAGAATAGAAATTGTTATATACTATACTCTCCTTAGAATTTCTACCCAACTGTTGAAGGCATCAATAAATCTATAGTATAAAATTTCCTTTTACTTTGATTCAGCTGAATACTTCACTACTTTGAATACTAATTTATTCAGGCTGTGTATGGGTGTGTGTGTGTGAGGTGGGGGAGAGGGAGAGAGAGAGATCTAAAAGATCTATAAACATCCTTTGGCGACCTCTTTTTAGAGGAGTCTCTCCTATTTGTATATATGTAAATACATTGCACATGTTTCTATTGGTGCATCAAGATATTAGAAGCATTGTAAGAAATTCGTTTAATATATGTTGTATAATATTAAAAGCATACAAAGAGGGTAATGCTGGTCTGCAATCTACTGGGCTACTGGACTTAGGAGGAAGGCAAGAACATCACAAGTTTGGGGCCAGCCTGGCAAGACCCCATCACAAAACAAAAATATAAAAACGGCTAAGGATGTAGCTCAGTAGTAAAGTGTCCTTAGGTTCCAACCCAAATACTGAGGTTCTGTTCAAAATATTATTAGCATCTTGTAGTTATTTTCTCATTTCTGTCAGAATCCTTTAAAATCCTTATCTACTTATAACCGTCAAAGATATCAACATGGCTCAGTTTATTTTCTGTTTAAAGGTTTTTAAGAAAAGTTATATGGCCCAATATGACTTTCTTCAACTCGTTTATCTTTCCTCAATATGTAAATCTTGAGATAGGACTCTATCTATATATATATATAAAATAAATATTTCAAAATATACACGTGTGTATATGTATTTACATATGTGTATACAGAATACACTTTTCTATTATTGTTTTGTATTTTTCAACTTTTGATCTTTCTTTAATAAGAGTGACTAGCATTTTTTCTTAATTTCTAGAATTTTAGATTCTTTTTATTTCTTATAAGATAGAGGTTTATTTGCAAAATGAATTTTTTCTAGCAAAAGGACATGGTACTTAGGTTGTTTGATTTTTTTTAAACATGGGACATTTAAATCAAGGAAAATATTGTTTTTAATCTTGATTTTCTTATTGACACATCCTATGAATTCTAAGAAATGTTCAACAAGTAGATGATTCGGTAGTATTTGATTAGGTTTAGAAGAAATGAAGTTCCACGTCAGAATCACAATGTGCACTCTAAGGTTGACATGGTAGGAATCAGGGGACTGGTTGAGGGCATTCCTTGAGTCCTTTGCCTCTCATAGTCCATCCTTTATCATAGTCATGTTCTATAATGGACTACGGGTCTCAAGGTAAGTGTCCAATAAATATTTGAGAAAGGTATGAAAAAATTATGTCACATTTCCTACAGGATCATGATAGATGAAGCAGTAGGGAAGGAAAGCCTCATTTGCTGTGAATGCCTCCCTGAGAAGGACTAGCTCTTTGTCCATTTTTTCTGCTTTGACATTCAATATAATGTGGTTCTCTGGTAGGGGAGGACAATATGGCAAAATTCATGCAAAAAGAACATGAGAGCTACAAGCCAATATTATGATTCTTCTAAATGATAATTCATGGATTCAATCAATAAACCAACTAATGTTACTGGGATTGATTGAATTATTATTGTAATGGTAAAGACCTCATATGACTGCAATTTACTTTTTCAACCTAGAAAGAGGAGACCTTGTAGAAAATCTCTCTTTAAATAGGAGAACTCCCTGTCCCACATTTTTGTCTCAAGTAGGATTTATTTATTGGGCATTCTTCAGAGTCTGGGCAAATCTCATTCAAGGCAAGAGACGAAGAGAGCTAGTTTTGAGGCAGCCAGAACAACAGTTAAGTCAAGAGTAAGTATTATATCAGTCACTACTTTTCACTCTTGTCCTGCTTTCCTTGAAGTAGAAAATCTCTTGGCTAAGAGCTTTTAGCTTATTTTCTAGTCCCAGCTGCTTATCTGACCTCTTGGTTCTGTGTCCATCAGCCTCTCATCTGTCCACCTGGCTTTCTTTCCTGACTTGTTCTGACCTCAATGTTATGCATATCCTTCATCAGACTGGCCAGCATACTGTTGCCCTCTGGTCCAACCCAGATGTCTATTATCAGCTCACCTCAACAGACCTTTTCTTGGTTTTGGCTCTGAATGTGTCTTTATTGCCTTTAAATCTTAGAACCAAAGGAGAAAAGAAAAATCACACTCATAATTTTGGTTGAAAACTAAAGCAACTGTATTTATGTGTGTTGAAATGCAAGGAAAATAAGCATTACTGGGTTAGGTATTTTATTTTTTCACTAATTAGCAACAAGCTCATTTAGAAAGATAATTGTCTTTCTGCTTTGGGATTCTATTATAATGGATGACTGCCTAAGTGCTAATACAGGAGAAACAGACCCTGGAGTTGGCAGAGAGAGGGGAGTGTGGGAGGTGAAAAAGATAGATATTAGGCTGATCCTGAGTCAGCAGTAAAACACTTTTGTGTGTGTATGTGTGTGTGTGTGTATAACATGATATTAAAACTAAAAGTTTCAGTACAATTTGAAATAGTAATCTTTCCATTAAATATGGAATTTTTGTTCTCATTAAATCACAAGTTCAGAGTATACTATTGAAAAGTTGGGAAGAAAAAGAGAAAATAAATTTTCCAACAACAACAAAAAAGAAATAGATTGGAAAAATGTTAAAGGAAATTTCAGTATTAAAAATATCCTCAAGATCAATGACTCACTGAATTAATAGTTTATTCTGTAATGCATTTGGCACACAGCAGTTGCTGGACACATATACAGGTGGCAAAATTCAAACAGAATTAATTCCCACCCTCAAGAAAGTCACAACTTAGTAAACTGTTTAGTCAACTTGCAAGTGGAGAAAGCACTCTACACTAAGAATGTTCATTTTATACTGAAAGCAAAATAACACCACAGAGTACCTTAGATGTCTGAATGAGAAAGGGAAGAACTGAGGTTTAAACTGCAATCTTAGATGTTAGATTGGCAGGATAGGACAATGGGGCCTTGCCTCTATGAAGGCGAAATAAAGCATAATCAATTCTTCTTGTGTGGTATTAATATGATCAACCGGGCAGAGTTGGCAATGTGAGGAATTTGGTACTGCTGGAACCCTGTGGATCTTTGTTTGTATTTATTGGGTTGAGAGATTCAAACCATATTCCCTGTGCTCTAAAATATGGTTGATCTTGTGTAAAAAATAGAAATGTTTTATCATAAAAAGCAATTAGTTAGCAGAAGCCAATGATCCATAATAATTTGTTTGGAATGAGACTCAGGAGGCAAATGGGACATTTGAAGGCAAAGATTTTTGTTCCAGGAAGAGTATTTTGTGGACTTTGAGATGATATTTAATCCTCTCTTCATCCTGTTTCTCTCAAGTACAAAGTCTGGGGGAAAACTCTAAGATCCTTGTCAAGTTTGCAATTTGAAATTTGCAACTACTTTTATAATGATGTCTGAAGACAAAGGTAGTATTTGTTATTGTAGTTATTTATTTCCTTGCAATATGAAAAAAATTTTTATAAAATGAAATATTAGTCCCAAAGTCTTATATTTTTCATTTGAAATGATTAAATGACTTAGGATTTAGAGTAGTACAGCTGCATAAAAAATTATATGAAATCATAGAATTCTACTTTAGTATCAAGTATCTCTCCCCTGATTGTTACTACGTAGAGGTTTTTTTTAGAAATTATATGCCAGCACATCATAGAGTTTTAAGGCAAAATTATTTTTTCAGAAGAAGGTAAATAAAGTTCTATTAATTATTTTATTATATAAATACACTTTTTTTGGTAGGTTTTTGTCTCCCTTTGAAAAAGAGACACCATAGATCTGGCAGATTTTAACAATTCTGTCTGCCTTCTTGTCACATATGAACCACTGTTTGTAATAAGTCATTTTCAGTTAATTGCTAATTTACCTCTAAATTATTTAGTAGTTTTGATTTTGATTCTGCAACACCTAGAGGCAATGATCTGCAATAGAAACCAACAGCCTGTAAAAAATTTGATTTTAATAACAGTCATTTGCTGCTAGAAGTTAAGTAATGAAAATGTTATCAATATGAATGTTAGGGATAGGGAAGAGGAAAAATATCCAAGGAGTAAACTTTACGATTTTAAGTATAGAATTTGATGAATTTAAATTGAGTCTAGGTAAATTTTGTTTGGATATTTTAATTCAAATTTCCCTGTCAATTAATGAAAACAGTAATTTGAAAAAGAAACAAAGGCTTAGTCAAGTTATTACATAATTAGAAAAATGGCATATATATAATTTAAATGAAAATAAATGCTATTACTTAATTGTTTTCCAGTAAGCCTAGCACAAGTGTCTGAGAGTGCCCTCTATACAGACAGAAAATAGGTTCCGGATAAAATGATGGAGTTGAAATTTGTAACAAAATATTTGCAAAATAGCTATAAGCTAACAACTAGTAAGTGTGTTCTAACTGCCAGGATGTGTTGTTATTCCTCTACAGGTAAGTTTAATTAAGCCTCACACAGACTTATGAGGCAGGTGCTATTACTACCCTTACTGAAAAGAAGAGGCAAGTTGCATAGGGAGGTCATCATCCAGAGCTCACAACCTGAGCATGAGCTCCTTTTTCTGGGAACACAAACGTATATTAAGACAATGGGGGAAACAATACAAAATATTACTGATCCACAAATACTCAGTAAAAACATTTAAGATCAAGCAGTAGTATTAAATTAATAGAAGACAAAATAAAGTCCATAACAATGTTATATCTAAAAGCAAGTTTAGACAAATTAGAGCTTGTCCAGTAAGTCAGTTGCTCCCGAAAGGTTTACCTTTATCTTCTTTTGATTCCCTTTAATGTTTTAATTTACTTCATGCTCTTGAATGTCAAATGAGATGATACCTGGAATTATTGCACCTTATTGCTTTCTCTTAAACTTCCCAAGGTCTTGTGCACACACACAGACATTTAAAAATACTGTTATATCTTTGCCCACCCTTATCATGTTCCAACTGTTATAACTGCACTATCCTCTGAGTTTAAAACTATTAATCTCAATGATTCAGGTATTTATTGAGTTACTATCATTTGTCAGATGCTGGTATCTAATAGTAAAATGCTGGACAAAATATAATGACTTTGAATAGGAAGCCTGGTCAAGTAACTAGGTAATTATTGAATGATGGGTTAAGTCTGATAATAAATAGCATTTATCAAGTTCTAATCAGGAAAATGAGAAGTGCTTATGGAAGTCCACCAATTTTACACTGTGGGAAATGATCTGCAGTGGAGGCCATGAACATGTGAAGGAGACAACAGATGCTGGGGTCAGAGGCTGTTAATAGTGACAGGAGAGAGGTATTGATGACTAATCCAAGGGCAGAAGCAGAGAGGTATGTGAATTTTTAGGATTTTAGGAAGTCTGATTAGTAGAATTTGAAGAGTAATTGAATACAGCATAATAAACAGTACTTTTAATTTTATGGGATGGACAAATGTATGAATGACAGAGAAACAGGGTTTTCCTAGTAATTTTTTGCACGTTGACTTTGAGGTAATTATGGGACATAAAAGCATAGGAGTTCAGAATACATATTTCTTCTTATGAAACCATTAAGGGAGAGGAGTCAGTTTGGCAGGATAAGATGGATAATGATGGGAATCTAAGAAACACCATCAGGAATGAGCAAAAGAAGACAAGTCTTCAAAGTAGATGAAGGATCATCCAAATAAAATGGAAGAAAAGCAAGGCTGTCAATGACAACTGTCTCACCTAACTAAAAAATTGCTCAATCAAGTGGAAGTACTAAAATTAAGAGTGATTGAGGTTAACATGAGAATATTAAGAAACAATCCATTTTCTTCTTTGACCAGCATTTTCAGGGTAAGATAATTACAAATGAAAAAGTAAGTGAATTTTGCTTGTAAGCAGTCATTTGGCTTGAATAAAGGAATCATCAAAATATATCCTCTGAGTGTTATGACTTGGATATGAAATATCCCAAAATCTCCTGTGATAATGCAAGAATGCAAAGGTAAAAGGAATAGAAATGAGAATTGTAACCTAATCGGTTCATCTAGTTTGGAAGGAGTGACTAGTAGTTAACTGTAGACCTGGCTTCAGGATGTGGGTCACTGGGGTTCTGCCCTGGAAGGGTTCATCTTCCCTATGGCCCCTTCCACTCTCTTTGCTTCCTGGTCACCATGAGTGGAGCAATACTCCTCTTCCAGGTCTTTTCACCATGATGTTCTGCCTCACCTGAGCTTAGATCAATGGAGGTGGCTGACCATGGACTGAGCCTCTGAAACTATGAGCCAAAATAAATTTTTGTTCCTCTAAGTTGTTCTTGTCAGGTATTTGGTCACAGTGACAAAAAGTTGACTAACATGCTGACCCAGTGAGAATGAATCACAGTAAGAAAGAACACAGGGTGAAGTAAGTCGGCATAATCAGTTTTGTGTAGAAATAATCACCAAATTGAGAGTAGTCGAAGTGCAATCAAGTTCTGATGAGAATACAAGCCTTGTGAGGACGAAATGGATTCTGTGTTCCTAAGACAGTCTAGTCTGTCTCTCTCTGCAGTTCTGTCTGTCTGTCTTCTGAAGAAGGCATATGGGAATGTGTTAACAGGGGAACTGGGCATAGAGGAGAAACACATATATACTACTAATCGACTAGATTTTAGCACAGCGTTTGCTCTGTTCCACAAACCTGGAGAGATCTGAGTTATAGTCTTGCAATTTATTTTAGAATTTGACATTCTAGACTTTTTGTGTGAATGTTTATGATGTGGTTAATGTAAATCTGCCCCTGTAAGAGAGTCCTGCTTGTGGCATGCTGACCAAAAAAAAAGAAATGTTACTTGAGAACAAAATCTGGAGCTAAGATATATGTACTAGAATGAAACCTTCTCAGAGTTGGTCACCTACCAATGGCCATCAAGCCCATTTTTCGCCACTGACTCATGACTAATACACACTTTGTTCTCTAAAACTGTACAACTGTTTCAAAGGGTCAGATTTTATCTTATATTGGACATTTTTTTTTACTATTAAGTAAATAATATTCCTATGAATAATTCTACTAGCACATATTTTTAATTTTATTTGATTTGGGGGTCATAGATACAATATTTTTTGCATTAAAATCATACAAAATGTTTTTCAGCTAAAAATAATCTTGGAGTTAGACCTTTGGTTCTGATTATTTTAAAACCCAGTTTCTCTCTCTGGGAACCTGTATTCCCTCCTTCACCCCTGCCTCCCTTTCTTTCTCTAATCATCAGTAAGGGAGAGATGACTTTTGAAAGAAGATCCATGTATCTGACAGTAGCAACAGTCTTCGTTGTAAGATCAGATAAGGATTCTTTTTGTCCTTGCTCCAGCTGAATTTTATCATTGGAATATGCAGAATGCCTTAATGTTAGGAAGTAAGTATTGCAACATGGCTCCTGAGATGAGAATCAAGTTCCAAACACCATCCTTTAAAATTTAAAAATTTTCCCTTATTAATAGCAAACTTAAGTCTCAAACTACACTCTGGCAAGCTCAGTCAGTTTAGGTTTTGGACCTTGAGAAATTATCATGGAGTCACTTTTGAGTGAGAAAGTGGATACATTAGGTTAGCATTTAGGTCAAGTGAATCTTCTAGAATCTTATTTTATTTTGTTTTGTAAATGATTTGTCTTTCCTCTTGGCCACAGTTATTCTAGAGACCTTGCTCTGATGTAGGACAGAAGAGACTGGACACCGAGAAATTTTCAGGAAGAAGGTTTACTTAGCTCTAGTGATCCAGAGCGACTATGGTCTAAAAACTTTCTGCACCCTGAGTCTGGAGATTCTTTAAGATTTATACTCGGTTGGGTTATTACATGTCACGTACATAACAGATACTCTTTGTTTCACATTTTTTGGCTAGACAGAGGTTTCACAAGTTTTGTCTCCAACCGGGCATTTACAAGAAAGAAGCTACAAACCACAATGCCCTCTGCAGAAATTTTTGCTGATATCCTAACACCCTTTGTAAAAATATTTCTGACAAGAAAAGAAGCTTAATTATGGCAAGAGCCTTTTGGGTGGGGGTAACTGGTCTGCTTCAACTTCTCTTTATCAGTCTCCACATTGTCATTGCTTGGATTTGTAGTATTCAGGTGTCAACCTTCAGGGAAACACAATTAAACGTGTAAGCAAAGCATGTTTTCTGCCTTGTTCTTAATTTATTAAAATTTTAGTTAATGAAATATTATAATTCACATGAACTGACTTTGCAATATAAATATGAACTCCAAATCTCAATACTTGTGATCACATGAAAACACTTGAGTAGTATATTTCTTCTCATTTGTTATCTCAAATACATTTTGCAAATGGATGGAGAGGATTATTGAAATGGATTACATCAACTGAAGCTTAGATGACCCTGATTTTAAAATCTACTTTCTACGTGTACACGTTAGTATAATTGGACCCATGAATCTAAAACAATATATTTATATTGTATATATGCAACCACAAAATAATCCTATAAAATAATTAAAAAGATAATTAGAAAAAGGCTTCCTGTAATAAATATACAGTGTGCTGAAAGAGCATCATGCTTTTCCCTTAATTTTATTATGTAGATAATAAGATATTCACATATTAGCTAATAATAGAAATTTCTTGATTTATTTTAGATACTTCTATATGTTTCTCATGGCACTCTTGGCAAAGCACCATTATTACTTTATTAAATACTACTTTTTCCTATTTGAGCTTAACAAACAAATCTAATGGTATGAAAGAATTTAATTTCAGAGTTGAATGATAATTTGTTAGGCGCTGTTAATTCACATAATTCAAAGTTAATTATGTTTGCAATATTAGGAGTGTGGTAATTCTGATGAGCTATAGCTTTTATGAAATTTTAGATTCTGATTAAGCAAATGCGATTGACAAGAATATATCACAAACTCTCATATTTATAGGAAGAGCATTGTGTGTACAGGTGTATGTCTAGTCAGATCATGTTTTAGACTCTAATTCAGTCATACTTGGTGGACTCTACTTCACAAAGATTCTTGTTTCATTTCTCAGGATATATTCTTCCTCTTTGTTATTATTGAAGTTGACATTCTTAATTATTATTTCCAATCATTGCTTCTCTGTGTTTTATTTCTTCATTGTATGAAATTTTGCTTGTTTTTTGGACCACAGTCCTGTCAAACCTGCAAAAGAAGTGTAATCAGTTACATTTCTAAAGAACGTTAAAATGAGCTTCCCATGTGTGAATTTGTGGTTCATCTCTTTCACCACTGTGATTCTCCTAATCAATCTTAAAATGACAGTGGAAACTACTATTTCTGGTGTGCCATAAACACAGAAATGAGAAACTCCTCCTGCTTTCAGAAAACATGGGAACACTATATATTCTTTGTAGGATACTATGACAAATTTTGGAAATTTGTTCTCTTACTGTATTTTAAATGAACAGAGCCACTTTGGGATATGTGAGGGAGGAGAAACAAGTGAAACAAGAATACCTCCTACAGAGTAGGGTCAGACTGGGGCATAATTTTACATTTTATTACCTTGAGCCTTTAGTAGAATTTAGAGAATGTTATAGGGATCTATGTTAATTCTTCAAATCTAACTGTTCACCTTGAGTATCCCCATGAACAGAACTGACAATTTTTGAGAAAGATGGGTTCCTTAATAGATTTCTTTCTGATTATCAAATCTTGTCTAGATACTTGCGTATCCCACTTAAGAACTGTCATAATTTTTTAAAATGTAATTTACCCACATAACAAAAGGAATCATTTTTTCTTTGTCAACAGAAAAGAACACAATTCATACATTTTATAATTTCTTTAAAAACTAACTATTATTTACAAATTTAATGTTTCTCAAATTTGTTTTTCTTTATCTTCATTTATGCTCATTTTTTTCTTGTCTGTCTTTATAAGAAAGAAACCTTTTTTTTTTTGTAAAACAAATTATTAAAATTTTTTTTTTATTAAATGTTTACCTTTTTATTTGGGTTTATTATTTAAAGATTGCCTGCTTTTTATAGACCTTCAGATTAGTTTCCATGTTTTTCACATTCCTTAAATAATTCTTTCATACTTGGTGAACACTGTATCTACTTCATGAAGTCTCTTTTTCTCAGGATATGTTCCTTCTGTTAGAGAAAGATGACTAAGCAAACCTCTGGTAACTGGAAAGTCTATACACAAGAACAAGTTCATTTGAGATTTTAAAATTCTGCAGAGCCACTGCCATAGACTCTGGTCAGTTGCTCCTGGATCCCAGCAATGCTCACCCGTTCCCCCTTGATTGTCTCAGTCATAACCATTGTGTTTCAAGGGTACACAGAGCATACAGCTCCCACACGTGTTCAGAGAGGAGAGTGGAGCTCTCAAACCTGTTGTGATTAATAAGTCTTATATTTTGCTGAGGAAAAAATTCTGGGAGGTCTAACGTACTTATTCAAAAGGTTAAACTTCTTTAGTTCCAGATTAAATGTTATTACTTATAAAATACCAGAATTTTCCTAACTGTCCCTTACATTAGAAATGAAGGTTCTGCTATGTATTTAAAAGGTAGGCAAAAATGATTGCTGATGAGAAAGGAAATTCAAGCATTAATGGCAAAGAAAATTCAAACATAAATTAGTAGGATACGTTAATTCAAATAAAAGGTTCCAGGCTATTCTATGTATTAAAGGATGAGGGCCATACAATGGACTTTATTATTTAGTCCTATATATACTTTCACAGAATGGAAACCAATATATCTTTTTGATTGTTGGATGTCAAAACTACTTGACTAGTTAGTCAGAGAAATGCCCTGCATTTTGATGGTTCTCCATTTGCAAACCTGCCTTTAGTGTTTGGATCTTTTCTCTCCAAGAAACTCTTTTCCTCAGTGCAACTGTGCTACCTTCAATATACAAGCAATGCTTTTGGCAGCAGATCTCCAAGGCCAATACCTAAAACATGACACAACTTAACAAAAATCCAAAGGTAGCTTTCTGTGGACTGACCTGATCTCCATCATTAATCAATTATACAATAGGTATTATGCATAAATATTAGAAAAATGATTAGGCTATTGTTACCAGATTTTTCTCAGATCCTTACTGGTTAGTAAAAGGTTGCATTTTCCAAGTGATCTACTCAAAATTAAGTATATTTGAGGAGTAGAATTACATAATTAATAGGAATATTTATCTTTTTATCCAAAGCACCATCAGGACCATTCAGAAATCAAAGGAAAGTCTAACCTCCTTAAAATCTGGTTTCCATAGTTTAAATCCATGTCATTATATCTTCCAAGCATTGCTGTCATTATATAAGTAAGAATTATTTTTTTCTTATTAATTAGTTATTTTGATTGATAAAGACATAATAAATATTTTACATATTAGTGCATTAACATGTTTTAACACATATAATATTATGCAATGTCAGGCTAAACTTATCTATCTCCTCAAACATTTATCATTTTTATGGTCAAACTTTCAAAATTATTTTTCTAGATATTTGAAATGTGTAGTACCTTACTGTTATCTATAGATGCCCTAGTGTACAATAGCACAAAGAAACTTCTCATTCCCTGTTGACCAGCGTTTCCCCATCCCCACTTCCCTTTGTTCTCCGTGGTCTCTAGTAACCAGCACTATAGTCTCAACTTCAATAAGTTAACTGTTTTAGTATCCACAGGTGTTTTAGTCAACTTTTTCACTGCTGTGACTAAAAGGATCTGACCAGCACAATTGTAGAAGAGAAAAAGTTTATTTGAGGGCTATGGTTTCAGAGGTTTTAGTCCATAGAAGACTGGCTCCATTCCTTGGGGCTTGATGTGAGGCCAAACATCATGGCAGGAGAGAGTGGCAGAGGGAAGCAGCTCACATCACAGTGATCATGAAACAGAAAGAGTGAGTCTCCACTCTCCAGATACAAAATATATACCCCAAAGCCATGCCCCAATTCCCACCTCCTCCAGCCACACCCTACCACTTCAATTAATCCCATCAGGGATTAATTCACTGATTGGGTTAAGCCTTACAATCCAATAATTTCTCCTCTGAACCTTCCTGCATTGTCTCACATGTGAACTTTTGGGGGACACCTCACGTTCAAACCATAACAACAGGTAAGTGAGATCATGCAGTTCTTCTCTTTCTATACCTGTGGTGTAATCCCATTTTCACATTTTTGCTTTTGTTTCCTTTTCTTTGGGGTTCATCTCCAGAAAAGTATTTGGCCATTCCAAAGTCCTGAACTATTTTTACTCTGCTCTCTTCTCTTTTATAGTTTCACTTCATTTAAATATTTAATCTATTTTGAGTTGATGTTTTTAAACTGGTGTGAGATAGGGATCTAGTTTGATACTTACATGTGAGGATTTCCAGTTTACTAAAAGGTGGTCCTTTCTCCAGTGCACGATAGTCAGTTTTCTGTAAATGCATTGTATTTATATCTAGTCTCTCCATTGATCTGTGTGTCTGTTTTTATGCCAATTCTTTGCTGTTTTGATGAGTATAGCTTTGTAGTAATGTTTGATGTTAGGTAGTTATAAAGCCTCTTGCTCTATTCTTTTTGCTCAAAGCTATTGAGATTTTTGTGATTCTGCGTAAATTTTAGGATTGTTTTTTCTAGTTTTTTAAAGACTGTCATTGACATTTTGATAAGAAATGCTTTGAACATGTACATTGGTTCAAGTGATGTGGACATTTTAGCAGTATCGGTTCTTACAATCCCAAAGTACAGGATTTCTTTCCATTTTTTGTGTCCTCTTCAATTTATTTAAACAATGTTTTAAAATTTTCTTTGTAGAGGCCTTCCACCTCTTTAGTTCAATTTAGCCCTAAGTATTCTATTTTTATTTAGCTATTATAAGTGCATTGAATCTTCCTGATTTCTATGTCAGATATTTAACTATTAGCATAGAGAAGCACTACTGATTTTGTGTTGATTTCCTGTCCTGTAACTTTGCTGAAGTTATTTAATGGTTTGGATTTTTTTCTTGGTGGAGTGTGGGTTTTCTAAATATAAGATCATGTCATATGCAAAGTGACAATTTGACTTTTTCTTTTCCAATTTGCATGCTTACTCCTCTTGTCTGACTGCTTTTGCAAAGACCTCCTATATTGAATAAAAGTGGTCAAAGTGGTCATCCTTTTGTTGCAGATCTTAGAAAGTGTTCGACTTTTCCCCATTCAGTCAAATGTGAGTTTTTGGTTTATTATATATATATATATATATATATATATATATATATATATATAATTATATTGAGCCATTTTTCTTCTACACCTAATTTATGCAGCATTTTTGTAATGAGGGATGTTGAATTTGTCATGGAGTTTTCTGCAACTATCAAGATGACCTTATGGTTTTGTTATTCTGTTGATTTGGTGTATCACACTTAGTGGTTTACAAATGTCAAATCATCTTTGCTTCCCTGAGATAAATTACACTTCATCATACCACATACACTTTTTCATGTGTTGTTGGAATTGGTTGGATAGTTCGTTTGTTTTTGAGGATTTTTGCATGTATGTTCATCAAAGATATTGATCTGTGGTTTTTGGTTCCTTCCTTCCTTCCTTCTTTCCTTCCTTCCTTCCTTCCATCCTTCCTTCCTTTCTTCCTTCCTTCCTTCCTTCCCTCCTTCCTTCCTTCCTCCCTTCCTTCTTTTCTTCCTTCCTTCCTTCCTTTCTTTCATTCTCTCTCTCTCTCTCTCTCTCTTTCTTTCTTTCTCTCTCTTTTTCTTTGTTTTTATTTCTGTGTGTGTGTCCTTATCTGATTTTGTTATTAGGGTAATGCTGGATTCATAGTATGTGTTTGAAAGAATTTCTTCCTCTTCTATTTTCTGGAATAACTAAGAATTGGTACTAGTTCTTCATCAAATGTTTGGTAGAACTCAGCAGTGAAACCATCTGCTCCTGGGATTTTCTTTGATTGGAGGATTTTATTACTAATTTAATCTCATTTCTTCTTATTGATTTGCTCAGGTTTTCTATTTCTTCATGATTTACTCATGAAGAATTTGTCCATTTCTTCCAGGTTATCAAAGTATAATTGTTCATAAAAATCTTTAATGACCCTTTGTATGTCTGTAGTTTCATCTATGATTTTATATATTTGAGACTTCTCTCTCCTTTTCTTAGCTAGCTAAGCATTTGTCTATTTTATCTTTATAAAGGACCCACTCTTTGTTTTAGTGGTCTGTCGTGTTATCTTTTTAGTCTCTATTTCATTTATTTATGCTCTGATCTTTGTTTTTTCCTTCCACTAATTTGGGATTTGGTTTATTCTTGTTTTTCTAGTTCCTTAAGATGTAGTGATAGATTATTATTTGAGATCTTTCTCTTTTCCATGTAGCCACTGATTGCTATCAAATTTCCTCTTAATATTGTTTTTGCTATAGTCCATAGGTTTTGATATAGGTCATGTTTCATTTGTTTCAAGAAAATTTTAAATTTCCTTCTTGATTTCTTCTTTTATACTTTGGTTATTCAAGAGTAAGCTATTTAATTCCCATGTATTCTAATAGTTTCCAAAGTTCTTAACTTCTAGCTTTATTGCATTATGGTCAGAAAAAATACTCAATATAATTTCATTCTTAAAAATTTATGATGTATCCTGGAGAATATGAGAAAAATGTGTATTCAGCAACTATTGGGTGAAATTTTCTGTAGATGTCTGTTAGATTCACTTGGTCTTTGGTGCAGTATCACTCTACTATTTCTTTGCTGATTTTCTGTATGATGGACCATTAATTGCTTAAGGTAAGGTAATAAAGTTGCCAGTTATTACTATCTTAGAGTTGATCTCTCCCTTTAAGTCTATTAATATTTGCCTTGTATATTTGGGTGCTCTTACACTGAGTGTGTATATATATATTTACATATATATTTAAAATTGTAATTCCTTCTTTCTGCTTTACTCCTTTATCATTACATAATGACCTTTCTTGTCTCCTTTTACTGTTTTTGATTTCAAATTTTATCTGACCTAAGTATGAGTGTCCAACATCAGAAAGAATTTTTAAAAGTGTATTATAGTACCATGCATATGATGTAGAATGTATAAAGACATACTTTTTTCCTAGTTTAAAATATCACTTGCTCAATGGAGGTAAGATTTGAGGAGTTCTATTAAGATTAACACATCCCTTGAAAATGACTACCAGGAAAAAAATGACTAAATTTTATTTACCTTATTTGTTTACCTTATTCTGATCTTGTCCTGGGTCTTATTAAGCAAGTCTAACCTGATCAGCCAGCTGGTGATAATTACATTCTACTTCACCATTGGCATTGCAGATGGCAGCTGTTACCCCAGTCACCCATAATGAAAACAAAAAGAATGGCAAGCAGCCTTCCCCAATTAGTTATAAAATACATTTATTATTCTCTCTTCTTCAGGGGAAAAGAGATTCGGCTCAAAGAGCCGACACGTTTTATTTCCAAAATTAAACATTTAGAATAAATGCATCCCTAGAAATAGTGATTGGTACTATGTCCCTGAAATTAGAATTTGTTTGATTTTTATCAAGAGAGAAAGATAAACTGAAGTATTACTTTAGTCTTGCTCTCTTGATTAAAAAAATATGATAAATTCTAACTTTAGATATATATATCTCTGCTTACTATCTATCCCTATCTGTATGTCTGTCTATTGGTGGTTGATTATTTCTTTAAGGCTTGTACACACCACCCAAGAGACTTTCCTGCAAATGTTCACTACTGCTACTACTCTTAAATTGTCTAAGCTTATTGTATGGCATGAAGGAGCCCTGTTCACATCTAGTCAGGAACTTCAACCACAAAGATAATAAAAAAAGGCCACAGGCATCCAGAAATCCTGAACAAAACCTTCAGATAAGGGCATTTTCTTCCCAGGCATGATTAGTTAGCACTAGTGTTATGGGTGAAGATTGCTTGTTTACTTTGGTGATACAAATGCAACACATTCAAGGGTGTTATTCAGTCATGGGCCAATTAGGCAGCTGCTGGAATCAATGGAGCCTATTGAAGGAAGGCTCAGTGGGTCTACTGAAGCCACACTGCTCCAGGATCTCCAGCAAGACAGCTTCCTCAGAGAAAATCCTTCTCCCCTAATCTGCTCCTTACTTTAAAACTGTGGTGGAGTTTCTGTGGAATTTCCCCCTGCAGTACAATTATGGAGTTTCGTACTGAAAGAGTTTGACGCTATAATAACAGCAACAGCAGCCTCAGCAGTTAGATAATGGCCTGAAATTTGAGATCGGGAAATGTTTTTCTAGCAATGGGTGATAATGGATAATAAAGAGTGGTTTTAGATTATATGAGACTGCAAGGGATCAATATTCTAAAATGCTTCTTAGCATTGATGTTGTTTTTATTGACAGAATGTGCATCACTGTTTGTGTCAATAGCAGCATGAGCAGCAGACTGCATATCTGCAAAATTGATTAAGGAAATTCGAGGACCTCAAATCACCCCAGAATTCATGCTTCAACATGCATTGGCAGCATATAAAAGAAACAAGTCATAAATTCTACTAAAATTCCTCAAATAGGCAATTCTATCATCAGTGACAAATTAGAAACAGTGAATTAATTTATGATATGCTGCTCTAGAATATGTTACTCAGCTTTAATCTCAGGGGTTTTTTTCTTTTATTTTTTACCAGAATATTTAAGTGTTTCAGATGTGCCTAAAGGTTAGCAACTAATGAATGGCTTATATTTTCTCTTAATAATTAGGAAATCATATTAGAATTTTAATAAGATTGATAAAAGACAAATTCATTAATTACAAAAGTGTTGGTGTATTCTTAAGAATTTTATTGCTTACTGCATTATCTTGCACAATACAGTTGAATGTAATATAGTTCTTAATTCAATTAGAGTATTTTTCCCTGCTATTAAAATCACATATCATTTATAACTAGACTGATCAATGTGTTCCTGAATTAGATTGACTCTTTTTCACTGTCAGCCTTTATTTTAAAGTTTTTATTTCGTTAGGGAGAATGAGAGCAGATAATCTTCAGTGAAAATAATGGTCTTGATAAGCAGAGTAATATGGAATAATACTGTTAAAAATTAGAAGTCAAGTCCTTAGACTGTGGAATAAATAGTTTCTTTTTATGTCTTTAACTTTTGTTTCTTCACTGCCTTTCATCTTCTACTATTTAGTTCACCTTGCCATCACCTACTGATTCTTTCTTCTGTGTGTTTTTTAATTCTTTTGAAATAAAATGTGTATTTAAGGCACTTTAAAGGTTTAGAATCCAGGTTCAGAAAACCTCTTCAAGAAAATGACTGTTAGAATCTTGAAGAGTCCTTTGGGAAGCTTAATAAAGAGGTTCTGTCTGAACAAGTCTCTTGGGAACACAGCCCTGCCACGGTCACACAGCCAATCAGCCTTAAGGTGGCTACAATTGGACCAGTATTACAATGCCATCCCATGCTTTGCAGATATCTGAGAAAGCTGTTCCAGTATTAGACCTGCTTATTATTTATCTTCCCTGTGTGGAGCTGTAATCTACGAAGAGGATAAGCAAAACAACCAAATGCCCTTCAGATCTCCAGAGGGCTGAAGAGACCACAGTCAAACTCACCGGTGGACGAGTGTGTTCGACGTGCTGTTGGGCCTCAGGGAAGCAACACTGTCGCTGTAGTCTCAGGCATTCTGATTAAGATTTAAAGATCAAATGTTTTGTTTATAAAATAGAAAATAACTCCTTGTTGAATGTGGAAATGAGGTTTTAAAGAAAATGTACACTCGATTCTGCATTAGGAACATAAAACTTTGGAAACAAAAGCAGTTAAGGCATAGCCAGTTTCTAGTGTACATTTTATTTTAGGCTTAAGAAAACTGCAGAACAGATTAATTGTGAACTGTAGTAGTTTACCAATATAGTGAATTTATTCCAAGTCTCTGAATTTACAGTTTACCCAATCTGAAAATGAAAATAATAGTAACATCTGCCTAATAAGACTTTGGGGGATTAAGTGAATTAATGTGTTTATAACACCCAGAACTTTGGCACACAGTGATTGAAAAGTGTGAGATGTAACTATTTGTTGTATGTGTTCCTAATCTTATCTACAGAGGAATTTTTATGACTGATTAGTGAAATCTTTTAATATGAATAAACTTGTATAAAGAATGCTATTAGATCAGTTAACAAGAAAATGGGAGTAATCACTCTTTCTTGGGTGGAAGGTGGCTTCAGGAAAGTCTTCATGGAAGGTAATGTTTGAATAGGATCTTCACAGATAGATAGGAGCTTGTCACATAGACCAAAGAAGGATTAACCTTCAGTATAGTTCAAATAAAATTAAACTATGTTTATAGGGGATCTGTGTGTTTTCTTCACAGTTGCTGGATTAATATTTCTCAACCTTTTTGTGTACACCTTCCACCTGAACACCTTGTTATAAATAAGAACTCTGATTTGATAGGTCTGGTCAGGACCTGGGATTTTCATTATCTATCAGACTCCCAGGTGACATGGGCTACACATAAGTAAGAAGACACTAGATTATCATATTCTCTGGAGTCTCCATATTGTCTTTATATAACTGTTAACCTATTTTATTAGGAATATGTGTCCTTAAAGTTAAAATATGAAAAAGAAAGTCATGCAGAATTTTCACTGTATACTTAAGTCTTGACACAGAATAATTAATGATTCCTTTATTTTAGCAGTTGTTAACTTGGGATTCATGGGTGAGATGTAGTTATCTATGAAGTTTTTGAATTGTAGACAGTTTTGTGCATCTGTTCCATTTCTCTCATCTGCTTCTTGTGATGTTTTTCCTCTACCTGATTCATATAAGTGAATCGTATGGAGTCATTTGAGAACACATCTCCATGTTGCTGTTACCAGTTGTCCTCACTGACTAATCTCAGGATCTTCTAGAAATCTAAAAGTGATGTTGCTAAAGTTGCTTTGGATAGATTCAGGGGGATATACAAAGATCAAATCCAGGAATTTAAGTTGGTAAGTTGTTCTCAGGATTTCTCCCATATGGCTGGAGCCTACATCCTGACCAAGACAATATGCTTTTATCAACAGGTGCATAGTGATTATGGAAGCTGGCAAAGAGCAAAACCGGGAGAAGGGCAAAGAGCTATATTTAGAAAGAGCTGCTAGAATTAGACAAAAATCGGCACCTTTAAGACCACAGAAGTGAGAAAGATAGTTCTATAATTTGATTAGATAAGAATTTAGAAAGGATTGGAATTATGAGTTTATTAATAATAGTTCTCTTCTACCAAGAACAACAAAGACCTGCAGGGAATTGGAAAGCATATATTCATAATGTCATTGGTGGCTTTTTTCTTTGATGAGCACATTCATAAAAGACGTCATAGCATACAGAACCCCATGGCCGCCCCCTCAAAAACAACATAATCAAGAGGTGGGTAGAGCAACAGCCAGGGTCCTCTCCTGGCTCCAGGTCTCACCTTTAAAAACTGAAAGCTTGCAATCCAAACCACAAAGCTGAAGGTCCCTTGTACCAAGGACTTGACCTGGGCTGATGTGAGCTCCTGGGGTCTCCTTGGGCAAAGGAGAAATAGCACCAAACAGTGCCAGGTTTGGTGGTTGATAGTAGCATTATAGGTTTTGCTTGGAGGCAGCAGCTTCAAGGAACAAAAAATATCTTGCTTCTGGAGAAGACTTCTGGCAAGAACTGGATGGCTTTTTAGGGTTCAGGTCAAGTCAAATGATCTATGGTTTGGTGAAATGATGTAGTTCCAACCCAAGCATAAATCAGGATCAGGATGAATATCTGGTCCTGCATATTTTATACACAGACTGGAAATCAGGGATAAAGCCTGCAGCTTATTGAGCATGCAAATGAATGTTGGTTTGTCCCTTTTCTACTGGATGTTAGAGTGAGGGCAGCAGGTAAATCAAGATCTGAAGCACTGAAGGGCTAAAGCTGCTACTACATAGCAGGCTTAGTTTGGATTGTGAATCAGGACTGGACATGCTGGCTAAAGAGCTTCAGTGTACACATTTAGTAGGGCTAGGACAGGGCAGTTGCTAAGTAGTACTTATTTCTAGAAATGACCCTTCATGTATATTCAGGATAGGAACATATTGCTACACATGTATTCTGTTTGTGTTGTATCCTGGTACCAATTATGAATTCATAATACTAGGCCATAGAGCAGGCACCCAAGGCATGTGCTAGAATCAGGAAGTGAAAATCACAGGAGATGTCTAGGTTGATGTTAGACTGTATTTACAAAGAGGCTCTCAATAAGGTTAAAATAACTTAATAGTTTTGAAAAGGGCAGTATCCAGCATTGCAAAAAATATTTACAAAGAAGTGATAGTCATTTTTCATTTAATTAGCATTTATTCAGTGTCTTCTAACTTGAAAACACTATCTTAAGCTTTGTTAATAAATTAGCTAACAAGACAGGTGGACAAATAGATCAGCACTCAAAGAAAAACTACGAACAGCAGACATGTATGTAAAAGAATGTTCCACATCTTAAGCAATTAGGGAAATACAAATCAAAACTATGCTGAGATTTCATCTTACTCCAGTTAGAATGGCAGTCACCAAAAATACAGACAATAATGAATGCTAGAGAGAATGTGGAGGGAAATGAGCACTTTTTAACTGTTGGCAAAAGTATAGCTTAGTATAACCATTAGAGAAATCAGTGTAGAGGTTCCTCAAAGGACTAAGAATGGAACCACCAGATGACCCAGCTATATAACTCCTTGGTATTTCTTTTAAAGAACTAAAATTAGCAGAGTAGAGTGATACTTGCATACCCATGTTTATAACAGCACAATACATAATAGCCAAGTTATGGAAGCAGTATAGATGACTATCAATAGAAAAATGAATGAAGAAAATGCAGAACATATACAACAAAGTTTTATTCATCCATAAAGAACAAAATCATGTCATTGTAGGAAAATGAAGGGAACTTGAGACCATTATGTAAATCCGAATAAGCAAAACTCAGAAAGTCAAGAGTCATATGTTTCTCATATGTGGCAGATAGAGGGAAAAAAAGTGTGGGGAGAAGGATCTCATGAAAACAGAAGGAAGACAGTAGAGAAAGGGGAACAGGGGGAAGAAGGAAGCAAGAAAGGGAAGGAACTGGAGAATAGAATTGACCAAATTATATTGGCCTATGTACAAATATGTAACAACGTATCCCTCTATTATGTATAATGTATAATGTAGCAATAAAATATTTTTTAGAAAATAAAAATAATTTAAAAAGACAGAAAGTCCATGGTGGCAAACAAAACCCACATTTCTGGATAAAAAAATATCATGACTCTGAATTGTAATAAGTATTATAAACAACAACAGAAAAATCCATACAAACACAAAATACTGGCCTAGTGAAAAAGTTCTGGAGATCTTCTCTAAATATTGTGGCCAAGGCAGGGAGGCCTGCTTGGGAGCAGACCAAAAAACAATTGATGGCTGTTTTTCATTGTTCTGTGGCAGGACACTTGTCAGCAGACATACCAGGTATGTAGTGAACTCAGGTTCAGGCAGAGTTCAGGAGAGCAGCACTCCACTCCTGGCAGAGAGGTTGCAGTACTTAAAGATCAATGAAATGGAATCTAAAGTTGCCCAGAGTCCCCAGCCTTTCCAATGGGGCCTGGATATGATGAGGATTAGGGAAAGTTTCCCTTCAGGAGTTGAGGCACTAGGAGCTCCGTCTCTGAGGCAGTGGAGACTGTGTGGGGAGAGGGAGTAGCAGGTGACAGTTCAGCTGGCAGCTCTGAGGGACTATAAGATCAAAGTCATCCAGCACATTTGGACTTCCCTCCTGGAATGATACACTGACAAATCTAAGAGGCAGTAAGATAATCAAATGTGACTTTCCACAAGTTGCCCATACCAGTCAAATTGGTCTAAACACAATAACTCAAAAACTCATGAAGATGTGTCTCTGAGTTCATTCCAAGACTCCTGCACACAGTTATTTAAAACCAGACTGTGATTAATAAAAATTCAACCTTGTTTTTAAAAACCCTTAAAAATAGAGAGAGTAAACAATGCAAAGTTGGTCTTTGATAACTATAGTTAACTGAATAAACTCATAAGGATAGGTCAAATCATTCTCTCAAATTACAGTTTTATTTTATTATACAAATAAAATAAAAAAAAACTCAAAAACATAGAGCACAGAAAACTTCCAAAGTCTAAGAGAAATGACAGGTATTGTGAGACTAAAATTTGATTAGAAATGTGATAAGATAGAGGTGCTTCTGAAGAACAATGGAGGGAATTTGAAAGAACTCCCTCTGAACTCCAGAAATAGAAATGCAAATCTGAAACTGTCGCAGAATGATTTAAAGAAGTTGAACAAACTTAAAGTCATCATATTGCCGAGAAGGCAATTCTGAGGTGAATTAAAGGATGAAAATCACATATGAAGAAGAAAAGGTCATAGAAGAGAAGCAAGAGCAGAGAAATAAAAGGCAAAAGAAAGAGACCCTTTTTCCCTAACCCTCCTGACCCATCTCCAGGGGTAGAGTGAAGATGCTGAGCCAACTAGATTTGACTTTGTTTTTCTTTATTCACCCCATCCAATGCATCGATTCCCCAGTTTTCTTCTGTCTCCTATTTTTATTTTCTGACAATTACATTGAGTTATATTATTTTCCTCTTCCTGAAATGTTCATAGTAGAAGACATAGCCTAGATTGCCAGAAAACTGGGTTATAAGAGTAGAATCTAGGACAGTTCCATACTTCTATGATAGGTTATATTCTTCTATATATTTTGGAGTTGATTTAGTTTCATACTGGAAATCAAATGGCACCATTGTAGTTGAGCACCATTACGAAGAAGTTAAAGAATTCAAACCCAAGTGTTCTCAGTTTCATTAAACTGGAGCTTATAATATACCACTCCAGCAAGTGACCTTCACTAAAATATCTTAGTCATTCAGATAAAGTTGAGACCTATATAGGAGATTATCTATCTATCTATCTATCTATCTATCTATCTATCTATCTATCTATCTTTCTCTCTTTCCTCCTAAATTCAAGAAAGCTAGAATGGTCTATGCTGTACCTCGAGGAGCCCTGTATGCTTATATCACAAGTCATCCTGCTTAACATCATATTAGCCAATCCTCTTGCCTGCACTTTAATCTGGGGTTTCTGATGAAAGCTACTTCTGCCTGATAAGCTTGACCTACTGCCTAGAAGTTTAATCAGCTGACAGACTCTGACCCTTAGCCTATCTTTTGTTTTTTTGTGAGTCCTGCCCCTAAGGGGTATGTGCAAGCTGCTCTTTCATAGCAGCTTTAGAGGTTTTGTAAGAAATGAACACTCACTCCACCCTAAATCCCACTGTTGCCCGCTGTTTTAAAATGAGAGTTACCACTGTGGGGAAATTCCACTGATATCTACCTAGGTCATGTGCAAAGTTTGTTTAGAGCTTTTAAAAGCACATAGATACTTCAGTATCCACCAGGCAACTTAACTAGAGGTGGTCCTAAAATGACTCTAACACTGAGAATTGTTCTCTTTTAGTTTCTCTGCCCATCTAACTGAATTACATCCCGAAATAAGTTCACCCAAGTTCACCATTTCTGTAGAAGTCCAGATTCTAGCAGCTACTCTCAGGAGATCTACCTATAGTTGGGTCATTTTATTCAACTCTGAACTTTCCATTCAAGCTCTCCCCATGAACATGTTATAGTGGAAGCAAAGTCAGGCTAGGCATGGGGCAAGGGCAGCAAAGAAGAAGGAAAGAACATCATTTTGTGTGTGTGTGTGTGTGTGTGTGTGTGTGTGTGTGTGTGTGATTTTCTAAACAGTCTCTGGAAGGAAGAAATATAAGGTAAGTGTGAATAAAGTCTTTGAAGCTTTATAAAAAGTGTAAGAATCCATACCCTATATTTCTCTGTGAGATGCAAACTAGGGCACATAGCACCCACCCTCAGAAAGGTGTTATGACAAATGTGTTTTTGCCAAAAATATAAAACCAGGAAGAAAGGTACAAAATTTCCTACTTTAGGATCAGAGACAACTTGCCTATTGATTTTCTGTTAATACAGATTATTTGCCTTGCCTCCTGACTTCTGCTGCCCTTAGTGATGTTGGGCACTGGAAGGCACTGGAAGTTTGATGAGGTAAAATTTTAGAATATCCTGGAAGAGATACATTCACAAAATAAGAAAAAATGATGGGTCTCCTCATATCACTCAATTGGAATAAACTGGAAGATGTATTTTAAAATAATTCCATTTCCAGAAATAAGAGTTCTAGTGTAATCATTATCTCAATAAAGAAATTAAACTTATTCTACAACGTAAGTCCAACAAGAAATATCTAAGAGTTGACATCAAGGGCTGCAATACTTTTGGTGAAAATGTGATTCCAAGTGGCAGTCTTAAGTTCTGGGAGCAGAAAAGTGGGTATGAGGCATTCTCACCTGCATTATTATCGTTCTGATAAAATGACAAAAAAGCTCATGTATTATAGTGTGTACCAGAAATTTGAAAGAGAGCAAATACTATCCAGGAACTTTGATGAGGTTTTAATGATATTTCTTCTGGTAAAAGGAACAACCAAGAACCTGTGACAAAGGTCTGGGAAGCCACTATGTGAAGCCAAGAGACCCACCAATTTTCTATGAGTAAAACATAATGTCTCATATTCCCACAAGAAAATAATATTAAAAATTAGGTACCCTTTCAAATGCATCTAGTTAGCAGGGCCTGAGGCAGAAACTCAACGCTGAAAACAAACACTGACAGATAGCCTCTTGCCCTAAACCTGGAGGAAGTTATACCCTAATTGTAAGACTTCTGGCTAACAAGTCACCTTCTGGGCCTCAGTGAGCAGCAGTCACTCTTATTTAACAATTGCTTATGAAATGAATGGATTTAATAAGAGACTGAATAATAAGGTGAAAAGAAATAAAATGCTCTCTAACCCCACCAAATTACCAATATCAATCAAGTGTCATAAATGAATGCCTACCCTTTGATTTAGCAATCCCACTTTAGACATCTATCCTAAGGAAACAATCAGAAACACACAAATTTAAGTGAAAATGTTCATAACAGCATTACTCAATATTAAAACATTAGAATATTTGATTAAATCTAAATGTCTAATAACATGAGAATAATTAGATGATTATACAAGTATCTAATCATGCTTCTGGAAGCTGTGTCATGTCATTACAAATATACTCATTTTTTTGCTAAATGGAAAAAAATAAATGGATATACACATTTTCTGATAATTAAAGGAATAAATGACCTTTCTATCTACGAAGGACTACGAAATATATCAGCATATTAAAAATTGTCTCTGAACACTTGACTAATGGGATTATTATAGTTGTTTACATTTTGTACAATGAGTTTTGTGTATTTTTTTATTTAGAAAATAACTGGAAATCTAATTTTAAGAAGGTATTATTTTTATCTTGAATTACAGAAGATAGATACAAGATAAAGTGACCTTCTTATTAAGTTCCATCAAAAAGTATTCACACTGTGATGTCAATGTCACTGAGATGGTAGATGGTACTGAGACATCTTCAGAGCAAGTCAGGTGCAGAGAGCTCCTTACCTGGTTGCAACAATAAAAAAGTCTATTTACAGGGTCCTAAATTATAAGACCTGATTGAAGGGCTAGGGGCATACACAGGACATTTAAGTATATGGGCTGCTGTAGGCAGAATTGCTTCAAGGAAGGTGAGGTGCAAGTTTTCCACAAAAAATAAACAGTTTGAGTCAGAGCAAATGGTAGAAGTAGAAATGAATATTTGAGTGTGAGCTGGAAAAGAGAAGGCTTAAGTGAAGTGGAGGTGGCATGTTGGGGAATAGTGGAAAATAAACTTAGACAAGTTCAGGGAAGTCAAATATCAAGCAGGCTTATGAACTGGTAACAGAACTGATAGCACCACATGAATTCAATAGGAAATAAAATAAGCAAGACAATCAATCAATCATTTACATTACCCAAGTGTTAGGGGGAAATGAAGGAGCTGAACTGATAAGAATGAGGTCTACTTAGTTGATAATATGGAAATTATAAGGAGACACTATCAAGTGGTTTTTGATAACAAATACCATCTGTAAGATAAAAGAAAGAAATCAGGCAGAATAAAGAAAAAGAACATGTCTTTCAGGTTGTGAGTTAGAGGGCAGCAGTGACAAGAACAGAAAGTGGCAAGGCAAACATGAAGTATGCTCCTGGCTAAGGAACACACAAATTCAAAGTAGCAGAGTGATTCGACTTCTTCATCTGAGTACCTACCAGGAACCACACTTAAACATGCACTGGATGAAAACACTGTGTTGCGTTTGTTTGAATGCAACTGTGTGTTGTGTTTCCATCTGCTATGAAAACAAGGCCCTGAAGCTTTACCTATAAATACTTAACTTCTTAAAATACTGTTATCAAAAATTAATAAATTACAAAATTTTTCTTAACAGCTCCAAAGTATTCATAGTGACAAAGTGGACAAGGCAGAATTTAAAAAAGAGAAAAAGTAAAACCTTAGAAATAATTACAGGGATATTTTTCCGGCATTAATGAGAAATAGAAGGTTGTATTTGTGAAGACATAAATTAATTAAATGGTCATATAATTTATCTGGATTCATGATGTGGCAGAGAAAATGGGACTTGTTCATCCAATACACAATTATAGAAAAGACAAGAAACTCGGAACCCTGGAGTGAGAGAGGAGGCAAGTGCGAAGCCACTGGGATGAGAGAGTGGCTGTGGGCGGCCCTCACTCCTTTGTGTCTGTCCAGCTCTTGTGCCAGAGAGTTCCAGGGGTCTTGGAAAATTGAAATCTGGATCGATGTTACCATCTGCCCAGGCTTAGTTTTGGCAAGCTGTTAACTTATTGCCTCAGGTTGTACATTTATTCCTAGATTAAAGGATTAAAATATAAATGTAAATAATTTGACCCAGTACCAGCTTCACAAGTGAAGGAAATAGGCCTCCAACTTTTAATTTAATTATGCTGTCTACTGAGTACGTTTATCTGTGGGTTGTCATGTCAAATGTAGAAAGCAGTTCTAAAGAATCTGATGAAGTCAAGTCCTCTAAAAGAATCTACATTAGGAAAAAGGTCGAAATCCACTGGAGTAGTTTATTAAAAAAAAAAAAAAAATCTGGTTAGGACCAACAGAAACAAAGGTGATAAAACCTAAAAGGATGGTTCTGGAAGACAAGTTGACAAAATATTTTTTCTTAAGTAAAAACTACAGATTGCATAATAAGAAAATTCATTACATTCAATCAGTAAACTGAAGTGAAAGGAAAAATGTCCCTGATACTCTTAAGAAAAATTAAATTTTTCCAGAAAAAAAACATAGGAATTAGGTAAAGATCTATTTTATTTCTTTTGGTTTTTCATTCTACATGGAAAACTACATAATTTCTCCATATCCTGAAACAAAGCATGTGAGACTATTGTGATCACTAATAATAGTAATTGGTGAGGATAATGATGGCCATTGATGTCAGGATTAACGGATGTGATGTCTACAAAGATAGGGAGTATGCCTAAAGAAATATTGTTATTGAACCCCTGGGAATAACTTGCTAATGAGTGCGTGGGTTTAACTACAAGTTTATTACCCAGTACAATTTTAGGGAGAGCATTTCTACTAATAGTTAGCACTCATTCAAACTGATCTGAAGAACATCAATAAAGAGCTCTAACACCTCTGCAAAATGAGGCATTTATAGACTTTGAACATACATGACCTTATTAGCTAAGGCAGTAAGATGTTGCCTAGAGTGACAGGCACTAATCACAGTCCTTGTAGAACTGGAAAGATCTTTAAAAAGGAATCTTTGCCAAATAAGGGAGCTAAGCCTAGACAGGTTGTCACTTGCCCAAGGTCATATCATTAACTGGTAGGAGAGCCAGGACTAGAATCCCAGTCTCCAGAGAATCCTTGGTTTGACAGTTATTCTGACTTTGGTCAGCCTTCCTGGAGAGCCCCTTGCCCAACTTAACCCTATGCAAAGTGTAATATAATGTGGGCTTTTAGGAGAGAAATAACAAGAACAAGAGGTTATTGGTGAGAGGCAATAAATGTGAGAGAAGGATGATTTGAAAAGCAATTGAAAGTTAATATGTGTATTTAAGTTCTTCTGTCAAACTTAACAGTTTACAATTAGATATTGAGGAATATATTTATGACTTGTGGTTTATAACCAGACTTCTGTAGATATTGAGACTGTGAGGTGACTTCATAAACTATTTTATTATTACTGAGATCACCGTTATTACGCCATCACTGTGTATTGAGGACATAATAATATGTGTGACATTGCATTAGACACTTTACAAATCCTTGGCTCTTAGCAAATATATGTGCATTGTCTTGTATCATGACAATGAATACTGGTCTCTAAGTATATTGAAACTTCCTTAAAGAATATATAATTGCTAAGTAACAGAGCTAAGATATTAATTCAGACATTTTTGATCCTCAAACTTGTTTCTGATGACTATTTACATCAGCTCCAAACTATTCTCGCCAATGTTCAAATATAAAGAGAGTAGTGTAATATGCCACTCTGGATTTTATACTTTCAGGTAAATCTATTTATTTTACGTAGTATTATAGGATACCACTCACCTTCTCTGTTCCACACGGAATACTTTAGCAAAATGTATACCAAGTCTGAGGAAAATGCCAAATGATGTATGATAGGGGAGCACTTGGCGGCAGTTATAGGTAAGGTGGACAGAGAAGCATCATCCCAGGGTGAAGAGTGAAGTCCTCAGTGGCCTCTAGCAAGGTCTGCCTTCACTTGCTCTAATCTCAGATAGATTATAAGTAAGTGCCTGATACTTTTTAGAAGTCAGATTTTTCTGGAGTTTTATGAAAACCAGTTTTTCAGAACAGTTGTCAACCCCGATGTTCATGTGTTTTGTTTTACAGGAGGTTACCAGAATGTCAGAGATGTCTCATACATGCTACCTTCCTGAACTTCAACCATACCTTTTCAAGGATTTTAATGAATTGATGTGAGCTACTGGTCTTATGTCACCTCTCTATCCAAGGCGTGTGGGCTTCCTCTCTCAATTGTGGCTTGGCTCCTTAGAGTTTATTTTTCATTCAGGAGTTGTTTATTCAGTGTCCACTATCTGTCAGGAGACAGAAGTCAATAACAAGACAGGTTAAAGTTCATGGAATTTTCAGTCCAATAGAAAAGACAGACATGGAACAAACACATAACTTCAAACTGTACTAGGTATTCAAAGGAATACAGTATAAAGAATCACCTGAAAGCAAGATTTTAGGTGCCCTCGGTACAAGAGAATACTTGATTGGTTCCTGTATATCTATGGCCCTTAAAGTGAAGTAGAGTTGTGGGAATGCACATATCCTATAGAGAGAAGTTGAACTGGAACAGAAACAAAGTTGATTAGCCTGAAAGAAAGAAAATGGAGATCAAAACATTAAACATACTGTATATTTTAGTCATGTATATATGAAATAGTGATAAATAGAAATGATTAAAGCAAGCATGGTAACATACAAAAAGGAAATGCCAAGACCTTTATAACTAATAATGATGAAGAAAAGCTACACCATCATGGTTTACCATAATGAGAACTCTAATGACCTGTCTTTATTAATAAAGAGTTCAATTATGATGCCATTAGAAGAAGATAGTTTTAAAAGGAAGGGTTTGGAGAAGTAATTAATATTTATACAATTAGTGTTTTTTTTTTTTTTTTTTTTTTTTTTTTAACCAAATGATATGCCTGTCCCTTCAACTGGTAACAGGAAGGAAAGTTTCTCTGCTTTTCTAATACCAGGGGAAAGGAGAATATGTGTAGGTAAGAACCAACTTTCTCACTAAAATAAAGTTATATGTACCTTCAGTTGCTTCTCTGTTTCTTGGACTTTCTATCAAAGGAAAACCCATTTAATTTACTATTCTCTAGGCCTAGCCTGATTATTATTTCAACCAACAATCCTTGGGAAACGGAGGGTGTGGTTTCATCAGAAGAATGAGATTAACCCTTTAACAGCATCATGTTCTTGTCTAGAAGAATAACCTCTAATGTGTCCGCTACTTCGTCATTTTCCAAATGCAATATTAAAATACAGTATAGTCTCTGAATGAAGAACATTATACAAGACAATTATATAAGAGTTTATACAAGACTCTTGCAATACAAGATAGACTGAACTTGATTCTACTGTTAACAATAGAAAAGTTTTTAAACTTTGGATGAAATGGTGGAAAAGTACAGGAGAATTTTAATGGGGTGGTTTGTAAATGCAATTAGATCAACTGTTTTTTTTTTAAGTTGGTGTGTTATAATTAAACAAAATAATGGAATCTATTGTGATATATTCATAAATGTACAATGTACAGTTTGGTGCATTTCATTTTCCCACACCCACATTTTCCCTCCCCTCCTCCTTCCCTGGGACCCTTCTTCTATCTCCTAGTCTTCCTTCTTTTTTCATGAAGTTCTTTTTCTTTCATTTTTTTCTTCTCTAACTTCCACATGAGAGAAAATATGTAACCCTTGACATTTTCATTCTGGCTGATATCACCTCACAATGTTCTCCATTTTCTTGCAAATGACATAATTTCATTCTTCTTTACGGTTATGTGCATATATCACATTTCCTTTATTCCTCTCTTGGTGGTCGCCTAGGTTGAACCACAAATTTGGCTATTATGAATGGTGCTGCTATAAATATGGGTATGCATGTGTATTTATAGTGTGCTGACTTATGTCTTTGGGGTATTAATCGTGCACTGGTATAGCTGCATCATCTGGTGTTTCCATTCTTAATCTTTAGAGGAACATACACACTAATTTCCATAGTGGTTGTACTAATTTACAATTCCATCAGCAGCGTATTAGTGTTCCTTTCCCACATGCTTGTCAACTTTATTTTTATTTATATTGTTGATGGTTGCCATCTAACTAGACTGAGATAAAATGTCAGTGTGGTAAATTTGCATTTCCCTGATTAGCTGATCGCAAAATATATTGAGCATCTTTTAATATACTTTTTATCCATTTTTAATTCTTCTTTGTCTGTTTAGCTTATTGGACCATTTATCAGTTTTGTGTTTTGATTTTTTGGGTGTGTTAAGTTTTTTGGGTTCTTTGTATATTCTGGATATTAATCCTCTTTTTTTTTTTTTTTTTTTTTTTTTAGAACACTTTATGTTTTTATTTTTTATTTTTTTATTTTTTTATTTTTTTTTATTTTTTTACGTTTACATAGGGTAATGATGTTTCTTCTTTTTTTTTTCCCGTTCCCCCCCACCCCTCCCACCCTTTTCCCTTTATACAGTCCTTCTTTCCTTCATTCTTACCGCTCTCCTTAGCCTAACTCTAAACCTAACCCTAAACCTAATGCTAACCCCTCCCACCCCCATTATATGTCCTCATCCGCTTATCAGCGAGATCATTCGTCCTTTAGTTTTTTGAGATTGGCTTATCTCACTTAGCATGATATTCTCCAATTTCGACCATTTGCCTACAAATGCCATAATTTGATCATTCTTCATTGCGGAGTAATATTCCATTGTATAAATATGCCACAGTTTCTTTATCCATTCATCAACTGAAGGGCATCTAGGTTGGTTCCACAATCTGGCTATGGTGAATTGAGCAGCAATGAACATTGATGTGGCTGTATCTCTGTAGTATGCTGATTTTAAGTCCTTTGGGTATAGACCAAGGAGTGGGATAGCTGGGTCAAATGGTGTTTCCATTCCAAGCTTTCTGAGGAATCTCCACACTGCTTTCCAGAGTGGCTGCACTAATTTGCAACCCCACCAGCAATGTATGAGTGTTCCTTTTTCACCACATCCTCGCCAACACCTATTGTTGCTTGTGTTCTTGATAATCGCCATTCTAATTGGGGTGAGATGAAATCTTAGGGTAGTTTTGATTTGCATTTCTCTTATTACTAGGGATGTTGAACATTTTTTCATATATCTGTTGATTACTTGTATATCTTCTTCTGTGAAGTGTCTGTTCATTTCCTTAGCCCATTTGTTGATTGGATTATTTGTATTCTTCGTGTAGAGTTTTTTGAGTTCTTTATAGATTCTGGAAATTAGCGCTCTATCTGAGGTATGGTTGGCAAAAATATTCTCCCACTCTGTAGGCTCTCTCTTCACATTTCTGATAGTTTCCTTTGCTGAGAGAAAGCTTTTTAGTTTGAATCTATCCCAGTTGTTGATTCTTGCTTTTATTTCTTGTGCTATGGGAGTCCTGTTAAGGAAGTCTGATCCTAAGCCAACAAGTTGAAGATTTGTACCTACTTTTTCTTCTATAAGATGCAGGGTCTCTGGTCTGATTCCAAGGTCCTTGATCCATTTTGAGTTGAGTTTTGTGTAGGGTGAGAGATAGGGGTTTAATTTCATTCTATTGCATATGGTTTTCCAGTTTTCCCAGCACCATTTGTTGAAGAGGCTATCTTTTCTCCATTGCATATTGTTGGAACCTTTGTCTAGTATGAGAAAATTGTATTTATTTGGGTTTGTGTCCATGTCCTCTATTCTGTACCATTGATCTACCTGTCTATTTTGGTACCAATACCATGCCGTTTTTGTTACTATTGCTTTGTAGTAGAGTTGAAGATCTGGTATTGCAATACAGCTGGCCATATAGCACAATTAATCCTCTTTTAGATAAGTAACTGGCAAAGATTTTCTCCCATTCTCTAGGCTCTTTCTTTAAGTTCTTGTTTCTTTTGCTGTTCAGAAGCTTTTTTAAATTTGATACCACCCCATTTATTAATTCTTGCTTGTATATTCTGAGCTTTAGAGACCTTATTGAGGAAGTCAGCTCCTGGACCTATATGATAGTGTTGGTCCTATGTCTTCTAGCAGTTGCAAATTTTCTAGTCTAATTGCAAGGTCTTCAGTTCACTTAGGTTCACTTTTTTTCTCCGTGTGGATGTATCATTTGTCAGTACCATTTTTTTAAGAAGGTTATCCTCATGTATGTTTTTCTCATCTTTGTTGAAGGTCAAAATAATTCATGAGTTTTAGCCTGCACTACAGAAATTACTATGTGCAGAAAAAATTAAAACTAAACTTAAGGGTCCATGAAGGTCAAATCTTATTAGAAGGATAACTAAGTAAAAAAGAAGTAAACATTATAAATAAATTTATTTAAACATTATAAATAAATCAAAAGGACAGTAAATGTAAATGTAAATGATCTCAATTCACCAATAAAAAAACATAGAGTAGCAAAGTGTATTCAAAACCAAAATCTAATTATATATTATTTAGAAAAGACTTAACTTACAGCTAAACATGAAAGGACAGAAAAAGATATTCCATGCAAATGGGGTCCAAAAGCAACCAGGATTAGCTACTCCTGGCAAAACAGTCTTCATTTAAATGTCAGAAAACAAACAGACAAACAAACAAACAAAAACAAAGAGCGTTATTTCCTACTGATAAAGGAAACATTCCAACAAGAAGATAAAACGATAGTGTATATACCCCACATTGTGGTGTACCTACTTATATAAAACAAACAATAATCAACCTTACGACTTAGATATATTTTAATACAACAATACTAGGCCATCTGTGTTTGCTAATTGATGCTCCTGAAGTTAGATTCCTATACTTCCACAGAAATTTGAGATAAGGGTACTGTCCTTCTTGATGAATATGTTTCAAGTTAATGGTTTTCAGGTCCAAGAGAAAGGCATTGCTGAGTTGTGAAGAAGCAAGAGGATAGAAAAAGATTTATACCTCAAGGGGGCAGAGTAAGACTTCGTAATTTCAAGTATTCCAAAGAAAGAAAAGGGAAGTCAGGGGCCCATCGTCAGGAAGAAATCTGTAGAAAATTTATTCAAAATGAGGGAAACATTAAGACCATTTTAGTCGATACAGAATGGTAAGTGAAATAATAGAATGCTCATCAAAAGATACACAGGAAGATAGCATTTAAATGACTGTCACTTGTTATATCAGCTTGCTGTTAGATAAGTCACAGCACATTAAGGCTACTATTTTCAGCTTCAGTGAGGAAATGACTATCTGCTCTGCCCAATGTGTAGTGTTGTTGTAAATATCTAGTTCAATAGGTTTAACTTGAACCCCATTTTTAAGTAGCTCAGCAGCAAGTAAGTGTAAGGTAGAATTGTTGAATTAATGATAAAGCCTTAGAAAACTGAAAACAGAAAGTAAAACAATTACTGTGAAAATGATCTCTAAATTTAGTCAATTTAACAAATACATATGTTACAGTTTTCAAATTATTGGTAGTTCTCTTTCCATAAAAGCTATCCTTTCCACCAAAAAAAATTGTATTCGAAAATGTATCGCTTTACCTTAATAAATAATCATAATACTGAATTAACATAATACTGAATTAAGCATTAAAATAGAAGACATTTTATTATCTACATTTGAGATTTTTCTATCAAAAAACGAATAAACACGTCCAAATGGAGTTTGTTTTAGGAAAACAAAAACGGTTTCATGTTAGAAAGTCCACAATTTTCTATAATACGTGAAATCCACACACAAAGAAAAAAGTGCTATGCTCAAAATATTCAGAAAGGCAATTTTATAACATATAACCACCAATTCTTGTTTTAAAATTATTGAAAATACAGAAATAGAAAGACTGTTACCTCAAGAATAGAAACTATTGAAGCCAATAGAAAACATGATTCTTAGCTTTGAAATATCAGAGTAATTTCCATTAAAATCAGAATTAAGACTTGCAGGCACTGACCCCACTATTAGTATTGTTCTGGGAGCAGGAGCCAATCAATTGTAACAGTCAGCAGTCATAAAAGTTAGTACTATGATAAAAGAATAATATAATTCATAGCATTTTCAGATAAGATAAATGTAAATTAAGGGATTCTACTTACAGAACTATTAAAAGTTCATTAAAGAAACATGTTAAAAGTAATATGCAAAACAATATAGTTCTATATAGCCCCAAATGGTTGGAAAAATAATTTTAAATATCATTTTGCCAATGCTTTAACAATTAATTATAAAAGCAAAAATCTTTGTGAAAACAGTTTCAAATCAGTACCAAGGATGAAATTAAATGTCTAAACAAAGAGACTTAATGTGTTTTTAAATGAGAAATTAAATATTATTAAAATAGGCATTAATGCATTGATTTTTTTCATATTAATTTGTGGGTAGGATATGATTCTAACCAGAAAGAGGAGAATATTGGACTTGACAAAGTAGTTGTAAAGTACTAAAGTAGTTATCAAGTTATAAAAGAAACATGTTATTAAAATTACAAACACGTAATAGAATTTTAAAAAGATTAAAACATTATTTCTTCCTCTATTTCTCTCTTCCAGTCGCACATTTCCTCCCAGTGTTCAGACAGATAGGACTACTAGGAACATCTAAGGGCTGCCATACCACAGAGTACAATGTGCTATCATAGAAAATATTTAATATGTTAGTGGCACAAGGAATAAAACAGAATCATTTTTAAAAAATTGCTATGACCAATGAGGTCAAGGGTAAGATGATGGAATTCTGGAATTCTTCAGTACCTAGGGGAATGTTTGACTCACTGTGAGCTCAGAACGCTGATTGAATCAAAGCAGTCTCACCATTTGGTGCTGGAACAATTTTTCCAGGGTGAATATAAAGCATACCAAATTATGTCATGGGGATTAAATAGGAAAACATAGGACAACATAACTCCAACAACCAGGCGAAAATATGAATCGGTAAGGTTTCAGAATGGATAACTTTCTAAGCATAAAAGTAGCAGAAAAAATGACAAAAGAAGTGATTGATAAGAGTGAATAAAGTTTGTAAAACTTTGAAGGTCCAAAAACTGAATTAATGAGATGAGGGAAATGTGCAGGGCACATATGGTGAACATACAAGTATCATCCTCCATATAAGGAGGTACATTATTGAAATCAATTTGAAAATTATAAAATTAGAAAATTCAGAAAAGAACATAGAGTGAATGAAAAATTATCAGTGGAAGCAAACATATAAAATGCATTTCTTAGCAGTTTATAAGGAGAATAAAATAAAATTAGTTCATCTCTCAAATTAGTGACAGGAGAGTAATGTAACATCTAATGCAGGAAAGTCTATAGTGAAACAGGAATTTCTCTTAGACACTGTGAGCTTGAGTATAAGAATCTATATTCTTCTCAATGGTTAGTTTGCAAAAGTAGCTATTAAATTACTTTGATTAAAAATTACTGCTAGCAAAACAAAAATGAGCAAAAGTCGGCTTGTCATGCATTTGCAAAATGTTTAGTTCAGTAACAGTCATAAACTTCCCTCATATAATGAACAAATATTATATAGATTATGTCCTTTATTTTGATAACCCTAATACTGACCATAATGCTCCATTAATAGCAATAATATTGACCATATTGCCCCATAAATAGCAAAGAGGACTAATTTTTTTTTCAAAATTATAAAAGTAATTTTTATAGTATTAGATTTTTATGAAATACTACATATAGTGTATTAATATTCTTGACCATAGAGAGATAATACACATTTATACTATGTACTGCAAAACAATGAAAATTGTGCCCTTTGTATAATATATTTTTCTTATCCATTCACCTTTATTTGGTATTTATTGTGCCTTAAGTAAAAATTACATCCTAAAATTACAAAGAGATATAAATTAAATTATTAAAAAGGTAATTAAGATGATAGTTTATTTTGGACTATATAAATTCTGAACCCTAGAACTTTTATTTATGGAGAAAAGCAGCACAACTTGTTTATTTCCTATGACCTTTCCAGTGAAATTCCCTATCTGCTTGATTTTCATATATTTATTTCCCCTTATCTTTGGAGTACAGCCTGACCACACCATCTACTTCCTTTGTTAGTTAGTTATTCAATCAACTTTATAATTTTCCACAGCATTTACTAGCCTGTTCTAAATAGTGGTTACTCATTAAATAAATGGAATTAACTCCATGTTTCATTCAAATGTGATGTCATTGCTGAACTGCTGAGCTTAATTTTAGATTTTTCTCTACCCATAGATAATGCCTGTACAGGTATTGCCTATTCAATACTCTGCATGCTTAAGACTCAGTGACTTTTTCTAAATATCTAGCTATGAAATTAAACTATTGAATATTTAATAATGTTTAAAAATTAATGTTCTTAGAGGGCAGGAATATATAAAAATGGGATTCATATTTTATTCCTTTAGATAATGGTAGTGAAACAATAATCATTGCATCTCCTGAGCATACAGATAGATAGTTTGCTATCGAGGGCAAAACTAAGTGACTGTCCATCAAATAGAGCTAGCTGGAGGCCTGAATGGTTGTAAGATGTCAATACCATTTGTGCATTAGTGTTTGCTTGCTGGATTTCTTAAATTAAATAATTTACCTCATTTATTTAATGGAGCAATTAGATACTGCCATAGGATGGGTTACAATGAAAAACTTTATAAAAATATAAAGAACAGGTTGTAGAAGTTAAACAAGTCTTAATGAGGTGTCATGAAATATATGGACTAAGAAAGAGCAGAGACATAATACTTTACATAATTGGGTTAAAAATAAGTAACTCTTATCAGGTTGGAAGACATCTTGCCTGCTCTGCTGAAATGTGAGGGAAAAATAGAAGGAATTATTACTTCAGCACTTAATATAAAACAGTGGTTTTTGAATTGGGCCAATCACACCGTGGGATGTAAATGATAACCTGTTGAAGTATGGGAAAAAAAATGTTACTGATAATTTATGTATTTCCTGAAGAAGAAATAAAAATTAAGCTTAACTTATATTTGAATTGTGACTCGATACTGGAATCTTCATCAATTCATTATGTCATATTTCCTATTTCATGAAGAATCCATGAGGTGTCCCCAAGGACAAGTGGAGTTTGCACATTACTAAAAGGGTGTTTGCTTTCAGATTGTTCAATGCATTTAGTACGTGCTTCTTATTAGGTGGTGCTACAGGTTATTTTATTCCATTTTAACTACACTTAACTTGTGCAAATGAACATGTTATCAAAATGTATTAAAAATAGTATCTAAAAGTACAAACAAACAACCCTCCTTCTCATTTTTTAAAAAACAAAAAAAGAAAAAAAAATAGAACTAAAATTCTAAGCTTCTAGCCTTCTAGGTACGGGTTAATTACCAACACATTTTAAGGCAAGACCAAGGAAGATCTAATCAGGTCTAATGAAAAGGCAAGCTAAATTCTTTGAAATTAGAAAATTATTAGGAAACCACTTGAAATACATAAATTTATATACATTATCTTTAATAAGAAATCTCATCCAAAGCATATATTGCACCTTGAAAAATAAACATCTCCAGAACATATTAGATCTGGAAATAATAATAGTAGTAGTATATGAATTATATGTATTATAATAATAAAAAAAATGTAACATATATCATCTTGGTCATGCAAAACTATTTATTTGATTACTTATATCTATTTTTAAAGTAAGTATTCCTAATATGGGTATTTGAACAAATATATTTAGAGACAATTTAGAAATAGTGAATTTAAGTTTTTCCTGTATAAACTTGACTAGGGCTGGATTTGGCAAAGTAGTAGTTGGTAATATCACATGGATATTTAGTATATGCATATCCAAAGAGTAAACCTGACCATCAGATAAAAGAGGGGAAGCCTGATAGTGGTCTTCAATTATCAATGAATCAACACTCTGATATTGATAAAATTTTTCATAATACCACAGAAGCCAGTTTGGAAAGTTCAGGTGTTGTTATTAGACGAGATCTCCAGGACAAGAATCCCAGCCCATCTGACAGCTAAATCTGGTGCCCTATTTCTACACATGAAGTTTTTCCTGCTGAAGTGGCATCTACAGTGGTAAAAAACCATCAGGAATACATGCACAGACTGCCCTTCTGAGAAGACTGGCAGCACCTTTGTCCCTTTTGTCCTGGCTAGTGCTAAGCTGGATGCCACAAGGCCTTTCAAAATGGTAGCTCTAGGAGAACATATTGCAGGCTTCCTTCAGACAAAAGAGATGCATTTTTCTTGTCCCACAGATTGTTTTCTGAGCAAGGGGTCAAGTTCTATGGGGCTTCAAATGGTTGTCATTTTGATCATAAAAAAGTTTGGCAAAGCTAATATCAGGACCATCTCTGGATTCCACCCACAACCACAAATTGTGATGACCACTGCCTAAGAAAGTGACTGGAAATTTCAGAGAGTGATGATGATAGGAAGGAAAACCTGTCCTGGTGGGAGCTGGCATTCCCTCTCCAAAGGCAGGAGGTCATTGACCTAGGAATAACATCACTATGTAATAGGGTGCTCTCTGACATACAGAAACACTCTGAAAACAAGTTGTGGCAACACTGAAGACCCTGGGAGGAAACAGACATAGAGCTAACTTCATCTTGGTTCTCCTAACACAAGATAGGAAAGAACGTTCAGACACAATGTGAAACCTACACCTGATCTTTCATCAAACAAACAAACAAACACAAGCAAAAAAAAGTGACTGAAAAGTCACTTATACATTAATACCTGAAAAGTCACTAGGGTTCATTTCTGTGAATTTCTCCTCAAAGAACAAATGTTCATATCTGGGCAATAAAGAGCTGGTTAATAGATAATTTAATTCACTATGGCTAAGCATGTCTCATGGATCAGAAAATGTCTACCATAGTAAGAATATTTAACTTCACTAGGAACCAATTTTTCTTTAATGGTTTTTCTGTAAATATTCATTCAATCTAAGGGGCAGGTTTTTTAAAAAACTTTTACAATAAAGTGTACATATTTGAAGATTATAAATTGACAAACCTTCCATATATATATTATATAATATATATATTGTATATATATAATATATATATGTGATATATATATACACATATATATAAGATATGTATATATGTATATATTTTCAATGAAAATATCATCACAATTAACAGGGTGAGGTGGCTCACAACTGTAATCCCAGTGACTCTGGAAGCTGAGGCAGGAAGATTCAAGGCCAACCTGAGCAACTCAGTAAGACCCTGTCTCAAAATGAAAAATAATAACAAAGGACTTGAGAGGGCAGTGTTAAAGTATCCCTGGGTTCAATCTCCAGTATGGCAAAAAAACAAAAGTAAATAAATACATACATAAATAGACAAACAAAACACAGAATCATCACGATCAAGATATGTATTATCCTTGCTGGGTGCAGTGGCACATATCTATGATCCCAGCAGCTAGAGAGGCTGAGGAAGGAGGATTGCAAGTTCAAAGACAGCCTCAGCAAAAGCAAAGTGCTAAGCAACTCAGTGAGACCCGTCTCTAAATAAAATATAAAATAGGACTGGGGATGTGACTCAGTGGTTGAGTGCCCCTGAGTTCAATCCCTGGTACCCCATCTCCAAAAAAAAAAAAAAAAAAAAAAAGTATCATCCTTTAAGTGAGCAAGCCTAAGGATCAGATAGAAGCTTGTGAAGGGAAACTGCTATGGATTGGAAATGTCCCCCAAATATCCATGTTTTAAAGGTTGTACCACAGGGTGGCACTACTGGGAGTTGGTGGGACCTTTAGGTGGTAGGTCCTAGTGAGAGGACATTACGTCTTTGGGGGCATGCCTTTGGAGGTATTGTGGGACCATACCTCTCTTTATTTCTCCCTGGCTCATGTTGTAAATGGTTTTGCTCCACTAACCACTTCTGTAATGATATGATGCCTTGCCACAGGCCGAAAGCAATTGGGCCAATTGTTCATGAATTGAAATTTCCAACATTGCAATACAAAATAAACCTTTTTTCTTTGTGTATTAATTAAGTTAGATATTTTGTTACAGTGACATAAAATTAACAGAAAATCTTTTTTAAATGATAGGAAAATTGCATAGATAAAAGAGTTTTGAGGAACTTTAAGGAAATGATGACAAAAGTCAACTGGAGAATAGGAAGGATTTACCAAAGGAGGTAATCAGGTGGAGAGATTTTTGTCAAAGTGAGAACAGTGGAAATACAATGCCAAGCAATTTTGTGGGACTAGGAGGCAAAGAGACAATGAATTTGAATGTAGATTACCCTTTGTAGAAACTTGTCTCTGAAGTTCCCAGGAATTATGGTAATGGGAAAAGGATGTAGGCATAGGGTCCCTGGAGGGTTGAGGGGTTGATTGTTCTTTCAGAAAATAAATAACAATGGATAATGTTTGTTCCTATCTGTAGACTTCAAGGAAAAGCAAAGAAGGTGATGGTTATGAAAAAACAGAATCAGGGATACATAAAAGTGTGAGATGAATAAAAAAGGACCAGATCCAGAAATCTAGTTCAAGGATTCTTCATGGTTTAAGCTGGTCCTCCTACCTAACAATGAAAAAAAGAGAGAAATGCCCATTTTGTCAATTTTGTTTTTGAGTTTTCTTCTCTTTCCTGTTCTCTATCCAAACTTGTGTAAGTTCTCTATCCTAACTTGTTTTTCCTTTGAATAGTCAGCTATAGTAAATTTATCACTATTAATTCAGCTCAAAATCTAGAAATCATCCTCAATCTGTCCTTTATCCCTTCTGTATGCAATCCGTCAATAATCCTTCAGTGCCACCTTCAAAGAAGGTCTTGAATTTAATTACTCCTTACTCTCCCTAACACCACAGACCCAATTCAGGCTAGCAATACTGATTTTCTGTACTCCCACTAAAATACCTCAATGGATAGGGCAACTCTATGCGTAATTTCTCTTCTTTATTAATGACCCGATCTCTGGTATGCTTTTGAAGCAGGACAAAGTGGACTAGGACACTGTGTGAGAGTATCAGTTGATGTGCTTGCTTTGGGAAGTAGTTTGGCACTCTAGTACAACCGAACACATTCAGGCTATGTGATTTAACAATTATACACCTAAATGCAATAATTTTACTCTCAGTTATGTATCAATCAGAAATTCACAGCCATGTTCACCAAAACCCATGTACTAGAACTTTTATAAGAGCACGATTTTTAATACCCCCAAACTAGAAACATAGCAAATTTATATCAATAGTACAAAGTACGAATATACTCTGGTGGATTCATAAAGTGGAATACTATGTAGCCCTGGGAATGACAAAACTACACTGAACAATATTGATGAGTCCCATGATAGAAGGTTGAGCTAAAGAAGTCATAAACCAGAGGGTATGCACTATATGACATATATATATATATATATATATATACACATACACACACACATATATATATATATAAAATAAAGAAATATATATATATATATATATATATATATATATATATATATATATATATATTTAAGAACAAGATCAAGGGGGAAAAAAGAAAAGATAATACAAAATTGCCCACACTCTTTGAAGTCAGGTGATTGGCAGTCTGGGAAGAATAGCAGGGCTTCTTGGTTTCTAGTCAGGGTGTTGATTTACACGGACATAATAGGTTCTGAAAACACATCAAACTGTAAACTTAGGCACAGTGTTTGTAATGGCATGTTATGTCTGAATTAGGTTTGGCTTTTTTTTTTTTTTTTTTTTGATACTTGTCTGGTAGTGTCAGGATACAAGGATTTTAAGAATACCTATAGTAGCTCATACTTGTGACTACAGAATGGAGCTGAGGAGGTTGGAGACTTGGAGTTTATTGGGGCCCCAACATGCACAGATGTGTGATTGTCCCCAGTCTCATTTCAGGAGCTCTGATGTAAGAGTAGAGGAAGTGGAATGGTGGTACAGATCCAGGTTGTAGGTCTTCTTCAGGGTGAGAGTGAGCACAGCAGAGGGTTTAATGAAGCAAGGAAATCAATGCTGTCAGAAAGAGAGACATTCAGACTAGTGGTTCTATAGGAAGGAGGTTCATTCACAGATTGAGGAAAGGTAGGGAGATAAGGAATTGTAAGTTTTTTGGGGCTTGAATTGTAATTGTACCAGCAAATGAGTAAGAAATCAGAAGGACAGTTGATAATACCAGCGAAAGTCTACAATTGACAACTTCAGAAATGGAGTGCTTCTAGGAGATTTACAAGGTCCAATGAAGAGTTATGGGTTTGAGGGGCTGAGGTAAGGTGAATGTGAAAGTCACCATAGTTACAAGTCTCAAGTGACCGGGCGGGTCTCTTGTCCAGGTGTTGAACTAACCAAGAATATGGAAAAGAATTTGAGCGAAGAGAAAAGATTGTGCTAAATTCTAATAAATGTGGAGATAACGCCTTGTAGGCTCAGGTATGATTCCGGACTCTGGAGCCAAGTGTCCTAGTATAAAAGGAGACAGGATGTCTATGGCAGGGGTTGGTAAAAAAGTTAGGTGCTAGATCTGGTGATGGGCGGGACTGTGGACTAGCAGAATGCTGATATCCTGTTGTGTAAATTCCTCTTCCCATGACCAACTGTCTCCATTTCAGACAGCAGAAAGTTAGCAGAAGAGAATGCCTGAAGAGATTTGAGTACTTGAAAAAAGGGGTTTTTGTTTTGGTTTGACTTTGTTTACCCTGAAACAGGAATTTTGGAAGCAGTGAATAAAGTTTTGGGAGGATGATATTCATGAAAGTTAAGTATGGAAAATGAAGCACAGAGGTGTATGGAATTGAGAGTGCCAGGGAGACTCTGGGTTCCTCATGAAAGGCGAGCGGGATGTTAAACATGGTGACATTGCTGTACCTCAGGGTTCCATGTGTCTCTGCTGTTTAGCTGTTCCAGCACTGATACACAGCCTGGTTCCAGGGGAGTCAAATAATCCATGATGCAGGTAAATGGGCTTCCTTTAGGGTTCTGACAGCGTGTTACTGAGAACCAGTCATGATGTCTCTAGAGGAATTCTAGGCTAAGTATAAAGGGGGAAAAGAATTCAGTTCCCAAGTTATATGTATTCTTTGTAAATTGTAGCAGTTTGTGTTAGATGGGAAAATAGGACTCCTTCAGAAGCCAGAGGACACTAAACTAGTTTGGGGAGTAACGATCCATGCTGCTGATTCCCGATTCCCTGATGAGATGGTAGCTGGTATCCACGGAAGGTAGCCTTTCTTAAAACTGTAACAGAATGCAAGCAGGGAGTGTCCCCTGAGGAGGCCTGAAGGAAGATCTTAAAAAGAGGAACAAACTGTTTCTGAGAGCAGGCTGTGTAATGAAGGAGGAAGCAAATGAGGATGAAGCCAGGCTGGCTCTGTGGTGACAGTTCCTATTTCTCCCAGGGGACTGGTTTACTTTTATTTTCCTAGGACTGGTGGAATCTCCCCTGGTAACAATCATGTGTCGCTGCCTACTGTGTTCTTCAAAGGACTTGACCACCCACTTGGGAGTGAGAGGGTTGAGCTAGTCCTGGGGCACAACCTCTGCCTTCCTTTGCAGTATAAAAATGCTCTTAGGCTTATGAGTTCATGTGACGTCCTCAGAGTGCTTGAGAGGGCTGAATTTCTAAAATAACCAGGTCATTGCCCTTCCATTAGAGCATGCTACAGCCCCAAAGCAAGACATTTGGCCAGATCTGGATGTCCTGTAGCAAATGCCTTTGGGACATGTACCTAAAATAATAAGGGGAAAAAGAGGTGAACTAAAGCTTCAAAGCAAGTTTTTGAAGCACCTTACAAAGACAAAGAACCAATAACCAAATACCTGCAACTAGCAACTCTTGGGATGCTTATAAATGTTTTTAAGGCTCAGGAGAAACCTTTTCCAGAAAGTAAAACATGGAAATGGTTTGTGCATGTGTATGTGTGTGTGTGTATGTGTGTGTGTGTGCGCACACACTTGCAAAAACCAGATAACAGAAATGCAGAGTGTGTAATGAAAACTATAAGCAATATATTTGAAAATTTCTTATTTTCTGAACAAATAAGTGTAGGGTTTTCAAATATTTGGTGATGCCCAAATTAAAGAATAAAGGTATCAGAAATTAGATATTTATATTTCTGAAAAAAGCATAAAAGAATAAAAGGGTTGAGGTCTGAAAGAGAAAAATCTGCAGTTTAAGTTTTCTCTTGAGAAAATCTGTGTATTAAAAGTCCACTGAAGTGACTTGCATGAGAAACAAATATATTCTGAAGCATCCAGGAAAATGTCTCCTCCCTCCTAGCTCTCCTTCCGTCTCTCATCTGTACTCTGTCTCTTTTTTTGCTTGGTTGGACTGAATTTAAATCAGTAAATAAAAACATAAGGATGTTAAAGCACTTCATCAATCTGAAGTATTTAATGAGATGTTCCAGGGTGCTATATCATGCTGTGGATGTTGGTTCAACTCCTACTCTGTTTCTAACAAAGTAATTTATATTGTGGCAACAGTTTTATTTTCAAGGTAACTATGATGACCTTTTCAAACCCCAACATTAATTATCTCATATCCCCAATTTTCAATTTGGGATTCTATTTCAGTTTTAAAAGTAATTATTGTATCTGATATGTGATATCTAGGAATATTTTATTTTTGTGCCATAAATATCATGTAATTGTTTCTTTATCTGTGCATCTTTTAACATCTACTGTGTATCCATCTTTCTAGTGGTTAAAAATTAAATGTGACATTGTGCTATGTATGTGCAAGGAGTTCAGCTATGATTAAGTGGCAAGAACTAGAAAATGCTCCCTTGGAAAAAACACTAACAAAGCATTATTTGCCTTTTCAGTGTAGAAAATAAATGCTGCATTTTATTCTTTTCCATCATCACCCTTAGAATTGCATCTTTTTGCAGTAGCACCAAGAATAATGCAAGGTCATTTCTAAAGTGTTTGCTTTCCTTGGCTTTGTCCACCTTTCCTCTTATGTGTCTGAATTGTGACCCAAATGTCTCCAACGTGGCTGGCCAGAAACTCTCCTTTAATTACTCAGGTGGACAATAAAAAGAGGATAAATGCACACAAGTTTGTGGTTTCCATAAATGTATTCATTGGGGTAATTTTCATTATTCATACCATCTGAAAGCCATGGGCTTTGTAAAATTTGTTTTCTAACTTGGAAGCAAAAGGGAACCATAGAAAAGTTTCTTTTAAACAGAAACTGGTTCAACTCTCTATCCTTACCATCATCTTAAAGATTATATTTAATAATTGTATTTTTCACTCTGTCGGAATTGGTTTTCCTTGCTTTGATATGTAGATAAAGGATTTTTCCATTATAGGAACACAGGCTCAGAATTCATATTCTACCATCTAAGTAGGCTCTTTGAATACCCTATTTAACAGCAAACCTGGGTCTAGGTAAGAGGACATCTTAATTGAACTGTATAATCTGTTTTTGAAAACAAAATTCATCCCTTCATTTACATTTTAATTACAGGGGGTAGAAAATGTCAAGTTTTAATTGGCTCAAGAGAACTATGTACAACCGAGACTCATGCTAAATGGAACAGAGGGTTTTGCAGGGACCAGCTGGCTCTCTGTTAAGATTAGGGCTACCATAAATGGAAAAGATTTAGCCCCCTTCCAGACTCTCCAATATCTTAAAATCAATACAGAAAAGCTTCATAGTTGCCAGATCTTACAAAAGAATGCCACAGATGATTTCTCTGGAGTATTCTGAATATGCTGCAGTTACTGGTAATTGTCTCTGTGCAGTTATAGTACCTTCTAGCCCATAAGCAGCTAATGTTGATGGGATAAATCCAGCAGCATTATTGCAAATCTGTGTTGAATACTGGTTCAATGAAATGTCCCTAAAATCTCCCAAATCCTTATGATTCCAAGGAGTTCCTAAATCTTCTTAAGTATTTGTTATGTAAACAATATTTTTAAGCCCCAAACATTCTGAAGGTCTTTATATTTCAGATGTAAATGTTCAACTCACATCTCTCCCTTGCTCTCAGTTTTCCTTCCATTTTTCCCTTTTTATGCATTATTCTTAATAGCCAGTAGCTTTTTTGAAACTTACTGGAGTGAATCCATCTTTTCACTGGGCTCTGACAGATAGGGAGGCTTAAAAAATGCAAAGTCTTCACGATAAGACATCTGAGGAAAATATATTGTAGATTTTTTTTTTTTTTTTCCTGCTGAATGCCTTCTCCAGCATGAAGAGCCTAGAGTAAAACATTTCAGCCACGCACTGGGAGCATACATTTATTCAGCTGAAGACAGCTCCCCTCCCCTATGCTCTGAGAGGATTTCACTGAAACCTTCTTAGGTTGGAAGCCAAGATGACATTCTGACACAAATATACTGTTTTAGCATTTGACTTGGAATTTAGCTTGTATGCTGTCATCATTAACCATTTGAAGTATTTACGTGATGTCAAATTAGAAAAGTTCATTTATTTTTAATGATCTTTAAAAACATGCCCATTTATTTTTAATGCTCAACCTCCTTGGGAAGACTAGATTCAAGTTAGTGCCACTTCCCTTAATCCAATTCCTTTTCTGACCTGAATCTTTTTAATGTCAGAAGCATTCAGTGATTTCAAAACAACTGCTTACATTGTAGTAATATTCAGTGAAATGGCAAACGATGGTTCAGTGATAAGATGGAGGGTTTTTCTCAAGTCCTATCCTTGCCTTTTCTCCCCACATTCCTGAATTTTAGTCCATCTTAAAAACAAACAAACAAAAAACTTAAGTATGAAATTCTTGCCAATCACCACACTTTTTCACCGCTACTCTTATAATAACATAAAAAATGTTTAAGGACTATAATAATGAAAGCTTTTTGAAATAGAACTATCACTGGAACTATATCTCCAAATCAATGGACCACATTGTTTTTATTGTTATTTCCCAAAATAAGTTCAGTTACCAATCATAGCCCTGCTCCCTCCAGAAAGGTTGTGCCAAGATGTCAGTCTTCAAATACATTCAGAAAAAAAAAAACCCAATTATAAATTCAATACCTACGTTTGCTCAACACTTTGAGCTTAGCAAGACCACCAGGGGGAGCAAGTTACTGGTCAAAGGAAGTGATGTACAGTTTCAGACTTTCAATAGAAAACCTGGTTTTAAATAAGAGCAAAAGGACCCCACAGTTCCCAAGAATGAAAGCAAAATAACACAACTCAAAATTACATGAACTCTTAACTGTGTAAGTACTATCTTGTTAATTCCAATGCTTCACTTTAGTTTTTAGAGTAAGTGGTTATGTTGAGACCTCATAGTTACTTTTTCTTGGTAATTTTTTTTTCCAGTGCAGTATTCTGTCTTCTGCAACCCTTTTGAACTAAATGCTGAAAACACTTTGGAAAATGTGAGCGGCTCTACAAATTTCATGAAATAACATGCCAGGTCTATATAGTTATGGACAGGAAAAACCATCTGGCAGTAGAGAAGGCTTCTTGGCTTGACAGGCATTAATGCAGTATATTTTAATGGGGGCTCATTTTCTGAATACTCACTATTTAAATAATGTGGAGAAATGCAAAAATAGGAGACATGGTCCTCCAGATTTAGGAAAAGTAGCTTGCATAAAGGTATCAAATAAGGTGACTTTAAAGCAACCTGTGAGCAACCCTTGAATCTTATGACTGAAAGAATTCAAGAAGGCCTTCATGGAACAGGGAAGATTATTCATAAAGAATTTAATTAAAAAAAAATCGTAGGTCATTAGCTACTAACTTCCATAAAAAACTTTCCAGTGAACAGTTCAGTGTCATTATGAATATTTCATACAGCTACCAAACAGAATCGAATCCATATTTTGTTTAACATGAGCTATTTATTGATTGCATGCTGGGTGCATAATTCTAAACAAAACTAATATGACCCATTTATTCTAGGACTAAAAGAAAGGAAAACATTCAACACATAACTGTTCCTAGAGAGAATGATATAATGTATTCTGAGAAAACACTGTGCAAGGGGAGGTAAAATACCGTCCTCAATTTGGAGAAGAGCTTAGAGAAGGCTTCTCACAGAAAGTGGTAGTGTGGTAGAGACTAAGAACTATCAAAGTGAGCCTTGGGAAAGGAGAATTCAAGGAAGTAGAAATAATCCAGTCAGAAGTAACATCAACTCTGGGACCTGTTCAGGGAAGATTTTGACATAATTTAAGAACTGACAGATGCTTGATGAGCCTGGAATTGAGTGAACAATGATGCAGGTGAGGTAAGGTGAAGGTGGGAGATGTGGAAATAGGTGAGTCTGAGAAGGCCATGCAGACCACACAGAGGACCTTAGATATCAATTAGAAGATAGTGGAGTCTAGAAAGGTTCGGAGCTGGAAAGATGATCTATATGATGTTTTGAGAAGGTCATATTGGCATATGTGTAGAAAGCAGAATGGAAATAAAGAGGACAGGTCCCGATTAGAGACAAGGATGGATGGAATTATGCTGGTGACTCTGAAAAATGAAGAGACTCACAGTAGTACATATAATTCAAGGAATCTATCTTCCATCTACCTGTCTGTCTATCTACCTGTCTGTCTGTCTATCTATCTATCTGTCTATCATCTATTTATCGATCATCTATCCTTCAAAACCAAGAGAATTTGGTGGTAAACAAAAGCACAGAATGAGGGAGTGGGACATTATAGAGTAGAAAATGCCCTTTGTGCCCCACTGCTAAAAAACTGGAATCAAGTTTTGCAGAAGACTAATAATTCATGTTTTCAAATGTGTGAATGTTTAAAAGCTTGGAATACCTTTCAACTTTCCATATTAACATCCAAAATGCCAAATTACTCATCTAGTCCATCCTCTACTCTTATGTACATACATGTGCATGTAAGTAGCAATAGAAATCAGGACACATGGGAGTCATTAGCCATCAGTTGGTGATTGAAAGCATGAGAATTCACAAGATAACAAGTATAGAGTCAGAATAGAAGAGGGTCCAATATAAAATGTTTAGAAACCTGGCAATTCAATGTCTGAAATAAAGGCAAAGCTTCCCACATAAGTTGAAAGGACATGCCATCTAGAAAACAGGAAACCTAGAACTAGTATTATTTGATAGCCAAGAGAAAACATTATTTAGATCCCAGGCTTTTGTTACATGTTTTGAAATGTTTTGTTTTTGATAAGACAACCAAGCTCAAGTAAGAAGCAATTTGATTTATCACTATGGCTATATTTAGAATAACTCTTTGAAATCAAGGTTATCATTCATTGGGTAGTCTCAGAGAAATACAAATTTTATAAGTATCTTTACATAATTTATTTTGAAAATATAGACTATAAAAATATTCAAAGCCAATATTCTAAGACACATCAAATTACGGTTTTGAAAATAAAATGAATTAAATATATGTACCTTAGGTAAATGCCTCCTAGGTTTTACACATCCTTAAATAACAATTAAGATTTGAGAATTATCATTGGCTTTGAGTTAGATGCTACTTTCCTAGTAAATACTAGAGGCACAAAGTTCCACCCGTCTCTATCATTGCCTCTGTAATCAGTCATAGATATTCCTTCCTATTATTTTTACCATATTTCTGTTCTTGTTATGACTGCTGTCTTAGTTATTGGCAGATTCTTGACTGTTGTTCATTTTACTGTTATTAACATTATTTAATTTGAGTAAGTCCCCCAACTTTCCACAAACTGTTTCTATAAGTATGTTAGAGTTAGTGTTGTAGAAGACTGATTTGAAGGCATTTGAATGACTTTCCTTATTCTACACCAGAACACTGCTTACTTCAACTGATGTGTTGTTCCTGTTCAGGGTTGCCGCACTTTCTCATATGAGCTGCTATCTAGATCCATCTAACTCTCAAACTCACATTTATTTTTCCTTCTTTTTTGTTGGCTATCTTAATGCCTGTATTTCAGTCCACAAACTGCTATCCCAAAGTTTTCTGTATATTTTTCTCCAGTAGCTCAGGAATGTCTGGCATTTAAACTTAACAAATGAAGTTCTTAAAAGAGATGTGCAGATAATTCTATAACCATGCCTTAGAATAAGCTCCACATATGGTCAGTGTATCATAACTTTCTTTTAACATGTGGTATTTACTGTTAGTGTCACTAAAGTTTCATCTAGGTAAACTGCAACTGCAAGTAAAAGCAAGAGAACTTAGGAACTTTATCAAACCAATATTTCCTTTCAAATCAACAAGGGATATGTGCAATGCTTGATCCAATCAATATGTTAAATTGTTCATAAGTATGCAATTTATATTTGATATCATTTTGGTAAGTCAGATAGACATACTGACTGATTGGATTTTTGCATTTTAAAGTAGCATTTTTCACTACAGGTATGAGACATAAATGAAAAGTTATGATAGAAACCTATTCCCTAGTTAGATTGAAGAAATATTGTTTTTAAGTTTTTTCCTTTCCTTTTAAATGTAAAATTATCTAAGATTTTATGTTTTCTGCAAGACAAACAAATATGCAAAGCCATGTTGTTCTTATCTTAACCATAAGACTTTCAGACAACTCAAAATCTTTTGTCCTAACCGATGAGATACCAAAATGAATTTCATGCCAAATGCAAAGACTGTATGTGTCATTTAATCTGAAGGAAAGTTCTGTAAAACTATTTGGATTGACCTTTCTTTCCTAATAAAATAGATTGAAAGATACTTCTATCACTTAGCTTATATTTTAATAAAATAAATACCACCTTCTATCATAGACCTAAACTGCAATTAAAATTTTAAATATAACATATTGTTTTCTTGGAAACCTCTTTATAAAATCTTGATTATTTATGATATTATTGCTATGACAATCATTCTTGGATCTTAGGATCTGAGGTGCCTTCTTATTGACCAATATCTCTGAAAGAGAGGGTTGGGAAAGACACTTGAACTGGGAATGTCAATAACTAAAACAGCAGTCATAACAGGTTTTCCAGCTGAGTGGCAAGAAAATTCTTTATGAATTTATGCATAACATGGCAAGTTATTTTACATTCCAAAAACAACACTGCACGATTATGATATGTTTAAAGAAAGAGGCCAGTGTGCTTGGAAATGATAATAGTCAATATGTTGAGGTGACATCATAGCATGTTGTATTAGTCAGGGTTCTGGGAAGCAGAATGGATGGGGTGCATGTGTGTGTGTATATGTAGATGTGGATGGAGAGAGAGAGAGATCTTTGAATGAGTTGACTTACGCAATTATGGAGGGTGACATGCCCAAAAGATGCAGAACAGACCAGTAAGCTGGAGATCGAGAGAGGAGTTACACTTCAAGTCTGAAGAGAGTCTGTTGGCTGAGGTCAGTCTCTTCCTTAAGACTGACAATGGTTTGGATGAAGTCCACCCAAAGAAGGGAGAGCAGTCTGCTTTGATCAAAGTCCACTTATTTAAATGTTAATCCTATTGAAAAACAGTTTTAGTGACCTGACCAATTGGACACACCAATAACCCTCATAGATAGTCCTAGCTCTTAAGTCATGAGGAGAATCTTTACCAGAAAATGCAGCTTTTGATTAAATCAATTGCTGGTCAGTGTACTTTTCCTTTTATCAATGTCTTGTGCCCAGAAAATTCAGATTTATTCTGTAAAAGGTTTAGGAATCTGCCGAAAGAGACTAACTTAACTATAGAGGAACTTTACTTGGTTTGGAATTAATTAAGCCAGTCAGTGGGTCAATCCCTAAATATTCCTACTTTGGACATTAAAGTTAATATCAGTTGAAAAGGATTTTCTGTTCACTGAGCGGGCTGACTGCTTGTGCTGCTGCTGATTTTACAAGTGCAAATCTGAAAAACAACATTGAGAGGTGTTCTGAGAAATGCCCTGAGTTTAGATCCAATTTACTGATACCTTATAAGTAATCTGTTATACAGTATATTTTCAAAGCCTGGGAGCCCTTTGGCCTGGTTATCACTGATATTGAAAGAGAAAATAACCAGTGTAGACAAGCTCTCTTATGCATAAAGAGAATAGAAAACTGAAGAAGATGCTGTATTTTAAAATATATATATATAGAATACATTAAAAAGTGTATTATAATTTTTTGTTACTAATTTTTGTAAGATACTATTTTTAAACCTCACCTATTTCTTAAATGTTTAAAATTCCCTTTGTAAAACTGAGTATATAAATTATAAATATACTGAAAGTTTGAAGATAAGTATTAATTGTTCAGTTACTAATATTCCTTCTGATCTTTTCCATAGTTTTTGCTATAATGAACTAAAGCTGTTTCAATAGTGTAACAATGATAATTTTTGCATGATGCCTTTTAAAACTTATTTTCATTTTTTTATTATATGTGTCTCAAATATACTAAAGACATTTGTTGGAAACATGAAAAAAATTAATTAAAATAACTAATGACAACTCATGTTGAAATTCTTCATAAGCACTTGGAGACTTGGATTATTTAATGAAGTAAATATGTATTTTGTAACCATTTTATTATCTGATATTTAGGTTGTTTCTAGCATTCTCTCATATAAGTAATAAGGTCATCTTCAAATATAAATTGTTTTTATGCTTTCAAGGTTATTGTCTCAGGTATATTTGTAGAACTGATAATATCTGGTGAAATATCTGGGAAAAACATTTCAATATAAGTTCATTAGACAGAGAAATGATAAATTCCTTGTATTGTAAAATCTTAAGCTTTCAGACCAAAAGACTGTCTATTGTTGCACAAAATGGGTAGTGATTAATATGAGAAAAGATATACTTGAAGGGACAATAAATAATAGAAAATATAAATATATTTTAAATTCCTTCTTTCTGATGATTCTCAGAAACCCCTTATGGCCATGAATCTTCTCTGAGCTAAACGTCAGGAGTTTGGAAGCCCAACTACACAAAGACAGTAAAATTTTCTAAAGTATTCAAAACCAAATACTTTACTTTTTTGATTCAACTCTTGTTTTGGATTACTGAAACCGTAGCATCCTCTCTTTTTTCATAAGCACATAAACTCAAGAATTGATTGTATTGAAAAGACAAGAAAGAAGAACAAGGGAATATGGTAAGTACAAATTTAGTAATATTGATTGGCTCCTATTAGAATGATACATAATTTTAATTTGTTCCACCAAAAGTTCACAATAAAGATAACAGTGTTTTGGACATCTATATTATTCTTTACATCTATATTATTCTATATTTCTTTATCCTGTATATTCATGACAGGATATTACTGAGAAACTAAGTGTTAATATAGCTAAGGATATATTCCTTATACTCCAAAGTTGTCCAAAGTTTATGTTAGGGAACACATGGAAATTATAAATTGAAAGCATAAATAACTTGATCCAGATGCTAATAGGGTTGGAGAAACAATTTAAGGGCAGGCACTAAAAATAAATTTGTCAAGGGAAGATGCAAATAAGTCAAACAACTTTTGTCACTTATTTGTACTAGGAAGAATTAGTAATAGCCTGTGTCCTAACTCAGTCTACATAGGGTTCATTTTTACACATAGGTTCCAGAAATTTATTCAGCTTCTTCTTTTAAATATTTTTTTTATTTCTTGAAACTCTTATCTGCATGAAAATGGCTATTTTCCTGTTATCCAAGAAAATGCTCATATTTTATGACTAAACTTGGTCTAGAAAATAAAAGACAATATATGTTTAGCAATTAAGTGCAGGGAAGTTGTAAAAGTTTCAGGAACCAAATGAAGATTTCAGTTACTGTTTTTACACTAAAGTGTTTGCCATTATGAGATAATGCCATGAACTATTTCACTTGTAAAAATAAATGATGAGTGTAAGATAGGAACAAATGTTAAATATTAAAAATTGGAAAGGTACAGAAAGGCATTCAGAAACTGTCCTTCAAATTGGCTATGTGTAGGAATCAGAGACATCAGAGGAAAGCTGTGGTCCGTGGACCAGGAGTGTCAGCTTCATCTGAGAGGTTGTGAGAACTGTGAATTTGAAGGCCTCGCTCTAGACCAAAAGAACTGCATTTTAACAAGATGCCTTGGTGATTCCTGTGCATGTTAAAGTTCAAGACAAGCATTATGATTCCATTTGTATGAAATGTCAAGAAAAGGCAAATTGATAGAGACAGATAGTAGATTAATGATTGCTTGGAGCAGGGGTTGGAACAGGGATTAATAGTAAAAAAAGACATGAGGACACTTATCGGAATGATGGAAATGCTCTAAAACTGATTTATGGTGATGGTTGCGCAGGTTGGTAAAATTTCTAAAAATCATTGAATTGTACACTTGAAATAGGTGAAAGATGACATGTCAAACATGCCTCAATAAAGTTGGAGTAAAAAAGAATAATATATTTGGAAAAATGCAGATTCCTGAGTCCTATCCTAGATCCTCATCTGAGTCTGTCCAATTTATTTGTGGACCTCAAGATGAAAAATATTGATATAAAATAATCAGTAATGACCAAACCCTGAGTCTCTCCAGGATCATTACTTCAAACTCACTACTTCTCCTTTCCCTTCTTCTTCACATGCCTGGAAGAACTCCAGAGTCAGAACACATAGATCTATACTTTGTTTAACTTGTGGGTATTTCCTCTGGGCACTGGCATTCTTTCACTGTATCCAGAGTGATGTAGATTTATTTTCAGTATTGCAATGTTCCAGTTGTAATTTTATACCTATCTCCATGCACATGTGCAAGTATTTGTTTTTAGAATAAGTACATAGAATTTAAAATTGAATCTAACTGTATGCATATTTAAAATTAAAACAAACATTGTTGAAATGATCTCCAGAGTGACTGAAACAATTTACCTTCCACCAATAAATTAGTACAGGTATGTCTTGGAGATATTTTGAGTTTGGTTCCAGACCACTGCAATACAGTTAATATCAAAAGAAAGCAAGATTGTTTTGTTCAAAAAGTTATGTTTATACTACAGTGTATTCTATTAAGTGTGCAATAGCATTGTCTAAAGATGACATGCATATTTAAAGATACATTTATTGCTTAAAAGTACCAATGGTTATTTGACCTGGTGAAAAATATGGCACCACTAGACTTGCTCTACACAGCATTGCAGAAGCCTTCAATTTGTGAAAAAAAAAAAAAAAATGTTTTGACATGCAATAAAGTGGAGCAAAAGTTAAGTAAGCCTTTACAGGATTGGTCATTTCCTCAAGATGTAGGATTAATACATGCCATCAGTCTTTTTCATTGTAACTATGTGTTGGGCAGAATAACAAGGTTCATCAGTTGAGTTTATATTTTCTTAATCAATCATATTGTCAATATTCTTTCTCATTATAAGTTGCCTTTGATTTTTTTCTTGACCAATATCTTTTAGATTATATGACCTTTTCTTATTTACTCATATAAGCAATTTATTGCAGTCAACTAATCTCATTATTTTAAAAAATAGTACTGAGATACCATATTTTATTTGCAGTTTTGCAATCTTTATGGTATCTTTTTATTCCAATTTTAAAGTTTATGTAACCATTTTTGTCAGTCCTTGTATGTGCTACTTAAGAAAATAACTTTTCAGAGTGGATATATATTAATTCCAGTGGTATTTATTAATTATTGTTTTTTCCATTGAAAAATAATAATTTAAAAAAACTATATCCCTACCTCTAACTGACTCCATTTCTGGGCTGTTCATTCTGTTTTGCTAATTTGTATCTATTCTTTATTCAGTACAATGAATTTCTGTTACAAATTACTCATAATATATTTTAATATCATATAGGGCTAATTCTCCCTCTATGCTGTTCTTCACAGTTTTTTTTTTTTTACTTGCTAGTAAAAGATCAACATAACTGTCTTTCAAGAATAAACAAATGACTATCTCTTTCCTCCAGTCTTTCTTGCTTTTTATTTCTCCCTCCTTTTTACAAATACATACACACACACACACATATCACAAACACACACACACATAATGGGTACAGAGTGTCATTACACACATTAACATTACTAATTTTGTTCAAATACATTATAATATATGAAGAGAATAAACATATGTTTAGCCATGTCTACATGTGAGGCATCTTAACTAGATATTTTCTAAAATATCTAAAAGAAGGAAGATGGGAACAAACATAATGTAGACAAACGACCCTAAACTCTTGGTATGTCAAATATTTTTATCCTATGATTTCCCCAAAAAACTGATCATTTAGTGTTAAACTGAGGTAGAATATCCATGCCATTAAGAAGAAGAATGAGATTTTTAAGAAGTCATTTAAATCTCTCCCGCTGTGTGTGTGTGTGTGTGTGTGTGTGTGTGTGTGTGTGAAAAACTTCTTTCTTTCAGAATAGAATGAGAAATAACAATTGAGGAACCCAGAACAGTACCAGGGTGATTTTGAATCTTCTTACGCTGTACCTCCTTCTTCCTTTATCATTTCCATAATCGCCTCCTTCAGTCCACTACTTCCATGTTGCTGTTTCTTGGAGTTCAAACATTTATATTTTTATCTCCTTGTAGATCTTAAAAATCAAGTGACTTTCAGGGTCGGTCAGAGCAAGAGCAGAAGGGAGTGGGGCAGGCAGTGTTTAATAGGATGGTAACTGGTTAGGACTGGGAGAAATTAAAAAGGGCATGTCTCATAAAAAGATGTTCAAATGCAGGCATTTAAAAAATAAAAGACTGACTGAGCATGGTGGTGCATGCCTGTAATCCCAGTGACTGGGGAGGCTGAGATAGGAAGATCAAGAATTCAAAGCCAGCCTCAGCAATGGCAAGGCACTAAGCAACACAGTGAGACACTGTCTTTAAATAATGTACAAAATAGGGCTGGAGATGGGGCTCAGTGGTTGAGTGCTCCTGAGTTCAATCCCTGGTACAATCAATCAATCAATCAATCAATGACTCAAAACAACTTTCCTGGCAACCTTTAAACCTTGGTTGTCCTGGTTATCTTCTGTCAAGTTTAAGTTCATTGCTTATATTCTGAGTACTCCAAAGCAATATCACTAAGTCAATTTTCTCTTCGTTTCTAACCAACTTGCCCAATTCTGTATGGAATATCTGCAAATATACTTCAGTCATGCACCTAAAACCGAACTTATACACTAAACTCATTTTTTTTCCTCCTGTCTAAACTTGCTTCTCTTTATTTATGCCCCATTTACTTCTCATACTGAAACCAGGATCTTAGAAAGCAACCTACATGTCTACTCAATTTCACCCTTTATCTCCAAATGAGCTGCAAGTCAAACTCAATCTCCTTTGTGATGTTTCTGAGGTCTCCTTATTATTCCTATTTTTACTTGGATCTTTTAGTCAGCTTTTCTTGATATTTTCTTATTTAAATGATTGCAACAGCCTTCTGATTATACTCCCAACTTGCTAATATCATATTTCAGCTTGTTTAAGACTACTTTTACCTTTATGATCTTTATAGAAAAAATCCATGGAGACAGTTCTCTGCTTGAAAGCTTCCGTGACTCACTGAACCTCTGAAACAAATGTCTCTTCCTCTTATCTCTGCATCTTTCCAGTCTCCTAACTGCTTCCCTTATGCCATCTTCCTAAGCTAGCTTCTTCAGTCATGCTAATCAACCTTCAGGTAAGAAACGTGTTGTGCACTATAAAACCTTTGCTTGTGGTTTTCCTTCTCTTCGTGGTAATTTCATCCACCTCCCCCGCTGCTTGGCAGATATCTAACTCAATACTACAGGGCGCAGGTCAAAATAATTATTTCGGGAACTTCATATTTTGTTGTGTTTATATCTATTTAAACAATTATCATATGTGATATTCATTTTCTTTTTACATGTCTCTGTTCCTACCTCTCTGAGCATCTTGAAACTCGTGACTCAGCCTTGCTGATTTTTATCATCTATCATATTTACCTGGTACATAGTAGCTATTAAATAAATATTTTTTAAAATATGTGGTGAATACATGAATAAAATAATGGTGGAATCGACAGAAACCTAGAATTCAAGAATGCAAACTTGATTTAGGAAGAAAGGAGGGTAAAAACAATCAGACACATTTGATAGAAATAAACAAATTATGAAATAATAAAAGTTTTGCTCCAAGGAAAACCCCTGAAATCTGAATATTTGTAGATAAAGTACATGGATAATGGAACTTGAAATGTAAGATTTAGAAATCATTTATTTTTCAATTCAAACATTAAAATAAAATGAAATCAGACTTCAGCATTGTTTCAAAACTTTGGATATCTGTGAGCATGCAGTTTCTAATAGTCATAATTAGTAATTTTCTATAAAACTTAAGATTTCAGATAAAAGTTTCTATTGTAAAGATTTGCCAATATTAGCCTAATATAATATTGAAAGTATCATCAAAGACTTTAATATGATATTAGAATGTTATATCTATTTTGAGTTTTCCTCATATAAGATTTTAATCATTCCTCATTTAAGTGGAATGATTAAGTCAGAGCAATTGCAAGAAATTGTAGTATGATGATATCCCGTTAGATAATTTAATTGAATATGATTTCATGTGTCCCATAGGCTTATTATATTAATAAAAGTCAATGCAGAATTAGAGAAACTGAATACTTTTGAAGCAAAATCTCTGTGTCAACAAAGGTGATGGACTTTACATTGTTATAATCCTTATTAGTTGTGTGGAAATAATAATTTTAGGTAAAATAAAATGATTTACTCTAAGGCAAGGCAATGAATATTGTGAAATTTTGAAGTTTTGAAATTATCTGAAAATTCCAAAGTTATGGACAAAGATCTTTGAAATTCTTTAGGAAAACATATTTGAAGATTACCAAAGTAGGATATGGGGATAATGTAAGAACTAAAAATATGAAATTAAATCCTAAAAATTGGTTGATGTGATATGAATTGAAGAAAACTCAAAAGTCTGGCAAAGTAAAATCTTGTTTTTAAGAAGGAAACTTCTGTTGGAAATCCAAATCTTATTCAAGACGTGTGAAGAAATATAGAGCCATTATACTAGGTCTATGAGTTCATTGTTAGGCTATTTGATAGTATAATTTAATCTAGTCTAATATGAGGGAATAAGTCCAAGGCCAGCTGTAATCACAGGCTACAGAAGGGGACCAAACAGCCAAAGAATGCCTGCACCTGCAATTTTGCCTACAAAACCTAATGCCTGGGCTGAAAACCTCCCAGTAATGATTAGAGAATAGAATTTGGATAATTCTCCCTGCTTGATGTTTAGTAAAGAAAAGAAAGACTGAATGGCAGGTACATCTGGCAACCTCTCACACGAAGTACCATGCAATTACCTCCTTCCTTCAAATTCCAAGGACTTATAGGAGGAAAGAGCATAATCTTGATTTAGAAACCATTCAAATCTAAACATGGTGTTTATGTATTTTTTTAAACATTTCTCCTATCCTAGATAATGAGCATGCTATAACCTCTATTAAGTTTTGCTGTCTATGTACTTATTGTACAAAAGTCACTGTAAAATATTGAAAAATAGCAATAGTTCACCTCTACCAAATTAAATATATATTATTTTAATAACAATTAAATATACAAATATTTTAATTACAATTAGTAATTACTAAATGTATGAATATTTTCTGTACTTTATTACTATATATATATATATATAGCAATAAATATAGTCAATATAGCATTTGCTTGAAATCTCACTTTAAAAGATCAAATATTCAAGCTTTTAAAATTGAATAAATCTTCAAAATTATTCATGTCAAGGACTATAGAAATAACAGAATACAAGAAATATCTCATACCTTTATCCAAATATCAATAACAAAAAGTACTCGAATTTACCAGTCAGACATGACTGATTAATAATACATTAAAGTCTATCTTAGGACAGAAAGAAACATACAAACCTTAAGGTGCATGCTGAAACCTTAAAAATAAATATTTTTGCAAAAGGTAGCAAGATTTAAAATGCTTGTAACCTGCTTTTGTCAATTTTTGTACCATTTACTTCTGTGAATAGAATATTTGAGGATGCAATTATGCAAATGAGAGTATCATGGCTACTGTAAAGTTAAATACCCTTTAAAAATTCATTCTATTTTTATGTAATTTATATACAGCCGAACATATTAACTAGTGTGATAGCCTGGGGCATAAAATAAAATCAGCTTTCCTTAACTTATTCTCTAAGAAAGCTTAAAAAGTTGCCATGTATTTTTTTACCTCAACACAAGGGAAGAGTGTTTAGCAGAGCTTAGGAGACTTTCATTACATTCTGACCTGGGGTTCGGTGTGGTGTAAGAATGGCTGTTGTAGTGTCCTGGGCAAGTGCCTTTCTCTAGGAGGCTTACAAATATTGTGGTTGCCCCCTCGGGCAGCCCATTTTCAGCTTCTCTATCAGATCTATCACACTTTCATGCCACCCTAACTGTGTCAGTTCAAATGACTTCCCAGATAGCCCTTAGACTGCCAACTATAAAAAATGGATTTATTTGCTCAATTTCCTTACTGGAGCATCTGTCTTGGATGGGTATGCAGTCAGACATTTTTTTTTTTTAATGTACAGTTTCTCAGATTCCTTAACCATGCTTGTTTTGAGAACTCTAATTTGTTCCAAAGTGATGGATATATTAAGAAATAATGAACATAACATGAATCTTGCATTTTCCTGCACACAATTTCCTCCACTAGAAACACTTAGGTGAATTAAAGGGAAAAATCCTGAGCTAAGTAGAACCAGGCAGGAACACACCAAATATATCCATGTACATCTAAGCCTGTACCCATTGCCTCTGTTTACCACCACCTGTTGATGACTCATTCATCAACAGTCCATGTAATAAATTTCCTTTGTACACTTCTCAATAACTCACAAGTTGAAAATAGTTTTATGCTTACCGCCACAAGTAAACTTCAGCCTCCTTTAAAGTAAAGTGCCATATTTATTGTACCGTTCATATGTTTCTTAATGGTTTAACCTATTTAAAAATACACTTCCAAGAATAAAAAGAACTCCAAGATTATGGCATGCTAGAGTTTTGACATCAATGTGTGCACAGTAAAATGCGTTGGGAGGTGTGCTTGAGAAAAATTGAAAAAAATGACCTTGATTTTGTTGTAGAAAGTTACTTTAGTTGTACATGATACAATTACTGTCATTGCTTTCTAACTGTTCCTTGCTGTCACATCTGTACAATCTACTATCATTATGAACATATTAAAAGAATCTAAAAGAATAAACCAGTGCTCCCTTTCAAAATGTTTTTGTTGTTTCCTCAATCTTCTTGAAGATGATGTCATTTACATTGAGACTTTGCCAATGAAAAAAACCTCAGAAAGTCTCTGAATATCACAAAATAGAAACAAGTACCTGTTCAACATGGCAACTATCATTAAAATATTGTACTCCTGAAAAATATAATAGTGACTATTAAGAGTTCCCACTAAACAACAACAGAAAAGATTATTGTGAGATAAGTCATGGGAATTAGCTAGATTTACTTATTCCACATCCATCTCATACTTTGAAACATCATGTTGTACATGATGAATATACTCAATTTTATTTGTCAATTTAAAAACTATAAAATAATAAAATATGAAATAAAAATATCTAAATTTTTAAATATTTACAGCAAGTCTATCCACATGCTACCCCATATTCTGGGATATTTTACATAAATCTTTAATCCCTCATTTTTGTTTATTTACAATTTAATGACAAATCATAATTCTTTCCAGTTACAGATGTCACACAAGGATTTAGAAAACACTTTTAAAGGATTTTTTCTACTTAATATTTAAAAAGTGGTTGAGGCATCACTTTTGAAATGGTGTAGTATGAACCTCCAATCTACTCTGGTATCAACAAGAACACTGGAAAAAATTGTCAAGATCAACTTTTATATTATTCTGGAAAAGAAATAATGAAAATATCTTTATTCAAGAAAAATGACTGAATCTTGGTATGAAACAAAAAGATCAGTGTTGTTTCAACTTACCCTGCTCCCATCCTACTCTCACATGTCCTTGGAAACATTGAAAACCAAGTTTCACAACTATCCTCATTGTGAAAACTAGCACAATAGCAGTTACTGAAGGATGGAGAGCAGGACCGGGCCTTCCCCTAAGACCCATTTACCCAGAGTTGTTGGTGTTTTATCTGTCAGGCAGTTTGTTGAAAAGCTCAGTTCTCAAGGCTTGTCTTCATTTGACTTGATTCAAAACTTGTTATCTGCAAGCTGCCCTGTAACAAGGCTTTTGTCAAAAATCAGTGGTAATCATTTAACATCACAGCTTTCCACAGTACTGTTACCTCTTGAGGCTAACGTCATTCCAGCAAAATACAAAAGGGAAAAATTGGGAATTTGGGAGCTTTGGAAGACTTCAGCATATCCTGTGAATTTGCTCATGTGCATGTGCAGGGTTGTGTGCATGCCCAGGAAGACCTGGGGAGGTTTCCATGTATCCTCTGAGACTGGCTTTGAGGCTGCAATCAGGACTACTAAGAGGGCATTGCAAACTGCCTACCATAGCACTGAATGTACACCATGAAAGACACACACCCAGACCCTTTACACCTCTGGGAGGCATAATGGTTATAACATTTAAGAAAATTTGTGTCCAACATTAGAAGATTATAGAGCTAACCTAAGAGGAAGATTTGAGTTACCAACATGGAAAAAATGAAGATTTTACAGAATGAGATAGAAAATTACTAAATAAACAAACATCACCAATAATCACAACCACAACGATAATAATAAACAACTAAAAAAAGCCCAGAGAGGAGACCTGTGATTACATTGCTCAAAATGTCCAGATTTCAACATAAAAAAAATTAATAAATTAAATGAAACAGTAAATTATAGTCCAAACTTAAAGAAAAAAAATGTAGTCAGTAGATTCATTCCTGAGAAGGCTGGGCACTTGAACTTACTGGACTTTACATCAACTGTTTTAAAAATGTTCAAAGAAGTAAAGAGAAGACTGGCTAAGCGACTGAAGAAAGTTAATAGAATTTCAATTCACCAAATATAGTTGATTAATAACAGATATACTAATTATTTTTGACCTACTAATCTTAAAGATATGCTCATTATGTTTAAGATATACTAACCTTTAGGGTACACTAAACTCATACTATCTTTAAGATATCGTTTTCACCCTTATTCTGCTTTACAATTCCACAAACTCTGCTCCTGACCCTCCCCCTTTATACAAGTTTCCTGTTTACACTATGAATACGGACATTTCTGAACAACTTTTCTTTTTAACATTTTCTAGCTGTATTCCAGCTGTATTCTAGCTGTGTAATATATACATAAAAATAATTTGTTAAATTGGTTCTTAGTCATTCATATCATTAGAAGTAAAATTTGAGAAAAATTTTGGAAAAATTATCCACAGGCAAAAAATAAATCTAGATGCAGAAATACTTTTTTTTTGCATATTCTTTTACTGTTATGGCTTTTTAAGATCTATTAATATTATTTTTATTTTTATTTTTTCCATGGGTCAATAAACTAAAGGTATGATACTGGGGATAAAAAAAAAAAAGGGCTTGAAGATTTAGAGAACCAAGGAAACCACCAAGTATGTAACCTGTAAGATTAATCTGAGATGGGAAAGAGAAAGCAGAAAGAACATTTGAAGAAATGCTTGCTGAAAAATTTAAAAATATGATTTAAAATGTTCATCTACACATCCAAAATCCTCAAGAAACTCCAGCTAGGAGACTATCAAAGAGATCTATGTCTATATGCATCATAGACAAACTGTTGAAAGACAAAGATAGGGAATCTTGAAAGCAGCAAGAAAAAAGTGAATAATCAAATACAAGTTTTCTCACTAAGCTGGAAAGCTGACTTCTCATCAGAATCCGTGAAGTGATCAAAAATTCAAAGTATTGAAAGAAAAAAGATCGTCAGCTCATAATTCTATATCCAGCAATATTAGCTTCACAAAAGAAGATGACCCAAATATATCAAAATCACTGTGAGTAGACCTGCCATATGGGCAAAACTAAAGGAAATCCTTCAGGCTGAAATGAAATGATGCTAGATAGTAAAACAAATCCACATGACCAAAATAGAGTAACAGTGAACATAACTTCAGAAGTAAATATAAAAGAGAACATGAATCTAGTTTTGTTTACAGTTACTTTATTATCCTATTTCTAAAAGGAAAACTACATAAATATCTATAAAATTATGTTGTTTGCATTATGCTGCATAAAGACCCAATTTGTATGACAATAATCTCAAAAAAAGAGGGGGTTGTATTAGAGCAAAACTTTTGTATATTTTTCAAATTAAGTTAGTGTTAAACAATGTTGTTTAAAGTTAAATTATTGTAATCCCCAAAATAAGTCAACGATACACGAAATTAAAGTGATGTACTAGAAAATACCTGTTTAAATACAGAACTAGTGAAGGATTAAAGGGAAAATAAACTTAAAACATAGAGAAAACAAATAGCAAAATGATAAACATAAATCAATTTATCAGTTAATACACTATAAAAACACTCCAATGGGGGGAGAGAAGGAATTAGCAGATGTCATTAAAAATCATCTCACTACATGCATCTATAAGTAACACACTCAATTCAAAGAAAAAGTAGTTTGAAATTAAAATGGCAGAATACATACCATGCAAATGGTACCAAAAAGATAGCTGGTTAAGCTATAGTAATCAAACTTTAAGAAAATACATGTTACTAGAGACAATGAATGATACTTTTGTAATGTCAAAAAGGATACTCCATTAGGAATACAGTAATTTTAAGCATATATGCTCCTAACAACAGGGGTAAAAAATGTTGGAAGCAAAAACTGACAGAAATAGAGATGGAAACTTCAATAAATCAATTTTAAGATGCAACAGATTTGTATGCCAATAGAAGACTTTAACATAGTGAACCAACCACACCTCTACCATATATTCTCTCCAACTACAGTAGAATTTACATTCTTCTCTATTACATGTGATGTATTCTCCAGGAAGCAGGAAAATATTAGGGCACAGTGACAGATTGCCTGTTAGGTTATAGAACAAGTGCTGAAAGAAAAAGTCTACCTTTCTAGATTGTAATGGAAGAAATAAAATTGTCTTATTCACAGAAAACGTAATATTGTACATAGAAAACTGAGGTTGCAAGAAACAAGATCAATATCAGAATATCAATTTTATGTATATTTAAAGTGGCAATGAAAATAAGATCTAAGATAAAATCAAGAGAACAGTTTTCTGGTTAAATTTTCAAAATAAATTTAACAAAAAAAGTTCAAGTTTTGTAACACTGAAAATTACAAAATATCATGGAAAAAATTAAAGACCTAAATAATGGGAAGATATCTCATGTTGCATTAGATTCATTTTCCTGCTGTAACAAATTACTTATTGGCTTAAAATGACATATTTAGTATTTTGCCATTCTAGAAGTCAGAAGTTCTATCAATTGACAGAATTGCATTCCTTTTTAAGACTACTAGGGAGAATTCAATTCCATTGCTTTTCCCCACATCTTTCATCTCATTCCCTTCTTGAGTTCCTTGGATCCCATTTTCCCTTTTAAGTATCCCAGTGATTATATTGGGTTCATCTGAATAATCCCGGAGACTCTCCTTGTTCCAACATTCCTAATCTGATCACATCTGTAAAGTACCTTTTTTCATGGAAGGTAACATATTCACAGGTCCCAGGAATTAAGTTATTAATATTTTGAAAGTGACATTTTCTTCTTACCACATGTTCATGGATTAGAGGTTTTACATTTGCTAAAATGACAGTATTCATCAACTTTGTGTACACTTTAATCCCAATTTCTCTCTACATACACAATTCCTATCAAGATTGTTACTGACTGCAGAAATGGACAAGCTAATCCTAAAATTCATAAAGAAATGCAAGGAATTCAGAATAGCCAAAGCAATCTTGAAAAGGAAGAGCCACATTGGAAGACTTGCATTTCCCAAATTCAAGACGTACTACAAAGTTGCATCAGAAAAGACAGTGTGTACTTGCATAAGGATAAACAGAATAATGGACTTGAATTCTGAGTTCAGAAATAAGCCTTAATATTAACTAACCAATTGATCAGCAACATATTTTAGTAGAAGTATGTTCTAGGTACAATTTCAGACATAATTATGTTGAAAACTGCATTTGTTGTTGATATGAAATTAAAGGTTATCTGAGTGTCCTTTATGTGAAACTCTACCTATGGTTGATAGGTGGGTAAAAAAGAAGCTTAATAAACATGCTATGAAAGTTGTGTGTTGGCATGGTGCATGCCAAAGCACTGCTTTACAAATAGGCTTTAAGATGCTTCTGATACCAGACTATTTGAAAAAAAAATCTCAATTACAAATATTCCTAGGAGTTTTCAAACTTCACACACAAAAAAAGAGGGAAATGCCATGCTATAAATTTTCAAAACCCTACTCCCCCTCCCGCCCATATCTGTGATTGAACCCAGGAGCACTTAACCACTGAGCCACATCCTCAGCCCTTTATTGCATTTCATTTTGAATAAGTTGCTCAGGGTCTGTAATCCTCCTGCCTCAGCCTCCCAAGCCACTGGGATTATAGGTGTGTACCACTGTGCCTGGCTCAAATGACTATTTCTACCATAATATAAACTAAACAAAATCTTGGGAACAGAGAAAAGTTTTAAATGAAAACATTTTTCATTGTAGGTAGCCTCTACCAAGGAAAGGAAGAATACATTTAATCCTACCTTCAGCTCTTTTATAATGTATTTTGTGTACTGTTTTGAGTCTATTTTGAATAGAATGCATACAATTGGATGTAAAGTACGTGGAAAAATTTATGGACACATTTTTCCATTATATGTAACACAAGGGCACATTGGATCATACTTGTCATCCTGAGGCCTTTTTCCAATCATTTGCTGTAATTGCAAATGTCTCATCTTTTAGCTCATTGCATGCAATGATGGGTATTGCTTCACTAATTAATAGAATTATTTACCATGGATGATATGAAAATTGCCTTTTTTGTTGTGTCTTGGGAATACTGGTAAATGTGTATGAGAGCAAGATTCACATTTGCCTATAACTCTTTTAACCCTTTGATATTTTTCCTATTTATTGCACCATGAAACAAATCAAAACCCAAATAACTTGTATTTACCAAGGCACAAGGGAAACTGTTCAAACATCATTGGACTAATAATTAGATAATGCATTTTAGGTAATTTTACTTTGGGATTCAATTTTATCAAGGGAATACAGGTAGAGACATATGGATCTGTTTCACAAAGTAAATGGTCTGAGTTTTTTTTACACGTATTAGATCAGTGCGGTAAAGATAATTACAACTTTTAAGAGAATCATTATATTGTCTAAATTGTTATTGGAGATTCCTAATTGAATTTATTTTTTTTATTTTTTATTTCTACATATATGACTTGAACTGAACTTATCATAGTTTTTACAGCAGTGAAAATTGATATAGGGATCATCAATTATGCCACAATCCAGAAGGTATTGGCAGAGTTCTATTCAAATGTTTTGACCATAGAACATATGTAGGTGCAATGTCTATTATTATATACTGGTGCACTATTAAACTAAAAAACTCTTTTGGGAATATGAATTTAACATTATTTTTTCATCCATTCAAAATTAGTTTAATGCCAATTATTTTATTTCTATTAGTAATATCACTATTCTTCCACTTCTGTAGGCTGAACTCTTCATGCTATTGTACTTAGTAAGGCACAGAGACTAGATTTTCCTTCAAATTCAGTCCACCAACTATTTCCAAACTCTATGGAATCAATTTTCAAGAATACACACACACAATCACAAAAGTCATAAAACTTTCTTTCCAAATAAAAACAAAATAACTATCACATTTTGTACATAGTGCTAACTTTAGAGGTAAAATAACCCATTATTGGAATTTGAGATTACTAATAAGATTAAGGTATATAGTATATCATTAAGAAACAATCAACATAAAAGATAATCAATGTAAACAAGCTGTTTTGTGGAACATGTCAACCAAGAAATTTGCAGACATGATTATATATGTTTATTCAAAATCGCCTAAAGGAGAATATTGCTAATAAATGTGCAAAGTGACAGCCACAAAGTGGCAGCAAAGTGGCAAAGTAGACTCTCTATTTTAAAGTTTTAGTTCCTGCTACCAATTAGATGTTTCTGATTTAGTTCCAACCTTACCAAATTCACATCTGATTGTTAATTGGTTTTTCCATGTATTTGAACTGTGGACTAGAGGCCCAGGGCAAGGACAAGGTTTTATATTGATATTCTTTATGATCTTTCTCTCTTTATGGTGTTGCTATTTATCTTTCCTATTTTCTTTTTGCAAATCTTGTATTTGTCTCCTTATTCTGCTTGTCAAGGTCAGATCTCTTGGTGCCTTGAAACTGCATAACTCTGACCAGTTTACAGAAGGTGATGATCTTACCAATATGCCCTTTTAGGTAAGAGTGAGGCTGCCTTGCAACCTAACCAAGGACTTCTATTCCACAGCAGTTCTTTGAAAACAATAATTTAACTCAAAAAGTTCAAACCATCACAAAACACATCTATTTCTCTTGCATCATTAAAAATAAAGGAATAAAAAAAGAAACTAGAAACCAAACTAAGAAACAATAAACATCAGTTGTTCCCACTTTTATTCTCATTGAATGTATTATTGTATAACAAATATTTCTAACTAACTTTAGAAAACAAACATTTGTTATCTCGCACAATTTCCAAGGATCAAGCTGGCATGGCCTTGCTAGTTGGCAGTGGTTTAAGACTCACTCATGAACGAAGTCATGACATTGGCAAGGGCCATAATCATGTGAAGATAAGACTGGGAGAGGAGAACATGCTTTAGGGTCATTCACAGGACTGTCTGATGGAGGCTTCACCATGGTTCCCTAGGTTGGAGGGCTCATTCCTTCCGGGTTTGTTCCCCAACCCCAGTCGTCCCCAAAAGTGATGCTTGTGGCATGACAGCTAACTAGTCCCAGAACTAATGGTCTGAGAAAACAAGAGAAATCCATAATGCTGTTATGGCCTAATTCAGAAGTGACATACCATCCTTTCTACTTTATTCTTATGTTTATAGTACATGAAGAAAGTCACTAAGCCTCACTGATGAAGAAGTTAATTAGGCTCCACCTTATGTAGGGGAGAATATTGAAAATTTTGTACATATATTTTAAAACTGCTATGCTCTCTAATATTTTGAGTGTTGCAACAGATCCCTCATGGATCTCTCTGACCCTAAACTTTTCTTTCTTAACATCTAATTGGCAAACAGTAACCAAATTATCTTCTAATAATCCTCTTTTCTCATGGCTTCTCTGCTCAAGAACTTAGAGAAGTCTCCTTTAGTTCTTGTATCAAATTGACTCAGGTGTCTGCTCTCTAATGTTACCCATAACCTTCTTCTAGAGTATAATGAGCCTACAACAAGATCTGATTCTTGTTATAAAATCCCATTTCATTTTTCAAGATGGCGGACTAGAGGGCGGCTGCATTTCATGTTGCTCCAGGACGCAGGATTCAAAAGAGGAGATAGTGAGAGACTTGGGACCAACTCAAAGCCGCTGGGTGAGTCTCTCCCGTTGGGGAGGCATCCCAGATGGGGCGGTAGCCCCGGAACGCAGGGAACTTTGTGAAGTAGAGTTGCTCGGCCAGACGTCCCTCCCCCCACTGGACTGGTAAACACGGACAACTGGGATCATCATAGAGGAGGCGGCTCAGCACAGCCTTGGACTCAGAGCAACCACTGGGGCTCCAGGCGGCTGCCTGAGGAGGAGCTGCGTGGCGAGCTGTTTGGACTCAGAGCAATTGCTTCTGAACACCGGGGGGTTGCCCGGAGGAAGAAGAGAAGCGCAGTGGGTTGCTTGGTCTAGGAGTGACTGCATCAGAGCCACAGGTGGTTGCCAGAGGAGGAGGCGAGTGGTGAGTTGTTTGGATTCAAAGCGACCACTCCTGAACACCGGTGGCCTGCCTGGAGGAGGAGCGTGGTGACTCCTGAACACCTGGGAGGTTACCCCAAGGAGGAGGAGGAACAGGACGGGTCACTTGGACTCAGAGTGACTGCCTAGGGCTACGGGCGATTGACCGGAGGAGGAGACGCGAAGTGAGTTGCTTGGACTCCTAGTGACTGTGTTGGAACACCGGGCGGCTGTCCAGAGGAAGAAGTGTGTGGTGGGTCTCTGGGACTCGGAGCTATTGTACGGGACTCCAAGTGGCGGCTCAGAGGAGGGGCCGCATAGCCAGGCGATTAGGTGCAGAGCAGGGTCCCAGGACATAGGCGGCTTCTTGCTGGAAGAGCCGCACAGAGACACGCCTAGGGGCTGAGCGAAGGTTCCAGGACTGCAGGCAGATTCTCTGAGGAGAGGCAGCCTAAGGAGACTCGCCTGACAAGGGTGAGGCTCCCAGGCCCAGGAGGTAAGTCCGGGCCCCTGGGAATGTTGCAGAGGAAGACAGCCCAGCCCAGGTGGTAGTTGTAGAATTAGGGGAACCTCTAGGAGGGGAACTGACCAGCGAGACCTCCCCACCAGGTGAGTCTTCCCTGCCGGGTGAGGTTTTCCCAGAAGGACAGTAAAACCAGAGACACAGGCTCAAACAGGCCTTGCCTCAGCCTGCAGCCTAGTTCCCCTTTGAATGAACATTTTTCAACAAGTGGAGGCACCTCTGCCCACTATTAGGGAATATACCCACCAGAGGGACACCAACCCTAGAGAGGCAGCTTCCTTATGGAGCACCGCATTATCAACTTCCTCCAAGACTTCAGGCTACTGAAGGATAAGAGGGGATATACTAGCAATCTTCATTATAAGTCGATAGAGGAAATCTGCAATATCTTAATGACCCACTGATTCCTGAACAATATGAGAAAACAAGGGAAGAAAATGCCCCAAACAAATCTAGATGTTACATCAATAAAATTCAATGACAGCACGGCAGAAGAAATGACAAAAAGGGAGTTCAGAATGTACATAATTAAAATGATCAGAGAAGCAAACGATGAGATGAAAGAGCAAATGCACGCATTGAATGATGAAATGAAAAAGCAAATGCAGGCATTGAATGATAGCATCAATCAACATTTAAAAGAGCAAATACAGGAAGCAAAAGATCATTTCAATAAAGAGTTAGAGATATTGAAAAAAAAAAACAAACAGAAATCCTTGAAATGAAGGAAACAATAAACCAAATTAAGAACTCCATAAAAAGCATAACCAATAGGATAGAACATCTGGAAGACAGAACCTCAGATATTGAAGACAAAATATTTAACCTTGAAAACAAAGTTGAACAAACAGAGAAGATGGTAAGAAATCATGAACAGAATCTACAAGAACTATGGGATATCATGAAAAGGCCAAATTTGAGAATTATTGGGATTGAGGAAGGCTTAGAGAAACAAACCAAAGGAATGAACAATCTATTCAATGAAATAATATCAGAAAATATCCCAAATCTGAAGAATGAAATGGAAAATCAAGTTCAAGAGGCTTATAGGACTCCAAATACACAAAATTACAACAGACCCACACCAAGGCACATTATAATGAAAATACCTAACATACAAAATAAAGACAGAATTTTAAAGGCTGTGAGAGAAAAGAACCAAATTACATTCAGGGGGAAACCAATACAGATATCAGCAGATTTTTCAATCCAGACCCTAAAAGCTAGAAGGGCCTGGAACAACATTTTTCAAGCTCTGAAAGAAAATGGATGCCAACCAAGAATCTCATACCCAGCAAAACGTACCTTCAAATTTGACGATGAAATAAAATCATTCCATGATAAACAAAAGCTAAAAGAATTTACAAAAAGAAAGCCAGCATTACAGAACATTCTCAGCAAAATATTTCATGAGGAAGAGATAAAAAACAAAGAAGCAAATCAGCAAAGGGAGGAATTATCCTAAAGGAACTCTCAAATAAAGGGGGAAAAAAGGTGTGTCAAAAAAATAAATAAATAAATAAAATTTAAAAAATGAACCAAATGACCGGGAATACAAATTGTATCTCAATAATAACCCTGAATGTTAATGGCCTGAATTCATCAATCAAAAGACATAGACTGGCAGATTGGATTAAAAAGTAAGATCCAACAATATGTTGCCTGCAAGAGACTCACCTCATAGAAAGAGATACCCATAGACTAAAGGTGAAAGGATAGGGAAAACATACCATGCACATGGACTCAGCAAAAAAGCTGGAGTATCCATCTTCATTTCAGATAATGTGGACTTCAAGCCAAAGTTAGTCAGAAGGGATAAAGAAGGACATTTCATACTGCTTAAGGGAAGCATAAATCAGCAAGATATAACAATCATAAACATCTATGCCCCAAACAGTGGCTCATCCATGTATGTCAAACAAATCCTTCTCAATCTCAGAAACCAAATAGACCGTAACACAATAATACTAGGTGATTTTAACACGCCTCTCTCATCACTGGACAGATCTTCCAAACAAAAATTGAACAAAGAAACCATAGATCTCAATAACACAATCAATAATTTAGACTTAACAGACATTTATAGAATGTACCATCCAACGAAGAGAGAATACACTTTCTTCTCAGCAGCACATGGATCCTTCTCTAAAATAGACCATATACTATGCCACAAAGCTACTGTTAGCAAATACAAGAAGATAGAGACACTACCTTGTATTCTATCAGATCATAATGAATTGAAGTTAGAAATAAATGAAAGAGTAAAAAACAGAAACTACTCCAACACCTGGAGATTAAACAATATGCTACTATATGAGGAATGGATAACAGAAGATATTAGGAAGAAAATTAAAAAATTCTTAGAGGTAAATGAGAACAAAGAAACATCATATCAAAATCTCTGGGACACTATGAAAGCAGTACTTAGAGGAAAATTTATTTCATGGAGTGCATTTAATAAAAGAAGTAAAACTCAACAAATAAACTACCTAACACTACAGCTCAAAGCCCTAGAAAAAGAAGAACAGACCAACACCAAAAGTAGTAGAAGACAGGAAATAGTTAAACTCAGAGCTGAAATCAACGAAATTGAAACGAAAGAAACAATACAAAAAATTGACAAAATAAATAGTTGGTTCTTCGAAAAAATAAACAAAATTGATAAACCTTTAGCCACACTAACAAAGAGAAGACGACAGAAAACCCAAATCACTAAAATTCGGAATGAACAAGGAAATATCACAACAGACACGACTGAAATACAAAACATAATTAGAAGCTATTTTGAAAATCTATACTCCAACAAAATAGAAAACCTCAAAGACATCAACAAATTTCTAGAGACATATGAATTACCTAAACTGAACCAGGAGGACATACACAACTTAAATAAATCAATTTCAAGCAATGAAATAGAAGAGGTCATCAAAAGCCTACCAACAAAGAAAAGTCCAGGACCAGATGGGTTCTCAGCCGAGTTCTACAAAACCTTTAAAGAAGAGCTCATTCCAATACTTCTCACAGTATTCCATAAAATAGAACTTATTCCATGAAGCCAATATTACCCTGATACCTAAACCAGACAGAGACACATCGAGGAAAGAAAATTTCAGACCAACATCCTTAATGAACATCGACGCAAAAATTCTCAACAAAATTTTAGCAACTCGCATACAAAAACATATTAAAAAGATAGTGCCCCATAATCAAGTGGGTTTCATCCCAGGGATGCAAGGTTGGTTCAACATCAGGAAATCAATAAATGTAATTCACCATATCCATAGACTTACAGTCAAGAATCATATGATTATTTCCATAGATGCAGAAAAAGCATTTGATAAAATACAACACCCCTTCATGCCCAAAACACTAGAAAAAATAGGGATAGTGGGAACATTGCTTAACATTGTAAAGGCCATCTATGTTAAGCCCATGGCTAATATCATTCTAAATGGTGAAAAACTGAAAGTGTTCCCCCTAAAAACTGGAACAAGGTAGGGATGCCCTCTTTCACCACTTCTTTTCAATATCATCCTTGAAACTCTAGCCAGAGCAATTAGACAGACCAAAGAAATTAAAGGGATACAAATAGGAAAAGAAGAACTCAAACTATCCCTATTTGCTGATGATATGATTATATACTTAGAAGAACCAGGAAATTCCACCAGAAAAATTTTAGATCTCATAAGTGAATTCAGTATAGTAGCAGGATATGAGATCAATGCACATAAATCTAAGGCATTTTCATACATAAGTGATGAATCTTCAGAAAGAGAAGTTAGGAAAACTACCCCATTCACAATAGCATTGAAAAAATAAAATACTTGGGAATCAATCTCACAAAAGAGGTGAAAGACCTCTACAATGAGAACTACAGAACACTAAAGAGAGAAATTAAAGAAAACCTTAGAAGATGGAAAGATCTCCCATGTTCTTGGATAGGAAGAATTAATATTGTCAAAATGGCCATACTACCAAAAGTGCTGTACAGATTCAACGCAATTCCAATTAAAATCCCAATGAAGTACCTCACAGAAATAGAGCAAGCAATTATGAAATTCATCTGGAAGAATAAAAAACCCAGAATAGCTAAAGCAATCCTTGGCAGAAAGAGTGAAGCAGGGGTTATCGCAATACCAGATCTTCAACTATACTACAAAGCAATAGTAACAAAGACGGCATGGTATTGGTACCAAAATAGAAAGGTGGATCCATGGTACAGAATAGAGGACACGGACACAAACCCAAATAAATACAATTTTCTCATTCTAGACAAAGGGGCCAAAAATATGCAATGGAGAAAAGATAGCCTCTTCAACAAATGGTGCTGGGAGAATTGGAAATCATATGCAACAGAATTAAACTAAACTCATATCTCTCACCATGCACGAAACTAAACCCAAAATGGATTAAGGACCTCAGAATCAGAACAGAGATCTTGCATCTTACAGAAGAAAAAGTAAGTCCAGAACTTCAACATGTCCTCTTAGGACCAGACTTTCTCAACAGGACTTCCATAGCACAAGAAATAAAAGCAAAAATCAATAACTGGGATAGATTCAAACTAAAAAGCTTTCTCTCAGCAAAGGAAACTAACAGCAATGCGAAGAAGGAGCCTACAGAGTGGGAGAAAATCTTTGCCAATCATACTTCAGATAGAGCACTAATCTCCAGAATCTATAAAGAACTCAAAAAACTCTACACCAAGAATGTAAATAATCCAATCGACAAATGGGCTAAGGAAATGAATAGACACTTCACAGAAGATCTACAAGCAATCAACAAACATATGGAAAAAATGTTCAACATCTCTAGTAATAAGAGAAATGCAAATCGAAACCACCCTAAGATTCCATCTCACCCCAATTAGAATGGCGATTATCAAGAACACAAGCAACAACAGGTGTTGGCAAGGATGTGGGGACAAAGGTACACTCATACATTGCTGGTGGGGTTGCAAATTAGTGCAGCCACTCTGGAAAGCAGTGTGGAGACTCCTTAGAAAACTTGGAATGGAACCACCATTTGACCCAGCTATCCCACTCCTTGGCCTATACCCAAAGGACTTAAAATCAGCATACTACAGAGATACAGCCACATCAATGTTCATAGCTGCTCAGTTCACAATAGCCAGATTGTGGAACCAACCTAGATACCCTTCAATTGTTGAATGGATAAAGAAACTGTGGTATATATATATACAATGGAATATTACTCAGCCATAAAGAATGATAAAATTATGGCATTTGCAGGCAAATGGATGGAATTGGAGAATATCATGCTAAGTGAGGTAAGCCAATCTCAAAAAACCAAAGGAGGAATGATCTCGCTAATAAGTGGATGATGACACATAATGGGGGGTGGGAGGGGTTAATGTTAGGGTTAGAGTTAGGGTTAGGGAGGGGGGCAAGAATGGAGGAAGGAAGGACTGTATAGAGGGAAAAGAGGGGTGAGAGGGGTGGGGGGGAAGGGAAAAAATAACAGAATGAATCAAACAACTTTACTCTATGTAAATTTATGATTACACATATGGTATGCCTTTACGCCATGTACAAACAGAGAAAAAACATGTATCCCATTTGTTTACAATAAAAAAAAAAAATCCCATTTCACTTTAAAACATTCTTGACTCCCGAAAGAAAAATTTCCACAGGACAGTGCTAAACTCAGACTCTGTCTTTTATTTATTTATTTATTTATTTATTTATTTATTTATTTATTAATTACCAGGGATTAAACCCAAAGGTGCTTAGCCACTCAGCTACATCCATAGCCCTTTTTATATATTTTATTTGGAGGCAGGGTTTCGCCGAGTTGCCTAGGGCCCTTGCTAAGTTGCTGAAACTGGCTTTGACCTCAAGATCTTCCTGCCTCAGCCTCCCAAGCTGTTGAGATTATAGCAGCTTGCCTTTTATCTTAGTATTCTGCCTATTTTTCCTTTTCCTTCAAACTAGTCAAGTTTTTTCATTCTCCCTGACCTGGCTTAAGTACTTTGTCTTTAAACCTATTTGCAACTCTCTCACTGACTGGTGAGCCTGTACTCTTTAATCCACATTATAATAACTATAAATGCCTTTTTTTTTTCTAGCAAAAAAACTATCCTTAAATTATTTCACCAATGTTTGTGTTGCTCCCTCCAAGTGAATCAAGCATCCTGAAAATGGAATCACTTTCTTTTCTTTTTAGTTTCCATAGATCCTTACACAATTTGAGAAATAAAGAGGTTCACAAATTTTTGCTGTTTTATTTATCATCATCATGAGATTGAGGAGACCTTTCCATAGATTTTACATAAAGAAATTTAAAACTACAAGAATAAAAAAAAGAAAAAGAATTATATTATTTTCTGCATATATAGTCCTTAAAACAAAAAAACTTGGTTAAACATAGAAAATTCAAGATGTCCAGTCAAAGTTTATCTCGTATTATAGACCTAACTTAATGTTGGAGAATAATCTATGGTACTAAAAGCCTTATTTGAAAGCATGAAATTAAAAATATTAGAATTTGTCCTGTTTATGATCAAACCAAAACATTTTTTTTTTGGTCTCACTTTCTTTAAAAATATGGTTTTTACCATATAGGAAACAGAAATGTTATTTCTACTTGCTCTAGGCACTTTAAAATGTAGAACAATTTGATTTTTAAAAGACATTAATTCCACATAGATTTACTTTATTCTTTGTTCAAAAGGGAGTTCTGTGCAAGATATCCAGTTTTCCAGAGTCTTTTGAGAAAGTTTTTAAAAGTGTTAACTGCCTGTAGTTTTATTTCTTAGAAAGAAATTCAATTAAATGGTACATTTTGTATGTTCTTTTATTCTCTTTCAAGTTGTTTAGTTTTTTTCTCTGTAACTGATAAATTGTAGAGACACATACCTTTTAAAAAATAACATGATTTTGTTTTTTAAAAATATTTTTATAGGGAAGCATTTCAAATATAAACAGAAATGGTAAGAAGGACAGAGAGGACCTTCCTTTATCTATCACCCTGCTGCTACCACTAGCAGCCTTGGCCTAAACTCGTTTCATCCCTGCGAGACCCCTACTCAGCAAAGATGCTGTGATTACTCCTGTAACCCATAATATACCTCTACTGTTGACTGGAGTGGTAGTTGAGGGATGGCCTGTGTAAAAGATGAATCTGCATATCGTCTCTATGAAATGGAACATGAGAACGTATAGCATCTTGTTTTACCTTCACTACCTTGGGATGCAGTTATTGAAACCTAGAGAAGTTCAATTTCTAACTTCTCTATAGTCAAATAACAGGTTTTAGAAATTTGGAAGGAGAGTCTACATTTCCTAACCCTTACTTTTTGTTTCTTCTTTTTTTTTTTTTTTTTTTTTTTTCTGGCAACTAGTTTTAGGCAACTTTCCCAGCTGTAACTATCCTTGGAAATAGATTGGTGATTTCATTGAGGATGCTTTGCTATAGTTGCCTGAGTCCTTTCTTTTGTGCTTCCTTCAATCTAGTGGCATAAAAAGTTAAGCAAACACATGACTTGTTTTCCTCTGTTTTTGCCAACTATTTTCTCTCTTTGGTAATATTTTTCTAGTTAATTCTGTTAGGAAATATGTTTGCAATACTTTTTTGAATTTCTAAATAATAATTATGCATATCTATTTTAAAATTTTATTTTTATGTTTTCTCAATATCATTAGAAATATTTAGACTTAATAAATATATTTTTATTAATGACTTCAACATCCAAGGAAATTATTACATGATTTCATACTAAAATGTAATGAATTGTTTTTTGAGATCATATCCTCATCATGTATACCTCTATATAATTTGCTATTTTATTGTGTAGTTAACTCACTTCATTGATAAAATAGTACTACTATGTTGATTTTTGATGACTACATTAATATTTATAAATAAGTTTTATTTGTGGTTTTAAAATATTACATATTTATTAGATTTTCTTATTTAACCAAAACATATGACACTATGCTAAATGCTTCACAAATATTAACTGCTTTAATCCTTTTAACAGACATGAGAGGAAAATATTGTCAATCTCATTTTGAAAATTATACAACAGAAAGCACAAAGATGTTAAAAAACTCCAGTAAAATTGGTCAAAGATAGGTTTTAAACCCAGGAAGTTCATGAATAAAAAAATAGCAAAGAGGTTTTCTTCTCTCTTTTCACATGCATTTTACCGTTTTAACCCACAAAGTTTTTCAAAACCCTAAGTGAAAGCCATTATGCCATCTAAATATTGAAACCCTTTATACTTTTCATACCTTCAGTCACTATTTATACCCAGCTGAAAGTAGCAGAAGATCATTTCAAATTAATTGAACTCTAAAGGATATGTGAAGGCAATGTTTATGTTGCATCAGTAGATAATCATGCTTATTTATGCATAATACCAAAACACTGGTTTTCTAATGAATGGTCTAATTTGTCCTTAAATGGTGTATACATATACACCATTTAAGGTAATTATTCAGAGAAAATCAAAGGCTGCATGTTTATTTCTTATACATCATAGTGAGGTGATAGAAGATAATGAATTGACAATTATTTCATTGATCAGCAATTCTTTAATGTGTTGACCATTATTTGAGAAAATGTAAGTTTTGTGTTTTATGTAACTCTTACTTTGAAGGATATTAATTGAACTCTTTTAAAATTTTCTTATTTGTTTATTTGTTCTTTTTAGTTATTCATGATAGTACAATGTATTTTGATATATCATATATGAATGGAGTATAACTGCTTGTTTTTGTGGTATACATGATGTGGAGCTACACTGGTTGTGTAGTCACATATGAACATAAAAAAGTTATGTCTCATTCATTCTACTGTCTTTCCTATTCCCATCCCCCCTACCTCCCCTTCATTCCCCTTTGTCCAATCCAGTGAGCTTCTATCCCCTCCACACCCTGGCTTATTGTGAGTTAGTATCTGCATATCAGAGAGAACATTCCAAGTTAACTCTTAATCCTGTCTCAGGAATTCATTTTGAATCTCTTTCATACATTAGATAGTATACAGTGTGTAAGTTGAGAGTTCTAGATTTATTTTGGAACACACCAAGGAAAGGATAAAGTAGCTTTTGACTCCATGAGTTCCCCTTTGATATCTGTTCCAGCACATAGAGCAGAAATGTAAATGACTTCTATAGATTTGAATCTTCATGCTATTGAATGAACAATTTTAAATATACAGTTTCTTGAAACCAAAGCCTCTACTTTACGTGTACATCAAAAGTCTGCTTACACAACAGAGGTAGCATCCATATATTCTCTTCGCCTTCTCAATTTATATCAGATTCTCAAGCATGTAATCAAAAGTACATAGACTTCTTTAGGTCACAAGAATAAAACAACTTGGCCTTTATTATAAGAGCTAATTCAAAAATCTTCATGAAGTAATTACAGTGATCACATGCAACCAATTGTCAGGTCTGTGAACTCAAATTTTCTCACTTAACTAAAACTTCTCACAGAAAGAGGGATTTGCCATATACTTTTCCTGGTGAGACTTGGAAATAGCTTATCCTGGGATCTGGATCTCTTTGTTGATCTCTCTCCTTAGTGTACTCATTTTTTGAGGAACAAAAGGGCAAGATTATATTTCTCAAACTAGTTCCTGTGCTGGTGTCTCAGGCCACCAAAAGATAATAAAGTTAAGAAAAGGTCTAACATGTTTGCCAATTACTCTGTGCCTTGCACCACTATAATAAATTCACCAAATCCTCACAACAGTCTTATGAGATGGTATTCTGGTAATAGTATCTTCATACTATTTGGCAAAAGAGGAAACTGAGTCAGAACTTTAACTTGACAACAGTTGCATAGTTTGAAATCGGTGCGTCTGGGAATCGTACAGAGGCATCAGACTTTTGAGTCAGTGCCTTGCTCTATTTTTCTGCTTCCAGTGATAACAGATAAGGGTGTGTTCCATAATTGAACCTTGTTTTGTATTCACTCTACAAACTCTCTTTCAATTGGATTCTTGATCTATTCACATTTAATGTTATGATAGACTTAGTTGTATCTGTGTCTGCCATTTACATTTTGTTCTTTATTTCTCAAATCTCCTCCCCTTGTAATCCTCTCCTATTTTCTTTTTTCATTTTCTAGTGTAATTTTTTATCATCTTAAAATTTTCACTCGTTTTTGGATAGACTTTCTTAGAGGTTGCCCTACAACTAAACAAATATCTCTTATCAGAATCTACTCTGGATTTGTGTAAACAATTCTAGTGAAATATAAAAATCTTACTCCTAAATAGCTCTCTTCCCTCTTTTTTCTGCTTTTCTTGTGATACTGTTACTCTTATCATTAATATATTTAAAACCTAAAGTATATTATTTTATAATTTTTAGATTAGATATTTTCATGCCCATTAATAGTACAAGTTAAGAAAAGTATAAAGAGCAAGTACCTATTTATAGAGTCCACTATATTCTCTTCATTTGTTCCTCTGGATGCTACTTGCCATACGGTGTCATTTTCTTATTTCAACACAACTTTATTCTCTTTTGCTTTTTCCATCATATTATTGCTTTTTCTATCATATTACAACATTTCTATACGTTATAGAGTTATGATCATTTATATTATATATTATTAATATATAATTTATTATTATATAATGTTATTTTATTATAACATTTCTGTATGTTATAGTTATGTTATAAATTATGATCATATACATGTTTTGTAAAGTTGCTATTTATGTCAGTTGAGGGAAGAAAAACTTAAAAAAATGGATTTGCACTATCATTTATAAATTTCAGTCGCCTTTACGACTGTTATTTGTAGTGCATGTGTGTATGTTTAACTTTTAATTTACCACTTGTGATCACTTGCTTTAAACTTCAGCAAATTCCTTGTTGTTTCTGTATTTCTTGTTTCTTTCCTAGGGTTTTTTGTTTGTTTGATTTTGCTCTCTATATTTCAGTTTCATTTTTAAAAAAGATAGTTGTGCTGGATATAAGGTTTCTGGATGACACTCATTTTTCTTTCAAAACTTTGGTTATGTCATGTCATTGTCTGCTGGCCACCATTATTTCTAATGAGAAATCAGTTATTAATCTTATTGGAGCTCTTTTTTGATGCTATTTTTATCTTACTGCTTTCAAGGTTTTCTCTTTTCATCTGGCTTCCAACATTCTGAAGTATGGATATCTTTGTTTTTTACTCTACTCACTGTTTGTTAATCTTTAGACGCATAGAAGAATGTGACAGTCTGTGTATAGACTAATATTTTTCATTACATTAGGGACGTTTTCAGGCATTATTTCCTTGAAAGTATTTTTTTCTTGTTGTTGTCATTGTTGTTTATTTCTTCTTTTTCTGGGACTCTTATTCCATGTATATTACATGTATTGGTGGACTTAATGGTGTTGTTCCACATTTTCCTTCTGCTCTTCTTGTTTTGTTTTTTTTGTTTGTTTGTTTTTGTACCGGAGATTGAACTCAGGGGCTCTTAACCACTGAGTCATAGCCCTAGCCCTTTTTTGTATTTTATTTAGAGACAGGGTCTCACTGAATTACTTAGGGCCTCACTAATTTGCTGAGGCTGGCTTTGAACTCACGATCCTCATGCTTCAGCCTCCTACGCCACTGGTATTACAGGTGTGCACCACCATGCCTATCCCCTTCTTGTATTTCATTCTTTTTTCTGTCTTCTTTGGAATAAATAATCCCTGCTGAATTAGAGTCAAGTTTGCTAATTCTTTCTTCTAGTTCAAAGTTCATAATGAGCCCCTTTAGTGAATTTTCATTTTAATTACTGTATCTATAATTCCAGAATTCCATTTGGTTCTTTTGTTTCTAAAATAATTTCTATATCTTTATTAATTGTATTTTATAAGATATTACCATCTTAACTTTAGTTTGTTAACTGTAAATTCCATTAGTTCTTTAAAGATCTGTAATAGCTGCTTTGATACCTTTGTTAAATCAGATATCTGGGTCCTCTCACTGGTAGCTTCTGTTGTCTACTTTGTTCCCTGTACAAAGACCTCTTTTGTTGTTTGGTCTCATTTTGGTTTTTGCACATTTCATAACTTTTCATTTTTGTTGCTGAAAACTAGATGTTTAACTAATGTATTTTAATAACATGGATATTTATTTCCCTCCTGCTCTCAAGGGTTTGGATTTGTTGTTATTGTTTGCTTATTTGATTAGTCACTGGGCTTGATTATTTTTTATAAAATATGGTTTCCGTACCATGTGAATGCTTTGATGTTGCTTATCAGAGAGTATGGCCTTGGGCCTGAACACAGTCACTTGGGAATGGCATTAGTTTAGCAGTTTTCCTTGTCATTTTTTTTTTCCTGATCACGTTATTAAGTATTCTGCCTCATTTGTTATTACATGCAACTGTCAAAATTCACAAAGCCTAGATTAGAGATAGCAGTAGACAAAAGAAGTGTGCCTTATATGCGGCACTCAGAAATTTTTTAAAAGCAAAGAGTATAAACTTGAAAAAAGTATAATCCAGCCCAACCACCTACACCTTGCACAGGGAATATCCTTACCCTCTTTGAACTGCCACAAAATTTTATGTGTTCCCTTTTCATTTGGTTACCAAAACCATTTTCAGCAACTTGCCTTATAAATATATTCAGAATGTTATAAGAAGAGACTGGATATATAAGCTGCTTATTAAATGAGTGATGTGTAAGTAAATAAATATCACCTTTACCACTTCTAACGTGGGGAGTCTTGGTGTAGAGGTTCTCCTGCATAAATGTTTCAGGATAATGCCACACTGCTTCTTAGCTGAGACAACACTCAGATATTTACTTGTATGAGTAACAGAGGTTGACTCCCCATCCTGAGAGCAAACGCAATGGATTGCATGAAACTTCACAAATACATGAAATTTTATCAATAATATGAAACTAATAATTTCTGAGATATTAAAGAAAAAAATTTGAGCTCAAAACCAGAAAAATAATAAGTGCTCAGAATGAGTGAATGAGTTTCTAGCCTAGAGCACATCACTGCTCCAAATGGAATTCTGCTTTGCACCTCTGTTTAAAAGTAAATATGGGCTGATGTTTTAACTAAAGACTGCCTGCATTTGTGGAACCTTTTCTGGCCCATAGTCATTGCCTCCATCAGTTATTCTAGTCTTATTAATCTTGAGTCAGGTAACATCCAAGTAATTTTGGCTTACCTGAGCTCATTGTTAATCCAGGTTTGAGGATATGCTATGAAATCAAAGTTGGGCAAATTGGCTTCTGCCTTGCTCATGTGACCCAGTTGTTAGTTTCATGCTTATCGTTAATAACTTGCTTAGTATACAGTGCAATTTTTGTTTATGTACGCTCACTTGCTCTTATCACTTTCACTTCTGAATTGAGTGTTCTGATCCTGAATCCTAACATTGGATGGAATTCTTCCACCCTGATAGCTATCTTGGGTATTGACTGGACCTTTGAGAATTTCTGTAATCCCAATACCTGTAGATTCTACATTTCATTTTGAAGTGCCTTTGATCTTGGGTCTCACCTACTTGATCTTTGCATAGGTTATGATGAGAAACTAGGCTCTGCTTGCCTGTCCTACTTATGTTCTAAACTGAGTTTACAGTAGAGTCAGTGCCTGGTACTTTTTCTTCCCTGATGGGTAGGTCTGTGAGCAGGTTGGGTCTCTATCCATTCTCATTTTCCTATTGGAAGTCATCAAATAAACCATCCAGATTCTTAAACCTTGGTAAACTCATGTGTTCCATGTTGACTTACTCACTCTTTGTCCTTTCAGATTTGTGGAAGATGTGGGAAGAGAAAACTCTTATTGTTCTTATTTCCTTCCAAAAAAGACTAAAAATGATGGAAGATTAAATAAATTAAATATTCATAAAAAAGGCAAATATTAAAAATGACTTTCATGCAATCAGCTGCAGATTCTGTGGATGTTTAGAATTAAAAATAAAAAAACCAACAACAAAAAACCAAAGTAAAAATAAATAAACCTCTGCTAACTTCCCAGAGTGGTACTGTTAGGTGACATTTCAACAGAGGTCATTTTCTACCAAGATAAGAAGCTGGGAGAATAAGACTGTAAAGATGGGATTTAAATGGACCATGAGATTCAAAGGTATATATTGGGAATATTTTGAGGATTTGTATGAGGGAATGTGTTGAAGATAAAGAGTACACTAAAGAAAGCATCACATCAGTTTAGGAAGTAGCTAATACCACTGACTTTATGATTAAAGAAATTAGCATCTGAATTCCAGCTCTGCCATTTACTGACTGTATAATATTGGATACTAAAAAACCTCTTATGTCTCTGTTTCCTCATCTGTGAAAAGAGAAAAACAACTATGTCTCATAGAGTTAAAAGAAGGTCATGAGACAGCAACCGTTATGCTTATAACTATGCATTGTACATGCTAGGAGTTATATTTAGAATTTTGCATTTAGAAAATTAGATTTTGTTGCTGAGTGCTGTTATTTTGCCTTCTAGATCCATTCCTGCCTTTCTTCATTTGGTTCTGTGTCTCAAGAGACTGATATTTGTGGGTCACACAAATGAACTTTGTTGCCCTCTGACTTCTATTTGTCTTGAGGCAAAGAAAAGATCCAGGAGGAAATTTTTCAGGTTGAGGAGTGTGAGGTCTAGGGTATTTATTTCCCTGATCTCTCCATCTGACAGATTACTCCATCTAATTTCTTGTTTCTTGTCTGTTTAGGTTTAGGAGTGATAAAGTCATATTTCTATTACTTTTATTTATACACACACATATACCCAAACACATACATGTACATATATAGATACATACATACAAACATATAAGCATAAAAAATAATAGGGAAGAGAGATTTATTTTGAACTTTATTTTAAGGAATTGATTCTTATGATGTGGGGAGCTAGTGAGTCTAAAATCTGCAGGACAGGTCAGCAAGCTGGAGCCCCAGGGAAGAGTTAATGCTATGCCCTTCAGCCTAAAGGCAGTCTGGAGCAGAATTCCTTCAGGTGTGACAATATTTTCTGTTGAAAGGCCTGGTTACATAATATGTGAGGCCTGGTGCATAAGGAAAGATAACATCTTTTTAAAAAAAATCATTAAGAATTTCAAGATGGTGACAATAGAGCATTAAACCAAGCGCGGGAGCCCAAGTCCAGGGACCTGTGCAATTGCTAATATCAGATGTTTGTGAACTCAGTTCTGCCTGTCAGTTTCCTTGGAACTTGCCCATAGATGTACCATCCCCTTATTCAACATTTTTAACGAATGCATAAGAACGTGTCATGATTTCCACAAGGATCCTGAAGTGAACAATCAGAATGAAACCAAATACTAGAATTTGGGTGTCAAAACACAAAGACCCTAGAATTTGTCCATTTATCCTTTTTTTAAAAAATGAATTTCATTTTCAGAATTTTCAGTAAAACATTTTGAAAATAAAGTTTCCTAATTCAGGTAACCTCGGAAATTCACATAAAGATAGAAGGATTATATCCGCTGATTTTTTTAGGACCATAATTATACAAAGTGAACATGCATTAAATATTCTTTGATCTGCCAGAATATTCATGCATGTCTCTAGAGTAGTTTGTTTCTTGTCTAGTGCTTTAAGTAAGTTCTCTTTGGGACTTTAATCACTAATGAGCATTCTGTCTTGTGAGTGACATACTTGTGTGCAGTTTTTTAAAAAAAAAATTGCTTGTTTTAGTTATACATGACAGCAGAATATATTTTGACATATCATACATACATAGAGTATAACTTCCCATTCTTGTGGTTGTACATGATGTGGAGTTACACTGGTTGTGTATTCATATATGAACGTGGGAAAGTTATATCCAATTCATTCTACTGTCTTTCTTATTTCCATCTCCCCTCCCTTTCCTTCCTTTACTTTTTTCTAATCCAGGAAACTTCTATTCTTCCCTCCGCCTTATTATGTGTTAACATCCACATGCATATCAGAGAGAAGCTTGTGTGTACTTTTAACCTTTCAGAGACCAGGTCTCTGGCAGCACCTGAGCTTCTGTGTTGGTTGTTTTAGGTGATAAGTTGAGAATGAGTGAGAGTCAATTTCATTTGCCCTGATCTACGGTGTATGATCTAGTGACAATGTTAAGTCTTCTAGATTTAAGACAGCAAACACAGAGGATGGTGTTAGTGGGGAGTTGTTGTTAGGCCACTGGGAAGGTGACCCAGCTGGGATCATCCCCACCACACAGGGTCCTGCCATTCAGAAACTCCCTCCTAAATCCTCTGAGTTGATGAAATATTTAAGAAACATTTTCTTTGGTAGTGCATACATTCTGGACATACTAAAATGGCAAACTTTATCTTGTTTCACATGATGACACATAAGTGCTATTTGTTTTTCTTTTTGGGGGTAGATAAATGCATTTATTTGCTTTGGAGAACATTGTCTTACCTTACAATAATAATAAATAATTTTTATGCTCAATAGATTTTCTATATTAATCTAAAGTAAATCATTTACTTTGTTGAACTTAATAGTAGAGCACTATTGACATTATGCTGATTATTAATTATGATACTCTACCAATATTAAAGAAAATAGAATTAGAAGAAATTTATCAGTAGTGAATGGTCTAGTGGTAGTTTTAAAAGTACAGAGGAAAACATACATTTTTTTCCCCTGGAAATTTGCTTGTTTGAAGAAACAAGTTATCCACATCAAGAATGAGAGGAACACAGGAAAAAAAAAAAAAGAATGGTTAGTTCTGGTTCTAATACATTTATAATATAGAAATTGTTGATTGCTATGTGAGTTTGGTTCTCTTGGAGTTATGGTAAGCTACAGGAGGAAAGAATAAACACAAACTGCACAATATAACTGCTGAGCATCTTGTAATAGGACACATTTTTGAATTTGGAATTTATTCTCAAGATACAATAAGAAAGGCTGCAGTCCAGAAAGTGAATTTTTCTAGTTACTTAGATGTTACCTGCTGCACTCCTTATGCATAAGGGTTTCTATTGCAGTATTTTTCCAGTTAGAAATAAAAGCAGGAACCAGGAACAGCGGTGCACACCTGTAATCCCAGAGGTTCAGGAGGCTGAGGGAGTAAGATTTAGAGTTCAAAGTCAGCCTCAGCAATGGCAAGGCGCTAAGCTGCTCAGTGAGGCCTCGTCTCTAAATAAAATACAAAATAGGGCTGGGGATGTGGCTCAGTGGTTGAATGTCCCTGAGTTCAATCCCCAGTACTCCCCGCCCCCCCAAAAAAAGAAGAGAAATAAAAACAGGATAGCAGGGTGGCTAAAAGGTCTTACACATAGGTAGGCTCTTGTCAAAAGAGAAAATAAAGCTGGGTGTGGTGGTGCGTGCCTGTAATCCCAGTGGCTCAGGAGGCTGAGGTAGGAGGATCTGGAGTTCAAAGCCAGCCTCATTGATAGTGAGGTACTAAGTAATTCAGTGAGCCTCTGTCTTTAAATTAAAAACAAAACAAAACAAAACAAAACAAAATAGGGCTGGTGATGTGGCTCAGTTGTTGAGTGCCCCTGAGTTCAATCCCTGGTATTCCCCAAAGAAAGATAAAATAAATCCAATGTTCCTAGTTCCAACTCATGTGATTACAATGACACAGTAGGCTCATAGGAAGGTATCTAGAAAGTCATTTTCAAACCTGGCTGATCTCGCTCATTAAAGTCTAAACTTTGATGAATACCTTTGAACATTCTCTTTCTTGGACATGAGAGATAGGGCAAGAGGGAGAAAATCTGCTCAAGTTTGAAAATGTGTCATCCCCCACATCTTTATAGGTAGTTTTTTCAATCTTAATCTACTGTTCAAGAAGTTTTGAACAATTATTTAGTTCCTGTGCTGCCCAATACACTATAAAATCCATCGCCTTTCTCCAATGCTGCCAATGTACGTGGACTCCTGAGGGCTCCATTTGTTCCTGATAGAGTATGTCATGACCGCCCTTCTTCCAGCCCACCTTATTGTCCTTCAGGATACATGAAGAGATTCCTGCTCTTGATCAACTTTTCTACTTGTTTAATTTCCTCTTTTCTCCAATTTTCCTTAAGTGATGTATCCACTTTCCTTAAGAGCATTTAATTACATGTTTACATTTTTTAAAATCTCCAGAATCTATTCAAAACGAGTTTTGCCTGTTAAAAGAAAATAGACTAGCATAATGTTCCAAATCTTTTAGGATCTCATTTAATATGTCTTAATTATATAAAGCCATTATATTTGAAAATTCTTTGAATGTTTAGCTTTAGTTTAAAAAGAAAACACTGATACTGTAGTATGAATCCCTGGAACCATCATGCAAAACTAAAAAAAAGGAAGAATCACATCATGTACTTTACATCTCTCATCAAAGTATGTCTTACATACCTTAAAATTCTTCTATAGTGATAAAAGGTAAGTCAACAAGTGTTCCAGGAAATAAAACTTATTCATAGTTAAAACAGATGAATGTTAACTGTTATAACTTTCTTTTCTGTTTGGTTATTGTTTATTATATCTGTTGAACATTTCATTTGAAACCTAAATTATTCTTTGATCACAAATACTCCAAAAAATATAAACTATAAACTATAATTATCATCATGTAAGTCGACTTCTTCACTATTTTGCCTGTCTCATCCCATAAATGTTCAATATGTTTGCCAATTCTGTTATTTAATTTTTACCAACTCAGATGACTAATCTTAAAAAAGCTTTAATAAAGAGATAACTGATTTTACCAGGGAAAAAATGAAGTCCAATCCATTCATATTTTGTAATATCATACAAATGTCTCAAACTCTTCAATGAAACATCTACTCCTTGCCTAGGGCTTTTTGTAGAAACATATATTGTTTGAAGATTTTTTAGCCATCAACCAGAGAGTTTTCCAATAAAAGAACCCTTTTTGTTTGCCTTTTTGCCTGATAAAAAACGTAGACATGGCTCTTACAAACGCATAGTATGAAGAATAAAGTCTAGAAAAGTATTCACTGAAAGAAGGGGAAAAAAGAGTTTTCACTTGTGCTTTCTTACCTATAGTAGAAGTGGGACATATCTTTAAAAAGAGGTGACTAAAGATTTTAAACTGGTCCATAATTTCTTGCCATAACTCTTAAAGTCAAATGAATTTTAAAATTCAGTATATTCTAGAGTTTAGAAAGGTAATAGAGTGTGAACATCTTACATGCTGTAACATCCTGGGCAAAGTAAAGGGCAACATCCTATAATCAAACACATTAATATATCTATGTTGAAAGTATTTTATTTAGATATGGTAAGAATTGCAAATTGCCTCTATTGATTCAGATCAAGTTTTGCCTCCAAATGACTTACTACAGCAAAGCAATATGAAACAGGAAACAATAATTTGTTGGTGTTTAGGATTTTTAAAAAATGTTTTGTAAATGTAAATAAAGGACACATATCTGTATTAGAATACAACAGTGTGCACAATTAGGATTTTCACTCTGGTTTCAGAAATGTGTGAACTCTCTATCCTGTGGTCTCTTTTGTAAACATATTGTTCCAGCTGAGCCCACCCCTCACACCAAGCTCGAAGGCCTATCGCTGAGCCTGCCCACCTGCCCCCCTACTGCTGAGGGACACTGAACCTGCCTCTGTGCTGACTCAGTGCACCCTCACTTGGGCTCCCCAGCTTCTTTGGAGGCCAGTGCAGGCATTTTGAATTATTCCTGAGGGTGTAGCCATCATCATTGGAAGAGTGGCTCCCTTCCTGAGACACCTACAGGAGACTGGAGGCCTTTGTCAGGTACCTCTATTTACTCACTTACATCCTACACCCTTTCCCATCCTCTTGTTCACAACTAGAAATATTGTAAATAGTAATTGAACTGATCCTGTTTATTTTAAAAACGTTAAAGTCTTTATAGGGGCTATCTGGTTCAGGGCTGCATTTTCTCTGTATTGGGTGTTACTGGTATTGATCTCCCCTTCAAAGGAGAGGTAGTGGAAAACTGCAGGGTCATAATAAACCTGCAAGCAAGTGGGGGGGGGGCTTCAGTATCTCTGATCTTCACTGCTAGAGGGGAATATATAGAAACAATATGAAAAAACCGGGGAAGAAGGTGTCCCTAACAATCCAAGATGCTATTGTGATAGACTCCAATGACAGAATGGCAGTAGAAATGACAGAAAAAGAGTTTAGAATCAGCATAATTAAAATGATCCATGAAGCAAAAGATGAGATAAGAGAGCAAATGCAGGCAATGCATGACCATTCCAGTAGACAGTTAAAAGAGCAAATGCAAGAAGCAAAAGAACACTTCAATAAAGAGATAGAGATTCTGAAAAAACAATTCCAATTAAAATCCCAATGATGTACCTTACAGAAATAGAGCAAGCAATTATGAAATTCATCTGGAAGAATAAAAAACCCAGAATAGCTAAAGCAATCCTCAGTAGAAAGAGCAAAGCAGGGGGTATTGCAATACCAGATCTTCAACTCTACTACAAAGCAATAGTAACAAAAATGGCATGGTATTGGTACCAAAATAGACAGGTAGATCAATGGTACAGAATAGAGGACACGGACACAAACCCAAATAAATACAATTTTCTCATACTAGACAAAGGGGCCAAAAATATGCAATGGAGAAAAGATAGCCTCTTCAACAAATGGTGCTGGGAAAACTGGAAAACCATATGCAACAGAATGAAATTAAACCCCTATCTCTCACCCTGCACAAAATTCAACTCAAAATGGATCAAGGACCTCAGAATCAGACCAGAGACCCTGCATCTTATAGAAGAAAAAGTAGGTCCAAATCTTCAACTTGTTGGCTTAGGATCAGACTTCCTCAACAGGACTCCCATAGCACAAGAAATAAAAGCAAGAATCAATAACTGGGATAGATTTAAACTAATAAAGCTTTCTCTCAGCAAAGAAAACTATCAGTAATGTGAAGAGAGAGCCTACAGAGTGGGAGAATATCTTTGCCACTCATACTTCAGATAGAACGCTAATCTCCAGAATCTATAAAGAACTCAAAAAACTCTACACCAAGAATGCAAGTAATCCAATCAACAAATGGGCTAAGGAAATGAACAGACACTTCACAGAAGATCTACAAGCAATCAACAGATATACGAAAAAATGTTCAACATCTCTAGTAATAAGAGAAATGCAAATCAAAACCACCCTAAGATTCCATCTCACCCCAATTAGAATGGCGATTATCAAGAAAGAACACAAGCAACAATATGTGTTGGCGAGGATGTGGGGGAAAAGGTACACTCATACATTGCTGGTGGAGTTGCAAATTAGTGCACTCTGGAAAGCAGTATGGAGATTCCTCAGAAACCTTGAAATGGAACCACCATTTGACCCAGCTATCCCACTCCTTGGCCTATACCCAAAGGACTTAAAATCAGCATACTACAGAGATACAGCCACATCAATGTTCATTGCTGCTCAATTCACCATAGCCAGATTGTGGAACCAACCTAGATGCCCTTCAGTTGATGAATGGATAAAGAAACTGTGGCATATATATATAATGGAATATTATTCCGCCATGAAGAATGATAAAATTATGGCATTTGCAGGCAAATGGATGAAATTGGAGAATATCACGCTAAGTGAGATAAGCCAATCTCAAAAAACTAAAGGACAAATGATCTCGCTGATAAGCAGATGAGGACATATATTGGGGGGTGGGAGGGGTTAGCATTAGGGTTAGGGTTAGGTTTAGGGTTAGGAATAAGGAGGGTGGTAAGAATGAAGGAAAGAAGGACTGTATAGAGGGAAAAGAGGGGTGGGAGGGGTGGGTGGAAGGGAAAAAAAATAATGAATCAAACATCATTGCCCTATGTAAACGTATGATTACACAAATGGTATGCCTTGACTCCATGTACAAATAGAGAAACAACATGTATCCCACTTGTGTACAATAAAAAAAAGAAAAAGAAACAAAAAAAAAAAAAAGAAAAATAAGTAATCAAAACAAAAGAAGAAGAAGAATATTATGGCATTTGCAGATAAATGGATGGAACTGGAGAATATCATGCTAAGTGAAATGAGCCAATCCCAAAAAAACAAAGGCTGAATGTTTTCCCTGATAATTGGATGATGCTATATAATGGGGGTGAGGTGTGATGTGAGAGAAGAATGGATGAACTTTAGATTATGCAGAGGGAAATGAGAGGGAGGAGGGGACAGGGGTATGAAAGATGGTGGGATGAGACAGGCATCAAAACCCTATGTACATGTGCAATTACACGAATGGTATGAATCTACATTGTGTACAACCATAGAAACAAAATAAACAAAATGATGTACCCCATTTGTGTACAATGAATCAAAATGCAGTCTATAACAAATAAAAAAATTAATATTAAAAAAAAAGAAAGCATCACCAACAGAATAGGCCTCATGGGAGACAGAATCTCACACAATGAAGACAAAATATTTAATCTTGAAAATAAAGTTGAACAAACTGAGAAGATGTTAAGCAGTCATGAACAGAACCTCCAAAAATTATGGGATATCATGAAAAGACTGAATTTAAGAATTAGTGTGATTGAGGAAGGAACAGAGATACAAACCAAAGTCATGAACAACCTGTTCAATGAAATAATATCAGACAATTTCCCAAACCTGAAAAACGAAATGGAAAATCAAATACAAGAGGCTCACAGAATACCAGGTGCACAAAACTACAACAGATCCATACTAAGACACAGTATAATGAAAATACCTCGCATACAAAATAAACATAGAATTTTAAAGACTGCGAGAGAAAAGCATCAGATTACATATAAGGGAAAACCAATATGGATATCAGCAGATGTCTCAGCCCAGACTCTAAAAGCAAGAAGGGCCTGGAACAATATTTTGAAGCTCTGAAAGAACATGGATGCCAACCAAGAATACTATACCCAGTAAAATTAACCTTCAGATTTGATGATGAAATAAAATCTTTCCATGATGAACAAAAGTTAAAAGAATTTACAAATAGAAAGCCTACCATACAAAACATTCTCAGCAAAATATTTTGTGAGGAGGAAGTGAAAAACAACAATTCACATCAGTAAAGGAAGGAACTACCCTAAAGGAAAAGCCAATCAAAGGACATGTAAAAAATCAAAAATAAGTCAAAATGAACAGGAATACAAATTATATCTCAATAATAACCTTGAATGTTAATGACCTAAATTCAATAATCAAAAGATATAGACTAGCAGATTGGATTAAAAAGACCCAACAACATGCTGCCTTCAAGAGACTCATCTCATAGAAAAAGACATCCACAGACTAAAGGTGAAAGGATAGGGAAAAACATACCATGCACATGGATCCAGTAAAAAAGTAGGGATCTCTATCCTCATATCAGATAAAGTGGACTTCAAAACTAAGTCAGAAGGGATAAAGAAGGACATTTCATACTGCTTAAGGGAAGCATAAAACAGCAAGATATAACAATTTTAAATATTTATGCCCCAAACAATGGACCATCTGTGTATATCAAACAAACCCTTCTCAATTTTAAGAATCAAATAGACCAAAACACATTAAGAGTGGGGGACTTTAGCATACCACTCTCACCACTGGATAGATCTACCAAACAAAAACTGAACAAAGAAACTATAGAACTAAGTAATACAATCAATTATATAGACTTAATGGACATTTACAGAGTATTTCATCCATCATCAAGTGAATATACTTTCTTCTCAGCAAGTCATGAATCCTTCTCCAAAATAGATCATATGCTATGCCACAAAGAACCCATTAGTAAATACAAAAAAATAGAGATACTATCTTGAATCCTATCAGACCATAATAGAATACAATTAGAAATCAATGATAAAATAACAAACAAAAACTACTCATAGACCTGGAGACTAAATAATATGCTATTGAATGATGCAATGATAACAGAAGACATCAGGGAAAAAATTTAAAAAATTCTTAGGAGTAAATGAGAAAAATGACAAAACATATCAAAATCTCTGGGACACTATGAAAGCAGTACTAAGAGGAAAGTTCATTACATTGAGCTCATACATTAAAAAAATAAAAAGTCAACAACTAAATGACCTAACATTATACCTCAAAGCCCTAGAAAAAGAAGAACAGATCAACACCAAAAATAGCAGAAGACACTTAATAATTAAGGTCAGAGCTGAAATCAATGAAATGGAAACAAGAGAAACAATTCAAAAAATTGACAAAGCAAAGAGTTGGTTCTTCAAAAAAGTAAACAAAATTGATAAACCCCTAGCCACACTAACAAAGAGAAGGAGAAAACTCAAATTACTAGATTTGTGATGAGAAAAGAAAGATCATGACAGACACCACTGAAATACATAACATAATTAGAAGCTACTTTGAAAACCTATACTCCAACAAAATAGAAAACATCAAAGACATCGACAAATTTTTAGAAACATATGATCCTCCCAAACTGAATCAGGAAGATGTACACAATCTAAACAGATCAATTTCAAGCACTGAATTAGAAGAAGCCATCAAAAGACTACCAACCAAGAAAATCCCAGGACCAGATGAATTCTCAGTCAAATTCTACAAGACCTTTAAAGAAGAACTGATACCAATACTCCTCAAAGTATTTCAGGAAATAGAAAAAGAGGGAATCCTTCCAAATTCATTCTATGAGGCTAGTATCACTCTGATACCAAAACCAGACAAAGACACATAAAAGAAAGAAAACTTTAGACCAATATACCTGATGAACATAGATGCAGAAATCCTTAACAAAATACTGGCAAATCGCATACAAAAATATATTAAAAATATAGTGCACCATGATCAAGTGTGGTTTATCCCAGGGATGCAAGGTTGGTTCAACATACAGACATCAATAAATGTAATTCATCACATAAATAGACTTAAAGAATCACATGATTATTTCAATTGATGCTGAGAAAGCATTTGATAAAATACAGCATCCCTTCATGCTTAAAACACTAGAAAAAGAAATAGTAGGAACATACCTCAACATTGTAAAGGCTATCTATGTTAAGCCCACAGTCAACATCATTCTTAATGGAGAAAAACTGAAAGCTTTCCCTCTAAAAACTGGAACAAGTCATGGGTGCCCTCTTTCACCACTTCTATTCAACATCGTCCTTGAAACACTTGCCAGAGCAATTAGACAGACCAAAGAAATTAAAGGGATACAAATAGGAAAAGAAGAACTAAAGCTGTCACTATTTGCTGATGACATGATCCAATATTTAGAAGATCCAAAAAAGCTCCAATAGAAAGCTTGAACTAATAAATGAATTCAGTAAAATAGTAGGATATAAAATCAATATGTGTCAATTTAATGCATTTCTATTCATAAGTGATGAATCCTCTGAAGGAGAAATTAGGAAAACCACTCCATTCACAGTAGCCTCAAAAAAATAAAAATAAAATGCTTGGGAATTAATCTAATAAAAGAGGTGAAAGACCTCTACAATGAAAACTACACAACATTAAAGAAAGAAATTGAAGAAAACCTTCGAAGATGGAAAGATCTCCCATGTTCTTGGATAGGCAGAATTAACATTGTCAAAATGGTCATTCTACCAAAGGCACTATACAGATTCAATGCAATTCCAATTAAAATCCCAATGACATTCCTCATAGAAATAGAGAAAGCAATCATGAACTTCATCTGGAAGAACAAGAGACCTCGAATAGCCAAAACAATCCTGAATAGAAAAAGCAAAACAGGAAGTATCACAATACCAGACCTTAAATTATACTACAGAGCAATAGTAACAAAAACAGCATGGTATTGGCACCAAAATAGACAGGCAGACCAATGGTACAGAATAGAAGACACAGAGACAAAATCAGCAAACTACAGTAACACAACCACATCAACGTTTATAGCAGCTCAGTTCACAATAGCTAGATTGTGGAACCAACCTAGATGCCCTTCAACAGATGAATGGATAAAGAAACTCTGGTATATATACACAATGGAATACTATTCAGCCATAAAGAAGAATAATATTATGGCATTTACAAATAAATGAATGGAATTGGAGAATATCATGCTAAGTGAAATAAGCCAATCCCAAAAAACCAAAGGCCAAATGTTTTCCCTGATAAGTGGAGAATGAGATATAATGGGGTTGGGGGGGTGGAGAATGAGAGAATAATGGGGGAACTTTAGATTATGTAGATGGTAATGAGAGGGAGGGGGTATGAAAGCTGGTGGAATGAGACAGACATCATTATCCTATGTACATGTATGATTACACAAATGGTATGTATCTACATTGTGTACCACCATAGAATTAAAATGATCTACCCTATTTGTGTACAATGAATCAAAATGCAGTCTGTAAAACATTAAAAGCTAAATAAAAAAAAATAATAAAAATATTGTTCCTCTTTCTATACATATGTTCAAAGTTATCTGATTCATGTAGAAAGAAAATTGATTCAGAATTTACTGATATGTGAATATCTTCCCCAAACCTTTGACTGAGAATTTACATAATTAAATCTGGATTGAGTTCAACAATGATATGTGAATTGAAAATTCTTATGGTACCTGCAGAAAGGAATGTCACTGGGTCTAACTCTACATGTGACAATGTGACACTTCCTTATTCAATCCCTTGGTTGATATTCAAGGAGTACATCTTTTTACATCAGTTTTTTCTGTTCTATAAAACATATTTTGAAAGCAGTGTATTTCCTTGCATCTGAAATATTTGCCAAAGGAGCATCTCCTTGAGGAAGAGGAGAAACGTTTTGCATTTCGCTTGCATGAGTTACTTATGCCTCATCCCTGATGTTGCAGTCTGTGTCCAGGAGAGCACGAGGCTCAAATGCATGAGTCTCAGGATAACTTGCGGGAGGGATCTGCCATTAGTGATTCATGGATCATGAAGAAAGTTTCTGGTCTAATATTCCCAGATTTTTTCATATACAGTTGTAACAAGACCCAGAGAAGGAGCTTAGGGCCTGAAGTAGCCAACAGCTGAAATACCAGAGAGTTCCCTGGGTCAGTCACAGGTCCATGTGAGTCTATTTCTTGGGACTATTTTTAACTTTGGGGTTATGAAAATAGTTTCTTTTTTCTGTTCATCAGGACCTAGGTTGAATGTGTGCCCAGTCACTTGAACATCTAACCTGGAACAGCATCTAGAATTTGGAAGCACTAACTCATACTCATTAAATTAATTAATAGCTTATAAAGACAAGTTATATGTAGTTATATGTATAAACAAGTTAAATAACTTAGGTTACTTTCTTATAGAATTCCATTTTTCATTCTCTTGGATCAATTAATAATTGAAATTAACATCTTTATTAAATAGTATAAAACTTATTTGGTACAAGCATGAATCAATTTTATATCTTTTTATCCTTGGACCCAACCATATGTCTTTCTGTTTTTAAATGATATGAAGAGTTGATACCATGACTCTAAATAGATTCAATTATAGGAATCTTGTCTATTCCGATCTGAGTTCAATTTCATGTGTAATGTAAAATTATTTTTCTCTCCTTGGCTTTATCTTGCACCTGGTCTCAAGAATGCGTCTTGAGAAGCCATAGTTGGTCCACTGATTGTTTTCAATTTACTTTTAATTCCCCTCCTATCTTTGGTGTATTAAAGATGACCATAAACTAGTTGCCTTTTTCCATTCAGAGAAGGGGTTTATTTTCTCTTTTCTTTAAATTTGATCAAGTCCTGTAAATGCTTTAAATATTTCTCAGTGATAGAAGTAACTCTATGAAAGTTCAGGGCCATGCCTGTAATAGGACTCTCATTTCTGCTTTGATTCTCAGGGAACACTAGCTCCTACTTGGAGAGAACCATATGGAGAGATGAGATCCTGAGATCATTTGGAAAGGAGAAAAGTCTCAGAGATCTCCATTTCTCAGTTGAGCCTCCAGATGCAATGTCATAAGAGATTCTAAGTGAGACCAACAGAAGGACTGCTAGTTCAGCTCAGTCAACTTAAAGAGAAAAAAAGGAATGAGAATAAAATTTTCTTTTAAACCACAAAGTTTATAATGGCTTATTTCTCAGCATAGAGAACCGATTATGTAACAGGCCATTCTGGGTATCCATTTTTCTTTCACAGTATGAAGATGTGGGAGGATGAATGGGGAAAAGGCAAAATTCTTTCACTAACTACTACCTGGTGATCCTCTTCTGATTAATTAAAATGTGAGCTCCTCAGAAGTCCTCACATGGGACTCACATATTCCAATATGTTTTCGTGCATCCTAATCTTTTTTCACTGGGAAATCCTGATAATATAGCATACAATGTTTTGAAATTGGGATCTTTGCCCAGAAAGCACCTCAAGTTCCTGTTTGTCTTTAGAGTCCACTTGAGCTATGGGAACTCAGCCACCTTTGCCTTGACCAAGACAAGGAGTTAGGTAAATTGGCAGCTGCTCTCTTTCTTCTTCTCATCTGTTCTGCAGTTTCTTTGTTCCTGCTTAGTGTCAAAAGAAGAGAGAAACAAACCAGTGTGCAGCTGTATACCCAACTGAAAACAAGGAGCTCTTCTCTCCTTATGAGTATCTGTGTTCTCTATAATGGTTCCTTTTGTTATTGTTGTTCCTTTTTTTTTTTTTTTTTTTTTTTCAGTACTGGGGATTGAACCTATGGATGCTTTTCCACTGAACTATATCCCAATTTTTTTTATTTTTTACTTTGAGATGGCATCTTGTTAAGTTACCCAGGCTGTCCTTGAAATTGTGATCCCTCTGCCTCAACCTCCTAAATTGCTGGGATTACAGGTGTGCAATACCATGCTCATATTTGACGGTTCTTTGTAGAACTACTTGCTTTGTTAACAAAGGACGAGAAAGTAACAGCTGCATTGAGCTCCTGAGTAGACAAATCCAGAGCAATGAATCATCATTCTAAGTCATCTTTATAAGAAAGGCTAGGGGGTGGTGATGTTCTGCTGGTTCTAAGCAAGTTCCAAGGTAGTATCTGGTAATCCTTTTATGTGGAACACTTCAGTGTCTGTGGTTCTTAGCTTTCGAGATGCAAAAATGATTTTGAAACTAAAGAAAAATTCCATTCCATCTCTGTGGGAATCATGTTAACATGATTTTTAAAATTTGTTGCATTTGCACATTTTTTTTCTCTGATACAAGACACATGATTATTAAAGAAAACTTTAGAAAGTACAAAAATGTGTATAGGAGTAAGGAAAAACATCTTCACAAGCATCTCTCTTGGCCAGCTGCCAAGCTGCTTTCTTCATATCATGTTCAGGTCAACTGCTTACCTCTGTACCTGCTGAACACCTCTTACTCTTCCAGATCCAGATCAAATTCATTTCTTTATGAACCAACTCTGACTATTCTACTCCATAATAATCACAAGATGTCTTAATTTCAAGGATATCCATTGATTGTACAACATATGGTAAATCTTTCCTGACACATACTAGTTAGTAGTTATTACCCATAGAAACAACAACCAGTTTACATTTTAAGTCAATGGGACATATTATAATATTATGTTTTGACATTCATCATAAACAATTTTTTAAGTTTTTATTTTTAATAGTTCTTATTTTTTAAAATTAGTCTTGTTTTAAGTCCTTGGCTAGCACTCTATCACTGATCTACACTCTCAGACCCAAGACTGTTACTCTTATATACCATTTGAATTAGTTTCTTTCTTCCATGCTTATGCAGTCATGTTACATCTATGTTAATTTTGAACATTTTCTTTTATACTTAATATCGCATCATAAATTTTCCTCTATGCATACTTTTTAATCATATCTATACCAAATACTTATCTTCTTATGATAGAGAGGGAAATGTATTAAATGAGTTGTCAATAATCATTTGTGCAATTTAGATTTACCTTAAAATCTACAACAAAGTATTATTCTCAGTTTGTTCCTGGATAAACACAAATTATTTATGTTTCTTAATTTTCTTATAAGACTATAAGGGACTCTATTCTTTTTCCTATAGTAATAAACATAATATTCAGTGACTGCACCATGCTATCTGTACTATAAAACATCAAGAAAAATAGCCCCCAGTGGGATGATTACCCAGTCAATATAACATAATCCTAAAACTGACAGATAGTCAATATTTTGGCAGGAAGCAGTGAGAAAAATGTCAATGTTCTCAATTTCTTCATTGACTGTTGAAAATATCTAAAGGACTTTGGAAGAGCTGAATTTAAAGACTGGTAGAGATTATGAGAATAAATGGAAACAAATGCTTCAGGATAAGAAGGGGACATAAAAAAAGAAGCTGAAATAAAGTAGTGCCTAATTAATTATGAATTTATTTATGCATTTTTCATTTGCCCATGGAAGAAAACTTCTGCTCTCAAAGGTTATAGTATAGTTGGGAAGAATGTCCATAAATAACATTGTTATGTTCCTTTGACTTAAAATGTAAACCAATTGCTGTTTCCATATATGATAACTACTGACTTGTTTGAGTCAGGCAGGATGTACCATATGTTGTACAATCAATGGATGTGCTTGAAATTAAGACATCCTGTGATTACTGTGAAGTAGAATGGTTGGAGAGGTTTCATAGATGTGTATTTGTTCTGGATCTGGAAGAGTAAGAGGTGTTCAGCAGATAGGGAGGTAAGCAGTTGGCATGGGCATAATATAAACAAGGACAAGGTAGCATGAATCACTGAGACTCAGCACCAGTGGGTTAGCTGGGAAAATTGGGTAAAAGACTGGAATTGGAGCTTTAAAGACTTTGCTGTTCCTGCCCCTATTACTTGTCCCACTTTCATTGGGAAAGAGGCCTAATTTGATCCTGAGGTTTAGCTGCTGGAGCTGAGTAGTAGGAAAGTTTGGCAGGGAACAAGGTGAAACAAGGGGATCTGGACAGGTGTGGGAGAGAAAGTATAGTCATGAAAGAAGCTGATGACTTACCATATTAGACCAATGAATATACTGAGATTTTGTTGCTTAAAGTTAGGAAGATAAAATGAAAATAATTTCATGCAGATACAACATACTGAAACATATTGATGGTGACCAGAGAAGGGCATGGCAGGAGACTTCTATTCCATCCTATTTGTCCCCAGAAAGGTGTGCTAAATGGAGCTCCTGAATCCATCTGATCTTCCTTTACTGCTGCTAACTATACAGAGTCTTCAAGTTTCAAGCAATAACTTCAAGAGACTTTAACACTTTGGGGGAAAATTGCTTTATTTATTTCTGTCTCAGAGGAAATAGGAGATGAATAGAGTAGTAACAGGTTTCTGTACCTTTCCTTTGAAGAACAATAAGAGTGTCCTTTGAGTTTTTCTCCTAAACTACACCATATGCTCTTTATCTCAGGCAGGAGATGACCTCCTAGGAAGTCAGGAAGCTGGCTGTGAGCACAGACTGTCACAAAACAGTCTTGTTTCTTTAACTGGTAACTGTTAAATGATTATCATAAAGTTGATTTTACATCTTGAAATCCCTCTCTTCTCTGCATAGGGGGATCTTAAAAGTGCGTGAATGTCAGCTTGGGTTTGTATAGAAAGATCATAATCTAGGGCATTGGTTCTCAACCAGGGAAAATTTTCTTCCCCAAGGAACTTCTGACTGTGTCTCTAGACATCATTGTTGTCACTGTGGATGTGTACCTGTTAGTAGAGAGCAAGGATGCTTCTAAACATCCTATAATATCTTTCCCCCAAAAGAATGATCTGTCTCCACAAAATTGTAGTACAGACATGAAGGAATAATGATCTAGGGTCAGGCACAGTATTGCTTCTTCCATGTATGAGCAGTGCAGTCACATGCCACACACATAGAAAGGGTTTAGAGCTTATGTTTGTGGTCATTATCTCAGTTCTTAATAATTTTACCTTTGTATCTGTTTTGTATAAGAAGTCTCAAGGAGCAATGGAGCACATGCTTAGGGACTTGGATTTTCAAAGTCATGAAGATCCTGCCTACCAAAACCTCCCTTCCACCCTGAGATGAATTCACAGTCATATACTCATTGCCCCTGGCCAGAGATTGCTACCAACCTTCACCCCTGGAGAAAACAGGGTAGAGGTATAGAGAGGGCAGCGATTAGACCCAGGCATCTGTATGCTAAAATCATCAGGCTGTGTCCTGGGCATCTGTGAGGGTTTGTAGTTACCTAGGAATGTCTTTATGCCTGAGGGAGAGCAAATTTAAATAAACAGAAAAACACTATTACAGGTTGAGAGACAGTAGAAGAAAGGAAAACATTTTTTTCCCTTGATATTTGAACAACAAGCTCATGATTTGGTTTTGCCCTCTACCCCATGAATCATGTAGCTGGCCTGAGTAGGCACATACTACCTGAAGTTCTTGAGTGTTAAGCAAGTTCTCCTCATTGCAAAGGTTATTCTTTTGATTCTCCTCTTGGAGGTACTAGAGAGTTCTAGCTATGTTCTTCAAAACTCTCTTTGAGGATCTCATGTCTGATTTCTGTCAATTGACCTGAAAGGAGGGTCTCGTTTCATTATACAATATTGTTTTGATTTCCAAAATTTGGGGTGTACAAAGCTGTTGGGGACTGTGCCAGCCAGAATGGCGCCTGATCACATCGGTGGTGGGGAGGTTGATTGGCATAAGCACACTCAGGTGATTTATCACTGGCCGTATTCAGTTAAGTCCACGCGCACAACGCGGGCACAGGTGTTCCCGAGTGCGCCTGCTCGGGCCTGCTCGTTTTGACTCTTGCCATGATAGGGCAGCTGGCTCCTTGCCTGATCACAACTGGTGTGGCCCTGCCCTCCGCCTCCTGGAGGGAATATAAGCGGGCAGTGGGCAGGGGTGCGAGAGTAAGAGCAGCAGCTAGCAGAAAGAAGCGGAGTAGAAGCCACTAGCAGAAAGGAAGAAGAAAAGGCAGCAAGCAGAGAGAAGCAGCTTGCAGAGAGAAGCAGCAGGCAGCGGGGGAAGGCAGATCACAGAGCGAGAATTGAGAACACACCTCTAGATCACAGATAGGTAGATCACAGTACGCAGGACGCATCACTAAGAAGCACCTCAGATAGTCGCACCCTTAGTTCACAGGATGCAGGATGCACCTTTAAGAAGAAGCAGCAGAACTAAGAAGAAAAAGATCTCTGATAAGCGTAGAAGCCTCTCTTTCTCTAAAACTTTCTCTCTAAGCAAAGTTTCTCTTCCTTTAAGAAATTCTCTTCCTCTAAGCAAAGTTTCTCTTCTTCTAAGCAGTCTCTCTTCCTCTAAGCAAAGTCCCTCTTCCTGATAAGCAAAGTTTCTCTTCCTCTAAGCAAAGCCTATCTTTCTCTCAAAGTCTCTCTTCCTCTATAAATTAGTGAATATAGGAAAAATTGTTTATTTCCAGGTCCTTCTGATAAATACCTGTGCAATTGTTGCCGCAGGCGGCAACACAAAGCCCTCTCCTGATACAAAAGTCAATAACTAACTTTCGCATGATCTCTCTTAATTTTTTAAAAGCATAATTTTGTTCTCTTTTATTCCTCACTTTGAAGTTGAAAAACATGGAAAATAAATAAAGACATGTTTAGCCTTTGTTTCAGATGATTGACCAGAATGATAGTTAAGACTTAAAATTCGATACTGTATGAAAATGTTTAACACTGATGATCTTTCTTACCACATTTTTAAAGTTCTTGCTTGATTGGTTTTGTTTTCTTGTTTTGTTATAAAACTTGTGCTTGGGAAGTTAATATAATTCACAATATTTTGAACTGGGCAGAAACGAAGTAAATACTTACTTGAGATTGCTGAAAGTTTACTTAGAATTTAACATTTTTAACTTGAAAAAGTTAACATTTTTTTTACTATGTTACAATGAAGATTATCACTTTACTTCTGATGAGGAATTTCCATTTCTGTAAGTTTTTAGTCTCCCAGGAGAAAAAATTAAACTCCTAGACCCAGAATTGGGTTAATATATTTTCCTAAACCAGATGTATTAGTCATGAAATTGATAATTGGAGCTTGTTTCTATGGGAGCTGTGTGTTCCATGACAGTTCATCATTGTTATCCAGGGAGCTTTGTCAAAATCTGTGTGATACGTGTCTGATTATGATTTTAAAGCCTCACAGCCATATATCTTTGTCATTAAGCAATTTCCTACAAGTCCAGTAGAATGTTCAGATGTGGATTAGAGACAGTAAGATCTGATTTAAGCTCATGAGGTTTTGGCGAAAGCTCTAGAAGCTCATTATGGCCTCTGATGTGTTGCAGTTTATATCATTATCTGGCAAAGTAAAATTGAAGCCACTGTGTAAGTGCTTTTTCCTTCAAGCCTATATAAGTGCCTTTTTTCCTAATTGAAGACTCAAACTCATTTGAAGAATTGCTTGAGTCATCTGGAAAAAAATACGTCTTCAAAAAGCTCTAGCTTGTCATAAAAAAAAAAAAGCAGATATCAAACTTCTATTCCAAATGGGTTACTGCTGCTATAACTAAGTGTTCTTTATCATGAACGTTAAATTCATTGTGAGGAAACAAGAGAGATTGCTTCCCAGAATAAGATAAGCTTTAAAAGATCTTAAAATTTTGAAGTAATGTTCTATCATTGAAACATAGGAAACCAAAGAGGAGAGAGTGACCCTTAGCCCCTAGTGTAACTGGAAGACTCTGGTATTGCCAGCTGGAGACATGAGAAATGGTGTAAAGTATGAGTTAGATATTTGGGGACAACATCTGCCCACAGATAAAATATATCATCCATGTTTATTTTTAAAATGTTGATTTTCATAGTGTGCCTGCTTGCCTGGTTAGGAAGACAAATGGGTGACCTGCAGCCATACACATTGATTAGATGACAGCCTGTATTTTGAACGGTAGCTAGGGCTGTGGCCTGCAGAATTTTCCATTGTTGGTGTTTTTTTGTCTTTACAGTATGGACAGTGTAATGGTTTTCCACAAATTAAATCACTCCATCTTCAGTCGTTGCAGGCCAGTGGATTCTGTTGACCCTGGGCACTTCCGAACAATCAGCATCTGTGTAATATAACTTTTCAAACTCTATTTCCTTGGGCACTTTTTTTTTTATTTGGTGAAAACTGCCTTGTATCTTCATGGTTGGGACAATGGATTCTGATCCAAGAAAAATATCACTTGTTTAGGAGATTGGATGAAAATCATTTTTACTTATCTCATCAAGTTAATTATTTGCAAAATGATTTTCTCCAGTCTTCAAATGGGAGAGAATATTGCAGGGAGAATCTCCTGACATGTATTTTTAATGTGGGCTTAGTTAAAATGATATTACCCTAGGTCATGAATGCCTCCCTTGAAGAAGTTTGTAAGGAACTGGGGGTGGGGACATGGCTTTCAGAAGCAGAAAGATTTAGAAGACAAAGAATCTGGGAGATCTTATACCAGGTGCAACATTCTAATGATTTGTTATTCAGTCGTTTAATAAGATGTTCATTTTGCTTCTAAATTAGCTCATTTTTAAGGGTGGCCTTTTGATCTCTTTCCAAACACTCCATCTGCAATTTTCTTAACATTCACAGTTCCATATTTTTGTTCAAACTATTCGTTCTATCTGAAATGTCTCAGCTCTATTTTACCACCTACTAAAATCCTACTTTAAGACCTTAAGCAATTCTGAACTTTTAAATGAAGTTCTCAATAATGTTTTACAAACGATTTAGTTATTTATAACATTCTGCATGTCAATATAAATCTGCTGTATTTGTGGTAAATATTTTAATTTGAGTTTTCTTTATTATTTTAATATTGCTCAGTTTATGACATGCAAAAGTTTGTTTTTTAAAAAACTTATATAATAATGTCTATCCAGGACCTGGAAGTATGGCTCTCTGGTGAATGATTTCCTGGCATGCACAAGGTCCTTGGTTTGATTCCTAATATTGCAAAGAAAAGTTATTAATTTGGGGTTAGGGGTGTAGATCAAGGGTAGAAAACTTGCGCATCATGCCCAAGGCCCAGATTTCCATCCCCAACACTGCAAAAAGAACAATAATGTCTATTAAGATTTACTTTATAGTTTCATGGTTTTATAAAATCTATGAAATCCATAGGTCCAAAAATATGGATTTATATTTGCATTTAAGATTTTAAACTTTTTTATTTTATATTTATCTCATTAATATAATATGCCTAAAATTAATTTTAGTGTAATGCATGATAGAATGATTTTGCCCTTTAAATGTAAGCTACAAAAGTTAAATAGCACTGCATTTTTCTGAATGAAATTGTGAGGGAATAAAGTTTCGCTAAATACAAGATGGTTTAAACTTTTGGTTAGAAAATTTACATACTTGCATAGTTTTTCTATTAGAATAAATATTTCTTTAAATGTTACTATTCTTAGTTTTATAAATCTTTAATCCTTCAAAACTTTTCCATTTTTTCTTATCTTAAAAGTGAAAGTTATTAATGTATCTATATATCCTATGTATTTTACTTGTTTTCAGTTTTAAGTATCTGTTTCCTGAACATCTACAACCATTTCTAGTAACTTATTAATATAGGCATTAAGAAGTACTTAAATGAGAGATATAAAATCTACACTATGTTTAACATAGAAGAGTTAACATTACTGGAAATATTTGCATTTTGATAATCTATAGTATTCTATAATTTTCAATTTTTTGGCTATTTGAAATATAGTTCTTCTCTTCTGCCAAGAATACATTAGGATGTAAATTAGCTAATACTTTATCTCATGTTAAAGTGGTGTGTCAAAAATGAACAATTTGAATCTTTAAGCCTGAAATAATTTACAAGATGAAATAAAAACCTGAGAATTGTCTTTTTGTCAGGTTTCACCTTTTGATACTCTGTGAGTATTTATAACTTATGATTTTGGCCTGCAGGCTAATATTTTTGCAGGTATGCTCTGATCCCATAGATAGTACTGTATAGGGCCAAATTTCATCAATGTAAAGAGGAATAGAAGAAGTACACACATTAGTTATCAAAGTCATACATTATCTCTCTGACCCCAAATGAAACTAGTGACCCCTAACTACTTACGTGTTATAGAACTGCTTCTTCTTTCTCGGCCTCCGTGTGTTTGTGTGTGCGCGCGCGTGCGTGCGTTCGTAATATGTAATTTCCCTCTATTCAGTATTTTGTTGGACTCCATATTCTTTGTACTACATTTCTATTATTAGTTTTGCCTGCTGTGCTTTTGACTTATTTGATTAAATTTTTATTTGTTCAAGTATTATTTCCAAAATTGTTTCGTAAGTATTTCTTATAAAGAATATCTTTTTGCCCCAATATAAATATATTTGGGTTTTAATTGGAAAACTTAGTTTATATTTAATATAATACTTAATGTAATGTAATAAATGTAATTTTATTTTTAATGTTAAAGAGATGTCCATCATTTATTTTTCTTGCTTCTTACTATTTTACTTTTTCCTGTATCAAACTTTTAGTAAATTGATTAAATTTCTATTCATTCCCTTCATCTCTTCATTTTGGTAGTATTGTTGCATTTTTCCATTTTTTTCTGAATACAGTCTCTTGTAATAATCAAACACATTGTTTCCTAGGATGTGAAAATAATTCCTTTCTCCCAATCTACAGTTTCAATTTCTCTCCTGCCTCTTTCCATCAAATCTTCATGATGCTTCCACCTCTTTATCTTCTTCTTACTCATAAAGATAGATTTTGCTGAGATCGTTTAGAAATATTTTGTTCTGGATCATTAGGGTTTTCCTGTAATATAACCTCCCTATTTCAAGAACTCTTATTTAGTATTGTCAAATCATATACACAGAATATGAATTATATCTCTATCTTCTATTTATTTTTCTAAATTTACTGACAACTACTATTTATTTTCTCTTAACAGCTTATCCTATGTTAAGGATTCCATTATGATTTATTATTATCCAGAAAGAGTATTTTCTTGAATATTTTCCTCATAAAGGACATATAAGTCATATATTCTTCCTATCTTTGTCTATCCACATTTATTTTATTTATTTATTTATTTATTTTTATGGTATTAGGGATTGAACCCAGAGGTGTTTAACCACTGAACAACATCCCCAGCCCTTTTAAATCTTTTATTTAGAGACAGGGTCTCGCTGAGTTCCTTAGGGCCTCTCTAAGTTGCTGAGGCTGGTTTTGAACTCATGATCCTCCTGCCTCAGCCTCCTGAGTCAGATTACAGGCATGCGCCACCACACCCCACTGTGTATCCGCATTTACCTGACAGGTAGACCTATCTTGCTTGGATATAGAATTCTTGGTTTGCAGGTTTTTTTTTTTTCCCTCAATGAGCTATAGAAATTATCCTGCGATATTTTATGTTCTTAAATATTGGTGCAGATGAGTCCTCACTGCCAGTCTTATCCTTCTCCCTAGTAGGTAACCAGTTCTTTTGGATTGGCAGCTTATAAGATATGTCTCTTGCCTTCACTGATTTGTGCTTTGGTTTGTGTCTTTTCTCAAAGATCCAATCCAGAAGATATTGAGCCAATCTACAATCTGTTTCTTCTGTTGCTCAGGAACATTTTTGTCTTTTAATTATTACCTTTCTTCCTTCTGTTCCTTTTAATTGTCTTCTGAAACTTCTGTTCATTTTCCACATCTTTCATAGTTTCTCTTCATTTGCCAATCACTATAATATTTAATAATATCATGCCTTTTGTAAATTAAACCATGATCTTATTTTATTAATAAAGCATGTTTTTAGTTCCCAAAATTTTACACTTGGTTCTTTCCTTGAATCTTCTTAATGATCATGTTCTCTTCAGATATTGTCCTTGTCCTTTCTTTTCAAGTTGTTTCCTTGTTCCCCATGTGAGGACTAGTTCTGAGTGCACTGCTTCTTCTTTCCCTCCCTGGTGTCTGCCCCCAGGTTGGTATGCCATCGTGCTGGCATGCTCATTGGCTTAGGCTATCTCAGTCATCATGCAGTGAATAAACTCTCCATTCTTTGGGTTGACCCTGTAGCAAGCAAGAGGAACCCTCAGCTTCCTGGAAGTCATTCTAAAGAAGCTGCTCTTCTCCCTGGTCTCTTCATATTCCTCCAGATCAGAAGTAGAGAAAATTTGGTCACTTTCCTCAGCTTCTTGTTAGTTCTTTGAGGAGCAAGGAGGCAAAACACAGGTGAAAAATCATCCTCTTCCACTGGGGTCAGAGTGGAGGTGGGGAGCATCCACGGGTCTCTGAGGAACCAACCTTTCTTCTTCTCCTCCTAAAAAGTTCTCATTTGATTCCCTGAGGAGAAATTCCTCCACCTTCGCCCTTTCTAACTCCAGGTTCCAAGGAGCTAGGAGTTCACTTGTATCCCCTTTACCATCCTTACCTGCCTACTGTTCACAGTTAGTGGTAGCAATGGAGGAAAGGAGACAGAAGAGCTAGGAGTTGAGTTGATAAGAATAGACTGACCCAAACAACCATCTGGGAATCCTCTCTGCTATTTTCGTTTTTTCTCTTTATCCTTGAACTGAAATACAGAAATTGTAATGTTGTAACTATTTAAAACATCTGCATGTCAAAGTATAACATTTCTCAAGTCCAAATTAGAAACCAACTACAGAGACTTTAGACCTTTCCAGAATGAAGCTTTTGCATTCCGGAAGTTGGTTGGATTCTGGGAACAATAAACAAAATATAACAACAACAACAAGAAGACTTTGAGGGTCACAGTCACCATTCTGAATAGGATTGCACTTCTATTTTTAGGATTGTGATTGTAAATATGGATGAATCTACCTCATGTTAAAAATGTTTAAAATATTTTTCATTGTTTTACCATCAGTAAAGAATATATAATTATTGCTTAAAAGTTACTTGACATGAATGAATAATTTATATACACTTAACCAGACAGTGCTTAAATATACACACTACCTATTTATTTCAAAGATATATATCCAGTTTGTAACTTTGTGTCAGATACCCAGGAACAGTGAAAAGCTAATTTTGTTTACCTTATGAATATGCAGTTTAGTGAAAAAAGACATTAACATAAGTAAATAAAAATTTAAATTATTTCAAACAAATTTTTAATCTGATGCATAAAATTAAAGAAATCTTAAGAAATGGAGAATGACAAAAGAGAAACTTGTTTCAATACTAAAGTTAAGAAAAGGTCCTCTGTGGCCTTTGTGCTATGTAAACTGAGACTTCAAAATAATGAGAAATAGTAAATTAAGCAGATGTGTAGAGTGTTGTAAAGAGAGGAACAACATACAATGACCCAGAACTTGGTTTTTGAAAAAACTATGATTTCCAGGACTTAATATATAATAAGAGTAGAAGAAAGAGAAGGGAAGTGCATAGACCAGAGATTGAAATGACATAGATACCATTATAAGACATAGAGATTTTATTCCATGTGCAATAAAAACCCAATAAATATCCAAGGGTGGTAGTATATATTCTGATATAATTTTTTTTATGTTTTAATTATGGGGAAACAGATTGGCAGGATTGTGAGTGTGAATTTGTTCCAGGAAGTGGGTGGAATTGGGGTAAGGATGCAAGGACAAAATGACTTAAATTCTTTACTCAGGATTAATATTTCTGCCCATAATCCCTTCAGGATTTTCAGTCCTATCAAATTAAATTGGCTTTCTCTCACCTGTTCTTTGCCTTGACAAGTGAGAAGACAGTGGAGTGTTATAGACAAGGGTGCTAGTAGCTAGCTTTAGATTAGTCACAGTGAAGATGGAGACTGGCAGGGGAAGTTATATCCTTAATATAAAATCGACAGGATTATCTGATATATTAGATATGAGGTTAAGTAAATGAAATATTTCAGAGAAAATGCATAATTTTTAGATTTAGTAATTGGAAGGATGACCATACTATTTTCAGAGATAGGATAAAGTTTGGGGTAACTGCTTGAGCTGAATCAAGGATTCTTGTTTTATATTTGTGAAGTATAAATGTCTAACATTTAAGGGATTCATCAAATAATAATATGCATGCATTTTTAAGCCTGGAGAGCAGAGAAGGATCAGGGTTGACATACATTTGGGAACCATCGGAATAAAGGTAATCTTTATCTGTAAATATAAATTAATCCAATCATAGTGTATGTATGTGTGTGTATATATATTTTACACTATGTATACATATAATTTGCATAGTGTATATGGCATCTTTTATGGACTAGATATTTCTATAGGCTTAGAGTATATAGTGGTGAATAAGATTTGTGGAATTTTTTTAGGAAGTGCATGACTGTAGAGAAAGATCAGAAATTGAATTGTGATAGACACATAGATACAGAAGTCTGATTTAAACAAGATAACTCCAGGGCTAGTGTTGTAGCTCTGTGGCAGTGCTGCAAAATGAATAAACAAATACACAGAAAAAGAAAAGAAAAAAAAAAAAAAAACAGAAGTTATCAGGAAGGAGAGATTGATAACTATGGTGAGTATAGGTAAGTAGTCCAATAAGACAAACACAGGAAAGAGAGGATCCATCTGCCTGGCAATGTGTAAATTGTTGATGCTCTGATAAAACTGTAGTGGTGGTGACAGGTCAGCCAGAGGAAAGAGGGCATGGAGTAAATGAGCAGCGAGGATCCAACACGTAGTAGACATTAAGTTTTGTTGTTGTTTTTAAGTTGAATATTAAAAACAGCACTTTCAATGTGGGGGACAAAATTTTTGGTCATTCTGCCTAAAAGATGGTTTAGGAAATTTTTAAATCCACTTGTATAGTGAGAAAGGACAGAGGAGAAACACAGAGACCATTCTTTTAAAGGAGATCCATTTAACATTTATCATAACATTTACAGAATGCTGGAGGCTTTCCAGATTAAAAAGGATAAGATTTGCTCACATCCCATTAGATGGCTTTTATGGTGTTGCAAAAAATTATGATCAATCAATTACATCTTTCTAAATGGCAGTGATTTAGATGTGTTATTGTCACAATCTCTGATTATTTAAGCAGATATAACAGACCAAAGGTATAAACACTCAGCATCTAAGAGTGTTGTGTCCATGTTTAGGATAATTGCAGAGTTCTATATAACATTTTCTCTGTGAGACACTTGAGGCTGAATTTTGTTAATGTATTAAAGACTTCCTTTGCTTAATGGTAGCATGCCGTATTGGATTGCCAAGTACAAGCTGGAGTGTACTTAACCAATCCATACGCCTCCCAGTGCTCGGATAATTGCAATTAACGGGCCTTACCACTGCAGTACTGCATGGACCACTGCAGTCTTCTCACTTAATTTTGACAAATTTTGTTTTTGTTGAATGGTATGCATTATTGGAGTGGTTAGAAACAGTACTTACATGGGGATGACAATAGAGATCTAGTTCTGCATTTTAGGTGGCTTAAAATAACAGGATGTGATTAATATAGTAGACAGAGAAATAAATCATTTTTTAAGCTGAACGTTGATAACAAGAATCGTTAGTCAAAAGTTAAAATCAAAGCTCTATTATTTCATATTGGATCTACATTTAAATTGGATATTTTAAAAAATAACATGGTATTTGTGCTGATATGTTTGGTTCATTTTATCTTTGAGTGAAAAGCTAGTAAATCTATATTGCATTTTTTTCTAGGTAAGGCAAAATCCCACATATTTTGTGTGTTGGGATAATCTGGAATCACTTTACCCAAGGAGTTGAAAGGAATACATTTTCAGAATTCTTGATCAGAATGCTCACTGTGTATTTATCGTGTAATTGAGCTACAATCAAAAGGAAATTTTTAATTTAACTTATTTTAAATAATATTACTTATGAGTTTTGGATTTTCTACTCATTTTTATGAATTGAGAAAATGCATACAGTTCCAATTCACTGTGTTCCTGAACTCATATATATAGTATTATTCAAAGTCGAGAATGATTTTATCAGAAAGAATGCTTAGCCAGATTTGATTCCAGGCTAACTCATAAATATTCAATTATCTCATACAATAGGTAAGGTTTTCTTCCCCTATGAAGTATGATTCTTTCCACACTAGGGTAAACAAAATACATATATATGCACATATATACATGTATATATATATCATCATAAACCTGAATTCTGGAATTAATTCTATCAATATCTAGTTACAGAACCTTCTATAAGGAGTTTCTTCACTTTTTTTCTCAGTAAAATGATGAATGTCTGATATATAAATATCACCAACAATATAAGTGCGAAGTGAGACATATTTGGAATCATGTCTTATGGCTTGAGTGTGAGGACAATGTAGATCATAATATCTAGAGTAAGTTTTGAGAAAAAGTATACCTTGAAAAGAACATTTGAATAATAATTCAGGCCAGTAGGAGGAATGGTGGGCATTACAGGTGGGTGAAGAGAACAGATGTGAAAGAACACCACAGAGAGGTTGGAGACTTCTGATTTATTTGTGGATCAAATTATGAGCAAGCATAACTATGGAGAGTAGTGTGTCCTCTCTTGTGCTACACAGAACCCCCACCTGAAACCAGTTGCTGACTTCCTGGTATTCCTACATATTTGGTTTTGAGAGTAGCCTTCACCACTCAGTCACCCCATGAAACCTAGTCCCCCCAAACCAGAAGGCCTCCTTTTCAAAAGAGCCTAGCTACCTCACTTTTGCAGATTGATTTGTTGTTTGCTTATTTTCAAGGTACCTCTCTATTTAAAACAAAATGGCTTTTCTGAAAAGAAGAATCACAATCTCTGAAGAACTGGTGATAAATTGTTTAAAATTTAACTTACTTGAGGATGTTGTACAGGCCACATCTGTGGATCATCACTTGTCTATGCTCTAGTAGGCCATCTAGCCTACTGTGTTAAGATCTGAAACTTCATTCCACACCCACAGCATTCTGCTATGTAAGTGGTGAATCCTAGCAGCTCTGTTTCAGCGACCATTAGCTTATTGCACTAGGCTGTTTTATGACAATCTGATGGCCTTCTGCTAAAATCAGTACATTCTGTGAATTCATATGATCCTTCATCTTCCCCATAAAATTTTCTTTATTTCTTTTCACTTTTGAATTCTTAATAATCCCAACCAGATGGACATCTACTTCCTTATCTAAATAGCAGTGCTCTAGAGTTTGACTATCCTAAGATTATTTTTTAACGTTTGTGATGAACTCTTTAATGAGCGGAAGCAAAGGAATCCTGGAGTTCAGCTTGTTAATTAGCAGTACAGCTTCTGGCTAGTGTTAGGTCGAAAATAATTGATTTTTATTGTAATGTTATACTATACTCTTGTTCTTACATAAAGGTATTTGGAAATCTTACTGCAAAGAGGCTTTTCAATAAACATTCTCTAAATTTCATCCGCTTATAAAGCAAATTAGGAGGGTAGGTGTTTACATTTTATTCATGTGAAAGAGTAAGAGGATTTTTTCTTACCATAATCATAGTTTCTTATTACAGAATTTAAAAATATAATAATATATACGATTTTCTCCATCATCCTGGGTATTTCTATAAAGGAATTTAAATGATCCTGGATTATAAATGATGCAAGTACAATAATATGTATTAGGGCACTGTCAAACAGCAAATAAATACTGGGTTTTAAATTTAAATTTATCATTGAGGTTGCTGACTGTCACAGACCCATTAAAATCTTCTTTGCATTTTGGTGCAGTGAAAAAAATATTGACTAGGTGTCAGAAGACCTGGATTCTAGAATTAATTCCACCATTATCTAGTTATGCAACCTCCTGCAAGATATTTCTTCACATCTTTTCTCAGTAAAATGATGCAATTATTCTCTAAACTCTAAGGCAATTTACATTTCTAAAATTCCATGAACTGAAGTTTCTTGTGTTCATTTCTTTTCTCCTATATTGGCTGTTTCCAGTAATTCCAATGAGCAAGTGACATGTTCTTCTTTTTTCATTTCAGTCACTAACACTGGAACATATTTAACATCTTTGTTTACATTTTGTAATGCTTTCTATATGAGAATATAGCTATCTGAACATTTCCATAGCAATATGATTGAATTCTAGTTGAAGAATAGTCTTTGTAAACAGTTATAAAACTTTATGATCAGATTTGAACTAATATGCATTTGGAATTTTCCATTCACCTCTGTAAACAAACTACACCTGAATTCTGAAAAACTTTCCCATTGTTTTAGGACCTGAGTGTGTTTTTGTGTATCTCAGGTTAATTTGGTCTTCAGATTTATCTGGTCTTATATCGTTTGTGCTGGGAATTATGTTTCTCATGCTCTGGTCCTGTTAATTAAAAGTGTTGTCTCCACTTAGTAACTACATGAGTGTGTGTATGTGCACATGTGTGTGTATTCTACAAGTGCACACACCACACCCAATGCTGCATGCCTCCTTTTAACCTGAATGCTCATTCTATAATTTCTTTGTAAATTCTTATAACCATGAAAATAGTTGTTTTAAAAGCATTTGAGGTAAAGACTTCTCAAAACTGCAAATTTCAAGTTGAGCCAGGAAATCATGGCCATTTATTTCTCCACTTTTATGTACGATCCAGGAAAATAAAATTTGCAACTGAATATACAAAAAGCACACAGAAAACATATTCTCTTTTCAAGGAAGGCTTTATTTTTGGTGAGTTTAATTGTTAGGAAAGCTTTGTTCACTTCATGAACTGTACCATCGCACTTTCTTTTGTTTATTAATTCATACGTTAATTTGATTTTGGCTGAAAATACTAAAAATGTGCTTTAGAAATAAACTATTTCTGGTCCGTATTACCAGATAGTAGAAAATAGTTTCAGTGAAAGGATAATAATGAACAAATGAATAAACAAAAGCAGAGAATAAGCACAAATTCTTATATAGGTAGCAAAAATAAACTTTGGGGTTCCATATACTACTAGTATTTTCAAAGAACAGTGGATAAAATTAATGTCTGAATAATTTTATAGGATAAAATTATTATGGCATTAGGTCCATTATCATGGCATTTAAATAGAAAATGCACGATTCTCAAAATGCTATTGAAGTCAACTAAATATACTTTCTCATTGTGTATGCAGGTTGTTATGTTGATGTTGGAGGTCCCCAAAATATTCTAATGCAAGGGCCTTGACTGTGCCTTCAATGAGCTTAGGGACTTTTGTTGCAAACCCAATTCATATTTGAATGCATGGTTTTCCTCAATAAATTCATGTCATTATGAATATAGAAGCCATAGAAATGGTGATTGATTCTTCTCTTGTGCACAATGTGCTATTGATTTTTCATTGTTGGCATATATTAACCTACCCCTTTAACTTTCCAAGACAAAACAAGGTAACCCACCTTCTATTTTTCACTACTGGCCTATTAGAGTGATGTATGATCACTGGCAGTGTTGTTTTCTTTATATACTGGTTTAATTTTATTAAAAACAGAGAATATTAATAAAAGTACTTAAATAACTAAGGTTGGTACTCATGCAATTTTTTATATGTAATAGCAATCTGTGTCTAAATTGCATGTGTGTGCATCTACTTAAATATATAGAGAAAAAAGATCTTGGACCTACTGAAGTTCTGAATACCTCACCATATGAAAGTTGTGCTTTAGTGAGTTTGGAAATTGGTTTAGATAATAATAAGGAAAAAATCAATATAAATTGATTGTTTTATATAAAGAGCAAGCATGTTATTGCTTAAAAGACTACTAAGATTGTGCTCTTAACTTTTAAACAAAGTAGTTTGATATCAATGAGATAGCAAGTTCATATTACAAATTCAAATTCATATAGTTGTTTTTTTAATTCTTAGAACATTTAACAAGTAAAATTATACAACTTGTTAAGTATATCAAAATTTATTCTTATAAAGTCTTACTTTTCAAGCAAATATAACCCAAGGTGATGGTGTCCATCTGTTTCCTAGTTATAGTTCATCATTGTAATATTAAACAGAAAGTATTAGGAATTTTAGAGACTAAAGAAAATAATTTCTTTCAGGGACCCCGCATTGCTGACTTCTAGGGGCACAATAAACAATTGTGTTCTGTGTAATCATCAGTCCTATAGTTGTCTACTGTGTCTCTTCTGCAAGAGTATTTTGTAGTTCTGATTGTCTCATAATTGAAGATGATGATTTTCAATATATTTTAACATTATTTGAAAAATCTTTTGCCTTAGAACATGAAGAATGTAATATTATAACACATTTTTATTTCCTTCCCTTCAGTTTTTTTCTAAGGCAATGATTTGTCAAGTACGAGGCATGAAAATATCTGGAATACATATCAGTTGGTGACTTATATATGAAGATTCATCCTCCCTCTCTGTCTCTCCCACCTTCTTTGCATGGTCTGAATAGTGTGTCACTCTTTAGGATGCATACATTATGACAAGGTATTCTACTCCTGTTGGTTTCCTCTTCTTCATACTTCCTCTAGTGTTTGGTGCATTCTCAACTACCTTCCAGAGAATTCTTTTCTGGTGTCTTTTACGCTTGCCTGCAACAAGCCAAACCGAACAAATGGATGGTATACATTCACTCCTCAAAGCTATTTTGCTGGTAAATATAATTTCTAACACCCACACAAGGTTACAATATTTCTGCAGGGATATGCTGTGAGTTCAATAGAGTAAAACAGAAGTGCAGCACATTGAATTTACCTTGACTGTCAGCATTTCTTGTCATTAGATGGATACTGGACTCACTTTGAGGATTTGGGGCATTCGTGTAACAGATATTAAGGACTTCCTCCATGAAGAACTGTGTGAAAAATTTTCTAGTTTCTGCATTTGATTTCTAAAATATAATGTATTGTCTATTGCCTGCAAGAATCTGAGAATTCCATTAATTATATCTTTAAGAAATAACTTTGTGTTTCTCGTTGGGATTCTAAACAAATTTAAAACCAGTATTTCCTTTTCTTAACATTCATTTGAGATATTATCCATCAAATTCAATGCAATATTTCCAAACAACAAAAGTAAAATGAGATCATGTCCAATAGAAGAACTGAAAAATAATTTGAGATAGCACTAAATAACTACTAATAAAATGTAATATATAAGCTACCTGTAGTGAGCATCAAATAGTTCTACTGATGACTATTTGCTTAGTACCTCTTAAATATTCTTGATATTTAATCAAAATTACATCAATGTATGCATACCTAAGTGTGCATATATGACAATTGCTATGAAATCCTTAGTTTGTTTCACTTGACTTTGCTCAGCTTAAATCATTATCCTAATTTCATTCATTATTTCAAGTTTTCTGTACAGTTTCTGGAGCCTGATCTGTGAAGCCACTCTTTTGTTGTTTTTATTGTTCATTTGTTAATTTATCATTGCTCAAAACCTTCACATCCTAATCCCGAACCATTTCCTTTAGCTCCTGATGATGCATTTTCCTTGTAACTTTGGTAAGTTCTTCATGTCAAATGACCCCTCTGGAACAGTCTGCTGTAATTAAAGGTAAGGGACCAGTAGTAATTCAGCAGTACCCTGTAGAGAGGAATGAAGGGAAATTTCAAGAAGAGGGGAAAGTCAAACAGAATGTCTTATGAACCTCATATACAGATGTTTTCCTTTGACTTCATCAGCAGAAGATGTCAAGCTATTGGCTAATTTATATCTCATTGTTTCTATTAATTTTGCCCTGCTAACTCTGGGTTATTTTATGAATATTGACCAATAGAGACAAGGTCAAGATATTTTTGCCCCCTAAATATCTTCTGGCCTTGTTGTCTCATTGCATATACTCTTTCTGGCAGATCTCCACAACTTCCATATTCAGATCCAGATTTGTTTCCCAAATCTGAATCTCTAGCACAAATTTCCCTGGGTTATAGCTACCCATGTCTTGATGCTCCTTGGTCCCCTTACAGCTTGTGTCAAGCCAGTCATGGAGCCCTGTAAACTTGGTGTTCTTCACAACTCTCTTCTCACTCTCATCTCCAGCCTCAATCCCAGTGCCTTAGCAAACAACCCCATCAACTTTCTTTTGTAATACTGCTGTGGCCCTCCTGCTGTCCCCTCTCCAGTCTTGTGCCCCTCCTCTGCTTTGCCTTTTACGTTGAGCAACATCACTGACAAAAAAAAAAAAAAAAAAAAAAAAAAAAAAATCATATTGGTCCTTCGTTAAATCTCTTGATTAGTGTTCTTTGCATGTAGACAAAAATTCAAAATTTTAAGTAAATCACAATTTTATCCTTAAATATCTCTCCAGCCTTGCCTATTGCTTTGAGCCAGTTTATAACCCCCACTCTGTCTGTACTGGAAGCAAATAGTTATGACATAGGAAGCCACTTAAAGCTATTCTGTTGTTATATAACTGCTATTTTTTTCTTGAGAAGGATTCCTATTTTCTTTTTCTTTTTGATGACAGTAATAAACATTGTAAAGACTTTGCACCCCTAATTTATTACATCATGTGTCAATATAATATTATCTTCTATATAGATGGTGTTATACTTATCCCCAATTTTATTATTGAAGAAATTGAGGTATAGAGATCGAGGTGAAAGCATTTCAGAACTGATATCTATAGTAAAAGTAATGCATACTGTTACTGCTGAAACTCTTGTCCTTATTAATTTGTTGCAAGAATGGTAAGAATTTAAAATGAATAACTTACCACTCTCAACAAAAAAATAAACAATATAAACTAAATGCAAGGAATTGCCCAAAGAAGTGTTTATTACTATTGATATGATTGTTTAAGTCTTAATCCTTGGCTTAGTGACTCACAAACCTTGTGACTTGATTTAAAATAAATTGAATAATAGATGGACTTTGTTGGGTAGGTAGTGTAAGATAACACAGAAGTCTTTGATGGAGTCCACAGACACAACCCTGATAAAGAAACAATAAAGAGTTATTGTCCCAATCATCTTTATCAGAACAGAAGCTTCAAACAGAGGATATTGCAGACCATACATCACCCTCCTAGGGGGACCTCTTTCAACTAAAATAGCTACGTGGTTCTGCACCAATATCAGAAATAAGAACAATTAATGTGTCATATGAAAAGGGAGAAGTCTGTCCCTCACTGAGAGAATGATTCTATGGCAGTATTTTTCTTTTAGCAAGTAAACAGGCAACTTGTAATAGCTCACTTTTAGCTGAGTTATACTCATTTTTATTCCATCTTTTTTTTTTTTCTTGAGAAAGAAAAACAGGAAAATGGTGTTTCTGTTTCTAATAAATAGTTTCTTAGAACACAGTAAAAGAAATCTGGCATAAGAGATACTTGAAAAAAACTTTAAATATTTCATATACATATTATCTTCCTTTAAAATTCATGGTACTTTCCTGGAACCTATTATAGTAGAAAAAGAGTTCTTTTTCACTTTTGGCAGAACACAGAATTGCAATTTTTGAGGGTTTTTTTTTTTGTAAACACAAATAGCACCTCTATCCAGTAGAAAATTTATTCTTGCTATATTTATGCCATTCGTAGGATGTAAAGGATCACCATAATACATTTGACAGAAATAAATAGACAGAACTATGAATGCAATTCTGTTATTGATTACTTCTAAGCACAGGCATTGCAGCCTTCTGGCTAGATCTGCATTGCCCTCCTTTCAAGTCAATACATAACTCTCCAGATCCACTTTCTCCTATAAAATGGTCAATGTATTGCCGAGCAGTCTCCGAGTTTTGAAGACAGAGAGGCAGTCAGCATTTCAATTGGAATTCTTTTGACTAGAGGGTTGGGTGATTAAGCTGGTCACTTGTGGAAATATATTGATTTCGTGATATATTTTCAGGAACCGATTTTTCTTTTCTGAAACACTGTGTCATGATGGGCTATTTAGAATTTCTTCTCTTCCCATAGGGACATGGCACAACTTTCAAGAACTGAAATGAAGATATAACAATGGGGGGAAAAAAAGAATACTGTGTCATTGTTCTACTCAATCCCTTAAATGTTAACAGAAAACCCCAAAATATCAACTTATTTTTCTTTATTTTTAAAGACTTAAGAAGCAAATATAATTCAGTTTATTATGCATAGTCATACTACCCAGAGATGTGCACTATGATTCATTAAATACTTAAATTACAGCCAACACACTGAGATATGAAAAACACTTAGTACTTGGTAGAGAATGTTGCTTACATTTTAGATCATATGCCCCACACCAGATTTCTTTGATACACAGAAGACAATTTACAAGTTTTTCTTTATAATTGAGTATTTTCAATGAATAATTTTGGCCTCTATTTTACTTTGGAAAAAAAAAAAACCCTAACATTTATTGAGCATATATTATATGCCAGTTACTTTCAAATATTATATTTCATACAATAGTCACAAGGACTAAAAGTGATAATTATTGCTCTTTCATTGGCAAGAAAAATGAGATGTTTTATATGATGAAACATCCAAGTAAGAAACCTTTCATACCTTTATAGAGGAGTCATTTTGAGACCATGTAAAAATTGCTGATCAGGAAGACAAAATAAAGTCTGGAACACTGTGACTTCCTAGAACAGTTATACCAGTTCTGAGTTACACAAAACTGGACTTCATATTCCAGAAGTAAATACATACTTTTTGAAAGTCTATGTTTGTGTGAATTTTTGTTCCACACCAAGATCAATAAAGAGTTTTTTACTAAAATATTGAAAACCCTTCTTCAACAATACTTCTTTTTATATACTGAGTTAATTAGACATTTTTCTTATAACATTTCCTAGTGTTTACCATCATGAAATTTTTATGAAACCAGTATATGCTTACTAGCCATAATCTGTAAAAGTCAAACAATGGGGACAAAAACCTGTGGAAACAGCTTATTCACAAGTCATTCAGAATATCATGTTCCACAGAGTATTTTATCAGCTAAATCTTGGCCAACTATGAAGTAAACTTTTGTTGGTTGGTGTCTGAGTGGGTGTGGTATGGTAAGAGAGCACAAATATGTTGCAAGGTAAAAAGTTTGGTCCACTTTTCAAGAATTTTAAAGGAGATTAGAGTTTGAATAAATGAAATCAACAAATTGCCAAGCTGCTACTGTGAGCTGACTGGTTTAGATAGTGGTCCTCAGGATGTGGTTGAACAGTGCGTCTTGTTTGCTTGAACCTCCCATCTTTGCTCCAGTGAGGGTGGAGCTGTGGGGTCTGACTTCTGACTGACTCCAGGTGACTTCATCTGGCTCAGAGAAGGAAGTATTGCTTTTACATTTCATTGATTATTTTTCCTCTGCTTTCTCTAGTTTTCTTACTTTTTCCCTCTGTCATTCCTCTCTGTTTCTTTTTCTCTCCTCCCTTCCCTGTAATCTTCTTTTCCTTTTCTACCTGATCAGGGTTTGTTCATACCACCTTACATTTCGTTTATTGTTCTTTCTTCCCTTTTAAACATACATAAACTTCAGGATTGGATTCATGACATGTTGGTAGTTGATCTCTACATTTTATATAATTTGACATTTTAAAAAATATGAAAAAAACAACAGTTCTTATGGACAGAATGACTGTCTACTGGGAGATATAGGGTGGTGGATCTGGTTATTCTTGCCTATAAATTTATGAATGACATTTTTCCAGAAAGTAATCCTATTAGATAATGTGAACACTAGAGTACATAGACAACTGCAAAGGAATGATTAATTGACTTTTATCTGGAAAGATGAAAGGTGGAAGCTTCAAAGTATACAAACACAGCCCCCTGTTTTGACAAAGGCTAGGTTGGAAGTGATTTTTTACACCATTTTCATCTCTCCGTTATAAATTGCAAAAAGATGGAAGGGTCATGGTTGATCTAACAGTTTTCCTTTTGATTATAGCAATTTTAAGGCAAATTAAGGGTAAGACCAGGCAAGCTGACTGAGTCCTTTTAAATGCCCTTTTTACTTATTAAGTACAATCAGAGATTCCTCAACACAAAGCCTGAGCTTTTAAAACACAATTGGTCCAGGTGTGTGGAGACCTTTTAAAGACTGACTAAGCTGAGAATGCTTATTAATGATAGACTGGTGGTTTGGCATTAGGATATGATTTCATCAGATGAGGATAATGGAAGTTATGGAGCAAAGAGAGAGCTAAAAATGTAATGTTATGCTTGTAAACTTGCTTGATAGAGAAGCAATTGGCAGTAAAATAATATCTGAACAAAAGAATTCAGTTGGCATTTTGCTGGAAATGAACAATAAACTCCACATCGTTTTCCTTTTTCATTCCTGTGAGTCATTTGAAGTGGTGGAATAGAGTGGAAAGCCAGCTGGGAGACCTGATTTGGAAAGTGAAAATTAAAATTGTGTTTTATTTTCACTACTGTTAGAAAAAAAAGGAGGATTTGTTTTCGATTAGGAATAATCAGAAGAATTATAGTGAATTAGTTTTATGCTTTATCCATATTAGGTAAAATGGAATTTTAGGGTGAAAGCACTAAGATATTTCTTTGAAAACAAAAAGAATAAAAAGATTCAACAAATGAAATGCATAACATTAAGATTTTTTTCCTTCTTAGAATGTTATAGATGATTATATTACAATGGAGAATTGAGGTTAACTTCTTTACTGTAACTGTGTCAATTAATGATACTTGTCTTTATTTCTCCCATGTGCCTACTAATTTTTAATGCCTTCTTATTCAAAGCAGTTGCAGAACTGAAGCTATTTTTAAATTTTCGATTGTTTTTATCACATTTGAATAATATGTATATGCTCTTAAAAATATTTTTTGTGGTACTAAATTTTTCAAAGATGTGGTTACAGAGATTTAAAATTGAAGGTAACAAAATAGAATACCCCCAAATAAGGTCCGATTAGGAAAATATAAATGAGAGGATTTAACTTTATAAATCGATACTCGGTTATTAACCTAGTAGGTAAACAGTCAAGAATTATAATTATTTTACGTTGTATTAATCAAACAGCTAGTTCGTTTTACAAATATGCTTCCTGAGAAAACATAATAATATAGTAATGTCCATGGAGAACAATTGATTAGGTAGCTCTAAAGGATGATTAGAAAGAAAAGAAAAGAAAAGCAGCGGTTGTGTAGAGTGTGTGAGAAGCTAATCATGTAGGGAGGGTGACACCATGACCCTCTGCAAACAGGTGTCCATCCAACCATGGAAATCACAGAGATGGGAAGTCTTTTTCTGGCTCAAGTAAGATGAAGACAATACAACTTGGAAAAAATGTATGAGCATTTGCTTAAGAATCGATTGTACAGAGAAATCATGACTCAATTATAATGTTTTTATTCATGCTTTAATCAACATTTATTTTTGTATTCTTGGTTTGTAAATCTCAGATCACTCAATTCTAAAGTAGAGGTAACTCTCTCCTGCTGATTGGAATCATAAAGTCAAACAATAGTCTGGGTAGAAATTGACTTTAGAAGTCACGTGGTTTCTTGATTCAATGTTCAAATTATCTTTATTAAGCTCCTACCAAGGCGATACATGATTGAATTCAACACTTCAAATATTTAAAGATCATAATTTTCACCAAACTACCCATTTTGGTTTCCTCCAGTTTTGCAAAATCTTACTATTGTAGAATTATCTAGTCTCTATCTATAAAATATCTTGCTGAAACTTTGATAAGATTTGCACACACTGCATATCAATTTCAGAATTGATATCTTTATTACATTGAGCCTTCCAATTATGAACATTTATGTTTATTTATTTAAATTTTTTATTACTTTTATCATTATTTTGAAGTTGTCACCATACAAATCCTGTGCACATATTAATAGATTTATACTTAAGTATTTAACTAATCTTAGTGTTCATGTATTCATTGCTAGTATGTATAAAGAGCTAATTTTTATGATTTTAGTTTCATTGAAATGTAATTGACAAATACAAATTGCATGTATTCAAAGTGTACAACATATTTTGAGATGTAGACACATTTTGAAATTACAATGATCAAGATAATTAATACATCCATCACTTCAAGGTTTTGTTTTTATTTCATCTATTGAGAATGTTTAAGTTCTCTTTTAGTAACTTTCAAGTATACTATAGAGTTATTAACTATAGTCACCATGCTATACATTAACTCTCCAGAAGTTATTAATTCTGCATAACTGAAATGTACATTTTGACAACATCTATACTTTATCCACCTCCCATTCCTTGGGTAACACCATGGATTTCCTGCAGTCAGATCATTTGCAAACAGTGACTTTTTTCTATTTGTATACCTCTTATTGCCTATTCTTCCTTTATTGTCCTGTCTAGAACTTTCAGCCCACACTAAATGAGAGTGGTAAGAATGGGTACATGTACCTTATTCTCAATCTTAGTAGCTAGGCATGTAGTATTTCAAAATTAAAAATTATGTTAAAAGTAAGTTTTGTGGAGCCCACCCGATCCCTACACCTGGTCGGTCACCATCACTGAGTCTGCCTGCCTGTCCCCTTACTGCTGAGGGACACTGCACTTGCCTCTGTGCTGACTCAGCGCACCCTCGCTGGGGTTCCTCAGCTTCCTTTGAGGCTGGTGCAGGCATTTAGAATTATTCCTGAGGGCGTGGCCATCATCATCCGAAAGGAGGCTCCCTTCCTGAGACACCTATAGGAGACTGGAGGCCCTTTGACAGGACTCAGGAGCCAAGAAGAGGAGGTATTGAGAGACTTGGGACCAACTCAGACCACCGGGTGAGTCTCTCACACTGGGCAGGCTCCCCAGATGGGGCAGTAGTCCCAGAACTGAAGGAACTTCATCGAGTAGAGTTGCCCAATGAGACTCCCCTGCTGGAGCCATGACCCAGACAAAAGGGAGCATTGTAGAGGAGGATTGCCCAGCGAGAGGCTTCGGAGCAGAGCGAGGGTCCCAGACCAGGGTGGCAGGACTGGACTGTAGGTAGCTACTCCATGGAGGGCTGCCCAGTGAGAGACTTGGGTGCAGGGTGAGGCTCCCCAGCCCAGGCTGTAGGTTCAGATCCCAGGGAACATCCCAGAGGAGGGCTGCCCAGTCCAGCGATAGTTCTGGACTGAAGGGAACTTCATGAAGGAGAACTTCACAGGGACACTTCCCCACCAGGTGTCTTCCCCACTGGGTGAAGCTTTCCCACCAGGGCGGTAGAACCAGAGACACAGGTCCATACCAGACGTGCCCCAGTCCGCAGTCTACTCCCCCTTTGGTTGACCATTGGTCAACAAATGGAGGCACTTCTGCCCACTAACAGGGAATATACCCCACCTGAAGTCCACCACCCCTGGAAGCGCACCTTCCTTGTTGAGCACTGCATTATCAAGTTCCTCCAAGAATTCAGGCTACTGAAGGCTAGGAGGTGAGTTTTTGGAAATCTACAGGGACAATAGTAGTCAATAGAGGAAATACGGAATATCTCATTGTTTCACTACTAAAGGGGTAGATATCTGAGCAAAATGAGAAAACAAGGGAAGAGAAGAAAATGTCCCAAATAAACCTAGTTGCTACATCAGTAAAATCCAATGACAGCACGGCAGAAGAAATGTCAAAAAGGGAGTTCAGAATATACATAATTAAGATGATCAGAGAAGCAAACAATGAGATGAAAGAGCAAATGCAGGCTTTAAATGATCACACCACTCAACAGTTAAAAGAGCAAATATGGGAAGCAAAAGATCATTTCAATAAAGATTTAGAGATATTGAAAAAACAAACAAACAAACAAACAGAAATCCTTGAAATGAAGGAAACAATAAACCAAATTAAAAACTCCATAGAAAGCATAACCAATAGGATAGAACACCTGGAAGATAGAACCTCAGACATTAAAGACAAAATATTTAATCTTGCAAACAAAGTTGACCAAACAGAGAAGATGATAAGAAATCATGAACAGAATCTACAAGAATTATAGGATGTAATGAAAAGGTCAAATTTAAGACTTATTGGGATTGCGGAAGGCACAGAGAAACAAACCAAAGGAATGAACAATTTGTTCAAAGAAATAATATCAGAAAATTTCCAAACTCTGGAGAATGAAATGGAAAATCAAGTACAAGAGGCTTATAGGACTCCAAATATACAAAATTACAACAGGCCCACACCAAGGCACATTATAATGAAAATACCTAACATACAAAATAAAGGAAGAATTTTAAAGGTTGCGAGAGAAAAGAATCAAATTACATTCAGGGGGAAACCAATAAGAATTTTTCAATCCAGACCCTAAAAGCTGAAAGGGCCTGGAACAACGATTTTCAAGCCCTGAAAGAAAACAAATGCCAACCAAGAGTCTTACACCCAGCAAATCTTATCTTCAGATTTGAAAATGATATAAAATCCTTCCATGATAAACAAAAGCTAAAAGAATTTACAAAAAGAAAGATGGCACTGGAGAACATTCTCAGTAAAATATTCCATGAGTAAAAGATGAAAAACAACGATGTAAATCAGCAAAGGGAGGAACTACCCTAGAGGAATAGCCAAATAAAGGAGAAACCAAGTCATGTCAAAAAAACAAAATGAGTCAAATGACTAGGAATACAAATCATATCTCAATAATAACCCTGAATGTTAATGGCCTGAACCCATCAATCAAAAGACATAGACTGTCAGATTGGATTGAAAAGAAAGATCTAACAATATGCTGCCTGCAGAGACTCATCTCATAGAAAGAGATTCCAACAGACTAAAGATGAAAGGATGGGAAAAAACATACCATGCACATGGACTCAGCAAAAAAGCCAGAGTATCCATCCTCATATCAGATAATGTGGACTTCAAACCAAAGTTAGTCAGGAGGGATAAAGAAGGACATTTCATACTGCTTAAGGGAAGCATAAATCAGCAAGAATATAACAATCATAAATATCTATGCCCCAAAGAGTGGCTCATCCATTTACATCAACAAATCCTTCTCAATTCCAGGAATCAAATAGACCACAGCAAAATAATACTGGGTGATTTTAACACACCTCTCTCACCACTGGACAGATCCTCCAAACAAAAATTGAACAAAGAAACCATAGATCAATAACACAATCAATAATTTAGACTTAACAGATATTTATAGAATATACCATCCAACAAAGAGCAAATACACTTTCTTCTTAGCAGCACATGGATCCTTCTCTAAAATAGGCCATATTTTATGCCACAAAGCTACTGTTAGCAAATACAAGAAGATAGAGATACTACCTTGTACTCTATCAGATCATAATGGATTGAAATTAGAAATAAATAACAGGGTAAAAAACAGAAACTACTCCAACACCTGGAGATTAAATAATATGCTATTGAATGATGAATGGATAACAGAAGATATTAGGAAGGAAATTAAAAAATTCTTAGAGGTAAATGAGAACAAAGAAACATCATATCAAAATCTCTGGGACACTATGAAAGCAGTACTTAGAGGAAGATTTATTTCATGGAGTGCATTCAATAAAAGAAGAAAAAATCAACAAATAACAACCTAACACTGCAGCTCAAAGTCCTAGAAAAAGAAGAACAGAACAACATCAAAAGTAGTAGAAGACAGGAAATGGCTAAAATCAGAGCTGAAATCAACAAAATTGAAACAAAAGAAACAATAGAAAAAATTGACAAAATAAACAGTTGGTTCTTTGAAAAAATAAACAAAATTAATAAATGCTTAGCCACACAAACAAAGAGAAGGAAAGAGAAAACTCAAATTACTTAAATTAGGAATGAACAAGGAAATATCACAACGGACACGATTGAAATACAAAACCTAATTAGAAGCTATGAGACAGACATCATTACCCTATGTATATGTATGATTATAAGAATGGTATGAATCTACATTGTTTACAACCATAGAAACAGAAATATGCACCCCATTTGTGTAGAGTGAATCAAAACGCAGTCTCTAAAAAATTAAAAGCTAAACAAAAATAATAATAACAAAAAAGAAGCTATTTTGAAAATCTCTACTGAAACAAAATAGAAAATCTTGAAGATCAACAGGTTTCTAGAGACATATGAGTACCCAAACTGAACCAGGACATACACAATTTAAATAGATCAATTTCAAGTAATGAAATAGAAGAAGTCATCAAAAGTCTACCAAAAAAGAAAAGTCATGGACTAGATGGTTTCTCAGCCGGTTCTACAAAACCTTTAAAGAAGAGCTCATTCCAATACTTCTCAAAGTATTCCATAAAATAGATGAGGAGGAATCCCTCCCAAACTCATTCTATGAAGCCAATATCACCCTGATACTTAAACCAGACAGAGACACATCAAGGAAAGAAAATTTCAGACCAATATCCTTAATGAACATTGATGCAAAAATTCTCAACAAAATTTTAGCAAATTGCATACAAAAATATATTAAAAAGATAGTGTGCTATGATCAAGTGGGTTTTATCCCAGGAATGCAAGGTTGGTTTAACATCCGGAAATCAATAACTGTCATTCACCATATCTCCAGACTTAAAGTCCAGAATCACATGATTATTTCCATAGGTGCAGAAAAAGCATTTGATAAAATACAGCACGCCATCATGCTCAAAACACTAGAAAAAATACGGATAGTGGGAACATTCCTTAACATTGTCAAGTCCATCTATGCTAAGCCCATGGCCAATATCATATAAATGTTGAAAAACTGAAAGCATTCCCCCTAAACACTGGAACAAGGCAGGGATGCCCTCTTTCACCACTTCTATTCAACATTGTCCTTGAAACTCTAGCCAGAGCAATTAGACAAACCAAAGAAATTAAAGGGATACAAATAGGAAAAGAAGAACTCAAAGTATCCCTGTTTGCTGATGACATGATTATATATTTAGAGGAACTGGGAAATTCCACCAGAAAACTTTTAGAACTCTTAAGTGAATTCAGTAAAGTAGCAGGATATAAGATCAATGCTCATAAATCTAATGCATTTTTATACATAAGTGATGAATCTTCAGAAAGAGAAGTTAGGAAAACTACCCCATTCACAATAGCCTCAAAAAAAATAAAATACTTGGGAATCAATCTCACAAAAGAGGTGAAAGACCTCCACAATGAGAACTACAGAACACTAATGAAAGAAATTAAAGAAAACCTTAGAAGATGGAAAGATCTCCTATGTTCTTGGATAGACAGAATTAATATTGTCAAAATGGCCATACTACCAAAAGTGCTATACAGATTCAATGCAATTCCAATTAAAATTCCAACGATGTAACTCACAGAATTAGAGCAAGCAATTATGAAATTCATCTGGAAGAATAAGAAACCCAGAATACCTAAAGCAATCCTTAGCCAGAAGAGTGAAGCAGTGGGTATTGCAATACCAGAACTTAAACTATACTACAAAGCAATAGTCAAAAAATGGCATGGTATTGGCACCAAAATACACAGGTAGATCAATGGTACAGAATAGAGTACACAGTCACAAACCCAAATAAATACAGTTTTCTCATACTAGAGAACGGTGCCAAAAACATGCAATGGAGAAATGATAGCCTCTTCAACAAATGGTGCTAGGAAAACTGGAAATCCATGTGCAGCAGAAGGAAACTAAACCCCTATCTCTCACCCTGCACAAAACTCAACTCAAAATGGATCAAGGACCTTGGAATCAGACCAGAGACTCTGCATCTTATAGAAGAAAAGTAGGTCAAAATCTTCAAAATTTCTGCTTAGGATCAGATTTCCTTAACATGAGTCCCATAGCACAAGAAATAAAAGCAAGAATCAACAACTGGGATAGAGTCAAACTAAAAAGCTTTCTCTCAGCAAAGGAAACTAACAGCAATGTGAAGAGAGATCCTGCAGAGTGGGAGAAAATTTTTGCCACTCATACTTCAGATAGAGCACTAATTTCCAGAATATATAAAGAACTCAAAAAACTCTACACCAAGAATACAAATAACCCAATCAATAAATGGGCTGAGGAAATGAACAGATGCTTCACAGAAGAAGATGTACAAGCAATCAACAGATAAATGAAAAAATGTTCAACATCTCTAGCAATAAGAGAAATGCAAAGCAAACTACCGTAAGATTCCATCTCACCCCAATTAGAATGGTGATTATCAAGAATACAAGCAACAATATGTGTTGGCGAGGATGTGCGGAAAAATGTACACTCATATACTGCTGGTGGGGTTGCAAATTAGAGCAGCCACTCTGGGAAACAGTGTGGAGATTCCTTAGAAAACTTGGAATGGAACCACCATTTGACCCAGCTATCCCACTCCTTGGCCTATACCCAAAGGACTTAAAATTAGCATACTACAGTGATACAGCCACATCAATGTTCATAGCTGCTCAATTCACAATAGCCAGATTGTGGAACCAACCTCGATGCCCTTCAATTGATGAATGGATAAAGAAACTGTGCTGTATATATCCAATGGAATATTACTCAACCATAAAGAGTAATAACATTATGGCATTTGCAGACAAATGCATGAAATTGGAGATTTCATGCTAAGTGAGATAAGCCAATCTCAAAAAACCAAAGGACAAATGATCTCGCTGATAAGCGGATGGTGATACATAATGGGAGTGGGAGGGAGGTAAGAATGGAGGAAGGAAGGACTGTATAGAGGGAAAAGAGGGGTGGAAGGAAAGGAAAAAATAACAGAATGAATCAAACACCATTACCCTATGTAAACGTATGATTACACAAATGGTATGCCTCTACTTCATGTATGAACAGAGAAACAAGTTGTACCCCATTTGTTTACAGTAAAAAAAAAAATTAAAAAAGTAGGTTGTCTGTTTCTTTATTAACTTTCTCTCTATTCCTACTTTTCTTAGAGTGTTTATTAGTGAATGGGCGTTAAATTTTGTAGCTTACTTTATCTGTATCAATTAATAAAATAATATGATTTTTCTTCTTTAGCCTATTCAATGATTCAGTACTTATTTTCCAATATTAAACCAATATTGCATCCCTGAAATAAACTCCTAGATGTATAATATTTTTACATATTATTGAATTGTATCTTGTTAATATTTTGCAAAGAATTTTTATCTATATTAATGCTCACATTATCCAGAATTATGTTTTATGAGAAATCTTAAATTGTATTTTGGGGTACACGATGTAGTGGTTCACTGGTTATGTATTCATATATGAACATAAGAAAATTATGTCTGCTTCATTCTTCTGTAGAGGAAAGTCTTCCATTATTAGCATGTAAGTATTAGTCAGGAATATTTAAATGTAAGCAAATTTCCCCAATTTTTAATTGGAAAGAGCTCCATAGTAGGTATATGGAATGTTTGTGTGTATACACTATTATAAGTATATGGTATATTTTATGATTTGTAATATTTTTACACATAACACTTATAATGTGTAAAATATTGTTTGCAAGTATTAATTCATTTAATCATATTTACACACCATGACGTATCATTAATTCCTGCTTTATATGTTGTTAACTAAATAGTAACTGGAAAGGAGAAAAAAGCAAAATTAAAATTAAACACTAGGTGTTCATTCATTTTTTTTTCCTTGCTGTAATAAAAATATTTAGGTATTTGTTCTAATAAAGCACAGAAACATTACTGTTGGATTTTTTTGTTTCAAAAAAATATAATTGTATTAACGAAACATCATCATATGATTAATGTTAAATGTTATAATCAAAATAAAATTTCAATAAGCTTGAATTTCCCAAAAATTGCTATATGAAATAAGGGCATAAAACCTAAGGTGATAATTCTCAGTTCATTCAATAAATGTTTATTGATTCACTTCTATTAAATGTTTTTGGTATCACTCAAAAGAATTCTTGAATAATGAAAGCAAAAGATAAGGTAGGAATGATAGTTGACATAGATACTGAAATCATATGTTAAAAGCAATTGAAAATGAAAAATGAGCAATGGAGGAAATATTAGGTATTTTGATAAATGCCCTATGAAACAGGGGTTACTATTACATGTGGCTTTAGCAGGAACAATCTTGTTTGCATAATCAATAATATTATTAAACAACTACTGTGTGTCTTGTACTTTGTGTGGATTAGAAACAAAGTTGGAATTGTGATTTGTTCTAATTTCAAAATGTTCCAAATTAGAATGCCTATTATCAAGATTACAAATTATAATAAATGTCGGCTAGGATGTGGGGAAAATAGTATAATCATACATTGTTCATGGGGATGCAAATTGGTGCACCTACCAAGCAGTATAGAGACTCCTCAAAAAACTAGAAATGGAACCACCATTGAACCCAGCTATCCCACTCCTTGGCATATTTCCAAAGGATTTAAAATCAGCATACTACAGTGATGTAGCCACATCTATGTTTATAGCAGCACAATTCATAATAGCTAATCTATGGAACCAACCTAGATACCCTTCGGCAGATGAATGGGTAAAGAAAATGCTGTATTTATACACAATGGAGTATTACTCAGCCATTAAGAGTAATCACTTTATGACATTTGCCAGTAAGTGGATGGATCCGGCAAAACGATCATGTTAGGTGAAATAAGCCAATCTCCCCAAACCAAAAGTTGAATGTTTTCTCTGATATGTGGAAGCTAACCCACAATGAGGGAGGAGGGGAACAACAGAAGTTCAGTAGATCAGACAAAGGGGAATAAAGGGAAAGGAAAGAAGATAAGAAAAGGAAAGATAGTGGAATCGAAATAGTCCATGCTTGTATAATTGTATCAATATGTATTCTACTGACATAACTAAAAAGAACCAATAAAAATGCTCCAAGTCTAGTAGGGAAGAAAGACATGCACAATGGATGCATGGTGCAATATGATACCTCTCATTTTAGAAAAATGCACAACGTGATGTATTTTGGCCAAAGGGAACTAGTGGTGAAGAATCAAATTTTTACCATGTGTATTGACAATCATTCAAAATTAGTGCACTCCACTGACACTGTACCACCCTGCATTATTTAATGCTTCAGTGTTGCTGTATAATACAGATAGCCTCCATTATAGGATATTCAAATGAATAGAGAAGTTTAAAAACTTACTCAATATTGCAGAGCTGATAAATGGTGCAGCTAGATGTTAAATCCAACCCAACTAACCCCAAAGCTCATGATGTTTGGAGGGCTCATTAGAAAACAATTTAAATCACATTACACAACTGTGTGGAATTATACTGGATGATCCACATGTTGTCACTGATGTCAGAAAACAAGTTATTTCACAATTTAGTTACAATTTCATATGTTCTAATACTTTCCGACATTTCTTAAGCCCTTAACATGTTCCATGCATTATTATAGAACACTTTACATATACAAAATCAGTTATCACCTTAAAAGTATGAGGAATTACTTTGCTAATAAGAATTTGCATTTCAGAGAAGATATTATCCTTAATCTCATAGTTATTTCAAATATCAAAACTGATATCAGTTTCTATGAACACCCCAGATGTGTGTGTGTGTGTGTGTGCACACTGTGAAATAATGTGCATATTCTTTCAAATATTTTATCAGTGTTTGGAATTTATTTGCTTTATTTTTTAAGGCATGGAGAATGTAAAAAGTATCATGTTATCATACAAATTTAAGTTATATTTTATTCCTAGGAAATTATATTTTTGAAAACATTTGAACTATTGCCTGAATGTGCCATGTTATTTCAGAATAATTTAGAAAATGTTTCTTGGAATAGTGCTTAACTGGATCTAATTTCCAGCCTTATATTTGCTTATTACCAGAATAATTATTTAGTAATTATCCTGAACTATCCAATAATAATTTATCACCTCCAAGCTATTTTCTTACTGAATCAGCACAGATATCTTTGGCTATTTTAGAATTTAATATTGGACTCACAACTTTGATGCTCGATTTATCAAAAGCTTAAATGCAGTTTTGGCGTTTTTGAAAGCAGGACCATAATATTTCTGAAATTTTAATAATGATAACTATTTTGTTTTTAAAACTTTCCAAATTTTATAGGTTTGTTTATATTATATCTGTATTCTAATTACAGTTGGTTGTATTTTATAATGATGATAATAGTTTTGATATCATTAATTCAGGAAAATAAAATGAAATTAAGTAAATGCAAATATTTTACCATCTGGTAAAGAGAATAATAGTATGTATTTTGGAGGTTTTTAAGAGAATTGAACCATAGTGTACATGAAGAGCCCTTGGCAAATTAGGCAACTAATAAATACTAATAAATATTGATAAGAATTGGTAGGCTTTTCAGGTCTAGAGAATGGCAATAAGAAACCACCTGGTGGAAAAAATCTCCTGGCTTCGAGCTCTCCTACTTCCTCTTCAGTGGTGAAGTTCATGTTTTGCATGAATAAGATGCAGGCTTCGTCCCTAGCTTTACTGACTGCTTCTCACTAGACTGCAAGCTCTGATGGGGAGACAGGGATTTATGTGCAACATTATAAACCTGGGCATAGCACAGGGTTCACAACCATCGCTCAATAAATCTTAAATAATGAAAGACAATAATTGATTGTTGGTTATATTTTATTAGTTTCTGTTATTAAAATTACCACAAATCCATAGACTTAAAACAAAGGAAATGAATTATATTACACAGAAGTTCAAATTGTTTTTACTAAGATGAAGTCAAGGTGTAAACAGGGCTATGCTTACTCTAGAGGATCTAGAGAAGAATCCCTTCCATGCTAATTTCAACTTTTTGTGACCTGTGGCTGCATCATTCCTGTCTCTACCTCTGGTCACACTGCTTTCTCTTCTGTCTGTTTCAAATCTTCCTCTGCCTCTCTTTAAGTAAACATGTGATTGCATCTTTAAGATTCGTCCAGGAAAATTTCCCAGTCTTAAAATCTGTCTTTATTATCTATGTTATGGTTTAGATAGGAAGATGAGACAATGAAAGAATGTTCAGAAAAGAAATGATTAGCTTAAAAGAGATGTAACCTAATCAGTGGATTAATTCACTAATATAGATTAACTGGGCAGTAACTATAAACAGGTACGATGTGGCAGGAGGAAGCAGGTCACTTGGGATTGGGGATATGTCTTTGGGGTTTATATTTTGCTCCTGGTGAGTACAGCTCTCTTTGCTTCCTGGTTGCTCTTGAGTTGCTTCCCTTCACCATATCCTTCCAGCATGATGTCTCGCTTTACCCGGGTCCAGAGCTTTGAAGCTACCAACCATGGACTGAACCTCTGAAAATGTGACTCCAAAATAAACTTGTCCTCCTCTAATTACTCCTATCAGGTCTTTTGGTCATACTGATCCAAATGCTGACTAAAACAATCTACAAAATCTCCCCCCTCCAATCCCTCCGCTAATGCTACTGGTTTTAATATTAGAACCCAGACATCTTTAGTGACTATTACTTATCTACCATACTTCTTATGTTTCTCATCCCCTTGTTCTTCCTCTCTGGCAGGTTATGATCACAGATTTATATTCGCTCATTGAATAAATTAAATATGGTGCCAGCAACATGTATCATGTTCTGTTATTTACAAAATAATTCAAACTCCTTAAGATTTACAAATTTATTGACTAAAGCAAAACTTTTTCCTTTTCAATATGTTCAAGATTTATTTATATAAAGTAAATATCTTCATTTTGATAACAAGACTGTGGTGTGAAAACTTATTTGGTGTTATTTTCCTCTATTTGTGTAAAGCATTCTTATTCTAAAAAAATTGAAAATTCAGGGAAAAAAGACAGAAACTATAAGTTACTTAAAATCTCACTCCCCCAAACCAACCTATTCCTAGAACTAGGCTGAACATCATTTAGTTGCTAGAAGAGCATATGATTTTATTTACTACATCATTTTAATAATGGTAATAACCTAAAATTGGACTACTAATAAAAAGTTAAATTTGACATAATCCAATTCTAGTGTGGTTAAATTAAAACCTAATCCTACTGTTAAAAAATACTTAAAAATGAAAGTATTTCCAGTGGTAATTTTGACTCACGTTACTATTACAAACAAGAAAATATATTTTTTTCTTTTACAAGAATGCAGTCCCCTACTAGAAGAATTACTGATTCTGGAAAGCAGTTCAGATCCTGGACTAATTCATTTCCCATTTCATAATTTTATCTCTTCAGTCTAGCTTGTCCTGTCCCCCAAGCATACAGAAGACAAGAGATTTGATCTCACCATCTACAAGCTGCCCCAATTCAAAAGAAATTTCTTAATGAGACCATTATTGGCCTTTCCTTAGTCAGATTATGATATGCTAGGTCCAGTCAGATAGAACTATTACAGCATATTCCTTGTCATGATTGTTGTGCAAACAATAAAGGGAAAACTTTTGAAGTGACCAGTCCCTATAATCAGTGTCTACTGAACATTTCAGTGGACCATGGTTGCCCAACCTTCATCTGCCCATTTCCTAAACTTAGTCTGAAGCCTATAATGTAATGGTTCCACCTCCATGAGCTTTTCCTGGCATATTCCTAGTAATGTAATCATTGAAGTTTATTTGTAAGTATGAATATTGCCATTTAGAACAACAGAACTTGATTTTTGTTTCTTTTACTCTTTCTGATTTCAATCTCATCTACTTCTCTGTGAAATATTTGTCCTTTCTTTTGAACAATTTTCTCTATTGTCCCAAAAATGCACACTGAATCACTACTTTCTTTTGGAGGAAATATATCATATTTTTATGTACATATAAAATACTTATGTACATATAAAATATGTGTCAGTATATTTAATTTTATGCATATGCATGAGTATATATATTTCCTCCAAATAAATATAGATACGTATATAGTATACACATACAATATATACTATATGCTACATATATACACATGTATATGCATATGTATAAAATATGCATACCATACATATATATATAGAATAATACAAGCCTGCATATGTTTGTGTATATATATATGTATATACATATATATTTCGAATTCTTTCTTCGTGTCTGATTTTTTACATGTAAGTTGAATTTACCAAGCACTATAATGTCTTAGAGATTTTCCCCTTTATGTTAATTTCTTTCACTGTGTTACGTACAACTATGGATAATTAATTTCTCAACATTTTCAGAAAAGAATGAATTTACTACCTTGAACTTGAATTAAAGGAGAAACACTTGAGTTAAAAAGAGTGTAGAAAATTTAAATCACAGTGTTTCCATATGAAGGTTCCATTAGTGGTATTTTTCTGGTTATAAGAAGGAACTTGGCCAAGAGAAACAAAGGCTAGGTCCCTGGGGTGTTTGGCTTTTTCTTGATGATATTCTGTAACTGGCATAACCAAATACAGAATTCACATGTTTTTACCAATATGACATTAGCAAATGCTCTATGGTGTGAGTGCTGTGCCTGTTGGGAATGTAGGCTTTTCTGGCAGTCATATGGGTCACACAAAACAAAGTTTATGGAGAAAGCAGTGGAGGCCATTTCTGATTCTGTTCTGATGTACCCCAACCAACTGCTTTTAGATATTAGATTGGTTCCATTTGCAACCCAACTAACAAACCAAAGTTCCATGCTTTGCTTTTCCCCATAGATACCTTAATATCCAAAGCTGAGGATTGGAGATGGGCAGTGCATAGTTGTAAATCCAGAGATTTGAGATTATCAAATTATTAATCTTCTCTTAATTATTAAATTATCAGTATAATGCTTTCACTTTTCCAAGTTTATTTTTAATGCTGCCTGGAATAGTATTTCCAAATAAAGTGAGAAATTTTAAATAGGACTTGAGATAAATAACTTAGAAAGCATGGACTCCCATGTGCATTCTGTGTTTGCATATTATAAGGGTGGGATTATAGTGACTCTTAGGAAAGCAGGAAAAGATTTTCAGCTTAATACGTGGATCACATTTTCAACATTCAGTCCCAGAGGTATGGCAAGGTTTTTTCTGTGTGTCAGAGTCAGCAGCATAACTAGGTCAATGTTTTGATTTCTATACTTTCTTGCCAATTTGTCCCCCACACCACCACCCCAGGTTTTGTTCTACAGAATCTATAACGCTTTTTTGGTATATGATATGACCTTGAAAACTCTTCTGTTTTATTCCAGAATTTGAATTGAAAGTCAGAAGTAATTTGAGAAATTTCTTTGAAGATGGAATACTCTATTTTCCTCTGAAACTTTATGAACTAAGTTTATTTGAATTTTACATTATTTCTAAGAAGACTTATTCAGTGTTTGATGATTTAGCAATGCCCTTCAACAATTTTTACATATGCTATAAAGTTAGAATGTGTTTTGTTTTCAGTTTTATTAATAATATTAATAATTGACATAAGCTGGGATCTTGATTTTAACAACCATTCAATGAAAAATATGATATAAATATTGAGATTGTTAGCAAAATAGATCACTATTGTCTATTATTGTCTACTCTAAGCATTTAATTTTAAGTCCATAATATTTTATTTAGCTTTTACAAGTTAGCAGCAATTTAGAAAATATCAACAAATCAATTTAATAAAGGAGTCAGGTTCATATTTTTATGTACTTATTATAATTATAAAATAAAAGTAATTGGAAAACCCATATGTCATCTTAAGTACATATTAGACACAGTTACATAAAATATTGCTTCATAGACATAATTTACTGTGGAAGATCAATGATGAAAGCATGAAAGCTTGACAAATATATGACTTTAATTAATAATCAATAATAATGATAACAATGATAATAAATTTTCTTTCACAACATCATTCCCAAAGGTATGTGGGCCAAGGAAAAAATAAGTAAGAATAGATTTACTTAGAAAAAGATAATACACTTTCTCCATATATTCTTTAAAACAAATAAAAGCAAATACCACCATTTTACATACAATATGAGCAGCATGTTTACTTACCAGGAAATTTTAAATATCTATACTTGTATCAATAAAAATTTGTTTATAAATTAATAATATCAGTATGGTTAAAATTGTTTAACTAATGGTCAGTATAACAGTTATTTTCTGTGATGCTCTGCAAAAGAAAAGAGCAAATATGCTCTGTTTTAAATAATGTACATTAGATAATGATTTCCTCTTTTTCTTGATTTGCAGGAATCAAGCTGATTTATAAAACCTCTTGAGCTATTGTTTGTCTTTCCGACCTAAGTATTATTTCAGTACCTTCACTGTAATTTAGAGAATTATATGGACATATAGTGACATAGAAGCAACTCTTGCTGATTTGAAATATTTCAAGATTTCATTCAATGATTCATATAATTCATACCATTCTGGAAAAATGGGAATTATAAGATAATCCAATAGAAAAGATATTTGCTGTCTCAATATCTAAAGTTACATTTGATAATTTTTTGAAACATTCTTCCAGACTACTTTCACATAATTTTTTCATTTTTTAACAAAAAAATATAGCTATACTATTCATATTGTTTCACAATTCAATTTAGCATTATGGTACAGACATCTCTTTAAAGTATAATTCTTGATACTTTGAATTACATATGGAAATTATCTCTAAAATAACATAATTCAATATAATATATATATTTTTTACTGTGTTACAATTTTTGTGCTGGAAATTCATGATTACTGTTCTTTTAGTCATCATTTCAAATTCTTCATAGAATACTCATTTATTTTATATAGTATTGTTAGTAACTTTACACTGAATATAAAATAGCAGGTAAAATAATTCTTATTATTTAATGTAATGCAAGATCCAACCACATGTCTTTTAAAAGTAAGTGGTAAGATAATATGTCTTTAAGTCAGCTGTTGTTTTTGTCAAATTCCAAAACCCTTTATTTATTTTACTTTTTTAAAGATTCTTTCACTATCTGGAATTTTAAGAGAAAAGTGTACAAATATGTTTTTCCATATGGTATTTGATGTTAAACTGCTAAGAACTTTGAAATGAGTACTGAACCTTAACCTTTAGGATTTGGGTATGTGGGGATTAAACAGAGAAATCTTAAATGAGAAAAGAAAAATAAATCTTCAGAATGGTGGTAATGAGTTTCAATGTAATGTTTCACTCATTTTATATCTTTTATTTATTATTGATATTCCTGCAACATGCTAGATATTGAAAGCAAACCTGTCAACAAGAGGGACATACTTTCTGCCCAGAAAGAACATGAGAGAGGCATACAGATCTGTGAATTGAAATTTGTGTCAGAGTGTGAGAGAAAGAACAGGAATATTTAAACCAAATACAGACTCTCAGGATGGATTTGAGGATATTTAGGAAAAAAAATGAAGAGAAAAACGTGTGAAAGGGGTAGAACTTCAAGAGTGGAGCCATACTCTGCATAAGTTTTTAACTATACAGGATTGAGAAGATGTGTGGAATCACTGGATTATGGAGCATGAGAGGGCAGCTGCTTATTGTGGAAATGGTGCTCCAAAGAGCAACCAGATCATGTGAAGTCTCATGCACTGTGCAGAGTGGCTTCATCAAAGAGACAATGAAGGCCCTTCAGATGGTTTGAAAGGAAGTGAACTGAGGCTCACACTTTTATTTTTAGAATTTTTTGCAGACTACATTTTGATTCATTGTACACAAATGGGGTACATAATTTTGTTTCCATGGTTGTACATGATGTAGATTCATACCATTTGTGTAATCATACATGTACATAGGGTAATGATGTCTGTCTCATTCCACCATTTTTCATACCCCCCTCCTTTAACAATGACACAGGAATCAGAATTGTGCATAGATTGGAATGGACCCATATTAGATGAAGAAATATGCTGATTTAATAATACAGAATAGGAAACATGGTAACCTTTTGCTATCTGTTTTAAATTTTATTTACTTATTTTTTTGGTACCAGTGATTAAATGCAGAAACACTTAACCACTAAGCTGTCTCTGTCTTTTATTTTGAGACAGGATCTCTCTAAGTTGCTTAATGTATCTCTAAATTGCTGAACCTGACCTTGAATCTGGGATCCTTCTACCTCAGCCTCAGTAGTTGCTGGTATTCCAGGCATGAACTACCATGCCCAAATCTGTGTTATCGTGGCATTATAAACAGATATAAGTGAGTGGTTGAATGCTGGGGAGGGTAAATAAAGGGAAAGACTCAAGATGGTACCCAGGTTTTTCACCTTATGTCCTGTATAACAGTGTCTTTTATACAAAATTCTCAAAAGAGAAGGAACCAGAAATGTGCATAAATATTCATCAGTATATTCTAGCCACCATATTTGACTAAAAAAACTAATTCCAGCAAATAATTTGTTACCTCAAAATGTTATTATTAGCTTGAAGTTTTAATTAGTTTGTAGTTTAAATTGGGTATATTTTGTAAATAATTTGTCTCTTTAATTATTTGTAGTTTATTTAGTGTTTGAATTATTTAAGTGATAGTACGGATATAGAAAAATTGCTTTACTGTGGTATATATACATGATACAATATTATTCAACCATAAAGAAGAATAAAATTATGGCATTTTCAGATAAATGAATGGAGTTGGAGAATATCATGCTAAGTGAAATAAGCTAATCCAAAAAAAACCAAAGGTCAAATGTTTTTTTTCTGATAAATGGATGCTGATACATAATGGGGAGGTGGGGGAGCAGGTAAGGAAAGAATGGAGGAGTGTTGAAGTGTGTAGAGGGAAATGAGGAGAGGGGAGGGGGCAGGGGAAAGAAAGAGTGGAATGAGACAAATATCATTACCCTATGTACTTATATGATTACACAAATGGTGTGAATCTACAGCGTGTATGACCATAGAAATGAAAAGTTGTATCCCATTTGTGTACAATGAATCAAAATTCATTCTGTAAAAATAAAAATTGAAAAAATAAAAAATAAATTTAAAAAAGAAGAATTACTTTTCTTTAAATACGATTCTTTAAATTAGAGAGACGCTACCATATGTCACATTCAGAAGGGATTTGAGCTATAAAGACATGTTAATAAGCTGTATCCTAAAAAGTAATAGTTGGTTCATTCAAAAGAGATTAATGGTACTTGAAACTTGAATGCTCAATGAGTGGAGGTATGTATTATGGGAAAGAAGGGAAAAATAAACCTACTAGGACTTTAAACCAGGAGGTCAAGAGTGAAGCTATGGGACAGAGACAGCTCAGTCAGGCCTGTGCCTATAAAGGAACACAGACACTACTTGGTCCTAAGCCAGGAAGAGGACACAGAGGACTCAGAGTGAGTCGGGGCAGCATTTAGGAGTGAGTAAGTGCCTTGACCTCTCTCTTTCTCTGCCTTCCACTCTTCTTTGGTACTTTCCAATGACTGTACCCTAGGAGGAGCCACATGGCAAGAGGTCCTGCATGATACAGTCCATGAAGATCAGTTTCCTGGGGTTCAGTGTTCACAAGGGGTAGAAATGGGGAAAGGACCATCAATGAAAAACAGTGTCTAAGCCACCGAGTATCAACAGAACACCAACTATGCTGCTAGCCACACAGTATCAACAAAGGATCTCAAGTAGGGGAGAGTGGAGATGGAGAGAAAACAGAGAGACAAAGAAAACACAGGGACATTTTCAAGTAAAACTGAGACCAGGTGGGACACTGCACTCTGATGGACAGTAACCCAGAACTAGCTCCACAAGTTTATTATATAGGGTCTCATAATTAGGAACTTAAACTATAGGGTCATTGTAAACTGTTCAAGGCTTGAGAGTTATCAAGAGGCTTCTTTTTGCACTAAAAAGTTACAGAGCTAGAAACATTTTTGCAGCTATCCTGCTGCACCCAAGAAGCCCATTGTACTGGAATGTCTGATAACTGTTAGTTAGTGTCAGAGCTGAGTGTGAAGGCTGTTAACATCTTTGCCTTTGGGCAAGGAATGTTTCTCAGACTTGGCTTTTGCCCACACCACAGGATCAGTTAATGACCATGGAAGGGGAGGTGTTCATCAGCTCTCCACACAACCACACACCCATTTTTCTCTTCAGTACTGAAAATGATTTTAGATACTGTAAATAGAAAGCAATTCCATTACATTAAACAAGTTATAATTGCAAAATAGCCACACAAATATTCAAAATACAATAAGGGTTATAGAATGTTTTTAAAAACATGTGCATGGGTTGAATATAAAATATGTCAAAACAGAAAGAGGCATAAAACCTTATTTACCTTAAGCTTTGCACACTCATAAGAAAAGTGGTACACACCTCTAAAGATGTCAATCTCTAAAGATTTTGTCAATAATATAAGATATATGTTCTGCCCTAGTTATCACAGTATAGCAGGAATATATCTAATACATTTTTTGTTGTGACTTTTGACACTGTCTTTTTCCCATAATCTTAAATTGGCATTATTAGGAATGAGCCCGTTTTCAATGCACTGCATGAAAAACAAATCGCTTCTGTCTGTTCTGAGTCCTGAAGTTTTTCATAGTGCTTAATTTTTCTGGCTTATCCATCTAGGTGGTTTACCAAGTGCAAATTCTGAAGTTATACAGTATAAAAAGGGGGAAAGAGAGATGAATGCTTTAATCTCTGTCAACTTTTAAGTCAATGATCACAAATAGGAATTCTTCAATTGATAATTTCCCATTTCTCACCAAATCATTGAGTAGTAACTACCAAGTCCTACACATGTTCACAGTTGATAGAAACTGCACATTATAGCCTAATGTGTTTGATCTTCAATGAGCTACTCATGCTGGTAAGATTACCTTATTAAATAAAAACATAATCATCATCTAGAAAATACTTAAAAATTATTCATGATAGCTTGTTTTGAATTTCTGATACCTTTTCTCTTTTTAAGGTTTAAATTAAAAGATATGACATGTAGAACATGACAAGATGTAATATGTCTGATATGAAAACACTTTGTTGTTACTTTATTAAAACAAAATTCCTTCACTGAGAGCTTGCAGTATATTTTGTAACCAAGTCTATAACAACAATAGATATGTTACATATGAATTGTATCTTATAGTTGATAAAGTGCTAAAGTAGGTAACTTATTATTTAATCTTCTGAACACTGAGAAATAGATATACTAATCTTATTTTAGAGATGAGAATGATTGATGTGACATTAAGCTATTAGTCCCAAATCATGTAATCTTTAACTACAAAATTATTCTTTCAACTACCATAACTACCCTAGGTCATGTCATCTTATTAAGAGTAAACTGGTAATAAAATTGATATTAATAAAAAAATAATGAACCAAGATAAAGATGATTGCAAAACTGGTTAGAGTCCATAGGCCTCTGATATATGGGAGACTTAGTGAATTGGTATATGTTGAGCAAATTCCTGAGTCTCCATTAGCCAGGATTTCTCATCTGAGCAACAGACACGATAATATCTGCCAATTAGTTATTTTGAGGATTAAATGAGATATGTGAAAGTGCCTAAAACAAAATATGCTTGATATTTATTAAATCTCTTGATGTCTCTTCATTGAAAATAGTTGTAAAATTGCCCAGGAAAGAATTACCCATAACAGATTTTACATATTATCAAATTAGGCTAACTGGGGACAGGATAATTAACAGAAATGATCCTGCTGCTTGACAGTTTGCTTATACCTAAAACCATTTTCACCTTCTCTGGAACATAGACAAGCATTTCCAAGTTCAATGGATTCCAAATTATGGAAACATCAGAAAATGTTACTACTTAATCTGCAGGAATTTGTGAAGTCTGTAAGACAGAAACTGGTCCCCAAAATAGGTGAAGTAATAGTTGCCACTCATTGAAACTCCATGAAGGAAGACAGTAAAGTGGTATGTAATATTAATTGCTCAGTACTAATAACTGCAGAAGTTGATTTTATTACTAGGGACTAATATCTTAATCAATCACATTATAATACATTTGGGAAAAAAGGTTGACAATTGTAAGTATCAAATAGCATTATACTGCATGCAACGAAATTGTAAGGAAGAGAATTTGCATTACCTTTCCTTATGCATCTGTTCATTAATTTTTTCCCAATACTTGCATGGAGGTTAATTTTCACAGAGCTTATAATGTAAGTAGAAGAATCATTAGCCATTAGGAGAATTAGCTTAGGTTGCAAGAAAAGAATAATAGAAGATTAAAGAATGATCTGACTTACATCTATAATGCCACTGAATTCTTTAAAACATAAAACTTAAAATTTAAGTAAGAAATAATTAAAGTACATGCACATGTATTTTATCCTTACAGTGCATCTTTTAAAAACTCCTTAATGTGTGTAGCAAATGAGTACTGGTTACTGTTATCATTTCTTTGTTGTTGTTTTTTTATTATCTCTTTCTTTGGAAACAAAATGTAGACAAGAGAACTTTGAGTTTGACTTAATTGGGATATACTGGTATTATTTACAAGTTAAAGTCTAGTATTTTATATATGATTTAGCCTTACGATTTAGCTTTATATATTGTAGGTAAAACTTCTTTTACTGGCTACCAATGAAGAATACTGTATTAGTCTAGCCCCTATGAAGGAAGCAAGAGAGAGGGAGGAAGAGAGAGAATAATTTAGAATAATAGAAAGAGAAATACTCTGGTACTACAGGTGGTCATGTTAGGAAAAGAGCTTGTCTGTAAAAACACAAATGAATAACTCTTCTTGAAGGAGGTGGGGTTTTCAGAGTCTATTAACAAACATGCAAGGATGACCAAAATGCAATTCATTCAGATTGAACCATCAGGATTGTTAATAACATCCTTTTTCACTCTCAAAACTTTCCTTTCTTGGATCAAGAACTTTATAGTAACCGGAGTGCTATAGAAGTTGAAAACTGCTGGATTTTTTGTTTGTTTGTTTATTTGTTTTTTGAAGAAAGAACATATCCTTTTCTATTGGAGGGCCAGTATTATCAATAATTTTTATAATAGGCAAAAAAGTATAAAGTGAAATTATGGGAAGTTAGCAATTTTCATTGCCTATATGAGTTTTTAAATATTTTCTTCCTCTCAATCACCATAAACAGAAAAATCAATTTTCAATTTGTGGAGTTCAGAATGTTAAATAACAGTTTTGTGTAATGATCATAATCTGGTAATAGGCTTATGGCTAAAATGAACACTCCAGAATTGTAATGTATTACAGTTTAATCATTATCTGCAAAATTAAGAAGGCGCCCTTTGTAAAGATTAAATATCTAAGATTGAAAAGACTGGAGATGGCTGTGTCTGACCTTGGACCATAACTTTTCTTCCCTAAATTTAAGTTTTCTCACCTTTGAAATGGCAGAGTTCAAGTATATGATCATTAACATCTCTACTAGCTCTAAAATAGATGATTTGAATTTCAAACAGTTTAATAAAAAATTTTCTCTTGGTAGTGAAACTGTCCTGAAGTGATTGCTTATACTAGAGAATTGAGGAGTAAAAATCTTCCAAAGAGAGCTTTGAAATATGTCTGAAAAATGTCATGACAGAGGCTGAAATTGGTGGACAACAGTGGAAAGCTTCTTTATCACCAAAATTAACATATCATTGTTATATATTTTAAACATCAAATTATTAATCTACTTGTTGAAATAGATTCTAAAACTCACTTTCAGTTATTCTGAATGTAATTATCATGTGGTACACTAGAGTCTCCAATGTTTGGTTTTTAAGTCATAGGTCCAAAAAACCGTAGGTTGTGTTCTCTCAGAAAGAGACCCTGAGCCATGGATTTGAAAATAAGTTATTTATTGAAGACACGCTGCTAGGAGAAACCTCTGGAAGTTGGGGAAGAGGGAACTAGAGCAGGGAGGAGGAGCTCTAATTAAGGATGTCACCACAAGCAATGTTCTGGATTCAACCCTATCCACAGGAGAGTTTTGGAGTATGCCTGAGATATCTCAGTAAAGGAAATTGGGCTTCTGCACCCCCTGACACTAGTCAGTCATTGACTCTGCATCGGCTAATGAGGGTGGGTAGAACTAGATTAAAATGGGTATAAATTTCCGTGCATTTCCAGTTCTTCTAACTGGCAAGGCAGTTAGTGCCCCAGTGTGATTTCCAGAAGACATTTTTAGATGAGAAATTTTAACAAGAAAAAGCAGAAGCTGGGAGATCAGATTTAGGCTTAGTAAAGGGACTGCGAAGCTTCTGGTGGACTATCAAGAGTGTTCACAGCAGGGCTAGGTTGTGGCTCAGTGGTAGAGTGCTGGTCTAGTACCTGTGAGGCACTATGTTCAATAATCAGCACCACATAAAAATAAATAAATAAAATACAGGTATTATGTCCATCTACAACTAAAAATATTTTTTAAAAGAGTGTTCAGTGCTGCTACCATCTCCCCAATCTTTCCATGATCAAATCAACATGAGACATCTTACATATCATATCTCCTCTAAAACTTATTGCATGATGAGCACATTGTAGGTTGTAAGTAGTAATTCAGTAAAGAAACTATTCATTTCATTTCCAAATCTGAATTTTCCCAAATGAAATTGATCAGTTTATCTAATAACTAACATCTGGAAGAAACCCATTGAAAATCTGCCACTTAGTAATATCTCAAGAATTTTAAACTAAAGAAAAATTTTTATTAAAATAATGTCTTTTTGTTACAAAATAGTATCTAGATGCAGCCAGGAAGTAAAAGAGCTACCAGTTGAACTACTTAGTAAGACGTGTACGCATATACAAACACATTAACAACAAGAGAAATCTTATATGCTGTCAATATATTGTGATCAACTGAGGATTGTTCTCTAAAGAGTCTGAGGGAATGGTATTGAAAAATGAAACTTACAGCTTATATAGTGGATACCTGTCATTAGATACAAGACACATCCCCCTCTCTGGTTCCTAAATTCAAGATCTGTATCAAGAGAGAAAGTAACTGCCTCTTTCCCAGGAGTGTGGCACTTCCTGAAGAAAATGCTAATGCTTAGTCCCTCCCCATTCCATTCTTCAGTATAAATTTTCTTTTTATATTTAGCTTATAAAGAGGAAAATCTATACAGAATGACAAAATAATTAATGATGATTGATTATGTCCTAGGTGTATACCAATAGCCAAACCTATCACTTATTTTACATTTGTGAGATGCCTTGTGTTAGAGCTTTACACGCTCCTGTTTCACAATCCTCCTGGAAAGAGGTCATTATGAAACTCATTCAGTGAAGTTAGGATATGTATTAAAAGCTACAAAGCTAGAGTGATCAAGTGGAAACTCTAGGTCTTTCTAAATTCTCATTAAATGGTGCTAATTCTAACAAGGACATTTAGGATTAACTTTGATATCAATGCATAATAAAAATTTTGGTGACGTAAGTATCCTACTCAATCAGAGAAGCAAAGTTAGAGGTAGGAGAAGAAAACTTATAATCTTGAAAGATATGCCTTATATAAAAGTATTTTTAATACAGCAAATATATTTTTATTTTTTCAAAAGGCTAGCATTGGAATAAACAGATAATATGATGAAGGATATTCATATGTATGGTCTGTTGGCAAATACAGAATCTGGATATGACTTTAATCTTTCTAGGAGAGTCCCACGAATGTAGAACAATGAATTAATGTTGTAGAAAAATAGCAAGAGAACATCTTCTCAATGATTCGGAAATCCCTGCAAGTGTCTTCCTGTGAGACCTAGAAGAAATTGCAAAACCCTGTTTGACATCTTTAGTAGGAAATAAGAACGACTTCTATGAAACAGAAACAAAAATCATCTAGAAAGAAGAACAGGCAAACATATAAAGCTCACAGAATTGTGTAAAAGGAGAGATAGTAACAGAAATTTTTGCAGGGAAGCTAAAAATATAATAGTGGAATTGACACTAACAAATTGCCTCAACATTGTAGAGGAAAACACCAGAGAAAACACCAGAGGAGAACACCATGATCACTTGCCAGAATGTAGGAGGAAAAAAAAATACAGATTAAAATGATGACAGATAATTTGACACTAATGGAGTCAGAAAGCAAAGATTTAATCTATAAGCTGTCAATGTCCCTGAGACAATACAAAAATAATCACAGAACCAGTATTATAAAACCGATTTATTTGTGATCCATTATAGAACTCAAGATACAGATAAAAATTACATTGTTGTAAGAAAAAAAAAACTGGAATGTGACTCACATCTAGAAAATGCTTGAAACATTTTCAATTATAATAATAAATAAAGACCAATGCTTATATGCATTCAGGTAGAAAATTTTGCTTATCTCCAGAGGAACATAAACCATGCTGAATTTAGTCTTATTTATAACAAAAACAAAATCGGTTTGGAAAAGAATTTTCACAGAGAAATGTTTGTAATCAATAAGTTTTATATCCAGCTAAAATGTATTTTAAATATGAAAGCCATAATAGGACATTTCCACTTATATTGAAGTTCATATCAAGTGCCTTTGCAAATTTCTTCAAAAAGTTATTAGAAATCATAATCCAGTTGTGAAAACTTCAAATGACAATTTTAAACTTTGGAAGCTTGAAATTTAAATTACTGGATTGATTTTTCATGCATAAATACATCATAACTCACCTTATAAGGTTGAAGAAAACACCATCTTACTGAATTGCATTGATTTGAATTGTCCCTTCGATTAAATTTGTAAGAATACTGAATTGTTGCCTCCTCAGTTCATGGATGCAAATTTAAACAAGAAATCCAGTGAATTATTAGCATGATTATAGATATGAGTATTCTAGCACCCCCAAAATTTCTCTTGTAAAACAGAAACTCTCCCACAGATAATCTTTCACCATTCAGAAATCCACATAAATGAGATTATAATTATGTTTAAGCATATGAAGTTATTAATCATACAATGCTAAGACATGTGAAAAGCAGCATATTCTTTTGTAATGTTATTTTTGAACATTGTATTGGGACCATGGGTAACATATTCACATTTTCTTTCTAATTTATTTTCAGATTTTTTTTATAGCAAACAAGTTTAAATTACAAAGTATATCTCAAAACCTCAAATCCCCAAAACCAAAATAAAAAGTAGTTTTAGATTTATGGCTGTTATCATAAATAATTATTATAAGGACAGTTTTACTTTGCCCAGTACAATAGATGTGCTTCTGAGGTTCTGCACAGTCAAGAATCTAATTAAGATCTCCTAAGATTCCTGTTTCTTGATTGGATAATACTCCATTTTTTATATATACCATATTTTCTTTGTCTATTCATCTGTTTATAGGAATCTTACCTGATTCCCTATCTTATCTATTGTGACTAGTGCTGCAATAAATGTGTGTAAGAAGTATTTATTTTATATGCTGAACTCAGTTCCTTTGGGTATATACCCAGTGCGATAGCTGAATCAAATAGTAGTTCTATTTTTAAAGAGGGAGATTATAATGGATTATATGGGTGAACCCATTGCAATCTCATGAGTCCTTTAGAAGAGAAGAGGGTGGCAGAAGAACATGACAAAGAGGTTGATTCAAAGCAGAGAAAACCAAACTATCATTTTAATCCTGGTTATCTGTTTGGTTTTCAGATGGAGGGCACTAGAAGCCAAGGACTATGAGTAGACTCCAACATGAAAGTAAACCCTGGCCCAAATAAAGATTTAAGACTTTCACTTGCAAAAAATTGGTTTCACAAACCAACCTATTTGAGCATGGAAACATATTGTTCCCCAGAGTATCTGGATAAAAGTTAGATTGCTGGATATCTTAATTTTGGCATTATGAGACCTTGTGGACAGAGCCTAGTCCTGCCGTATTCAGAATTCTGGCTTTAGAACTGTAAGATAAGAAATGTCCTTTTTATAAAACTGCTACATGTGTGCTAATTTTTATGGCAGCAGTAAAAAAATCAATACAGGTTCCCATTCCTACCTGAAGTTTCTGTAGGATCTTAGAGTCCTATTTCTGCTCTGAAATCTCATAACTATAGATGCTTTTTATGGGCCTTGCTAAAAAATTTAAGGATAACCTCATATGTTACAGCAAGATAAAAGACACATTTAATGAAGGGTGTTTGTGAGTTGGTATAGAATTTTGATTTTTAGGGGCTGAGTTTATTGATTGGTGGTAGTGTGTGCTTTGAAAATGGTGATTTTACTTGGGAAAACAAGGAACATTTTGAAGAAGCAAATTTCCTGTCATTATGCATAATAATACATCTATCATGCCTTTTATGCATGACCTTAAGTTAGACCATCATTGGATATTACAGTTATTCTACTTGGAATGGGGAGTCTGAACTACATGACATTTTATGTCAAAATTCTGTAATTTCCTGGAAAGTGACTTTTAATTGTTGTGAGATGACCAATATCTTGTGTAGATGTATAAGCTTATTGCAAAGCAACAACTATTAATATGTCATTCTTATTGACGATGTCTTTGTTTTCTAAAACTTACATCAATGTTGCTTAAAAGAAATCATGCCACCAGTATATTTAGAATGTAGTTTTATGTAAACAGAAATTTATGTATTTTACAGATAGGGGTATGGCTAGAAAAATTTAAAGATGCAATAAATAGGTCTCATGGGAATTTTCTTATATTCTTGGATTTTTGAACACAATGTTTTCAAGTCTTTCAAACTAATTCACTGATTAGTTTTGCCAGCTGCATTCCTTTAAAACGGTAAAAGGCAACTGTCCATAAAAAGAGTGACTAGATTCAGACTAAAGCAATTGTCCAATCCATTTGGTATCTTTTCAAAAGTTTAGCTTGATTAGAGTTACATGAAATTATCACTTGTTTCACAAGATTTTCACAAGTTCACAAGTTCTCATTTGTGGATGTAAATTGTCAATGCATGATGCATTAAACCAAGCCTATTCTAAGTATCTACTTTAAATTCTTATTTTTAGCTAATAATCTGATTCTGAATACAAATATTAAGCTTATTATCTAAAGCACAAGAACTTAGACAAACTTTTAACTACTTCTCCAGTTTACTTGAAAACTTTAAGATAGTTGAATGGTTAGGAAGCTTCCTCCATTTTTTACGGTTGTAAACTGTCAAAACTTGGCAGAGGCAGAAGAGGGAGTCTCCATAGAGAACCCTGACAACAGAAGCCAGGCTCAAGTTGAGAAAATCACTGTTCTTCCCTTTAACCACCTTAGCTTTCTCCCTGTTCCTTGATAGGCTTTTGGCCCTCTTCCTGACTCAGATCTGCAGATCTGAGCTGCAGAAACCAATTGTAAAGTTTTGACATTACTACATGATGAGAACAGGAAATGCCTGATGCTGTCTAAAGTCAAGCAGTTGCAAGGGTGAGGTATATTTAACTCCAATTTCAACTAGATTTGAAAAAGCAAGAGGAGTAATGCAGCATTTCTGCAGTGGAAGTAAGTACCGGGAACATTGTCAAATTCCATGCAGGGACAGTGAGCAAATTGGTAGTTATAAAGTGTTGTCCTGGGTGGAAGAGAATTTAAATATTGAAATTCTGTATTCATCAATTCTTATTACCTCTGCCTCATTTCCTCCATGAATATGAAGGAATAAGGACCAGAATAACCCAAAAACTACACAGTAGTATAACAAGATGTACTGAAAACATGCACAATGACCTTCTTATTCATATTCTTTATTAAAATATTTTTTATTTTTACAGACTGCATTTTGATTCATTGGACACAAATAGGGTACATCTTTTCATTTCTATGGTTGTACACAATGTAGATTCACACCATTCATGTAATCATACATATACATAGGGTAATACTGTCTGTTTCAGTCAACCCCTTCCCACCCCATTTTCCTCTACACCATCCAAAGTTTCTTCATTCTTCTCTTCCCCCTACTGCCCTCCCTCGTTATATCTTGTCATGCACTTATCAGAGAAAACATTTGGACTTTGGTTTTTTGGTATATTTTACTTAGCATGATATTTTCCAACCTCATTCATTTACCAGCAAATGCCATAATTTTAATCTTCTTTAGGGCTAAGTAATATTCCATTGTGTATATATGCCACAATTTCTTTATCTATTTGTCAATTGAAGGGTATCTAGGTTGGTTCCACAATCTATCTATTGTGAATTGAGCTGCTATGAACATTGATGTGACTACATTACTATAGTATGATGATTTTAAGTCCTTTGGGTATAAACTGAGGAGTGGGATAGCTGGGTCAAATGGTGAGTTCATTCCAAATTTTCTGAGGAATCTCCATACTGCTTTCCAGAATGACTGCACCAATTTTTAACTCCACCAGCAATGTATGAGTGTGCTTTTTCCCCCACATCCATACCAACACTTATTATTGCTTGTGTTCTTGATAATAGCCATTCTAATTAGAGTTAGATGAAATCGTAGGGTGGTTTTAATTTGCATTTCTCTTAGGATTAGACTTCCTTAACCAGACCCCCATAGTACAAGAAATAAAAGCAAGAATGAATAAATGGGATAGATTCAAACTAAAAAGTTTTTTCTCAACACAGGAAACAATCAATAATGTGAAAAGAGAGCCTACAGAGTGGGAGAAAATCTTTTCCACACACACTTCAGACAGAGCACTAATCTCCAAGGTTTATAAAGAACTTAAAAAACTTTACACCCAAAATACAAAGAACCTAAGCAATAAATGGGCTAAGGAAATGGGCCGACACTTCACAGAAGAAGATGTACAGATGATCAACAAATACATGAAAAAGTGCTCATCATCCTAGTAATTAGAGAAATACAATGACCTTTTTAAAAGAAATATTTTTTCTAATAGTAAAATATGAGGGAAAGTCCTGTACTGAGGAGGGGACACCCTCAAGTACTAAAATCTATATGGGGATCCTGCATGTGGCAACATTTGGTGAAAACAAAACAAAGAAAGAACAAATATGAGGAAAATGTGCAGTTAGGCATATTTTTCTAGGTATGAAAAATATGATGAACTGAATGAATTTTTTCAGACTTCTGATTTACCCTCTTTATAAGAAACTCAAAAGCTTTGGAAGTCGTCTGTTGCAATGGATAAAAATAATTCTGTGGTTTTGTTATAATTGCCTGGATCTGTTTTGTAAATCTCGTGGCAACCATTTTTTGTTTTTCCTTGTTGTTTCCTGTTAATAGTGCTGTCGGAGACTTGAACACCTAAGTTTAAATCATGAAACTCAATGATAAATTGACCTTCCTACTACTGTGCTGAGTTAATATTAAATGGATACCTAATGTAGATACTCACTGTACTTGGCTGGGTCACCAGATACAATTAAAGGATTTTTTGTTGTTAATCATATTATATTCATAGATCAATGATTCTTTTCCTGAGGTATGTATAATAAAGATCTTCTTAATTTTTATTTTTATATTTTGGTAGTGCTGGGTATTGAGCTTCCGGCATCATGCTTGCTAGGAAAGTACTCCACCACTAGGCTACTTCTTCAGAGCTTTCTGAATTATTTAAAGAACTGTTTAAGGTAATTTGGCCAGTCCAAATGTTAATATATTTTGCACAAAAGTTTGTAATGTGCCCAATTATACTCTTCTCTTTCAGGTCTTCCTTAGTCTCTGTAGACTTAACATTATTATTATGTATCCATAATTGACATTATTATGTTTCTAATTTAAAGATGACTGAGTACATCACACTCATTGCCACATCATCCACAGTCATTTGTAAATCAACAGTAGATAGGAGCAGATAAAAACCTCTCTCTCCCAAACTAACATCTCTGAAATATATGAAGTATCCCTGAAACTACCTCTGTGTAATTGCAGAAAAAATTAATTGATTTCATGAAATATTTTCTGTATTTTTTATGTAATGGTTCTTTAATCTATTTTTTAACTGTTTTCTATAATATGTGCAAAGGTCCATAATCACAGTTTAAGTTTCTATCGATTCTTTTTGAGATCATTGTAGATTCACATGCAATTGTAAGAAATAATATGAGGGAATTTGTGTATTATTTACTCAGTCTCCTGTAGCCTGTCCCATCAGAGTTGCATCTTGCAGACTTTGTTTAACACCACAGTTCCTGATGTGGTCAAGATGAGGAACATTTCCATTTCCACCATCTCTTACTTTGTCCTTTTATACCTCCTCCTTTGTCCCTCCCTTTCCCATCCTCTGCATAACCTCTAGAGACATTGATCTGATCTTCATTTTTTATAATTGTTTTTCATTACAAGAATGTTATATGTATGGAATAAGATAGAAATTTAACCTTTTGAGATTGACATTCTTCATTCAGTATAACTTCCTGTGGTTTCATCCTTGCTGCCGTGTGTATTAATATTGCCATACATTTTATTGCTAAGTAGAACCTCATGGTATGGGTGTAGCACAATTTGTTTAATCACTTACCTATTAAAGGATATCATGGCTACTTATAGTTTGTATTATTTTTAAAAAACAAAAACTGTTTTAAAGATGCATGCACAGGTTTTTGTGTGAACACAAGTCTTCAGTTTTCTGGAATAAACGTCCAGGACTGCTATTGGTGAATTTCACAGTAGTTGCATTTGTTATTATCACTATTAAAAAAAAAAAAAACACCTGGATAAGGTGTTAATTGCTCTGATTTAATTAAATCATCAGACCAGTTTAGGGAAATTTCCATGTTTATAACTTTAAGTTTTCAAATGACTAGTATAATTATACATAGATAGATAGATGGTGTTCACACAAATATTTTGTATTTTTCAGTATAGAAAACTTGCACAGTTCTTATTATATGTGTTCCTAGATATTTAGTGCTTTTATAAGTAGTTTATTTTTGAAATTTTATTTTCTATTTGCAGAAGGCAAATATTATAGAAATTAAATTTCATATCATTTTTGTACACAGCAACTTTGTTTTTTCTTTTATTATTTGAGGTAGATTTATTACAACTTTATACTTATACATCATAACTTTTGTGCTTAATAACAATGTAATTTTTTTTCTTGATCTTTATGCCTTTTGTTAGCGGGCTGTGACCACCAATAAAATGTTAAAAATAAAACAGATACCAGGAAATACTAATTCCCCATTTGGGAAAAACATTTTGTATTTCACTAGCAAATGAGACATTTTCTGGTGTTTTGTGTGTAATGATGTTGTTAGATACATTGTTCAGATTAAAGTGAGTTTCTTTCATTTATAGATTGCTGAATGTTTGTAATGAAAAATGGTCATAGAATTTTATCAAGTGCTTTTTCTACATCTGTTGCAATGATCACCAGATTTCTCTCTCTTTGCAATGTTACACAGTACACACATTGGTTTTCCCAATGTTAAAACCACCTCGAGTTTTCATAATGAACATTACTTTGACTTATGAAGATTTGATTGAAGCTCACTTGATAATATTTTTATTATAGTTTATTATGTCCAAAAGAGAAATCGGATGATAGTTTTCCTTACTTGCAATATTTTCATCAGATTTTGGTGTCACCATCATTGTGGTCTCATGAGAAAATTCGTGAACCATTTGTTCTTTTTCTTTTCCTCTAAAGAATTTGTGTAAGATTTATAAGATTATTGGTATTATTCCTTAATTGTGAGGAAGATTTTTACTTTCTGAGAAAAAAATTTAATAATCATTCTATTTGTAACAAATACAGGATCATACATTTTTTTGCATCAATTATTATACACTGTGTTTCTAAAGAATTTGTCCATTTCACCTATTCATTATATTGCTGAATTAATGCTTTTGGTATCTGTAGTTACCACCTCTTTCAAGCCTGATATCTGCTGTATTTCTCTCTCTTCTTTCTTTATTATTCAGATTAAGCCTTTGATTTTTCTTTTATTTTATGTTTTTTTCTATTTCATGTTTTTCTGACACTATGTTATTTCCATCTACCTATTTTTTTTTGTGTTAGATTTGTAGAGTTTCTTGAGAAACAAGTCTAGATATTGATTTTAAACCTGTCTGACTAAATGTCTGTTTAAAGCCATTTATTTCGAAGCTCTATTTTAAATATATACCATTTATTTTTTCTTTTCTTTTTATTGGTACATTATAATTATACATAATAGTGGGATTCATGGACATAACATATTTTGATCAGTCTCATTTCCCAGAACCCTCCCTTTTCCTCCGCTCTTCCATTCACAGATTCTGCTTTTCCTACTTTTATGATCTCCCTTGTATTATTATTATTGTTATTTTAATTAGTGCACTATAAATACATATAAAGGTGGGACTCATTGTGGTATATTTGTACATAGTATAATTTGGTAGATTTCATTCCCCAGTACTTTCTTATTAGCCCATGCACTTTGATGTACTGCTATGTTATCATTAGATTGAAAATATTTTACAATTCCTATTTTGATTTCTTCATTGTTCATTAGATTTTCTAAAAGTATATTACTAAATCTTCAAGCAGTTTTGACTTTTTAATGAATTTTAAATTGATGTGCAGATTAATTCCATTGTAGTCACAGACTATATCTGAAATATCTTAATATTTGAAATTTTGTTAGATTTGTGTCCTGATTCAATAGATCATCAATTTTATGAAGGTATTATGAATCTGTAAAAATAATGTGAACACTTTCATCGGTGGGTGCACAGTTTTAATTATATTTTTATAAATTGCTTTTCAGATAATGATATGTTTATTTTCAAACAAAACCCCACAGGAAATTATGTCATGGAAAAACTGTCCTTGAACCAGCTATATGAAGCCAAAATGGTAAAATGAGTGGTAACTTTTTATTTATTCATTTATTTTATATCAAGGTTTTATTGGTACACTACCAAAATAGAAAAATAAAACAAGTGAACATAACTGTTACTCAGTAAGGAAAAAGAAATAGAAAGAGTTGTAACGAATATTCATCTGCCCAAACCCAGGCCTAACAAGATTAGTATTTTGCCAGTTTTGGGTTTTTAATAAAGAGAACTTACTTAGACATTTTTCACCCTTCTTCAACCCCCATTTGATGCCGTCTTTCCCAGCTGTCACTCTGTACTCATTGGTGCACACTGTGACTTTTATTTTTTGAGCATTCTGTTTATCAAACTGTTTTCTTAGTATGTGTAAATTGTACATGTTATTGGGGTTCATTGGGATATCTCATTATGTGCATGTCGTGTGGACTGATCAACTCATATTCCTTTATCAGCCTTTCCTCTCCACACAACTCCCAATCTTTAGTAATTATTATTCTACTTCCCAACTGACTCAAAAAGTGTCTTTTTAACTGTAAGCTTATCCTTGTTTCCACTTCTTAGAATAAATTCCTATCTCTATCTCCTTAAGTCTTCTTCCTAGCAACTTAAGGCAAATCTTGACATTACTTTCCAAGCTAGAGTTAAATCTGAAAAAATGGGGTTATAGGTCAGACGCCTTTTAGGAAATGTTATTTTGAGAATAAATCCCAAAGTGTCATTCTCAGAGAAAGAGAGAAACTCCAAAGATTCTAAAAATATATCTATCTTCCATCTCTTTGTCAGTATTCATGAATTCAGATGATGGAGTCAGAGTTGAAAAAGAGACGCTTATATTTACTTTTTGTTTATGCAATCACACAGAAAAGTGGAGAAAAACACGTCACTCCCTGTGGCGGTAATAGGACCCTGCTTAATACGTAGGACCTCTACTCAATTGCTGGCTAATTTCTCGGAGCACATTTGTAGTGATGTAAGAGTTTGCCATCATCTTCTGTTAAGTGTTCTACCTGGCACAAGCCACAGGAAGAACTTATGTCACCACTTTTGATTGACAGTTCTGAATGTGACAGGACTTCCTATGCGTTTTCTGGGCATTTTGTTTCCCTCCTTATTTTCCTTTCTGCCACACTATCCCTTCACCTATTTACTCCTTTTCCCTTTGTTGCTCAATGAAATGGAGCATGCCTATGTTTCCCTGTGGAGGCTGCCTCCCCAGCCCACAGTGAACTATTATCTATTGGTACATTATATGAATTCCATTATTTTTCCACTATGTTAACTTTAAGTGCCTTAAGCTGAGTGTTCGTACCATGGGACCAAAAGAGCTAGAGTTTGTGAAAGTGAACTTATCATCAAAGCTGTATATCTATAATTTAATAGATTGCTTATTCATTCAGGTGTCTATAAGATTTCCCAGGGAATTTCCCAAGTTATGCCATTTTAATGAAACCCATCACATCTAATGTTCAGTGGAGAATAAACGAGATTCTATTAAGAACAATCAGTGCTGACAAACACTGGAAGGAGAAAATGCATGAGAACTCAGAGAAGTTTTTGAAGATATCACTTTCCAATTCCTTAATTCTGATCTCTTTCTACTCTTTTTCTCTGTTGTATTTGTGTTTTTATTGGTGCCTTATAATTGTACATAATAGTGGGATCAATAGGCCATATTTGTACGTGCACAAAACAATTTAATCAACTTATTTCCCAGCACCTTCTCTTTCTCTCCCCTTGATTCCTCCTGCCTCCTGCTGACCTACTTGCTCTCTACTTACGGATCTCCTATTATTATTATTATTATAGCATTACAATTACACATATGAGCAGGATTCACTGACATATATTTGTACATGGACTTAGAATAATTTGGTAGATTTTGTTCTCTACTACTTCCCCATGCTCTCCCATTCTCCCTCCCTCTTGATCCATTTCTTCTACTCTATTGGTGTCCCTTCTATTTTTGTGAGATATCATTATATTCTCTCTCTCTCTCTCTCTCTCTCTCTCTCTCTCTCTCTCTCTCTCTCCCCCTTCTTTCTTTCCTCCTTCTCTAGTTTCCACATATGAGAGTGTTTGCCTTTCTGAGTCTGGTTTACTTCAGTTAGCATGATGTTCTCCAGCTCTTTTCTGTCATTTACCACTAAATGCCATAATTTCATTCTTATGGCTGAATAAAAATTCCATTGTGTATATATACCACATTTTCTTTATCCATTCATCTGTTGATGGGCAACTTTGCTAGAATTTTAACAGTGCTTCACATTTAGGTAATTGATGACATTTTATATTTATTTTGATATTGAATCCATCAGTAGGACTTGAAATTGATCTTAAAATGAGACAAATAATGGTTAACTAAAACTCCAGTGTAAGTCATAAAACCAAACTTTAGAACTTTTTCATTTTTTTTCAAAAATATTATAAGAAGACTACAGTAATTCACAGAATATTGTAGCACCTGCTCATAGTTTACTTCTTGGTGACATGTCTTTTCCAGAATTGTAACCGTATACTCAAGACTGTGCATTAGAGAGCTCTACAGATCATCACAATTCACAATCTAATGGCATTCTTTGGAAAATCCCTAGTAAGCACATGGACTTTTGAAAATTTCAACAATTAAACAGGGTTCAGCCATGACTGCTCTTGTTGTTGTTGTTTTTGTTGGAGGTTAAAGAATAAATGCTTCTTTTTAAAGACCAGATATTTAATTTTAACCTTTAAAAATGAATGCATATTAACAAACAATAGAGAAGACTCAAACCTTGGTCACACTAGAAGATGGAAAGTTCAACTCCATTTGTGCAATAGTGCTTAACTCCAGGACCAATTGCTACCTTTAAGATCTTATCAGCACATCAGTGCTTTTCTGCCTATTATCAATGTTATGACCAAATCATTTGCAATCCTTTAGAAATAAGGCTTCTATTTCTTTCACTTTCTCTTTCCCTTGTGTCCCCTTATTGTTCTACTTTATTTTTTTCTCTTTTTTCACTTCTTCCACATGCTCAATAGATTCCTTAGATTCTTTATCAGAAATTAAGTAATTTCTTATAATTATATGACAGAGATAAAAATTCTAGGCCTTTTAAACCACTTCCCTTCATGGATGAGTTTTTGCATGCAATCTGTGCATGGAGTCAGAACAGAATGTGGGGGAACACTAGACAGTGAACTGGCTTTGATCCAGCTTTCATATTATTTAGCTCAGTGAAAATATCTGAGTCTCAGACACTTCTTTCCTTATCTTTCAAAGCAAAGATTATCTGTACTTTATTGCAAATATTAAAGGGGATACTATATACAAATTTTTAAAAAGTCATTATTATTATCTTGGTTGATGTGCTACTATAACATAATACTTGAGAGCAGACAATTTATAGAACAGAAATTTATTTTCTCACAGTTCTGGAGCCTGGGAAGTCCAAGAGCAAGGGAAAGAAAATTTCAATTTCTGCTAAGGGCCACACAGTCAGGAGAGGAGAAATGCTTTATCCTCACAGAAAATGAGTAGAAGAGCAATTGAACTAGCTGGATGATGCGTGAAGCTGCTTCTGTAAGGTACTTCATACTAGAAAAATGAGGCACTCTCATATCCTATTTCTTAATGCCCACCTTTTAATTCTATCATATGTGAATTTTGGTGAGGATGCATTGAAACCATTAGTAATTATCGTCACCTGTATGTAATTAAAACAAAAGTTACAACATCATGGAGAGAAAGGGAATGAGCTGAATGTTTATTTATTAATTTGAGCACATCCAAAAAATGTAATAAGAAACCTTGCAGATTAGTGATTGTAAATTAAATACTTCTGCCAAAATGGGTACATATATATATATGTGTACATTCAGGTACAAATGTACATACATCTATATAATAATATTTAAATGACAGTATGGGATAGAAAACAGTACTTGGTACTTACAAAAATAAAATTTTCTGTATTGTAGCATTTGCCTTGAGTGATTTAAGGCCACAGTTCTAAAAGACACATTTCTGAACACCATAATCCTGAATATAGAAATACTGAAAGATCAAATTCCGAAGTTTAAAATCCTTAAAGACCAAAATCTAGAAAACATAAGTCTGGAAAAAAATAATTTAAAATTTGAAAGACATTTATTTACACATTTAAAGGAAATTCACTTGAGAAAAAATGTAAAATATGACATTTTACGTAGTAGAATAGCATACTTTAAATAATAGCCACTTTACATAATAGAATAGCATTCTTGTTTAATAACTTCATTGTTTTTTCAATAATAGCATGTATGTTTTTGCAAGCATATGCACTCAGATATACTAACAACATTGGCACAGGTCTAACAGCTATAAACAAGTAATCTGTCTCCATAAAGAAATAGTTTATAAAGCAAGCTGTTTAAACACATATCACTTTTGTTTGTAATTGTGCTCACTCTGCTTTACAACTATGGTCCTCTGAAATGCTTGATGGACACACCTAAGTCTTCCAACATAATTGAATAGCAATAAACAAAACAAATACAAAACCCTTCTATGGATCACTATGCAGTCACCCAAACAGACTATATCTGAAGAAACATGATCACTCCCAAATGTATATAGTCGTCTCTTCATTTTTAAGTACATGCACATTACTTAACGATTTGTGATAATATACTTTTGTAGAGTCAAAATTTGCAAAAAATTGCAGACTATACAAAAGAAATTAGAACTCTCTGCAAGTCTTTACCCGATATGTACCTCCAATAATGGAAATGATGTGAAGATGAAATATATAGATTAGAAAATAGAAAAAAATAATGCAGACAGTTTCAAATGGTAGGGAAAAATAAAAAGGGGAAGAAAAGTTTATTGCAATTTTGTAGAGATGATTCATAAAAATTGGTTGATTTTCAAGATTGTTAACTACATTTTGAAGTTTCACATCAGGATGAATAGCTATACTTCTTTTCTTCTAGGACATAGCTTTCTTTGGAGAATATGTGTTTCTTTTTGTATGTGGTACTGCACTTTTTGAAATTTTTTAGGACTTGATGTACAACCACATGAGCACTCCTTGTTAAATTTTCCCATCTTCCTGCCATGCTTCTGTGTTGTTTTGGTACATGGAAATCCATTCTGCATGCATTGATGTACAGACCACAGATTTGGCAGAAACCATATCAGCAATCAACAGCAACACCATCATGTAAATGTCTTTTATCCTATTGTGCACATAATTATTTTCAAGTTTTTCAGTAGTTTTGCTGACTTCTTCAGGAAAAAGCATATTTAATTCATTCAAAATTACTGCAATTTCTTCATCTGGAAGGAATAGCAATGCAGATCAATGACAGTTTCCTTTTTCTTTTTTTCAATTTTTTATTTGTTTTAATTAGCTATACATGACAGTAGGATGCACTTTGATACATAATATATAATGGAGTATAATTTCTCATTTTTCTAGCTATACATGATATAGAATCCCACCAGTTGCATAGTTGTATATGTACATAGGGTAATAATGTCTGTTTCACTCTACTATCCTTCTCATCTCCATACCCCTCCCCTCCCTTCACTCACTTCTACCTAAAGTAACTCTATTCTTCCCTAGTCCCACCCCCCACTGTGAATTAGCATCCAAATATCAGAGAAAACATTTGACTTTTGAATTTGGGGGATTGGCCTATTTCACTTAGTATGATATTCTCCAGTTCTATTTTCCTACAAACGCCATCATTTCATTCTTCTTCAAGGTTGAGTAATATTCCATCACACACACACACACACACACACACACACACACACACACACATACACACACCACATATTTTTTATCCATTCATGTGTTGAAAGACATCTAGGTTGGTTCCTAGTTTAGCTCTTATGAATTGAGCTGCTATAATATTGATGTGACTGTATCACTGTAATATGCTGATTTTAAGTACTTTGGGTATAAACTAAGAAGTGGGATAGCTGGGTCAAATGGTGGTTCCATTCCAAGTTTCCTGAGGAATCTCCATACTGCTTTCCATAAGGGTTGCACCAATTTGCATTCCCACCAGCAATATATGAGTGTACCTTTTCCCCCACATCTTTGCCAACATTTATTATTATTTATGTTTTTGATAAATGCCATTCTGATGGGTGAGATGAAATCTTAGAACAGTTTATGTAATGGGGGAGGTGGTGGGGGTGAGAGAAGAATGGAGGAACTTTAGATTACAGAGAGGGAAATTAGAGGTGGGGAGGGTGTATGAAAGATGGTGGAATGAGACAGACATCATTATCCTGTGTACATGTGTAATTACATGAATGGTGTGAATCTACATTGTGTACAACCACAGAAATGAAAATTGTACCCCATTTGTGTACAATGAATCAAAATACAGTCTCTAAAAATAAAAAAAAATTAAAAAAAAGAAAAGGCACAGTTTTTAACTGACGTTATAATCATTGCTATATGATATAGCCAATCCTTTCCCCAGAATTCATCTTTGTACCCCTCTAATATAATGTTTTGATTCATGGGAATGCAGTTTTCTGAATTTCAACTTTCAGAGTTTCAACAATCAGAATTTGAATCTTTAGGGATTGTGATTTTGAGATTTAAATTTTAGGGATTTTGTTTCTTTGAAATTTCAATCTCCGGGATTATGGATTTCAAGATTGTGTCTTCTGAGGTTGTGATTGGCAATGGCTTTGAGCCTTGTTTCCTCTGGTGTCATAAATTTTTATGAGTGCACAAAAATGAAAAAAGAGAATTTGCAAAATTCGTATGTAAAAATAGAACAAGTTATTCTCCACTGAAAGTAAAGTGTCCTGCATTGCCTAGCAGGTGCAAATGTGTGTTGAGGTGTCAGATTGCTACAGATGTGTGAATTTGACAAGTTATTTAAGCTTTATGAGTCCCAGTTTCTGCATCTTTAGAACATTGATGAAATTAGCATCTATTTCTTAAGGTTGTTATATATATGTTAAAGGAATTAAAGTGTATATCACTTAAAACAATCCCTGTCAAGAAGAAAATGCCTAGTATGTGTTAACTATTAATTTTTGTAATTACAACTTAGGTCTTCAATGATGTTTAGAATATAAAATCTTTTCACTGTATTTTCCTTTTTTAATAGTTCAGTGTTCCTCCTATAATAATTTCTGATTGCCTAAAGAAAAGATTAAAGATACCTGTATTTGCAAGAATGTAACAGAATCATATCTGTCTGTACACTAATTATTAGCTACATGTGCTACAACCACAAGAATAAGATCCTAATTAAAATTAAAATAAGTTATAGGAACTGGGGTTATGTCTCAGCAGTAGATGGCTCACCTAGTGTGTAGGCGGCACTGGTTCAATCCTCAGCACCACATAAAAATGAATAAAAATAAAGGCGTTCACCTACAACTAAAAAAGCATTTAAAAATAAGTTATACTCCATGTATGTACAATATGTCAAAATGCAATCTACTGTCATGTATATCTAAAAAAGAATGAATAAAAGGTTTTAATAAATTTTAAAAAAAAGAAAGAATTAAGTTTGTCATAAAAAATGTAACTGTGTTTTCTATCAGCCTGCTTCTATCTCCAAAGCTCTTGTCTTCCCCTTCTCTTACTCTTTCAATCCCTTCCACCAAAGGAAATGGGTGACACCTTGATTATATTAATTGAAAAGCATGACTCCCTTACCTCACATTACCACCAATGTGAGTTGAAGAGTTTAAATACTAATGATGAAATTAAGTGTATCCGAGCTAACTTTTGTGTATCTCAAAATTAACTGTGGTATTGTACATGTTTATAGAGTCCTTCCATTTGAATATCTTCCTAGTTTAAATTAAAAGTTATAGTTTCTGAACATTTTTTTATATAGTGGTTGACCATTTGTATGTCTTTTGAAAAGTGTCCATTAACAGTCAGGAAAATGCAAATCAAAACAGCTTTGAGATTCCATATCTTGCTCTAGTTAGAATGGCAATCATCAAGAATACAAATAGTATGAAAAATGGGGGAATGAGACAGACATCATTACCCTATGTATATGTATGATTACACGAATGGTATGAATCTACATCGTGCACAACCATAAAAACAAACCCCATTTGTGTACAATGAATCAAAATGCAGTCTGTAAAAATAAAAAAAAAATTTAAAAAAGAACACAAGTAGTCAATGCTGGCAAGAATGTGCAGAAAAGGGAACTTTTATATACTGTTGGTGGAAATGTAAATTGGTACAGCCACTGTGAAAATTAGTATGGTGGCTCCTCACCAAGCTAAAAGTACAACCACCATATGATCCAGCTGTACCATAGTGTTTATCACAAAGCATTAGAGTCAGCCTATTTTAGAGATAACATGCATACCCCTGTTTATCACACACTTCACAATAGCCAAGTTATGAAATCAATTTAGGTGTCCAAAAACACCTGAATGGATAAAGAAAATGTAGTATTAATACACAATGGAGTTTTATTCAGTTATAAAGAAGAATGAATTATGTCATTTGCAGGAAAACTGATGCAACTAGAGACCATAATTTTGAATGAAACAAGTCAGACTCAGAAAAAAAAAACAAAAACAAAAACGCGTCATGTGTTTTCTGTCATATATGGTAGCCGGTGGGAAAAGTCAAGAGAAAGAGGAAGGGTGCCATGAAGATAGAAGGGACACAATTATTACAGAGGAAGAGGATCAGGAGGAGGGAGGATGGAGGGGTGGGGTAGGAATCGAGGAGCAAAACTATTCAAATTGCATTTTATAAATATACCATGATGAAACCCAGCTTGCTGTATAATTAATATAGAACGAACAAGCAAAAACAGCTAGTGGCTAGAGGTATACCTTGGGGGTAGAGCGAACATTTAGAACGTAGAAGGACCTGGGTTCTATCCCCATCATCCATAAAAAGTTTAAAAACCTAAAAAATTCAAATATGAAACACTAATAAATGAGAATTCATCAAATATATTTAAATCCATAACCTTATAATGATATTAAAACTGTTTTGTCATATTTGAGGATGATAGAAAAATAGTTATTTGCAGAATTGTAAATAAAAATATAATCCCCCCTCCAAAAAAAAGTTGCAGATCATGTTCATAGTCCTCTACTTCATAGAGTTTGGCAGCTAACATAGGCATCTTAGAGATATTGTAAATTCTGCAAAAGCTTCTCCGACTTGTGTGTGACCACCTAGTTGTTCAGGATAAGCGTTGAGAGGTATATAGCAATCATTTCCATGACGGCTCTTATGCCATCTGGCAAGCACTTCTAGTTACCCACTGCTCTTTCATACTTTTCTTTCACAGAGCATGCATTATTTTTCAACTTATTATATATTTTGCTTATTGTTTTAATTTTTAAAATTTCAATCTCCTGCCACTAAAATATATTCTTCTTTAAAACAATAAACTTCCACTGTTTCTTCCTTAATGTAGTATCATAATTTAGGAGAGTGCAAAACATCTCTAGAAATTAATGAAAAAGTAATTTGACTTTCACAGAGACATGATACTTTCTTTCCCTCATGCCATAAAGCCACACTATCCTTTCCTTCACCTATGTTGACTTGACACTTCCTGTTGGGTGGGTTATTGATACCTCAAGATCAGCATTCCCCAGTGGAACTCCTGATCCTCCCCTGAAATCTTCTCCACTCATAACTTTCCAATTGGAGTTAACATCAAGCTAGTCTTCCTATTGCTTAGGTCAAAACTCTAGACTCCTCAAAACCATAAATCATATACATTTTCTGAAAGCAAGTGCTACTGATTCAGCCTTTCAATGATTTCCACATTTTAAACACTTGTCATTACTTCTACTGCGATTATGCCAGAGGCTGGAATCTTCTTTTGTCTGGATTATTTTAAAACTCCTCTAACTGGCTGCACTGCTTCCTTTTCCCTGAACAGATTCCACTGTGAGATTGAGCCATTCTATTCACAAGAAAACCCAAAGCCTGAACTAGGATTTATAAGATCCATAACCTCAAGTCATCTGCTACCAAAGTCATCACTTGCCCTACTCCCAACCGCACTTGGCTCTGCTATTTTCATATCTTACCAAACATAATCTCATTAATGGTCTACTTATTTTTTGTCTTTCTAATGGCATGAAAAACTCTCTAGCATTCTGCACAGAATGTCTTCTGTTTTAGCTAGTAGACCTTGCATGCAATTTATCCTACGGTTTTTGGGTAATATGTCTTTACTTGTGAAATGTAATTGAAAATTCTTTTATTCATATTCTTAAAGTTTTGTGGGATAAATATACTTGAATATTAATTATGTTATGTATTATTCAGGTCCTAAAACTCCACTGCATTGATTTGTAAATGGTGATGTTGAAAAGGTTTAAATGACTAAATATGTCATTTATAACATAGAACAAATGTATGGAAAATCCATATTGACTTGGCAATACTCACTGGACCTGTTTCTCACATTTGAAACAATATCTGTCTTGCAGTTTTTAAAAGTACACAGTAATGCTACTGGATTTTTTTCTTGTTTCTTTATAAATTATTGAGCAATTGTCTGCCAACATGTCAAAAAATTATAAGCTGAACAATTGTGAAGTCAGGGACCTTCTGTATATACATGGTTAGTATACCCCCATCCCCCCCAAAACAAACTGCTAGATACTACATATATATATATATATGTATATATATTCATATATTTATATGAATTTACCTATTTACTAAGAATCTCTAAAAAGCAGTGATATTTCAGTAACAACAAATACATTTGCTATTTAAAATGTCCAAATATCTAGATGTTAACTTCAAAAAAATCATTTTCTAGTTAAAGAAGTGGGCTCCTTTGAGAAATGGTTCTTCCAGGGTTGGTACAGGCAAATTCTTAGATAATCCTGGGACTTATTGTAATATTAATTGTAATGAAGTGCTCACCAAAAAAAAAAAAAAAAAAACTATGAAAAAATTCCAGAGAGATATAGCAGCACATCTGAAAAGTCCTATTGGTCAAACCCAAAATAGTTTAAAAATCTACTGCATTGAATTATTACTCAGATAAAATATATATCACTGAATATCACTGATATAGATAAATATTTAATAAAAAAAAATAGGTTGTTGAGAAAGTGCAACTCCTTTCCTTAGTATAATTCTCTTTAATAAATATAGGGAATAAAGGAAGTAGAAAATCACTATTTAAACATCATAGTAGTGATGAAAGCAAACAAGATTTATAGATGTCTGATAAAGTTAGTGGACAAAAATTTAAGAATAAACAGGATAATTACATAGCCTTAAAGTATTTCCTACCAAGTATTTATTAGATATAAAGTAAAAAAATTATTAGTAAAGAAATCAGACATCAGATATCACCTTAACCCAGCGATCAAAATTAACATTCCAGGAAAGTGACATATGTGAACATCATGTACCTTTGCTTGATGTAGTGAGAAGGGCACATAACTTCTGTGACATGCTTCCTCCAAATCTACAACTTCAACAGCATTATGAGAAACCCTGTACAAAGCTGAATTGAGTAACATTGTACAAAATATACAACCACAGTCCTTCAAAAGTAAAAATCACATGAAAGATAAATAAATACTTAGGAGTTGTCACAGACTGAAGGAAACTCAGCAGGTTATTGGAGCGACATCCTGGATTAGAACCTGGAATAGAACAAAGGTATTGATGGAAAAGCTCATAAAATCTAGACAAAATCTGTCACAGCTAATAGGATTGTTCCATTATTATGTTCTCAGTTTTGGTAACTGAATGATGCTTATTTAGATGTTAACAATGAGGGAGCTAGATAAGAAATTCTTTATACCATCTTTGCAACTCTTCTTAAAGTTCAAAATTATTTAAAATAAAATACGTTTTTGAAAACCTTCTTAGGTTCTCTTACTTTTTGTGTCTTCACATATTATGACATGTTCAAGGAGTGGAGCTTTACCAGTGTAACAAAAAATCCTCACCTGTGAGGGAGAGCTAGTTATTCTCAAGTTGACTATTCCCCTCCCCCTTTCCTTCTAGTATTTTCTTTTCTAGTTAGTTTTCTAATACTTATGAAATTAGAATTGGAGGTAAACTAAATAAGCTGATGCTCATCATTCTGTCATTTATTTATTCTAATTTTTAAAACTGTCATATCTAATATATTTTTCCTAGTGTTATACTTGCGTGTTGGGCACTTGATGGGTACATTTTCCTAACAAAAGCAATATGGGTTTTAAAAAAGAGGAAAAGGATAGCTGTATTTACTCAATCTCCAGGCTGTTGTATAATAAAATGAATTAGATTGATAATGTTGTGTGATGAATTTAAGTCATGCTCTGAATCAGTTAGCTCATTTGTTAAGGGATTGGATAAACTATGATTCCTTCAGTCTTTACCTGCCTGTGAGAACTTACCTATAAGTGCTATAAATAGGTTCAATAGGAATAGGTTGCACTGATCTATGTTGTCTAATTTATTTTTTTATTATTATTGTATACAAATGGGATACATGTTGTTTCTCTATTTGTACATGGAGTCAAGGCATACCATTTGTGTAATCATACGTTTACATAGGGCAATGATGTTTGATTCATTATTTTTTGTCCCTTCCACCCACCCCTCCCACCCCTCTTTTCCCTCTATACAGTCCTTCTTTCTTTCATTCTTACCACACTCCTTATTCCTAACCCTAAACCTAACCCTAACCCTAATGCTAACCCCTCCCACCCCCCAATATATGTCCTCATCCGCTTATCAGCGAGATCATTTGTCCTTTAGTTTTTTGAGATTGTCTTATCTCACTTAGCATGATATTCTCCAATTTCATCCATTTGCCTGCAAATGCCATAATTTTATCATTCTTCATGGCGGAGTAATATTCCATTGTATAAATATGCCACAGTTTCTTTATCCATTCATCAACTGAAGGGCATCTAGGTTGGTTCCACAATCTGGCTATGGTGAATTGAGCAGCAATGAACATTGATGTGGCTGTATCTCTGTAGTATGCTGATTTTAAGTTCTTTGGGTATAGGCCAAGGAGTGGGATAGCTGGGTCAAATGGTGACTCCATTCCAAGCTTTCTGAGGAATCTCCATACTGCTTTCCAGAGTGGCTGCACTAATTTGCAACCCCACCAGCAATGTATGAGTGTTCCTTTTTCACCACATCCTAGCCAACATCTATTGTTGCTTGTGTTCTTGATAATCGCCATTCTAATTGGGGTGAGATGAAATCTTAGGGTAGTTTTGATTTTCATTTCCCTTATTACTAGGGATGTTGAACATTTTTTCATATATCTGTTGATTGCTTGTACATCTTCTTCTGTGAAGTGTCTGTTCTGTGAAGTGTCTTAGCCCATTAGTTGATTGGATTATTTGTATTCTTCGTGTAGAGTTTTTTGAGTTCTTTATAGATTCTGGAAATTAGCGCTCTATCTGAAGTATGAGTGGCAAAGATATTCTCCCACTCTGTAGGCTCTCTCTTCACATTGCTGTTAGTTTCCTTTGCTGAGAGAAAGCTTTTTAGTTTGACTCTATCCCAGTTGTTGATTCTTGCTTTTATTTCTTGTGCTATGGGAGTCCTGTTGAGGAAGTCTGATCCTAAGCCAACAAGTTGAAGATTTGGACCTACATTTTCTTGTATAAGATGCAGGGTCTCTGGTCTGATTATGAGGTCCTTGATCCATTTTGAGTTGAGTTTTGTGTAGGGTGAGAGATAGGGGTTTAATTTCATGCTGTTGCATATGGTTTTCCAGTTTTCGAAGCACCATTTGTTGAAGAGGCTATCTTTTCTCCATTGCATATTGTTGGAACCTTTGTCTAGTATGAGAAAATTGTATTTATTTGGGTTTGTGTCCATGTCCTCTATTCTGTACCATTGATCTACCTGTCTATTTTGGTACCAATACCATTTTTGTTACTATTTTGGTACCAATGCCATTTTTGTTACTATTGCTTTGAAGTAGAGTTGAAGATCTGGTATTGCGATACCCCCTGCTTCGCTCTTGCTATTGAGGATTGTTTTAGATATTCTAGGTTTTTTATTCTTCCAGATGAATTTCATAATTGCTTCTCTATTTCTGCAAGGTACATCATTGGGATTTTAATTGGAATTGCATTGAATCTGTATAGCACTTTAGGTAGTACGGCCATTTTGAAAATATTAATTCTGCCTATCCAGGAAAACGAGAGATCTTTCATCTTCTAAGGTTTTCTTTAATTTCTTTCTTTAGTGTTCTGTAGTTCTCATTGTAGAGGTCTTTCACCTCTTTTGTGAGATTGATTCCCAAGTATGTTATTTTTTTCAATGCTATTGTGAATGGGTAGTTTTCATAATTTCTCTTTCTGAAGATTCATCACATATGTATAAAAATGCATTGGATTTATGAGCATTGATCTTGTAACCTGCTACTTTACTGAATTCACTTATGAGTTCTAAAAGTTTTCTGGTGGAATTTTCAGGTTCCTCTAAATATATAATCATGTCATCAGCGACCAGGGATAGTTTGAGTTCTTCTTTTCCAATTCGTATCCCTTTAATTTCTTTGGTTTGTCTAATTGATCTGGCTAGAGTCTCAAGGACGATGTTGAATAGAAGTGGTGAAAGAGGACATCCCTGCCTTGTTCCAGTTTTTAGGGGGAACGCTTTCAGTTTTTCACCATTTAGAATGATATTGGCCATGGGCTTAGCGTAGATGGCCTTTATAATGTTAAGGAATGTTCCCACTACCCCAATTTTTTCTAGTGTTTTGAGCATGAAGGGATGCTGTATTTTATTGAATGCTTTTTCTGCATCTATTGAAATAATCATGTGATTCTTAACTTCAAGTCTGTTGATATGGTGAATGACATTTATTGATTTCCGAATGTTGAACCAAACTTCCATCTCTGAGATAAAACCCACTTGATCGTGGTGCACTATCTTTTTAATATATATTTGTATGCGATTTGCTAAAATTTTGTTGAGAATTTTTGCATTGATGTTCATTAAGGATATTGGTCTGAAATTTTCTTTCCTAGATGTGTCTCTGTCTGGTTTAGGTATCAGGGTGATATTGGCTTCATAGAACGAGTTTGGGAGGGTTCCCTCCTTTTCTATTCATGAAATACTTTGAGGAGTATTGGAATGAGCTCTTCTTTAAAGGTTTTGTAGAACTCGGCTGAGAACCCATCTGGTCCTGGACTTTTCTTTGTTGTTTTCATTGCTTGAAATTGATTTATTTAAGTTGTGTATGTCCTCCTCATTCAGTTTAGGTAATTCATATGTCTCTAGACATTTGTTGATGTCTTCGAGGTTTTCTGTTTTGTTGGAGTATAGATTTTCAAAATAGCTTCTAATTATGTTTTGTATTTCAGTCGTGTCTGTTGTGATGTTTCCTTGTTCATTCCGAATTTTAGTAATTTGAGTTTTCTCCCTCTTTCTCTTTGTTAGTGTGGCTAAGGGTTTATCAATTTTATTTATTTTTTCAAAGAACCAACTATTTATTTTATTAATTTTTCCGATTGTTTCTTTTGTTTCGATTTCGTTGATTTCGGCTCTGATTTTAACTATTTCCTGTCTTCTACTACTTTTGGTATTGGTCTGCTCTTCTTTTTCTAGTGCTTTGAGCTGTAGTGTTAACTCGTTTATTTGTTGATTTCTACTTCTTTTTTTGAATGCACCCCATGAAATAAATCTTCCTCTAAGTACTGCTTTCATAGTGTCCCAGAGATTTTGATATGATGTGTCTTTGTTCTCGTTTACTTCTAAGAATTTTTTATTTCCCTCCTGATGTCTTCTGTTATCCATTCATCATATAATAGTGTATTATTTAGTCTCCAGGTATTGGAGAAGTTTCTGTTTTTTATTCTGTCATTTATTTCTAATTTCAATCCATTATGATCTGAGAGAGTACAAGGTAGCATCTCTATCTTCTTGTATTTGCTAACAGTAGCTTTGTGGCATAAAATATGGTCTATTTTAGAGAAGGATCAATGTGCTGCTGAGAAGAAAGTGTATTCGTTCTTTGTTGGATGGTATATTCTATATATGTTGGTTAAGTCTAAATTGTTGATTGTGTTATTGAGATCTATGGTTTCTTTGTTCAATTTTTGTTTGGAAGATCTATCCAGTGGTGAGAGAGGTGTGTTAAAATCGCCTAGTATTATTGTGTTGTGTCTATTTGATTTCTGGAATTGAGAAGAATTTGTTTGATGTACATGGATGAGCCAATGTTCGGGGCATAGATATTTATGATTGTTATGTCTTGCTGATTTATGCTTCCCTTAAGCAGCATGTAATGTCCTTCTTTATCCCTTCTGTCTAACATTGGCTTGAAGTCCACATTATCTGAAATGAGGATGGATACTCCGGCTTTTTGCTGTTTCCATGTGCATGGTATGTTTTTCCCCATCCTTTCACCTTTAGTCTATGGGTATCTCTTTCTATGAGATGAGTCTCTTGCAGGCAGCATATTGTTGGATTTTTCTTTTTAATCCAATCTGCCAGTCTATGTCTTTTGATTGATGAGTTCAGGCCATTAACATTCAGGGTTATTATTGTGATATGATTTGTATTATCAGTCATTTGACTCATATTTGTTTTTGACATGATTTGGTTTCTCCTTTATTTGGCTATTCCTTTAGGCTAACGCCTCCTGTTGCTGATTTGCATTGTTGTTTTTCATCTCTTCCTCATGGAATATTTTGCTGAGAATGTTCTGTAATGCTGGCTTTCTTTTTATAAATTCCTTTAGCTTTTGTTTATCATGGAAGGATCTTATTTCATCGTCAAATTTGAAAGAAAGTTTTGCTGGGTATAAGATTCTTGGTTGGCATCCTTTTTCTTTCAGGGCTTGGTAAATGTTGTTCCAGGCCCTTCTAGCTTTTAGGGTCTGGATTGAAAAATCTGCTGATATTCTTATTGTGTTCCCTCTGAATGTAATTTGATTCTTTTCTCTCACGGCCTTTTAAATTCTGTCTTTATTTTGTATGTTAGGTTTTTCATAATAATGTGCCTTGGTGTGGGTCTGTTGTAATTTTGTATATTTGGAGTCCTATAAGCCTCTTGAACTTCGTTTTCCATTTCATTCTTCAGATTTGGGAAATTTTATGATATTATTTCATTGAATACATTGTTCATTCCTTTGGTTTGTTTCTCTAACCCTCCTCAATCCCAATAATTCTTAAATTTGGCCTTTTCATTACATCCTATAATTCTTGTAGATTCTGTTAATGATTTCTTACCCTCTTCTCTGTTTGGCCAACTTTGTTTTCAAGATTAAATATTTTGTCTTCAATGTCTGAGGTTCTGTCTTCCAGGTATTCTATCCTATTGGTTAAGCTTTCTATGGAGTTTTTAACTTGGTTTATTGTTTCCTTCATTTCAAGGATTTCAGTTTGTTTTTTTTTCAGTATCTCTAACTCTTTATTGAAATGAATTCTTGCTTCCCGTTTTTGGTCTTTTTACTGTTGATTGGTGCGATCATTTAAAGCCAGCATTTGCTCTTTCATCTCCTCCTTCAATGCCTGAATTTGCTCTTTCATCTCCTCATTTGCTCCCCTGATTGTTTTAATTATGTACATTCTGAACTCCCTTTCTGACATTTCTTCTGCTGTGTTGTCATTGAGTTTTATTGATGTAGTATCTAGGTTTGTTTGGGACATTTTCTTCCCTTGTTTTCTCATATCGGTCAGCTGTCAGTGGGACCCTGAGATATTGTAGATTTCCTCTATTGGCTTATAGTGTCCCGGTAGATTTCCAGTGTATCACCTCCCAGCCTTCTGTAGCCTGAAGTCTTGGAGGAACTTGATAGTGCAGTGCTTCTGAAGAAAGCTGCCTCTAGCCCCCTACTGGTTCCAGAGCTTGGAGCTGGCTCTGTGCGGAAAGGCTCTCACTGGGGGCCTGCACCGTGCAGCTGGCCATGTGGGAGGAGCCCCCTGCCGGAGTGTGAAAGGCTACCTGGAGAAGAATCTAGCTGCCCTGCCCTGCTCTGATAAGCCACCCCTATCTGTGCCTGCCACCCAGGCCAAGTTTCACCCAGTGGGGGAGACTCACCCCGTGACTCTATTTTTGTCAAGTCTCTCAATGCCTCCCCTTCTTGAGTCCTGGGTTCTGGAGCAACTGGGGATGCAGTCACCCTCTAGTCCACCATCTTGGATCACCCCGTGGAAAGAGCCTGTGGCCAGAGGGGGCAGAGCCGCCTGGAGAAGTCTCTGGCTGCCCTGCTCTGATCCCAGAGGCTGCTTGTGGATCGAAGTTCTCTGTTGGCTCGGGGACTTGTGGCTGGCTCCGTGTAGGAAGGCTCTCACTGGGCGGTCTGCTCCGAGAAGCTAGCCTTGAAAGTCGCCTCCCACCGCAGGGGGCCGGGCTGCTTGGGGAATTCTCTTGCCGCCCTGTCCTGGTCCCTGAAGCCGCTTGCGGACTGGAGCACACCGCCTTGTCTCCGGGACTTGGAGCTTGTTCTGATCAGAAAGGCTCTCACTAGGGGACCTGCTCTGAGAACCTGGAGAAGCTGGCTGTGTGGGAGGGGCCCACTTCCGGTGTGCACAGGGCTGCCTATGGAAGACTCTAGCTGCCCTGCCCTGCTCCGATAAGCCACCTCTATGTGGGCCTACCACCCGGGCCAAGCTTTACCCAGTGGGCAGACTCACCCGTGGCTCTATTTTAGTCGGAGTCTCTCAAGGCCTCCCCTTCTTGACTCCTGGGTTCTGGAGCTACTGGGGATGCAGTCACTCTCTAGTCCGCCATCTTGGATTGCCTGTCTAATTTATTAAGACTTAAAACCTCTCGTACTTGATATGTAATTTTGAATATTTGCAGAGTATTCCTAGTCAAGAGCATTGGAGATATTCTCATCAGATGGTTAAAATTATTATTCTTATTTTTCCTGTTTAGGTTATTGGCCCTATGAAGTCAGACATATTTTATTTATTATCAATGATGATACTACCATTTTCCAGCAATTCTGTTTTGATTCAGCTACTTTAAGGATGTCTTCTGGCACCTGCCTATCTTTGGATTCCTGTTTTCTACACCATCTGGAAATTTCATCTTGTACAGAATTTTAACCCTCACTATTTAAAAATAATTGTCCATTTAAGCTGTATAACTACCTTCAACACCAAGGAAATCCCCCTTCCACATATTGTACTCCAAGAAGAAGAAAGAATAAAATGGATAGTTTTAAATACTTTTATGTGTTTCTTCATCCAGAATATTCTCTAGGGGCAGATACATATTTAATGACAATAAAGAATAGGTTTTTGAATGATTCCTAAAATACCCCAACTGAAAAGTTCATTTTAAATGTGAAAAAGAAGTCATCAAAAAAGAAAAAAATTTAAATAGTTTTCTTATTGAATGGCCAGAAAAAGAGGATAAGACATTTTTTATAAAAGGAAACAGATACTGTATGCTAATCCTATAATTAAAAATATTAAAATCACATGTACCATGAAGAGTAATGAGAAGTTCTTTTGACAGGGTCTGAAGTTGATTCAGGTACTCTTCCTAACTGGCACTGTGAGGTTGGACAATTTGTATAACATCTCTAAAGCATGGTCTTCGTCATCTATAAAATGGAGAAAATGACTACTTCCTCAAGGGTCTCCTTTTGGAATTATGTAAATTCTTTGACTTGAGAACTTTCAGGAAAAGTCTGGCACATGAGAAACTTAATTTTAATTATAGCTATTGTAGTTGGGATGCCTCTGCTGTCGGTAAGGAATGAGGATACTGTAGAGTCATGAGTCATTTATTAGGATGTTGCCTTTGAGGTAATTATTGTCTTGTTTGTGAAGAAGTCATATCCTGCCACTTTGTTATCATATTCACAATTTTAATAACTATTTCAAGTACTTTAATCCATATAATATGTATCAAAATAATTAAAATTATACCTCTAAGATGCAACAATAAATGGACATAAAAGACATAAGATAAACACTCTTTCTACTTACATGTATATTAATTTGTTATGTTACTTAACATTAACTTGTCTTACAGTATGTTTTGTACTTAATGTGGTAGTCAGTGAAGGCATCACATCTATTTTGGAATTTCATAAAACAGTTTTTATAGTAGTTCATGAGATAATAAAAGATGTAAGAACATTAAGTGAAGTTTTCATCCTTATTTACTTTTGTATTGGTAGTAGGGATTGAAACCAGTGACTCCCTACCATTCAGCTACCATATAGCCACATCCTCAGCCATTTTAATTTTTAATTTTTCAATTTTATTTTTTTGTAGACAGGGTCTCACTAAATTTCCCAGTCAGGATGTGAATTTGGGTTTCTCCTGCCTCATCCTCTTGAGTTGCAGGGATTATAGGCAGCTTGTGCCATTGCTCTGTGCCCATCTGGAAATTATTTTTTTAAATGGACATTTGTATTTATCTGTTTATTTCACAATTTCATTTACATTTCTTTAAAGAACATATTTAAACACAAATGTTCTATGATCTACTTTTAGTAAAGAAATATCTAAGAATTTTTTTCACCCTTAAATTAACCAAGAAAGCATTATTACATAAACATTTCTCATTCTGAGGTTAAAACTAGTATTTCATCAATCAGAACTCTCTTACCTCTGTCTCCCTGTGTTTCTCTGAGTTTGTAGCAGAGAGAGAGAAAGGAGAGAGAAAATACAGTTCTGAATGCCTGTGTGGAATAAATAGTAATAAAACTGTATTGCCTTTGTCAGTCATGAAGATGAGAGGTATTTCTGTTATTATCTTTTATCCAGAATATTTTACCCAAAGTCTCAAACACCTAATCATTTAATGGATACATTGTTTTCCAAAACTGTTGATTCAATGGAAACTGGGAAACTGCACTTCCTACTTTCTTGGTGCATCTGGGCACCTATTCATATCTCACTTGCTTAAGACAGCTCTAAGGTGCACATATGGTGCTTAATAAGCACCAGTTACCTCTTTGCCAGAGGCACAGCTTCTAAATCATGCATTGTACTGTTTAGATTGATGGAATTGTACCTCACTCTTGCTTTTCAGTCATACTGATAGTCTTGCTTTTGCATTTAAGATTTGATTCTGTCTCCGATGGCTTATTGTTTGTGGTTGAAAGAAGGCAGCTCCCATTCTTAGAAACTTCAGGGATCAATCTTGAGTGTTTGAAATGTTTGCTTAAACCTTACTTGCTTAATCAGGCTTTTAGCTGATTGCTCCACAGCTCAATGTTTGTGTTATGCAGTTCTACTGGGTACTGTTATAAAGCACTCTATGAAATGCTGCTGAAATGTACATTACTGTCCAGGGGACTTATTTTATTTGGCCATATTCTCATATCTGCATTGGGGCACAGTGGGGAGCACTTAAGGCATTTTTCTTCAAATTGCCAAGAAATTAAGGAAAAATACGAGCTTGGAAGATAATTTTCATTAGCACTGCTTGAGAATTGTGTTTAAGTTTTACTTCATAGCTTCACTGAAGCATTACTTTAAAGTCCTTTATCATTCTGAAGTACCTTCTAATGTGTCTATGAAAAAGAATCAAAACATGGCAAAATAACCAACAAGTCAACCACAGAATCAGTATATGTGATATTCACATGTGAGAAAATTACTCTAAAATTTAATTTAAAAATCTGATTGGCACTCTCAATCCTCATGTTCAACAATGAATAATATAATGAATCTAAGAGCATACTATAAAATTGCTTAGAGTCATCAATTCATACTTTTGGGTTAAGGTTGATTAATAATTTCCAGTATTAATTGAAAATTAATGTACTAAATTTAATTATATAAAATTTATATTTGTTCAAAGTGTGTGCAAGAGTATTTAATAATATTTAATTCTATTGAATAATTTTTTTCTCACTATATCCCATGTTCCATGAAGGCAAGATTTTTTACCTAATGTGTTTATTGCTGAATCTACAGTAACTAGAACAACTCTTGGTACCTAGTAAGCACTCAATGAGTACCTGTTTGACTAATGAATCATCTAGTATTTAAAGTACCCAAAGCTTTGTTTTTTGCTGTATGCCTAGTGGCATCACATTGTCTGGTCATAGAGTTGCTCAAAAATTGGTGGCAACCATGGAGTCAGCCCACCTTGATATACACAGCTGGTTAATTCTCAAGTATTTTTGTCAGAATTTGTAGAATTCACATTTTCAATAAATGCATTTTTCTCTTTAGATTTACAATGCATCTAACAGAGAAAATAAATTATTTGGACAGGAATAAGCTCAGTTTACCAAAGAATCAGGTAAAATATAATTCATTAATGCTTAGGAACTATCACACCAAATGTTACAGGTTATTTAAGGAAGTAGAAAAAATTATCCTATAAGAATTTTCATGCTAGGCATGTAATACCATGTGTTTGATTTTTAAAGCATCTTTTTAGGAGATGTGCTAAAACCCTTCAGTTTAATCATTGATCAGAGTTTAAAGATTTCACTTCACAATGATAAAATATATCATTTTATGACAAAGAAATCCAGGGGTATTTAATTGAATGTATTGCTTCTTATATACAATTAATTTAAAATTATTATTCCTGTATTTTAATATCTGGATAGAGAATAACATACCCCCAATATTAGGTACTATGTGTCTGCAAATTGTGTTATTTTCTCTCTGAAAAATTATTTTAGATATGTGACTTAACTACCTACATACAGTCTGCTTATGCCAGGTTGAAATGGTTTCTTTAGGTACACAGTTCTCTACCATGCTGCTCTATCGTATTTCCACTTATATAATTATTGTTTTATTCTTATATTTGTTTCCAGAAACTCTCTTAAATTCACATTTTCCTGTTTACTCTGCTTGTCAGTCAGCTCGTGTCCTGCTTCCTGGTTTCTTCTAGTAACCTCCTGGCTGATCTTCATTTCCAGTTTCCTGTAGGTTCAGTATCTTCAACACCCACATTTCCATTCTTCCCCCATGATAATTTAATCCCTACCACAGCCAGAGTTGTTATTTTTTTTTCAAAAATAAATCAAAGATTGTTAGTTCCTGGTTTATATCTTTCCGGTGTATTCCTTTAGTATTGAGAATCAAATTTAAACTTTTCAGCAAGGCCAGAGTGATTTGGACAATGAAGACCTCACCTCCTTCAAAATTATGTGCTCTCTTTCTCTCTCTCTCTCTCTCTTTTATATTCCATGTTTCAGCTTAGAATTTGCATCTAGCCTAACAATACTCATTTTAGAGAGGAAGAAGTAAAAACCTAGAAAAGGTAAATTTGTCCTAGGTCACACAATTAAAAATAGAATGGGGATTCAATTAAAATCTGTTTGACCCCAGAGTATACACTCATCCAGTGTTGCAAAACTCTGAATTCTTCCTCTGTATATCCTTCCATGATATTTTAGTTTGCATTCCAGACTTTGTACCTCTATAATACTTGTAAGTTTGTTAGTTATATTTACATCTTTTCCTATATACTCTGAGTTTCCTAAAATAGGACTTAATACAGATTTGGGTAAATGTTTAGCACATAATAGGTGATAGCTATCATTTTTTGTTAAATTGATTGAGTAATCAAGGCTACAATTATCTAATAGTAAGCAGAAAATAGTCTAAGAGGAAAGTTTATAGTTATGAGTGCCTATATAAAAGAAGTCATAAAGACCCCAAATAAATAAACTACTGATACATATTAGGCCCTAGAAATATAAGAACAAACCAATTCCAAAGCCAATAGAGGAAACAAAATAATTAAGATCAGAAACAAAATTAATTAGAGAAAAAATGCAAAGGATCAATGTAAATTCTAATGAGTATATCTTCACATAATAGTTGATTCATTAAAAAGATAAACACAATGGATAAACCCTGAGCAAAATTTTAAAAAAAAAAGAAGGATAAGACCCAGAGCTAGTTAGTCTAGTATTTCTTCTTCTCTTTGATTTTAATATTCATCTTGAAAACAGAAGAAGTTTAATTAGAACCACCTCATAATCAATTTGGGAAGTTGGTTATAGTTACTGAGAACATGGGATTTATTCTGGGTATGTGGAATATCCAGAGTTTGTTTTGTGTCTTCTCTAACTGTTATTCTTTGTTTTAGTCAGTTCGGCTCTATAATAAAATTAGCATAGACCATGTGGCTTAAATAATAGAAATTTATTTTTCACATTTTTGGAGGCAAGAAGTTCAATATAATGGTATAAGCAAGAACTACTGTTTGGTGAGAACCCAATCACTGATTCTCCATCTTCTCCCCATATCCTTAGATAGAAGATGGAAGAGAGGAGGAAAGGGGGATGGAGAGAGAGAGAGAGAGAGGCAACTCTATTGTCTTTTACAAAAGCCTAATCTCATACTTGGGGATCCTGCCCTGGTGATCTTAAAAGTCTCCTCCTTCTGATGCCATCATATTGGAAGTAAAGATTTCAATGTACAAATTTTAAGATGGCAAAGCTTTCGATCTGTAGTATTTTATTTTTAAAAAAATTTATCCAATATTATATCAGATATAGGCTGTCTGTTTGTCTATACTGCATCACTATTTTGAAGTCTTCATTGTTTGTTTCTTTCATCACAGTGGAAAGCTTAGCCTATACCTTAACAGAAGCCCCACAACAAGTATCATTTATCAAATTAGAGAAGTCATGTGAGACTGAAAAATACCAATAATTGAAGAGTACTTTAAAAACAAGCCTGAAGGTGTCATAGAAACTCATGACAGCTAGGAAATATAAATTTCATAGTAGAAGAAATTCGCAACTAAGGACACTAAATATGCATATGAAGACTATGAGGAGTCCCAGGAATAGAACTAAGGCTTGCCTGACTCCACTATTAACCAAATATGTGACTTAACATCTATCAGTTTGGATCACCAGACCTTAGGTCTCTTACCCCTACAAGGAACAGTTTGGATTGAAAAGCGTCTGGATCCTTAGTTTTACAATTCTGATCTTAATTATCCAGCTCTCTCTTCTGCACCTGTATGTACTAAATAGAACTTGAAAGCAAATCAATTGTTTTATGTCACTGGAACCCAAAATACGTCTTGATATAGCAAAAGGAACTCTGGTGCTAGAAGAGTAAACATGCAGTATTTGCAGTTTTTATAAAACATTATAAACATAGTGGGTAAAAATATATCTCAATCCATGATTTGGAAACCAAGTAGGCAAGCTGCCTTATCCTGTGAGCATTTTTTATAGAGATATCTCAAATAAATGGCTAGATTTTTATTACCAATCTAGAATTTGAGAACAAAGAAATACTAGAGTCTATATATTATTTGAAGATAAAATTAACTTGTCTGTCATTTTCCTCAAAATATAAAACAGAAGCAAATAAGGCTTACAAAATGAATCTAATTTATTCACCACCTAAAACAACACAAAAAATGATTGAAGGAACCAATATTTTCTTCCTTTTCAATTATGGTTTTCCATAATGCTACATCTGGGACAGCTATGGCCATCTGGCTTCATTGCAAGAAGATTCATACTTTAACCAGATACAATAATTACCTACATTTTAGTGTTTTACAGTCTACAATACTTATATTATCATAATGAAATTGAGTGGTGGTTATTATTAAGCCCAATTAATGGATGTTAAAAAAAAGACTAAGGAATTTTACCAATTTTCCCAATGTCAAACAATATAAATGAATCAATCAAAAACTTAAATCTTTATCTTCTACCCCTTGATTCCTAATGCAAGCTCCCTACATGTCCTTAGTGTTAATAATCCCTTGTAGTTGAATAGAAATGTTAAAACCAACTGTTTAGGCCTAATAGAGGAAACACTGGAGTGGAGTGGTCCTATTTCTACTATGTGGACTAGAAAGGCGTCAGGTCCTAAAAAGGCAGTGAGAAAAAATGACTTGCAGCGATGTACTTCTGGAGCTAAATGGAATTATAGAACTGAACCATGAATAATTTTATTACATGGTCACAGGTGTCACTATCTATAAAAAACAGTGAGATCCCTGTGCATTAACCCTCTTCTGCACAACAGTATATGTCAAAATATCTTTTAAAGATATAAAGGATATTTCTACCATGCACATGCATATTCTCTTTATTTGAGGTTATTTTGGTGTAGGTCTATTTCTGAAGCAAGAATCTTAATAAGTTAAGTGAATAAATTTATCAAAATTGATATGAAATGTTAATTTTTTTTTACCTGAAAGGAGCTTAAAATCTATTCTGTTTGACGCAGTGGTACACAACTGCAATCTCAGCGGCTGAGGAAGGAGGATGGCAAGTTCAAAGCCAGCCTCAGCAAAAGTGAGGCACTAACCAACTCAGTGAGACCCTGTCTCTAAATAAAATTCAAAATAGAGTTGGGGATGTGGCTCAGTGGTCAAGTTTGCCTGAGTTAAATCAACAGTACCAAAAAAAAACCAATAAAACAAAACAAAAATCTATTCCAAATTTATCAAATCCACAACTTTCATATTTATAAAATCTATTGAGAATGTATTTTGCTCACACAACAAGTTTAAATTTTGGAATGAAGAACATGAATTTTAATTCATGAATGACCCACTAGCTTAAATCCTTATAAGTTTCTTCCTTGCTTGGAAATAATTGATAAAGAATTGCACTCAATCTTTGTGAGAAATTGAAGTCCATTTCCAATATCAACTACTTACAGGGCTTCCTGTTTCCTAAAATAATTTCTCTATGGTGTTAGAGGACCACCCTTAAAGTATTAGTTACTTAATTTCTCAAGTTGTATGGCTCTTTATAGATTATGGTATGTCACAAACTTTATCATCTCATTGGGACTTTACAAATAGCCTAGAAGGTGTTAATTTTTTTTAACCCAGATTTAGAATTTTAAATTAATACAAAATAAAAACAAATATTCACCACCACTGCCACAAAACACCTGGAGTCTGCATTTGATTAAATTTTGGCCTTCATTCACATAGTTGAAAGCCTTATAATAACACCTGAAATCTTGTTTTCTGGGCACAGACTCAGTACTACTTTTCTCCTCCTTAAAAACCAGTTTACAGAGATGATAACTTGGTGTTGGTGATACTGTATCTATGGGCTATGTGGAGTCAAAGAGATTCAGTTCTGTTTATGCCTTTTAATTTCTTTAGACTGTGGTTTCCTCATCTATAAAATGAAGTTAAGGTAGTTGTGTGGATTAAGTGAATCAACATATCTAAAGCCCTTAGAACAAAATGTGGGTGTTAGTTTATTTTCACAGAACTGTAAGTTACTAATGCTGCTTATGAGTTCATGGTTAATGTTAGGTGCTATACGACATGATGGACAGACTTTTGTGCCAGTAGTTGGAGATTCTAAAATACCATCCAGTAGATATTTTACAAGCTCAATTACATGAGCAAATTTTGCATAGAGTGTGGGATTCAGAATAAATAAACAAGAATGACTAGTTCTTTTCTTATTTTATTTTTGGAACACATAAACTAAGTTAGAGCACATGAAAATATTTGATGGTTTTCAAAGTATATATATTTTATACTGTTATGCATGTGTTTCTTTGGTTCTTTGAAAATAATTTAAAAGCCCAAACACTGTTTCTCTTAGCAAATGTTTTCCTGACAAGGAAGTTTAAGAAATCAGAGCAAAGAGAATTCCTTTTTAAGGAACCATTGCTCCTGAAATACTTGTCTCAATTATGGAGAAAATATCTCATCAAATTCACTTATTAGTCCAACTTGACGTGGAAGATTTTTACAGTAAGTTTAGAAGCAATAAAATCTAGAAACAACAAATATAAATTAGCTAGAAATAATAAAGTCCTGTAATATTGAATAATAATTTGTAATTTATTGCATTATAATAGCTATGCTTAACTCTATTTCAATGTGAATATTTTCTTCTAGAACTTCCTCATTATTTTTTAATCCATGAGTCTGAAGACACATGATAGAAGAATACTATTCTGTTGGTAAAGCATAGTTAATTCATCTTCAAGACTTTCAAAGAATATGTTAGGATCCTGTACTGAGAACATCATTTGGAAAATATTTTCCATTTAAATATACATAAGGACATATACATTAATTAAATAAGATTATATTATTGTACATACATGTTTAAAATTTATTTGTATTATTTATCAGAATTTTATGGCATTTCATTAATTTTAAAAATGTGAACTATTGGGGTTTCATTAATATTTAATTTAAGGATCCTATGAGAAGTTACTGAAAGTCATTGTAGTGAAAACATGGCCTCCCTGGATTATAGGTTCTTTAAGAATAGAAACTGTGCCAATTTATCCTAATAGTCAAGTGTCCAACATAATACTGTAAAATACAGAGTTGTTCTCTTGAGGTATTATCACCATGTGAAATGTCCTCTTGTGAGTGATTATAGGATTGTGGGTGCTTATAATCTAAGAAGTTAAATTATTCTTCCCCAAATAGGCAATTTTTTTCTTCGTAACAAAATAAAATTTCTAAGTTACTTTAACTATTTCTTGTGATATATTCAATATTAAAATTAGAAACTTAAAATTCTTAAAATGAAAGAATGAAGTGACTTTCATAGCCTTCCCTTGTGTCCATCATTGACCACAGATATAAGCACTATTAAGAATTTCTTGAAACAATTAAAAAAAAAATCAATATTTTTGAAGAGCTTGCCTGTCAGAAAAGACTCATGGTGAGACCAAAGAACACACACCCAGGAATAATGTTGAAGCCACACTTGCTATGTGTCTATTTTAGTCATTGTAGATGATCACAGGCACCATCAGGACTGCTGCTGGTCTCAGGGACAGTATCTGTATCCCATTGCCCTCAAAGTTGCAGGCTACCATTTTCCCAAATGGATTCCACTGGGTTTTTGCTTCCTTGAATTGTCTATGTCTAAATTAAAGTTTCATGCATTGAATTTAATTTGGTAGAACCTATTGCAAGTCAGCACTCTAGATTCCAATAGAGGTTGAGAAACTGGCATTGGAAACTTGTTTCTTCTTAAGAGTATGTGGAACCATCCTGTGTGTCCTTCAACAGATGAACAGATAAAGAAAATGTGGTATATATACACAATGAAACATTACTCAGGCTTCGAGAATGAAATTATGGCATTTGCCAATAAATTGATGGAACTGGGATAATCTCATGCTAAGTGAAATGAGCCAATCCTCAAAAACCAAAGGCTGAATGTTTTCTCTGTATACTGATGCTAATTCATACTAAGAGTGTGGGGGGTGGTGATTAGAGAAGAATAGAGTTACTTTGGATTAGGTAGAAGGGAATGAAGGGAGGAAGGAGATAAGCAGGGAGGAAGGGTAGTAGAATGAATCAGACATTATTACCCTATATACATACATATGACTACACAACTGGTGTGACTGCACATCAGGTACAACCAGAATAATGAGAAATTATACTCTATTTATGTATGATGTGTCAAAGTGCATTCTACTGTCATGTATAACTAATTAGAACAACAACAACAACAAAATAGTATGTGGGACTTGCAGGGAATTTCCCCAGTACAGGAAGGTAATTTAAAAGTGCTCTATTATAGGAAATATTATACATTTTTATCACAAACCCCTCACTCTTTCTATATATCCTGACTCTGTTTTGGTCATAATTGAGTTTTCTTTTCCCTTCAGATTGCATTTAACAGAAAGGAGTTTTTATATCTGATGTGTTTAATTCTTTACAAAAGAGTGAAATAATACTTGTCTTACTTTTCTCACAGACTTAAAGATAAAATAAGTTACTACACAGACATGCTGAGAAGCATAAAACTTACTCATTATTGAGTTATTATTTTTCATGTATTACTATTAATATAATTATCCCTTACATCTTGGTGCAATTACTAAGTCATATTACATTGTCATCATAGTCTCCAGAAAATCGTTCCTTAGAATACTGATCATGTAGTCTTCTAAAGAAGATTAAGAAAGTCTGATTACATCTTGTTATAGGTAAGCAAAGATGCACTACTTAGTAACTAAAAGACTATCTCTTCAAAATAAATCTAAGGAAACTCTAGCTATAGGAGAACTGTTTAAATAAAAATGACTTTTTCATTTATTAATTTTAGGGGAGGCAAGCATAGTATTTAAGATTATGAGCTTTGGAATTATTCAAAATTGAATTCCTGGATCCTTGATTATCTGGTTTTTGACTGATATTTAATCTCAAGTCTCAGTTTACTTTCAGTTTTTTAGAAAAAAATTATGGTGCATGGAATTATTTTGTTATGGTGTAGGGATCCACATGAGACTAATTAAAAGAGATAATACGTGTAAATTACACACTACAGCATCTGGCATATATTGTGACCAAGATGAAAGTTATTATAAGTATTTACATTGTTTTAGATATTAGAGGAAAGTGATTAAAATCATAGCATTTCATTTCTTCTTCTCCTTTGATGGATGTGTGTGTATGTGTGTGTGCATAAGCTTGTATATTTTGAAAGATGCCTGATAAATTGAACTAGGAAGAAAATCAATTGTTGCCACTCTTATGATTCATATGTTTAGAAAGAAGTTCTCTCTCCTATTATACCAATCTTAGAAGAGAAGGCCTAAAGTGATTTTTTTATAATTCCACTTTTCAGTTGGCATTGCTGAGACAAATGGTCTTAACATGTGTTTATATAAATCCTAACAAGGTTGAAGGCCATATACAAAAATTTTCTCATTTCTCATATAAAAATTTCATTGTACTTATTAACTGAAAAGTATACTCAAGGGATAACAAAATCTTTTATTTTAGGAGTTAGCAAGGGTTAAACATCAACTGTTGATGTATTGGCCCACCAATATTTAAATATATGTTTTGCCTTCTCACACTAGCATTTATTATATGAATACAAGTTTCTGTCTTTGTAACTTCTAAAGATAGGTTAATTGATATTGAGGTCAGAAACTTATCACAGAAACATTAACTAATGTTTCAAGATTATACTCACATTTAAGCCAATTGCTAATGTAAATCAACTGGCAAATATTTTTATAATCAAAATTATACTATCACTGGATGGTATATAAATGTGACTCAATCTCTAACATTAAATTTTTTAAAAGATGTAAGGTGAAAAATTTGCTTTTAATCATTGGCTAGCATTAATTTTTATTGAATTTTGTGGGATGGGAATAAATTACAATTTCTTATACTTTTTTTAAGAAAATGTACAGATTAGAAAATAATGGACACTTCTAGATAAAAAACATGTTTTAGAAGAAAGAAGCATGAAAAATATCATGAAAATGTAAGTATTTTGTGAGAATAATTCTAATTACGCATTGAGAAGTATTTACAATAAAAAGAATATGCCAAAACTGAGTAAATTTTTTAAGAATTTGTCTGAATATAGGACTGTCTACCTAGTCTACCTAAGGCAAAATCTGCCATAAGATATTGATTTAGAAAGTTGTAGAAAAAATACAAAGGGAAACACTAAGGCAATTTTCAGCCTTTGGTATTCAAAATAGGAGATGTAACTTGTAAGCAGTCTTGCAAACCACACTGTTGTAGGGAGAAAGGATTTGGAGATCTCACATCATATATCTCATTTCCCCATAATATAGTGGCACTACAGTTATACGTAGGGGATGAAGTTATTTTTCTGTCGTCTTTAAACTGTAATGAAACACAGCATCAAGAAAGAGAAAAGAAAACAAGCTATATTCTGGCCTTAGGGGATGGAAGAGAAAATAAAAAAGAGACCAAAGGTGGAAAAAGAAGAGAGAGAATTATGTGTCCTGATCTTCTGGTTGTCAGCATTTAAAGGAGAAGGAACCTAATGAAACTGAGAGTAACATTGAGAGGAGATATTGTTCTCCAACACTCATTTGGAACTCTATGCAAAAGCTGCCTCATAAATTTCCCTGAGACATACAGGAAAAAGTATATGGATGATTACATAGAAGGTCTTCTGATTTTGGTTTCCATTAACTCCATTACTGCTGCTATAACAAAATATCTTGCACTGGGTACTTATAAATATTAGAAATGTATTTCTCACTATAGGAGATTCTGGGAAGGTGCCAACATATTCTGTATCTAAGGAGGACTTGTTCCATGAAGGTTTCTTGTCATAATGTCCTTATATGGTGGCAGAGGGAAGAGCAAAAAGGGTCAAACAGGCTCCCTGGAGCCCTTTTATAAGGACATTTATACTATGCACAAGGGCAGATGATTCATAATCTAATTACCTCCTAACGCCTATTTCTTTATGCTGTTGCACTAGAAATTAAGTTTATACATGAGTTGTAGAGGAAAACAAATACTCAAATCATAGTAATTTCCAAAAAAATTCCTAGACTCCGTGTGGAGGCTGAGTGAGAAGCCAATGAGCCCACCACAAAAAGTGAAGGCACCAGAAAGCAAAAGGCAAAGAAACAGACTCATGATGATTTTGATTGGTTTGTCTCCCAATCGTACTTGTACTGAAAGCTTGGCCCCCCGTGAGGTGGTGTTGAGGACCTTTAGAAAGTGGGGCCTAGTAGAAGATAGTTGGGTCATGCTGTCTTGCAAACTTGGTTGGATCTCCTGGGACTGGCTTAGATCCCTCAAGAATGGGTTGTCATAAAACGAGGTCAACTTCCTCAGTGTGCTCTGTGTTTCCTCCTCTCTCACAATGTGAACTCTGAGTCTTGTAGGCACTCCTGCCATGTGGTAAGACCACCATGAGGCCCTCACATGATATTGGTGTTGGTACCATGCTCTCAGGTCTCTATAACCATAAACCTGTTTTCTTTATAAATCATCCAACATCAGATATTTTGTTATAGCAACATAGAATGGATTAAGACAAGGCTAACTTAACTACAAACTATCTTTAATACTAATATTAATTAATGTTTATGATTGAGCCCTTACTAATTGTAAAGCATGATTCTAAGCATTCAAGGTTTTTCTTATTTAATCATAACAAGAGTGGAATAAAGTATAACCTCCATTTTACAGATGAAGAACCTGAAAAAGAGAGGTTAAATGCTTTCATTAAGCTAACATAGACAGAAAATATCTCATTAAAGGTGCTTCCACTTATTCAGATAATATAGCCTTATTCCTGATGATATTTTTCAAATTTTATCTAAAATTAATTATTAATTAATAATTATAGCCCTTAATTAATTATTAATTGATAATTGTAGCCCTTTGTGGACAATCTGTAGTATGTCACTGCCCTCAAACAGCTAGAGTGATTTCTTTGTCCTCTTGTGCATGTACGTTCTCACTGATGACTTTCTGTTTTCTTAATTCTAATAAGGAAAATATAAGAATCGGCTGTAAACTCTCTGTCTTTGAGGCTACCAAAGAGGTCTGTGAAAAGAGAAGGTACTGGCGAATGAGATGATTAAATTATGTTATATGCAGGTACAAACAGCATAGTGAATCCCATTATTATGTATAATTTAATGCACAAAGAACAAACAAACACAAAAATAAATTCTGTGAGTTACAACTTCTAGAAGCAACATGTGAGGCTGAAGTTATGCAGCGGAACTATTATTTTTTGTTTCTTTTTTCAACTATAAGATTTTTATATTATTTCTGGTGTTAATCAGTGCCTTTCATTTTTTTTTGTTTATGCAGTATTTAAATGTGTGTTTTTTTGTTCATTTAGATATTAGAAGAAGGCATTTTTTCCTGATAAGAATTTATACTGTCTTCATTAAATAAAAGTCAGACTTTTTCCAGCAGAAAAGACTAAAGAAGTTTAAATACTGATTTATATGTTTTGACTGTTAGGGAGAGATGAAGTTTCAATTGAAGAGGAGACACTTGACAATAATAGTAAAAATTATACTTTTTTGTTCCTATGATTTCAATAAGTTTTAAGAGTTTTAGATGGTAGTTAAAGAAGATTATTTTTACTCAAACACAAATTGGAACTGCAAGTGGGAAGTGAAGTGACTTATGTGAAAATGGCTTTATGGCTCAGAAAAAGGCTAAAAAGGAAACAAAAGGGTATGAGTCTTAATATCCATTCAATAACATGACAATTCTTTTGTTGAAATGATCACCTGTGAAATTAGTAGTCACTGTGATCTTCCTTACTCTGGAGGCGGGAAATGGTTAAGATCTATATTGATTTCAATTCACTGCAGTTATCACATAATAAGGAGAAAAAGATACATACAAGAAAAGAGGAGGGCATATAGGAAGTAGAAATAACATAGACTAAAATGTATTCAGGGACTTGGGAGTCTTGAAGAAAAATGAAACAGCTTCCAGAATAGTAGTAGCTGAGATTCTAGTAGACACCCAATGATGAAAACCCTGTATGACTTTGAAAAGAGTGATTCAGGTATGTGACAAAGATCCAAAAAAAGGTTTATCCTTTTAAACAAGCCAATTAGTCTCCAAGTTGTTGCAACAAATAGAAAGCAAAGGTACAGAGCAGACTAAAGTTCAATGCCAAGTATTTGGGTGGCAGCTGCTGACTCGGGGGAATGTCTGAAAGTAACTGGACCAGAAGCTTACTAATTTTAGGAGGAATTCATACTGGAATAGAGAAAATTAAAGCCTGATTTTATCACACTTAATATTGTAAGTCAAACCTTTCAATAACCCTGCATCCAAAAGCAGGCTGCAAAATTGCATCTTCCCCATTGATAGACAGAGATGAATGCATGAACAAAATCACACAGAGAGCAGAGCTACAGTTTATTCAGGAAACTCTACCACTCCAAGAGCAAATTTTCACAATATTATCCAGAGGGATTTTAAAATTACTGTGTATCGGTAACTGACGTGGGACCATTATTCTTTCCCTTTACAAAAGGGAACAGCTGTTTACCATTTTGCCTTAAAGACTTGGAACCAAAGAGTTGAATTCAGACCAGACACAGGACCGTGCATTAAAAGAGCCTTGTCTTAGAACTCTTGGTTTTGCCTGGAACAATAACTCATCAGGGAGGAAGCGTCTTCTGTTGGAAAAATAAGAGGTCAAACATTTGATAAGAGTGTACCTCAGCAATGACAATCTATATGTTCAACAAGTTAATTTCTTCCTGCGTACACAACCAAACCTCATTTTCCAGCTCCCTTGTAGTTAGAAATGGATCTCACACTCAAGCTCTGGCCCTTGGAACCTGAGTGAGAGTAGCATGATTTTCTTTAGGCCTAATCCATAAAAGTATCCCAGTTTAATTATCTACCCCCCACCTCTGCTGACATCAATCAACTTGATATGAGTGAGAGAAAACTTTTACTGTATCAAATCACTGAGTTTTTGAATTGTTTATTAAAATATGCAGTTCCTTTATTATTTAAAAAAATAATCTGGAACAAATTATCAGGCCCCAAATCTAGTTCCCATAAAGTCTCAGAATCATTACTTATTTAATGCCAAATTCTTTGAGGCTCTAACATTAAAGTATCGAGAATGATACCAGGTTCATGAACAATGTAGCAATTAACTATTTTGTGTGAATATGAATATCTTTCCAGAAAATGGTAGTTTTTCTAACCGAAATAGGAATAGTATAGAATAAGTTACGGAACATTTTTATGTTCCCAAAAGCACATATTAAAGGCAATGGATAGAAATACAAGGAGCTAAACTTTGATTTAACACAAAAGAGAATTGTTAAGATTATCAGAACATAGAAAAGTTATGTCCAATTCATTTTACTGTCTTTCCTATTCCCATTCCTCCCTCTCTTCCCTTCATTTCCCTTTGTCTAATTCACTGAACTTCTATTCTTCCCCCAACCTTATTTATGTTAGCAAATGCATTTCAGAGAGAACATTTGGCCTTTGGTTTTTTGGGATTGGTTTATTTTACTTAGCATGATACTCTCCAGTTCCATCCACTTACTGGCAAATGCCATAATTTCATTCTTCTTTATAGCTGAGTAATTTTCCATTGTATGTATATACCACATTTTCTTTATCCATTCATTTGTTGAAGGGCACCTTGGTTGGTTCCATAGCTTAGTTATTGTGAATTCAGCTGCTATAAACATTGATGTGGCCAAATCACTATCATATGCTGATTTTAAGTCCTTTTAGTATCTAACAAGAAGTGGGAACAATGGGTCCTATGTTGATACCAACTCATACATTGAGTGTACCTTTTTCCCCCCACATCCTTGCCAACATTTATTTTTATTAATATTCTTGATAATTGCCATTCTGATTGAATGAGAGTAATCTCAGTGCAGTTTTAATTTGCATTTCTCTAATGGCTAGAGATGTTGAACATTTTTTCATATATTTGTTGACTGTATTTTTTTTTTTTCTGTTAAGCACCTGTTAGTTCCTTTGTCATTTATTGATTGGGTTTTTTGGTGATTTTTGGTGTAAGTTTTTTGAGTTCTTTTGATATTCTTGAGATAAATGCTCATCTGTGGTGCAGGTGGCAAAGATTTTCTCCTATTCTGTAGGCTCTCTCTTCACATTCTTGATTTGTTTCCTTTGCTGTGAAGACACTTTTTAGTTTAATATCATCCCGTTTATTGGTTTTACTTCTTGTGTTTTAGCAGTCATATACATCCAAAAGAATGGAATTCGGACCCGACCACCATGCCGAGGTTGGTCGCCATCGCGGAGCTAGCCATTGGACAGCAGCCTGCCAAACCTCCTCACCGAGGTTGGACACCTTCACTTAGCAACACCGCCTGTCCCCCACACTGAGGTTAGACGCCATTGCTGAACCTGCCTGCCTGCCCCCCTACTGCTGAGGGACACTGCACTTGCCTGTGTGCTGACTCAGCACACCCTCGCTGGGGCTCCCCAGCTCCTTCAGAGGCTGGTGCAGGCATTTTGAATTATTCCTGAGGGTGTGGCCATCATCATTGGAAGGGCAGCTCCCTTCCTGAGACACCTACAGGAGACTGGAGGACCTTTCACAAGACCCAGGAGTCAAGAAGAGGAGGGATTGAGAAACTCGGGACCACCTCAGAGCCACCAGTGAGTCTCTCCCTCTGGGCGGGCTCCCCAGATGGGAGCAGTAGTCCTGAAATGCAGGGAACTTCGTGGTGTAGAGTGGCCCAGTGAGACTCCCCTGCTGGAGCCGAGAACTCAGTCAACCAGGAGCATTGCAGAGGAGGGCCACACAGCGAGAGGCTTCGAGGCAGAATGAGGGTCCCAGGCCCAGGCAGCAGGACAAGAATGCAGGCAGCTTCTCAGAGGAGGGCCACACAGCAAGAGGATTCGGTGCGGGGTGAGGCTCCCTGGCCCAGAGGGTAGCTCCTGTCCCCAGGAAACATAGCAGAGGAGGGCCAAGCAGAGAGGGACTCCCTCGCAGGGCCAGGCTCCCCAAACCAGGCGGTAGGTCTGCACCCCTGGGAACATCTCAGAGGAGGGCTGCCCAGTCCAGGCGGTAGTTCTGGACCGAAGGGAACTTCTTGGAGGAGAGCTGCCCGGCGAAAGTTCTCCATCGGGTGAGTCTTCCCCGCTGGGAGAGGCTTTCCCACCAGGGAAGTAGAACCAGACACACAGACCCAGATCAGACGTGCCCCAGTTTGCAGTCTAGTCGCCCTTTGACTGACCATCAGTCAACAAGTGGAGGCCCCTCTGCCCACTGACAGGGAATATACCCCACCTGAAGGCCACCACCCCTAGAGGGGTAGCTTCCTTGTGGAGCACCACATTATCAAGTTCCTCCAAGACTTCAGGCTATTGAAGGCTAGGAGGTAAGTTTTTGGAAATCTACAGGGACAATATTAGTCAACAGAGGAAATCTGCAATATCTCAGAGTTTCACTACTAGAGGGGTAGACACCTGAACAATATGAGAAAACAAGGGAAGAAAGTGTTTCAAATAAACCTAGATGCTACAGCAATAAAATCCAATGACAGCATGGCAAAAGAAATAGCAGAAAGGGAGTTCAAATGTACATAATTAAAATGATCAAAGAAGCAAACAATGAGATGAAAGAGCAAATGCAGGCTTTGAATGATCATACCACTCAACTGTTAAAAGAGTAAATGTGGGAAGCAAAAGATCATTTCAATAAAGAGTTAGAGATACTGAAAAAAAAAAAAAAAAACAGAAATCCTTGAAATGAAGGAAACAATAAACTCAATTAAAAACTCCATAGAAAGCATAACCAATAGGGCAGAACACCTGGAAGACAGAACCTCAGACACTGAAGACAAAATATTTAACCTAGAAAACAAAGTTGACCAAACAGAAAGATGATAAGAAATCATGAATAGAATCTACAAGAATTATGGGATATCATGAAAAAGCCAAATTTAAGAATCATTGGGATTGAGGAAGGCACAGAGAAACAAACCAAAGGAATGAACAATGTATTCAATGAAGTAATATCGGAAAATTTCCCAAATCTGAAGAATGAAATGAAAATCAAATACAAGAGGCTTATAGGACTCCAAATATACAACATTACAATAGACCCACACCAAGGCACATTATAATGAAAATACCTAACATACAAAATGAAGACAGAATTTTAAAGGCTGGGAGAGAAAAGAATCAAATTAGATTCAGGGGGAAACCAATATGGATATCACCAGATTTTTCAATCCAGACACTAAGAGCTCGAAGGGCCTGGAACAAGATTTGTCAAGCCCTGAAAGAAAACGGATGCCAACCAAGAATCTTATACCCAGCAAAACTTACCTTCAGATTTGACGATGAAATAAAATCCTTCCATGATAAACAAAAGCTAAAAGAATTTGCAAAAAGAAAGCTGGTGCTACAGAACATTCTCAGTAAAATATTCCATGAGGAAGATATGAAAAACAACAATGTAAATCATCAAACGGAGGAACTACCCTAAAGGAACAGCAAAATAAAGAAGAAACCAAGTCCTGTCGAAAGAATAAAAATGAGCCAAATGACCTGGAATACAAATCGTATCTCAATAATAACCCTGAATGCTAATGGCCTGAACTCATCAATCAAAATACATAGACTGGCAGATTGGATTAAAAAGAAAGATCCAACAATATGCTGCCTGCAAGAACTCACCTAATAGAAAGAGATTCCCACAGACTTAAGGTGAAAGAATGGGAAAAAACATACCATGCACAGGGACAGAGCAAAAAAGCCAGGGTATCCATCCTCATATCAGATAACGTGGACTTCAAGCCAAAGTTAGTCAGAAGGGATAAAGAAGGACATTTCATACTACTTAAGGGAAGCATAAATCAGCAAGAACATAACAATCACAAATATCTATGCCCCAAACAGTGGCTCATCCATGTATGTCAAACAAATTCTTCTCAATTCCAGGAATCAAATAGACCACAGAACAAAAATACTAGGTGATTTTAACACACCTCTCTCACCACTGAACAGATCTTCCAAACAAAAATTGAACTAAGAAACCATAGATCTCAATAACACAGTCAATAATTTAGACTTAACAGACATTTATAGAATATACCATCCAGAAAGAGTAAATACATTTTCTTCTCAGCAGCACATGGATCCTTCTCTAAAATAGATCATATTTTATGCCACAAAGTCACTCTTTGCAAATACAAGAAAATAGAGATACTACCTTGTATTCTATCAGATCATAATGGATTGAAATTAGAAATAAATGACAGAGTTAAAAACAGAAACTACTCCAACACCTGGAGATTAAATAATACGCTATTGTATGATGAATGGATAATAGAACATCAGGAAGGAAATTAAAAAATTCTTAGAAGTAAATGAGAACAAAGAAACATCAAAATCTCTGGGACACTATGAAAGCTGTACTTAGAGGAAAATTTATTTCATGGAGTGCATTCAAAAAAGAAGAAAAAAAATCAACAAATTAATTACCTAACACTACAGCTCAAAGTCCTAGAAAAAGAAGAACCGAGCAACGTCAAAAGTAATAGAAGACAGGAAATGGTTAAAATCAGAGCTGAAATCAATGAACTTGAAACAAAAGAAACAATAGAAAAAATTAACAAAATAAATAGTTGGTTCTTTGAAAAAATATACAAAATTGATAAACCCTTAGCCACACTAACAAAGAGAAGGAGAGAGGAAACTCAAATAACTAAAATTCGGAATGAACAAGGAAATATCATGAAAGACACGAGTGAAATACAAAACATAATTAGAAGCTATTTTGAAAATCTATACTCCAACAAAATAGAAAATCTCATAGACATTAATAGGTTTCTAGAGACTTATGAATTACCTAAACTGAACCAGGAGGATATACACAACTTAAATAGATCAATTTCAAGTAATGAAATGGACGAAGTCATCAAAAGCCTACCAACAAAGAAAAGTCTAGGGTCAGATGGATTCTCAGTCAAATTCTACAAGACCTTTAAAAAAAGAGCTCATTCTAATACTCCTCAAAGTATTCCATGAAATAGAAGAGGAGGGAACCCTTCCAAACTCATTCTATGAAACCAATATCACCCTGATACCCAAACCAGAGAGAGACACATTGAGGAAAGAAAATTTTAGACCAATATCCTTAATGAACATCGATGCAAAAATTCTCAACAAAATTTTAGAAAATCTCATACAAAAACATATTAAAAAAATAGTGCATGATCAAATGAGTTTCATCCCAGGGATGCAAGGTTGGTTCAACATCTGGAAATCAACAAATGTAATTCACCATATCAACAGACTTAATGTCAAGAATCACATGGTTATTGCAATAGATGCAGAAAAAGCATTTGATAAAATACAGCATCCCTTTATGCTCAAAACACTAGAAAATATGGGGATAGTGGGAACATTCCTTAACATTGTAAATGCCATCTATGCTAACCCCATGGCCAATATCATATAAATGGTGAAAAAATGAAAGTATTCCCCCTAAAAACTGGAACAAGACAGGGATGCCCTCTTTTTCTTCTATAATCTATTTCTATAATAGAAATTTCATTTCTATTCAACATTGTCATCAAAACTCTAGCCAGAGCAATTAGACAGACCAAGGAAATTAAAGGAATACAAATAGGAAAAGAAGAACTCAAACTATCCCTATTTGCTGATGACATGATTATATGTTTAGAGGAACTGGGAAATTCCACCAGAAAACTTTTAGAACTCATACGTGAATTCAGTAAAGTAGCAGGATATAAGATTAATGCTTATAAATCTATTGCATCTTTATACATAAATGATGAATCCTCAGAAACAGAAGTTAGGAAAACTACCCCATTCACAATAGCCTTGAAAAAAATAAAATACTTGGAAACCAGTCTAACAAAAGAGGTGAAAGACCTTCATAATAAGAACTACAGAACACTAAAGAAAGAAATTAAAGAAAAACTTAGAAGTTGGAAAGATCTCCCATGTTCTTGGATAGGCAGAATTAATATTGTCAAATTGGCCATACTACCAAAAGTGCTATACAGATTCAATACAATTCCAATTAAAATCCCAATGAAGTACCTCACAGAAATAGAGCAAACAATCATGAAATTCATCTGGAAGAATAAGAAATCCAGAATAGCTAAAGCAATCTTTAGCAGGAAGAGTGAAGCAGGGGCTATCGCAATACCAGATCTTCAACTATACTACAAAGCAATAGTAACAAAAATGGCATGGTATTGGTACCAAAATAGACAGGTAGATCAATGGTACAGAATAGTGGACATGGACACAAACTCAAATAAATACAATTTTCTCATACTAGACAAAGGGGCCAACAATATGCAATGGAGAAAAGATAGCCTCTTCAACAAATGGTGCTAGGAAACCTGGAAATCCATATACAACAGAATGAAACTAAACCCCTATCTCTCACCCTGTACAAAACTCAACTCAAAATGCATCAGTGACCTTGGAATCAGACCAGAGACCCTGCAGATTATAGAAGAAAAAGTAGGTCCAAATCTTCAACATTTCGGCCCAGGATCAGACTTCCTTAACAGGACTCACATAGCACAAGAAATAAAAGCAAGAATCAATAACTGGGATAGATTCAAAGTAAAAATCTTTCTCTCAGCAAAGGAAACTATTAGCAATGTGAAGAGAGAGCCCACGGAGTGGGAGAAAATCTTTACCACTCATACTTCAGATAAAGCACTAATTTCCAGAATATATAAAGAACTCAAAAAACTCTACACCAAAAATACAAATAACCCAATCAACAAATGGGCTAAGGAAATGAACAGACAATTCACACACACACAAAAAAATGTACAAGCAATCAACAGATATATGAAAAAATGTTCAATATCTGTTGTAATAAGAGAAATGCAAATCACAACTACCCTAAGATTCCATCTCACCCCAATTAGAATGGCAATTATCAACAATACAAGCAACAACAGGTTGGTGAGGATATAGAGAGAAAGGTACACTCATACATTGCTGGTGGGGCTACAAATTAGTGCAGCCACTCTGGAAAGCAGTGTGGATATTCCTTAGAAAACTTGGAATGGAACCACCATTTGACCCAGCTATCCCACTCCTTGGCCTATACCCAAAGAACTTAAAATCGGCATACTACAGAGATACAGTCACATCAATGTTCATAGCTGCTCAATTCACAATAGCCAGATTGTGGAACCAACCTAGATTCCCTTCAATTGATGAATGGATGAAGAAACTGTGGTATATATATACAATGGAATATTACTCAGCCATAAAGAATAATAATATTAAGGCATTTGCAGGCAAATGGATGAAATTGGAGAATATCATGCTATGTGAGATAAGTCAATCTCAAAAAACCAAAGGATGAATGATCTTGCTTATAAGTGGATGATGACACATAATGGGGAGTTGGAGAGGAGCAGAATGTAGGAAGGGCGGACTGTATAGAGGGAAAAGAGGGGTGGGAGGGGTTGGGGGGAAGGAAAAAAATAACAGAATGAGTCAAAAACTTTTACCCTAGGTAAATGTATGATTACACATGGTATGCCTCTACTTCATGTACAGAGAAACAAGATTTATCCCATTTGTATACAATAAAAATAAATTAAAAAAAGAATGGAATTCTGATTAGAATAAGTTATACTCCATGGATGTGTAATATGTGAAAATATGCTCTACTGTCATGTATATCTACAAAGATCATTTTAAAAAACTTTATATAAAAAAAGATTATTAGAACAGGATTGCTCCAATGTGGCAGCCAATGAAATATAAATACCTACATTATAATAGAGAGATCTCACAAGCCTTTTCCAATTCTACTTTGACATTCCAAGATTTAAAATGATATGTGTAATTTTTTAGAAAAATTAGATAATGAGTATGTTTCCATGTTTTTTACCGGCAAAATATGAAAAATATTGTATTCTCAAATGTTAGTGTGAGAAATACGTCCCAAAAAGCATTAAGAGAAAAAAAAAAACTAGTAGACTTATGAAGTAGTATTATAAATGTATCAAAAGATTAAATCTGAAAAGTTTAATGAAATTGTAGCTGATAAAATAATAAATTATGTTATGCTGTAAGTGGTATTTTAAAAGGTAAATTTATTGCTCATTCTTTATGATGTCAAATACAAAATATATCCTCAAAATCTAAACCTCAAATCCATCGCTATTTCACTGTTTATGGAATCACAGTGCTCTGTCTTAAGGTGTTTGCTGTACTTCCTAATGGCAACTGCATAATCTACCATCATCCCTGCCACTTTAGTTTTTATTACAGCAGCATGCTCTTGTACAATTTCTGTTCTTATTAATTTATTGTTTTTGTATCTCCTTAGCATGACTGTAATACTTTATAATTTGAACTAATAAGGATACACAAATTTAGAATTGTCCTGAGAATGAAAATCCCTAGAATCATATTTTCCTGATCATGGCCATGCATTATTCTGTAGTTAGCCAAAGTTCCCCATCATGAGCACTGGGAACACTTATGGACTGAAACACACATACTTTCACATGTATAAGTAAATCCTGCTGATGCAGATTAAGAAAACGTATTCATTATTAACAGTTTATTTTATATGCTTCTGAGTTATTTTGCTTCCCAGAACAACTACACTCTCTACTTATCTTCCCTTTGAGTTATGGTAGTGTTTTGTTCATGGCATTAAACTTACACACAATGGAAGGAAGCAATAGAAAGCTCCTAACACCTAAGCATATGAAAACGTGCTTCAAGTTTTATGACAGAATGGGTCACTAAGAGAAGGCATGTCACATGGGTTTACTCAGGACAGGGAGTTGTGGATTTCCTCTCAAGTAAGGTTTCTCCAAATAAATTTTAGAAATATGATAATGAAATCATTTTTATTGTAACAGATATGTCAAAGATATCACATCATTGTTAAGATGTAGGGTGGACATCTGTAAGAATTAATACATAAATACTGAGTGTGATACTTGTCCCATTTTCAGTTTCAGAAAATTGAAAAGGTAGTAAAAAGGATTTTTAGCATATTCTGAAGAGAAGTATTAAGACAGAATACTGTGAGAACTACCTCTGTTATAAAGGAAATGAGCTCTGATGACTATTAATTTTGCTAATAAACAAGGAGCAACTGGAGAAAATAAATTAAATTGAAGTAAACTGATGCAAGTAGTAAAAGGGACAATTTGTCCTATGGACTTTTACAGAACATTTGTGAAAACTGTCTGCAGTGTTAGCTAACATTATTACATTGTATTGAATATTGATTATTCTAGAGCCAAAACACTAGCTGAGAATTATGGATGTAATATGCTGAGATGAAAATAAGGCTATACATTACTAAGCTATCTGTTTATATTGCTGATTTAATGAACTTCATCATTATTTATGCTCTTCTTCTAGAGATAGTACAGTCTTGTGAACCTTGAGCCTCCTTCCACAAAGTTGCAGATTATTTGTGCAGATGATTGTGAAAAATAATTCCAGTTTCAACCCATACAAAGTAGGCTTCAGAGGAGCCAGAGATAATGGTCTATACAGTTCATAGTCTTGTTTCTCTCTTTTTTCTTTCTTTTTTCATTTTCACCCCTGCTAGGTGCTGGGGAATAAAACAAATTATTTTAATAAGCATCCAGAGACAATATGGGCAGCTTGACTGTGTCTCTGCAGTGTGTGGATTACCAAGAAGTGATTTCATTTAGACAAGTTCCAACCAATTAAATAACATGTTACTACTCTAAATTATGCAGTGAATTAATTTTTGGACTAATTATTCTATACAAAGGAATCTCCTTAAAACTTACACTATGATGAATATAAGAAAATTTTGATGTCTGTATAAAGGACGAAGGAATAAAAATCAATAGATTTCCTATAGATGAAAACTTAGATGCTCTGTTTATAACAGCAGAAAGAGATCAAATGACAAGAAACAAAGTTATTAAAAAAGATAATGGAGGGTAGTACACAAAAAATATTGTGTGTGAAGACAATGTTATTTAAATAAGTGGCAAAACTATGCATATCTCAAGAAACATTATAATAATTGTTTACAACTATTCAAGCACAGGGGGCAAATTTCTGCCTGCCTTTTTTTAAGTATCAAAAAGAAATTAGCAGATGGGTCAAAGATTAGCATTAAATGTAAAGAAACTATAGAATTATTAGACAAAAATGGTATTTTTTGTTTTAACCAACACTGACAACAAAAATCAGGTACAACTCCCTAAACACAGTGAAAAAAACTATAAAATAAGATAGATAAGTTTGATTTCTAATTAACCGTCTATCCAAGAGAGAAAATACCACAAACAAGATCAAAAGAAATATCAAATGTAAAAAATATATTTACAAAATATTTTGCACAGGGTCAATCTGCATTTGGTTAATACTTCTTATGTACAATAAGAAAGAAATCTAGGGCTCAATATAAAAATAAGCAAGGGGAAGAAAGAGGCAGTTTTCCACTTTAAATTAATTATTTCTTTCAATAGACAATTATATTCACAGGGAATAAAATCACAGAAGATGATGAACATTAAAACATTTTTCCTATCTCTGCACCCCTATCCACACCAGACCTCCATCCCCTGGAGGAAATAACTTTTATGTTTTTTATGTACCTATTCAGTGTTCATTTATGTAGACATATGAAAATATAAATACCTGGTTTGTGTCCCTTCAACTTCCATAGAATGTAGTATATAATATCCACTTTCCTGCACCACACTTGTATTTTTGGATGAAAACATGAGGCATTGTGGGGGTGCATGTGTGTGCATGCGCATAGAAAGAACTCTCATTTTTAAGAGCTGTACATATTCCACTACGTGAATTTTCTGTAGTTTCACAACTCTCATATAGATGAGCCTTTGGCTTGTGTTCAATGTTTTGCTCTTATAAACAGGGAGACTGTGAAGAATGATGTCCATAGGTCATTTTCTATGTTTATTGCTATTTCTGTAAGATATATTTCCCAAAGTGAAATTCCTCAGTCAAAGAGTAAATGTAATTGCAATTTTGAAAGATACTGTCCAATTTTCCTTCATTAGAGTCTGAACTATTTTGCACTCCTTCCAGCAATGTATGAGCGTGTGTCTTTTCTCAAAGCACTGCAAATAGTGTTTTCCTAAACATTTAGCTTTTTGACAGTCTGGATAGATTACAGGTGTGTGTGTGTGTGTGTGTGTGTGTGTGTGTGTGTGTGTGAAATTTCTCTTTTCATATGCTTCATTGCCATTTTGTTTTCCATCATCTGAATGTACATATGAATGTGTTTTGTTTATATTTTTTATTTTTATATCTTTCTTGGATGATCCAATAATTTTATTTCAAACTTTTATTATGGTTCCTGGACATTTTTTTTTTTAAAGTAGTTCCCAAGACAAGGTTTAAAAAACCTTTCTAATTACAAAGGCCATGAATTAAATTCCCTTTTTCTTGAACTTTTGAAGCCTTCTTCTTTTTTTTTTTTCAAAAATTTCAAGTTTTGAAAAATTTGTGACTTGTATTGCAGTTTGGTACGATATATGTTTGAACTCCCTCAAAATTCATGTTTAAATGCTAACCCTTAATTTGATGATATTAGTTGGAGGTCTTTGGGAAGTAATTAGGTCATATGAGTGGAGCCCTTATGAATTTGATATGAAACACAGTGAAATATGCCTTATTTTAGTGACTTTAATAGTGATACGTGTGGACACCAGTGACTTTTTCTGCTTCACATCCAAACATTCTGATCCTATCAGCATCCTTCCGTGTGTGAAATGTGATCAGAGGTAGAGTTTCTCATTATTTGAAGTCCAACACTGAATATTTTCTATTAAATAACTCCTGGGAGATAGGACATGGGTGTATAATTGAAACTTTTATGTTGCTATGTGGAGTTTTGACTCTTGAGGGAAGGAATCAAAGACCCAAAGCCACTTGATACCTTATGCATGGAGTTGATGCAGTAGCGATGGTCCTATTCAGGCAGCACTGAGTATCTGATGCTATTTATTTTCAATCCTATGCCATATAGAATATTGGTGGGCAGAACATTTGCAAAATTCTTTGATGATTAGCTTCTGTGCTTCCTACTCATTTTTTTTTTCTCTACTCTGCCTCTGTGGCTTGCTATGGACCATATGTGAGCAAAAGTAACATTGTCATTGTGCAATTTCAAACCTACACTGTTAAGAAGTCACACATACTTCTATCCACACTCTGTATCTCTACCATTAATACAGAAGCAACATCTATTATAGCTTCAGAGTAGTCATGAAATGAATACATGTGGAAGAGAAACATCCCAGGAGTCCCAGCTGACCACACAAACACAGGAGGTACAGTTGCTCCAGCCTCAGTGATTCAGAGCAACAACCCTAGCTGAGCTGCAGACAAGTGAGTCACACCCCATTCTGTGGGACCAGCAGGGCTCCCTTAATTGAATCACATACCTGTAACAAGTAATGCTTATTGCTGTATGGAACGCTTCCTACTCATTATGCAACACTGATTCTTTAGCCATCCTGCCAAGTTTTGAGATTTGAAATACTTCAACCTCTTATTTTCTGCTTTAGTTAGTCAGTTGATTGTTGTTGCTTACAACCAAGAGTACAGACCAAAACAAAAGGCAAGCCACAAACACTAAGAAGCTAGAACAAAAAGATCATTTTTAAAACAAACAAAAACCCCACATCGTTTATGAGAATATACAGCAATGTTTACTAGAAAATTTCTCTACTAATAAATATAAACATTTTTCTTTGATATTTTGGTAGATATTTGTTGAACATTTATACAGTTGAAACAAAGAGAACATATACCTAACAAAAATATCAAAGCATCAGTTCATTGTTTGATCATTTAATGTATATCCTGTTAAGTGAAACATTATTTGGGAAAACATTATTTGGGATGTGAGGTTAGAAATAAAGTGAAGTATGACATCAAGATTGTTTTTATAGAGTGAAACAACATGAAACAGCAATGAAAAATGTTAGATAATTGACAGAAAAGATGCCTTCCAGAAGTATCAATATAGAATTTCAGTAGCTAGAGTAGAGGATTATACATAGCCCATATTGCTCTTGGAAAAGTTTCAAACTGTGATTCAAGGAGAAGCAGGGAAAATGAAAAGTCCATCATTTTTTATATTAAAGCTCCAAGGATATGGATATCCTTATGAGATTGAAAACAGATACATTTTAATAAGCTATAATAAAAAGCCAATTTTGCTTTACATTTGTCTTCTTCAGTCACATGATTATGTTGAGATTCTGCCTATGCCTATTTTGTTCGTCTTCTCTGGCCCTAATTTTGCCCTTCCTTCACACAGTTTTCTTTTTTCGCTACATTTCTTTTCTAGAAATTAAACTGCTCCATTGTTAGTCCTAGTATACTCCACAGGTTCTTGTGATCATTTCTTCTTCGTTCTTTTCCCCGTCATCTGTTTTCCAGTAGTCATGTCCAGTTCTTTGATGGGAGGGGGGGCCCAGTATGCAGCTCCAAAGCAGCTCTGCTGGACTCAAGACCTCCTACAGTGAACAAAATCACTGCATCTGGACACTGCTTCATTCTTCTACAGATCACAGACTTTGAAATAGTTAAGGTACAGCTAGTACCCAAAGAAGGGGCTGACATTGCTGTTGTTCCAACTGAATAAAAGAAAATAAAAAACTGTGGGTACACACACATACACACCATTTTGAATTCTCTCCTTTTCTCCCTTTTAAATCCCACTATAGAATATTGAGTCAATGATCTTCAACACAGAGTGCTCCAATAAAGTTTTTATTTCCCCTTGAAGATCTGTAGACTTTTTAATGTCTGCTCCAGCATAGCTGGGAGTGGCATTTACAAATAAGAAAGAGTGCCTAATGTAAGTCTATTAATATTACGGAGCCTAGAAAGTATAAAGACCTGATTTAGCAACTGCTTCTCGTGGAAAAAGAAATTGACTAATATCAGTCATTTTCTACCCAATGGAATGTAAAAATTAAAATGTCTAATAAAATTAAGTATGGATATGAAAGGATAGGAAAATACAAAATATTCAATAATATTTATAATTTGCATTTATACATTTCCTTAGGTTTATTGAATTTTTGTTAAATATTCCCTGAGGTACCTTTAAGGCTTTTTTTTTTTTTTTCCTTCCTTTCACTTGGTTTGATTTTGGGTGAATAAGACTTCTTTTCTAAAAAGAAGATGTTTAGATATAGCGCTCTGCAAATATTTTCTCACCTTTTGTGGGGTTTAACTTTTTCACTCTCAATGTGATCTATTTTTGTGAAACAAAATTTTTAATTTTACTGTATTCACACATATGAATCTTTTCCAAGAGTACTGGGGAATGAAAACTTTTTTTGATTCATAATTTTTTTCTTGTGTTAAGAAATTCTCCCATATCCTACAATCTTTTCATATTGTCCCTTATAAATGTTTTCATTTTTAACATTTAGGAACTCAATGAATAGGGAATGAATTTTGTATCTAGTATCAACTAGTTGACTATCTTCATTATTCCATATAAAATTATGTCATCATTATTAAGAATTCATTATCTTTTACTGACATGTAAACCAAGCTAAGTAATAAATAGATAAGTCTTATAAGTATGTTCTGTTTCTAGATTCTGTATAATGTTTCATTGATCTATTTCTGTATCTTTGCACTCATAATACCTCATAATAAGCAGTCTTCGTATTGTTTTGTGATGCAGGACATCAAACCCAGGGCTCCTCCACTGTGCTTCATCCAGGTCCATGTTTGACTATTTTCAAAATCTGGTAAGGCATGCTGCACTACATTTTACTTTTCAAGATAGGCTTGGTTAGTGTTGGACCATTTTCTTCCATGTTAATTATAGAAAATAACTTTTATAAATTTCTAAAAAATAGACAAAAGCTTCTTCAGGCCAGATAATAAATATGTTAACCTTTGTGGGCTATATATTAGCTTAAAACTAGTCTTAAAACTAGTCATAGATAATACATATATGAAAAGATCATAAGTGTAAAAAAAATACCTTTATTTGCAAAAACAAGTTGTGTGCTATATTTGTCACAGAGATTACAGTTCATAGACCCTGTTTTATCTACAATATTGCCCACAGGCTTAAATCCCTAAACAATATTTTATTTAGTGTTGTGCAAGGTTTTTTTTTTTTTCATTCTGTATAACTTCAATCCCAATGTTATTTTTTTTCCTGAGCCTTATATCTCTTAGTATTGTTTTTCAGATTGATTATATTAAAGCATGTGCCTGTAGTCGAGTCAATGTTTTTGGTGTGTAATAGGGGAGTACCATATTATCTATATTAGTTCTCTAAATATTGATTATTAAGTAATATTTTCCCCTGTGTATCTTCCCAAATGATCTTCAACATGTTAGAGTTGAGCTAATATTCTACCAATATTCCAAGGACATGAAGACTAGTCTCAGATGATCATCTTCTAACATATTAAAAGTACTTCTTTCTATAATCTTACAAGGATGTAACTTTAGAGATGAAGGTGAAGTTGAAATTACTTCATTTTGGTGTTGATTTTGTTAGGTAAAAACCTAGAAATCTTTGGAGGCAACCATGGTATTGCCTGTACTAATGGAAATAGTTGGCGATTTTGTTCTCAGTGTGGGCCTCAACATATTAAATGGAATACAAGACATATTTTCATACATTTGAACCTGACTCAGAAGTTTTATTGAATTCTGATATTCAGACTGGGATTCCCTTCTATAAAAAGGAGATATATGATTGGAACATTCAATAATCAAATGCTTTCTATGGAAGGACTTATGTACTGAAGATCTAGGGCTGTCATCAGATGTTGAGTGAAGAGTGCTGTTTTGGAAAAAATGCTCAAAAAAGAACATATTTATCCTCTGCCTCAGTGAAAAGAAGCCACCCAATCCTTATTGCCTGTTCAGACAATTCCCTACAGAATATGTCCCCTGGAATCTTTTCAAATGAGAGACCAGTTACCACAGAAAAAGGGAGTCATCACCAGTAGACTTTTTCTGTCCCTGCAAAATATGGCTCAAATAATTGTTTACTATCTTTTCTTACCTTTGAGTATAGCAGTTCTGTTTTCTGTACATGTCTAGACCTCATTAATAGGACTTTGTCTCCATCATGTCATTCACTTTCAGACTAATCTTGGTAAATATTTGTCATATTGTTTTCTGTTCTCTTCAATAACCAACCAAGATTCCAGTTTGAAGTTCTTCTAAGTTTTTATGCTGAATATGCATCACAGTGAGCAAAAACAGCAATTAAATGTAAGAGTCATAAAAAATTATATCTGGAGTCACACAGGTAGTTGTGTTTTGGCAGCATGCTGTTGCCCTTCCCATTGAAGCCTTCAGCTTTTGGCTCTGTAAAATACAAAGAAATCACATTACTTCAGCTAATTAGATTTCACTTTTATCCAACCTAATGGGAGGGGTCTGACTACCAATATGTTATAGTTAACACTTCTTTATTTCAAAAACTAGCATGTGTTTCACGTAATTATGTCATTGGTTCAAATTTCAGTGAATATATTAATTTGACTATCATGGATCATTTTCTTGTTACAGAAAAACCTAAATTAAAAATACATTACTGGACACTCTTTCTGTACTTTCTCCTCAGTTTTATTTACCCTTCTTTTATCAAATGTCGCTGAATCCCATCTTCTCTCAATATCACTCTACCCCTCATTATTCCAATATACTCTAGTTTACTTATTGTGTAAATATGCTACCAAAAATTATTATTATTAACTTTGGGATTATATATTTTCACTTTTTAATAAACTTTATTTCCCCTTTTCTGACAATACATTTCTTATTTAAGAAAGTCAAAAGAGAAAAATACTTAAAATCCCATCTCAACAAGTTTGGAAAGCATTTTCAGTTGACACGTAGAAGCGGAATTATCTGCGCTATATTGAACCTTGAAGTTTTTTTCAGTCATGTTACCCTCTGATACCCTCTGTTGTATGTGAGATCAGTCCTTTTCAATTTACTCAGAATGATTGACACAGCAAGTATCCTTAGGCATTCCCATGGGACTTATCCCATCTAAGGCAAGACTCTTCTGCCAAAAAGTTACTAAGTGAATTTAGTCTGGAAATGACCTGCTGCCATATTTGACATATGACAACAAAATGCACTTTAGGGGATCTTCGTAGCATGCTCTCTTAAAATGTGTGTATTAAAAGGACTTCTTATACATTTAGAAGGATTTGAAATACAAAGTTGTCTTCCCTAGTTTCTTAAATATAGTACACATCTTGAATTTTCAAGTCTTTTTAGATTTTGGACTCAATGTTTCTTTTAAAACTGACATTTTGATAAATATGGATAATATGGAAAAGACAAATTAAGCATGCACTTCCATTAATATTCTTGAAATCCTGAGTTACAGAAAAATTATGTGAAAATCATTATTTCATACCTAAAAGTGAGTGACTTTGAAGAAGATTGTTAATGTGTTCTAACTGTAGAGGCCCAGTTGAAAGCAACTTTGCCATTCTTTCGCCCAAATTCAATCCATTCTCCACCCTTCTCCACCCTGCCATGCTAACAGAAGGCTGACACCTGTGGGTTGCATCCTCAAAATTTGATAGCTTTCTGTCTTCCTGTTGGTGGCACATGAGAGAAGACAGGGCAGAAGATCTCAAGGAAGAAGAGAATGTTAATTCTCCTGCTCCCTCCCTGCTTTGGGCTGCATTTTCTGGTGGTGGCTACATCCCTCTCAATTCCTGATGCTAGAGGAGGGGTGGAGCAAGATGATATGTTGAATACAGAAAGGAACATGTTGGGGTAGAGGTAGGAGGAGGACTTATAAGTGATGGAGTGTCCATGATTGGTTACTAGGGTAAAATAATCTAATTGGCTCTAATCTAATCTAATCAGAACTGCCTTTTAATATATATGACACTTTCGTGTGAATTATAAAAACACCTCTTTAAAGAGAATGCTTTTCAAGAAGGCAGCCCTCTCATAGTGTAGAGTACAAACAGGATCTTTTCCTGATTCAGACCGAAACAATCTCTCACCAGGGCTCATAGTGAGTGGAACATGACCTAGATTTTGATTCCCATTTGCCACTCCAGTGGGGAGGCTTTGTGTCATGCATTCTACCCAATGGTATCCTGTTGTTCAACACTAAATTGAAGGTTCTGTGGTATGAGATCTGTAACTTCTACTCCATTTCCCCACAAAATATTTAATAAATGCTACATTGTGCAAAAGTGTGTGTCTGTGTCATTTCTTTTTCCCATCAGAAGGAGCTCAAAGAGGAGAATGAGGCAACAGATATGCCTGGATTTAATGATACAGAGTTACATAAATAACTGTATGAATAGCTAGATAACCAGAATAGAGAGTAAAAATTGGAAGCAGAGTTTCTTGAAACATTTCTGCAAGATTGTAGTGCATAGTGGATCCTATGACCTCCTTGATCTTAAAAGTCATGACCAAGGAGATCATGACTTCTGGTATAAATAAGGCAACCTAAGTTCATCTCTTAGGAGTTGGAGGTGAAACTTTTGCTCCAGAATGGTAACAAGCACAGAGGCAATTATAGTCACCTCAACTCCATGTTCAAAGTAAAATCCCTTATGATCTACTTGCATCTTCCCCTTTCTCTTTTGCTCCCTGTCTTGCTTTCTTTTTTTCTGTAAATTGTATTTACAAAACCTCCAATCTCAATGTGTTAAAAACATCTTAAATTCCTTTCTTACCCAGAAATTTAGTTTCTTGCAGAGATACATGGAATATTTTATAGTGCACATTTCAGTTTTTCCCTTGGTTTTTATTGAAAATACCCAAGTTCAATTGTTCTTTCCTTCTCTCATTTAATATTGCAATGTCTTGCTGAACCTACTCTTCCCATGCCTTTATCTTCCTATCCAATCCCCAAAACAGATGCTTACATAAAGGACACAACCTTATGAGAAGGCCAGACCTACCTTAGCTTGATTCTCAGGAGCAAGTGTGTTTCAGACAAGTCTTCTAGGTCACATGCAAGAGCACACACACTGGTGATTATACACTGCTGCTGTACCAAATCCCAGCCCTCACTGCCAGATAGATCATCCCTGGTCTGTTCTAATGTGCCTTTCTCCCTGTGAACTAAAGAAGTCTAAGTTTTAAGGGATTCTATAATCTGTTTCCAGATCATAAAAAAGGAAGACTCATCTTTACACTTACTCTGTGCTTTCCTTAAACAAAAAGAATTGTCATCACCTAAACAATGTCCAGGAAGTTTCCATCAGTTTCCTTTTATTCTTTCTTGCTTTATTTCTAATCTAATATAAAATGCCATTCAAAATATAGTGTTAAGTGACCATTTCTGCACTAATTTTATCCAGCAATTCCCAAGCAAAGGTAAAGTCCTTCTTTAAAATAGCTTAGCACTAACTTTGCAGGATGAGATTGAGGTCGAGAAATTAATACAGAGCTAAAAGTTAGGAGATCTACATTTTAATTCTGGCTTGTCACCCAATGCTAAAAAATTTAGTCTCCCTGTTTTTTGTTCCCCAGGATCAATGAAATAGGTAAGTAATAATGCATTCTGTATTCTTCACAGGGCAATTGGGAAGATCAGGGGATTCCACTTTTATGCCAAGGTGCTGACTGCCCTGGTTCTGATTCTAGCTCTACTAGCTCCAATATCATCCACTAGAGAAATAATTGAAACTTTCTAAGCTTCAATAAGTCATAATAACTCTTGTGTTATAGGATTTAGATGAGATAGCAAGTGCCCAATAAATTACATTATAGTAACAGTGATGATGAAATACTCACAATTTAAGTATCTGAGTAAACTTAGTCTTCCTTTGTAGATTTCAAACTCCTTGAAGATTTAGTTTTTTGTTGTTGTTTTTAAATTTTCAAGTTGTTTTCTATATGGTATAGTAATAGACATGACAAATATATTTTCTTAAAGAAAAAAATGAAAATTAATGAATGATTAGATAATTCATTTAATCATGATGTATGATTGTGATGGGTTGGGCATTAAATAGAGGCAAAGGTTGTTATTTGGTACAGTGGAAAAAAAAAAAACAAGATTGAACAAAGTCCATATGTGAATTATTATGAAATAATACAGACAGGTTGAATTTGATGCAGTACAAAATTGGAAATCATTATGCCTAATTGAGCCAGGATAGCAACACTGATAAAGAAATGATTCAAAAACTTTTTGCAATAAGAAATTGAATGGATTGAGAAATACATTTTCACACTTAATATTGCTTCTTTCAATTTATATCTACAAAGTAACTTACGGATTTCACCATCAAAATAATTATGTAAAAACTATTTTTTCCAGTCTTATAATGTGTTGGTGAATTGCATATAAAAACAATTTTGCATAACTCATATGTATTTTTAGGAAAGAAAGTCAAGTATTTACTTATATATAGTTTCATCTTTGTGAAATCTCACAAAATGTAGAATATTGTACATTGAAACTTTCTCTTATTAGTATATCTGAATAATCAGAAAATAATAAACAGTATATCACTAGAGAACAATGCAAATATTGGCCTTAGAAGAAAATGATCAGAATGTTATGTTTCATAAGAAAACGTGAGGAGCATAAAAGTATATAGTGTAACTAATTAAATAGTATATGACTATGAATATTTTAAGACATTACCCTATGGTAAATTATACTTAACCAAAAATTATATTAAAATTGAAATCTGTAATTCTCAAAGAATTTATGATTTTGATTGATGCTTTGAGCTCTCATACATTCCTTATCTGAATAATGCATTTGCAGTGAAATAAGTGACCACATTATTTTCAAAAAAGTAATTAATGGGGCTGGGGTTATGGCTCAATGGTAGAGTGCTTGCCTAGCATGTATGAGGCCCTAGGTTCAATCCTCAGTACCACATAAAAATAAAATAAAGATATTGTGTCCACCTATAACTAAAAAATATATTTTAAAAAAAATAATAAACTTTTAAATATTATTTTTATTATTAGCACATATACATTTTATGAACTAATGGAATTCACTGTGATGTTCCCTTACATGCATGCAAGTATGCACTGATCATGTCCATCTACCCATCATCTACTCTCATCACCCCCTCCCCCTGTACACACTTTCCATTCCCTAATAAATTTGCTTTTACTTTTGTGTTCACTGTTTTGCCTTGCTTTTAGTTTTCACATATGAAAGAGAACATACTAAAGTTGTCTTGCCCTTCTGTGTCTGGCTTATTTTGCTTAACATGATGTCTTCTGGTTCCATTCATTTTGTGGCAAGACAGGATTTCATTCTTCTCTATGGCAGAGTAATAGTCCATTGCTTATATGAGCCATATTTTCTTTCTTTGTTCACATGTTGATGGGCACCTAGGCTGATTCCATATCTTAGCTATTGTGAATAGCATTGCAGTGAACATGAGGTGTAGGTATCTCTTTATCTCTTTTGTATGCTGACTTCACTTCCTTTGTATGTACCCAGGAATGAAATACCTGGATCATCTGGTAGTTCTACATTTAGTTTTTTGAGGCGATTTCGTATGGTTTCCATGTTTTCTGTACTAATTTTCATTCCTATCAAAAATATATAAATTGTCCTTTATATGCATACACATACCAGCATTTGTTATTTTTTAAATTCTTTTAGTAATAATCATTCTAACTGGGGTGAAATGGTATCTCATTGCAGATTTGATTTACATTTCCCTGATGGCTGAATATGAGCATTTTTCATGTATTAATTGACCAATTGTATTTCTTCTTTTGTGAAGTGTTTATTCAGATCATTTGTGCATTTTTAAAGTGGAACTCTTGGGTTTTTATGTTGCTTTTAAAGTTCTTTTTATATGCTGGATAATGACTCTGATGAAGAGTAGATAAATATTTCTCCTGGATCATCTGGTAGGTTGTCTCATTATTTTGTTACTTGTTTCCTTTGCTGTGAAATAGCTTTTGAATTTTATGCAATCTTTTTATCAGTTCTTCATTTTGTTTCCTATGCTTTTGAATTCCTATACAGAAAAACCACTGCCCATGTAAGTATCAAGCGGTTTCTCTTTATTTCACACTGGTAGTTTCAGAGTTTCAGGTTTAACATTAAGATTTTTGATCCACTTTGTGTTGGATTATTTTACTGGTTAGGAGATAGGTGTCAAGTTTTAATTTTCTGCATGTGTATATCCAGTTTTTATAGCATCATTTGTTGAAAAGGCTGTCCTTTGTTTAATGTTTTTTTTTTCAATTTTTCTAAGCATTGGATACAGATGCATCGATTCATTTCTGCATTCTCTGCTCACTTTCACTGATAACATTTGTCTCTTTTTATTGAAAGCCATGTTGTTTTTGTTACTATGGCTCTGCAGTATGACTTAAAACAGGTATTGTGACACCTCCAGCTTTTCTCATTTTGTTCAAAATTGCTCTGGTTATTCATGGCCTTTTATGTTTCAATATGTTAGGATTATTTCTTCTAGTTCTATGAAGAACATTATTGGCATTTAGATGGTGATTTTATTGAATTTGTAGATGTCTTTGGGTAGTCTGAACATTTCAACAATATTAATTCTTTCAATTAATAAAAATGGGAGGTCTTTCATTTTTTAGTGTCTTCTTCAATTTGTTTCTTTAGTGTTTTATAATTTTCATTGCAGAATCTTTCACTTCTGGAGTTAGATTTATTACTAGGTATTTCTCTGTGGGTACTTTAAAAGGAATTTCTTCATGATTTCTTTCTCAGTATATTCACTCTTGGTGTATCGAAAACCTATGGATTTTTTCACGGTGATGCATACCCTGCTATGTAACTGAATTTGTTTATAAGTTCTAATAGTCTTTGTAGAATCTTTGTATTTTTCTATGTATATACTCATATAATCAGCAAATAGGGATAATTTTTCTTCCTCTTTTCCCATTCAGTACGGTATTGGTTGTATATAGCCTTTGCTAGGTAGAGGCATGTACCCAATTTGTTCAGGGATTTTATCAAGAAGGAATGTTGAATTTTGTCAAATGCTTTTTCTGTATCTATTGAGATGATCATGTAATTTTTATCATTCTTTCTGTTAGTATAATATATTGCATTTATAGGTTTTAATATGTTGAAACTATCTTTGCATTTTGGAGACAAAGCCAACTTGATTATGAGGTATAAAGTTTTGGATGTACTATTGAATTCTATTTGTTCAAGTTTTTTGAGAATTTTTGCATCTATTTTCAAAGGGATTTTGGTTCGAGTTTTCTTTCTTTCTCTCTGCCTCTTTTTCTTGTTGTGTCCTAATCAGGTTTTGGTAACAGGGTATTGATCACCTCATGGAATGAGTTTGGAAGACTTCCTTTTCAACTCTATGGAATATTTTGAGAAGAATTAGCTTCAGTAGTTCTTTTGAAGTTTGGCAAAATTCTACAGTGAAAGCATCCAGTCTTGTTCTTTTTGTTGGGAAACTTTTTATTACTGATTCAATATAATTATTTGTTATTTATCCATTTATATTTTTTATGTTCTTTAGGTTCAATTTTTGTTTGGTGGGTTGTGTCCAGAAATTTGTCCACTTCTCAAATTTCTAATATGTTAGCATGTAGTTTGTCCAAATAATCCCTAATTATCTTCTGAATTTTTGTGCCGTCTGATGTAATAACTCCTTTTTTTCATTTCTAATTGTGCTTATTTGGCTCCTTTCTCTATCTGAAGCTTAGTTGGTTTGTCAATTTTGTAATGACTCTGCTTTCATTTGATCATTCATATTGTTTTTTTTACATACTATTTTTGAATGGCATTTATTATGTCTGTTTTTCTACTAAGTTCGGGTTTCATGTGTTCTTGGTATTTTAAGATCTGAGATTCATCATTAGGGTGTTTATTTGAAATCTTTCTAGTGTTTTCAACATAGGCATTCATTGTGGTAGAAATTTCTTCTTAGTACTGCTTTTTCTGTTTCCCACAAATTGTGTTTCCATTTGTATTTATTTTGAGGAATACTTTTAATTCTCTTTCTGACTTCCTTGATGTCCCTCTCTTCACTCAAAAGACTGCTGTTCAGTCTCCATGTATGGTATAATTTCTAAAGTCTCATGCTCTTTAGTGCTACTTTCACTCCATTATGATCCAAAAAGACCCATGACATGATTTCAATGTTTTTAAATTCGTCACATTTTTTTGTTGTTGTTGCCTGATATATGGTCTAGTCTAGATAGAGTTTTGTGCACTGATGAAAAGAAGATATATTTTGTGTTTGTTGATGGAATGTTCTTTAAATGTCTATTAATTTTCTTTGATCTAAAACATAAACTCTGATTTTCAAAATTTTTTGTCTAGATCATCTATCTATTGGTGAGAGTGGGTGTTAATGTCTCCCAGTATTGGAGGATATCTCTCCCTTTGTTTTTGATGGTGTTTGTTTTATAAAAGTAGGTGCTCTGACAATAGGTGCATATGGATTTATAATTTATATCTCCATTATAAGATGTCTTAATTATATCTTCTTAATGAATTGGTCCCTTGATCTTTATATCGTGATTTTCTTTCTCTCTTTTTACTCTTTTTGTCTTAAATTCTGTTTTGACAGGTATAAGCATAACTAATCCTGCTTACTTACAGATTCTATGTGCTTAAAATATCATTTTCTTTTCTTTAAATTTCAGTCTGTGTCTTCAATGGTGAGGTAAGTTTCTCATAGACAGTATATTGTTGGATCTTGTTTTTTTTAATCCATTCAGCTAGTTTGTATCCATTGACTGCATAACTAAGACCATTACATTCAGGGTTATTTTTAAAATGTGTGGACTTCTGTCTGTCATTTTGTTGGTATTTTCCTGTTTGTTTTGAACATTGTTTATTTGTGTCCTTTTTTATTCATCTTCATGGTTTGATGTTTTATTGTACTGATAATATTTGATTATTTTTTATTTCTCATTTGTGGACCTACTCTTTCAGTGAGATTTATATTATATTTTCACATGCTGTTATAATGGTAGGTATCTTCCACTTCTGGCTGTAGGACTCCATTAAGCAGTTTTTGTAAGGTTGATCTATTGGTATGAATTCTCTTAGTTTTTCCTTATCTTACAAAGTCTTTATGTCTTCTTTGATTCTGAAGGATAGCTTGCTGGGTATAGTAATTTTATTTAGCAGCTGTATTTTTTCAGAACTTGAAATATATCCCATGACCCCTTATTCTGTAGGGATTCCCCTAAGTAGCTTCTGTTAATATAAGGAGGTTGCCCTGAAATATGATTTGGAGCTATTTTTAAGATACTTTCTTTGTCCTGTACTCTGGACAGTTTGACTATAATGTGTTGTGGTAACGATCTTTTCTTTGTTTCTTTTATCTTGTGTGTGTGTGTGTGTGTGTGTGTGTGTGTATGTTTAGTGTTGTCCTGGGTATTAAATTAATGGAGATGTTTTACCACTATATCCCCAGCAATCTGTTTTTTATTTTGAGACAGGGTCTCACTAAATTGCTTATGGCCTTGCTAAATTGTGTAGGCTGGACTTGTACTTGCAATCTTTCTGTCTCAGCCTCCTAAGACACTGGTTTACAGGCATGCGTCACACCTGACTTGATAACAATCTTTTCTGATCATTTTTCTTTCGCATTCTATAAACTTCCAGTACCTAGATGTTCCTGTCTTTCTTGAGATGAGGGAACCTTTCTGCTATTATTTCATTGAATTGGTTTCCTATGACATTAAACTTTATTTCTTTCCCTTGGTTATGCTGAGAGTATGGATATGTATCTCCTAATAGTGTCTTGAATGCCCTCTTCACTCTCATTTTTTCTTTTTTTTTTTTTAATTTATTGATTCCATTTAGTTATATATATATGATTCAATGCACAATAGGTAAGCTATGGAATCAACCTAGATACCTTTCAATAGATGAATGAATAAAGAAAATATGACATATATGCATTCTTTTTTCCCCTATATTCCTATTTAACTATCATTTCAAAAGACTTGTCTTGAAGATCTGATATTCTTCCTCTACTTGATCTATTCCGTTGCTGAGGTTTCAATTGAATTTTTAAAATCTGATTTATTGAGCTCTCGTTTTCAAGTTCACTAATTGGTTCATTTTTAAAATACCTAACTTTTCTAAATTTCTCATTCATATCCTACACTGTCTTATTTTCATTTACTAGTTTATCTCTATTATTCTGGATCTCATTGAGATATTTAAAAGTAATTCTTTATAATTCTCTATCAGGCATTTCAATCATTCTAATATCCTTAAAATCTGTTACTAGAGACTAATGTTTTTGGAGAGTTATAATATTACTTTGCTTTTTTCATATTTCTTGTGTTAGTTCTCTGTTAAGATTAACATGTCTGGTATGATGGATTTCTCTACCACTTTTATGAGACGTGACTTCTAAAGTTGTGTCTTGGGGTAATAGTTTGTTATGCCATGTTAAGTTTATTTCCAGTTGGGCACCATTGTGTAATCTCCCTATAACTTGTTAACTGTGATTAGTAAATTTGGGCAAAGTGTATACCATGTAAGTTTTGAGATAACAAATGTTTCTTTGTGTCACACAAATGTGGGGTGACTAGAAGCTCAAGCAGATTTGTCGTTGTTAGAGTGTGGTCACTTTTATAATGGAGGTGATGGCATTTATGGGATGATGGAGTTTTCCTCAGGCACTTTTGATATTTGCTCTATTATTGAAAAGTGTCTCTGTTTCTGATTGTTCCTGAATAAGTGAGAGACAAGAAGCACTTCATTAGATTAAACACCAGTGTAGATATGGGTGCTTTCAGAGGGAGAGGTGGGGGCAGGTATCACAGCACCTGCCCCAGGGCACACACACTGTCTTATCAGCAGTGCACAATCACACAAGGTGATGGTGCAGCCAATGAAGGGCATCTGTGTAGATATGGAGGGAGCAAACTCTGTATCATTTATCCTTTCTCCTGTTGTAGGTGTGCTCACCCAGAAATGGGGCCTTATATTTGCCCCCTCTGTGCACAACTGAGGGTAAGATAGGGCTAGGGTTTTTAGTCCTCACTCATTCTTTCAGTTGTTGTGCCCATCAAGGATTTAGTAGGAGTGGGTCACAGGAAGAACTGAACAAAATTCCTCTCAGCTAAGAGCTTTCAGGCTTAGGAAGTGTGGAATATGGCTAGCATCAGAATTTATCTGTGTAAATTCTTGGGTGTGCACACCTGGGGCAGGTTGTGAGCTAGAGTTCTGGAGGAATTACTGGAGACTACCCCTGTATACCTCTCTGGGTAGAAAAACAGGGGAACCACAGAGTTCTTTCTCTGCCTTATTAATGATAGGCATTCCTTTGCATCCCTGGGAGAGGGGTGTCAGGAACTTGATGGGGAACTGTGTTCAGTCCTGGCATCCACATGAAACCACACATGGCTGACCATCACTCAGTTCTGGAGGATGGTGTTGCTCTCTGTGTTGTGATATACAAGTCCTACAGAGAAGCAATCCAGTGGCTTGTGTGATAGTCACTCTACAGAGCCAAGTTTGGCTTGTGAGACAACTATCTCTTGAGTCAGTACAGTGGATGTCTGTGGGGGTCACAAAAATGGGAATATGCAGAGGTTTTTGATTCCTAGTTTAATACAAATTCAGACAAAATAACCCTTCTCAAGATAACTCCTGGCTACAACACTCTGAGTTTTCTGACAGAGAAAGTGAATTTCTTTTCCAAAACCAGACTACTGTGCAGATATCAGATTTCTTATCTACTTGGGCTGTAAGCATGTAATGGTTATGAAGTTTTCCAATAGCTAGGATTATCAGTATTGTGCTAATTGTTTGCTGAACTCTCTTTAACCTTTATCCCTGTGGTGGATGAGTCCCCCTTCCTCAGCTCTAGAACCAGGACAAGAATGTGATGGGATGTTTTGTTTCTCTTGCTCTGTTCCTGTCCCAGGTCTCTGAATTCTATGAATTTTCCATTTTTCTCTTGTTGAATTCCAGTGTTCTCCCACAATCACTCACAGCGATATGCAGCTATACATCTTTTGTTCTGGTTCTTCTTTGTGGGGGAATAGGTGGGTGCTGAGAGCCTCTATTCAGCCATCTTGCTGATTCCTCACTAGTGAACTTTTCAAAAATAAAACTTATAACTTATAGATCACATATTTATGAGAGAATTGTGTGCGTCAACATAAGCAAACTGGTAAGCTATTTTCCACAAATCAGTTCTCACAGATTCAGACAGAAACAAAAATAAGTCATTTTTAATGCATTGAATATTGATCTGGTCTAACATTTTAACCTACAAATAATTTCATTGATGTTATTAAATCAAAATTATGTGTCAGGAAACAATTGATAATTGTGTCAAAAGCCCTGTCTAATTCGTCCAAATTTTAATGTTTCTAACAATCTTAACACTTAAGATTCCAAGAGGTGTTTTCAATAAATATGCTTCATAAACATACTTCATAAAATTTTTACAATAAAAAATCACGTTATTATTTTACTCTGTTTAGACTTGCAATTGTAAATTTGTCCCCCCACTCCACATACACATACACAAACACACAAATGCATTTTTATATATGATTGGAATGATCATACTGGATCATATTATTTAAAAATAGGTCTTAAAATGATTTGTGTTGAATTTTCTATATTGTTTAGGGAGTAACTACTACTGCTATATAATTAAAATGATGCTGTGCTCCAACATAAGATGAAATAAATATTGATAGAAGTTGCTAACCATAGCAAGATCTTTGTCCTTGACTATATTTTTAAGTTCCCTCTGATTTCTCTAGTATTTTTTAATGATCAGGTAGTTTTATTTATGATCTTTGTATGTAGTCAAATTTCCCACTCTGTGTATATGACTAGCCACCTAGCAAATAAAAAGGAGCTGGGCACAGAGAAACAAAACGTTAATTATTAGCAATCACTTAACCAGGGCTCCCTCTTTTATGCTTTGACAATACCTTTGTGCAGGACTTCTCTGTGATTTTTACTGGTGTACTATAACACAGCAGGTCCTCTCATTTTGGTGTGAAATGACTTCTAAAGAATACTGAGTAGGGTTGGGTCTGCTGGAATTGTACATACAAATATGTCATTGTGATTTTGTGTATATTTTTAGAAGCAAGCTTCATTAATTTCATGAAATTATATGTGATACATAATAAGGTAAAGAAGCACTCCTTGGGAGGAATGAGAAAATTAGTACATCAGGAAAACTGAGATTCAGTTTCCTTAGAGTAATCTGCTTTTTCCTCAGAATTAATGTAATTTTCCATTTCAAAATATTTCTATGTGTACTTTAACATAATAAATGTTGTTAATTACAACTTGCAAGTTCTTAGGTGAAACTTTGTTCAATTTGTCTCAATTAAGTCGAACAATTTCTATTCTCCTTTTAAAGAATGACTCACTATTGGTCCCTTTCCAGCTTTCTGGCACCCCACTGACCTGTGTGAGATTATCGAATTTTCATAGTGCTCTAGGGCTCCTGAGTGTGTGAGATAAGGATTGCACCATATACATGTAGAATTTCTGGTTTCCTTAAATATCTAGCTTTTGGGGAATAAATTACTTTTAGTTTTTACTCCCAAAGAATGTGATAAGAAAATATCCAGATAATTCCCACTAATAGAAATAAATTTTAAAAAATTATTTGAAATTCTATAGTGATTTTCTCTAAAGAGGCAATCCTTGGAAGAATGCTTGATAAACTATATGCATGTCATCAGGAAGATGATAATCACTATTTCATTCTGTTCACTTTCAAACTATTTAAAGACACATGATGTGGATACATACAGTTGAATAAGACACATAACCTGAAGGAGCAGACAGTCTAAAAAAGAAACTGGCATAGAATCAAATAATAAACATACTGTGTTATACCTAAAGATTGATTATTTCTTTTGTATTTAATTTTTTAATTTGTTCTAATTAGTTATACTTGACAGTAGAATGCATTTATACATTTTGATATATGACACATAAATGGAGTATAATTTCTCATATTTCTGATTACACATATTTTAGGATCACATTGGTCATGCAGTCACATATGTACATGAGGTAATAATGTTTGGTTTACTCTCTGGTAGAATATTTCTTTATCCTGATTTTTACTTTTGCCTCAATGATAGTTTTTATTTTGCCTATTCAAAATGTTTCTTTCTAGGAGATTTCTCTCATTTATCTACAGTGGAAGGATTCCAGCAAGCCAATTTCTAAGACATGTGTTTTCTAAGACATAGAACTTAGTGGACCAAAGTTAGACAGCTGACTCAAATAGATTGTCCCTTCAGAGTTGTTTAAACAGGAAAATTCAGAAAGAACTATGAGAGGATACTTACAGTAGATCTATATGGTGTCAATTTGGGAATAGTAGTACATACCCAAAAGAAGAAACATGAAAAAGAGACTTGTAATAGATTTTTTACTTCCACTGTTTATATCCACTCATCACAAGGCAGTTAGGCCCTGGCACCAGACATTCCTTCACATCCTGTTTTGTGACCACAGATAAATTTAATGATATGTATCTCAGTTTCCTCATCTACCAAACAGGAAATAGTATTGGTGTATAGCTAGTAGTAACACCATGTATTACCAAAATAATAATGTTATCTTACTTTCTATTAAATATTTCTATTAAATACTTTCTATTACTTTACTATTAAATAAGCTAACGTGTGTGATTTGTTTACAGGAGGTCCTAGCATAAAATATACACTTGATAAATGTGAGCTGACATTTTTATTGCCCATGCTATTTTATTGCCTTGGCTATTTCAAGAGATAACTTTAAATTATTACAATTAATAATTTGAAATTATGTTTTAATTCTTGCATTAGTTTCTATTATATAAAGCTAGAAAATTTCCCTGTCTATGGAGTTTTATCTTGGCATTGGGATTTTTACTTTAAGATAGATAATTGGAAACAACATATGTGAGTGGAAAAGAATTAATCTTGGAAAATAATTTTTACATTCAACTTTTTCTTTACTCAATTCAAGTATTAATAACTACAAGATTATTTTAAGATTAAATGATTTAAAGTATACAGTTCCTTGCATATTATATATAAGCATTTATAATATATAATGATTATAATTTTGGTAAATTTAGTCTCATTTTTTTCTATGTTTATAGTTAGTTAATTTACTTTATTTTTACCTTATTTGCCTTAATTTCAATTATTTAATTTTGAAACTGAGGAATAGTTCTGTGTCTAGCACCATTTAGCTAATAATTTTAGATCTCAAAAGTAAAAATTCCAATAAAACAATAATTTTAATCATTATGGTATTAAATGTCTGATAATTTTGCCAGTTTTTCACAATGACAGTTAAAATAAGTACTAAAATAGGATTGATAACTCTTTTAAGCTTTTATTTCCAGTTTACACTATTAAAACATTTCTTCTTCAATATATACTACATGTTGGCAATTTTTCTTCAGATTTCAAACTTGTAGAGGAAAATTAAGATATAATGGTATTCAAATATACATTAAAATACTTCCCATTTTCTCTACATTTGTTTAATTCTTCTCTTCACTCCACTTTATTTTACTAGTTTCACCCTTCTGGTTGATACTAAATTGTCATCAGAATTAATATATACTCAAGTATAATTTCATCATTTTTCATAAAATGATTCATACAGATTTATTAAGTAAATCACAAATCTAAGAAGCACAATTTAACAAAAGCTCTGGCACCCACAAGTGGAAATCAGTGAATCCAAGAATAACTCCTCTGTGAAGTCCAAAAACAGAGAGATTTTACAGTTTAAAAGTATAAGATACTCAGAAGCAAAAAATAGTAGTAAGGTAAAAAGCTTCTTTAATATGAGGAAATATACTGGAAAATACCCAGGATATCTAGTCATTCTAAACCAAACGATGGCTACTTGGGAGGAGAAATGGAAGACTAGATGTATCGGGGCATACTGGCTACTCTCCTAGATGGAATCAAATAGACAGGTGTGCAGCTGAATGAGGAGGCGGGGGCACTGTCAGAAAGTGCTGGAGTGTAACCCAGAGAGTCAGCAACCAGGTGAAATCCAGAAATATTTTTTTTTTAGAATAATAGAATTTTATAAAGACATATAACTGCACTAGGACTGGAAAGAGTGGCTCAGTGTGCTTGGTCAGGAAGGGGAAGCTCCGCTCTGGTAAAGTAAGACAAAAAAAATCTTAGCAATTTCAAGCAATGCAGACAGTTTTGGGGCACATCTCAGCCTGAGCATAAAGGAGACCTAAATCCTGCATAGCTGTTAATCCTGGGAGATAGGATTCCCTGCACTTTCTTACAGATTCAGTGAGAGCTACGAAGGGGACCCATATTAGAAAGGACTTTGTTGTCTAGGTTTTCTGCAAGGGAGATCAGAAATTCCTGTATTCTTTTTCACCTGTCTGTGAAACCCAAAGACCACTATTTCTCTTTTCCTTTTCTCTTTTCTTTTTTTTTTTTTTTTTTAAATTGATCAGTAGGGGCCTGACCCACAAGGCATTAAGGCCCATAGGAGCTATGGGACCCACAAGAGGCGAGATTGCCTGTCTGTTTGTCTGCAAAGTAAAGGAAGGTGGAATGTCTGTCTTTTTGAAACTGGCAGTCTAGACTTTGTGAAAAGGAATGAGACAGGCTGGGTGTGAATGGGGGACAATACTGGATATGATGCTCACAAAGCTGCAACTCAGCACAAACTCCCCTTGAGTTGTCCACCTCCTCCAAATTCAGAAGTGTTTAGAGGATTTGCCAGCATGACTTGGGCACTAGCTACACCCCCACCTAGCACATGAACTGAGACTCTTGAGAGGTGCAATTCAGATCAGCCCATAGGCTTCACAGGTGGTAGCTCTTAGTATAGACACGCCCCCACTCTGATCCCAAGGTACAGAAAACCAGATCTTTTGTGGGTGAATTAAGCTCTGTAGTGGACAACATGGTGGACAAGTGGGCAGAGCTCAGCATACAAACTCCCTGAAGAGGTTTGGTCTGTTTTGTTGTTGTTTGTTTGTTTTTCTGCAACGAAAAGGAAAAAAACTGGCCTTAAATTGTTTACCACACACCTTCCCACAACTGGTAGATTCTAAAATCAAAACCGTAAAAATCATGTCTGCATTTTAATTATATTGCCAAAAAGAAATCTTAATCATTTTTTCTTTTGTCTATTTTTGGGTTTTGTTTTGTTTTGTTTTGTTTTTCCTGTATGTTGTTCTGTTCTATTTTCTCTCAAGTTATTTTTTTTCATGTTTCTGCCAAATTATTTGTAATTTTTCAATTATTGGTTTTCTTGTGACCTGTTTCTTCTTTTTCATTTTTATTCCTTCCCTTCTTTCTTCTTATATTCTCCTCATTTCTTCATACCCGCTTATAATTTTCATTTCTTTTGATATACTTTAGTATTAAGCACACTAAAATTAATGCCTAATGGTTCGGCCTATTCTATATTATTGCTCATCCTCTTTTCTGGTTGGTTAGAGGAGTTGTAAAGATCGTATTTGATGAATTTTTATTATATGCTGATATATGTTTTGCTGTTAAATTACTGAAATTACTGGTGGTTATTCTTTCCCCTCAAAGCAGTTCTGGTGGTTGAACTACAGTTAGATCACACTGTGTAGACCCCCAACCCAGGACACATTGTAAAGAGATAACTGCTTACTAAAAATGATGTGTGTTCAAATAACAGTGAAAGAAAAATCCATCCCAATATATGTGATAACCATAACATAGAATTACAGGAAATATAAGAAAGCAAGCCAACAAGACATGTCCAAAAGTTTGTTACTCCCCAAAAACTGAATTCACAAATATCCATATGGATAAAATGGTTGTCAAAGAATTCAAAAGATTTGTTGTTAAAGTGATCAATAAACTCTTTGAAAACTCAAATATATGCCTGAAGGGCTTAAATAAGGAAATACAGGGTATAAATGATGACTGTGGAATTCAATGAAGCTATAGAGATTCTGGAAAGAATCAAACAACACAGTAAGTGAAATTCAAAAAAAAAAAAAAAAAAAAAGACAAAAAACAATCAACAAACAAATAAAAAATCTCAGTTGAAAATCTCACTGATAGATTAGATTAAGATAGAATTTCAGTGCATGAAGGCAAAAGACAGATGAACCTGAGCAAACAGTAAGAAAGAAAAAAAAAATGTTCAAATTATCACATTACACAATAGCTCTGGGACAGTACTGAGACCTAAATTAAGACTCACAGTCTTGAGGAAGGAACAGAGATAGAGGTTAATATTATATATAATCTATTCAGTAAATGGACAGCAGAAAATTTGTCAAACTTTGGAAAAGAGATGTTTATTCAAATAATGAAAGCATTTAGAAAACCAAATAGGCAAGAATAAAAAACAGCTTCTCCATGACACGATAGTTAAAATGCCAAAAATACAGAGCAAAGGAAAAAATTCATAATCTGAAAGGGAGAAGTACCAAGTCACTTATCAAGGCAAACCAATCAGAATAATATCAGTACAGGACTTTCCCTCATACTTTAGCATTAGAAAAAATAGTCCTTTAAAAAATGCCATTGTATTTTTCTAATTACTAGGGATAATGAGTACTTTTTCATATATTTGTTGATCACCTGTATATTTTCTTCTGTGAAGTGTCTGCCCATTTCCTTAAACCGTTTTTTGATTGGGTTCTTTGTATTTTTGGTGTAAAGTACACTACAGTGATGCAACCATAGCTGTTCAATTCACAATAGCTAGATTGTGGAACCAACTTAGATGCCCTTCATCTGATGAATGGATAAAGAAACTGTGGTATATATACACAATGAAATGTTATTCAGCCATAAAGAAAAATAAAGTTATGGCATTTGCTGGTAAATGGATGGAGTTGGAGAATACCATGCTAAGTGAAATAAGCTAAGCCCAAAAAAAATCAAAGTCTGAATGTTTTCTCTGATAAATGGATGATGATACATAATGAGGGGAGTAGGGGGGCAAGAGAAGAATGGAGGAACTTTGGATTTTGTAGAGGGAAATGAGGCACGAGGAGATGAGGGAAAGAAAGATAGTAGACTGAGACAGACATCATTATCCTATATACATGTATGATTACATGAATGGTGTGAATCTACATTGCATACAACCATAGAAATGAAAAGTCATATCCTGTTCGTGTACAATGAATCAAAATGCAGTCTGTAAGAATAAAAATTAAAAATAAGTTAAAAAAAATAGAAGGGACCCTACTGGTATATAGGAAGGGGATCTGGGTGAGGGAGGAGAGGAAGGTGCAAAGAGGTATTGGGGGGTATAATTGACCTGATTATGTTATATGCATGTTATGGCAAATAATATGTATAATATATATTAATTAAAATATCATATATATACATACACATACATACACATTCTGCTTTTTTGTACCTGTAGATTGTCTACAACAGTAGATTATTTTACTACCAAAGTCAAAACGTATCTGGAACATAATAGGAGTCCTATAAATATTTATTAATTAAACAAAGAATTTCATCAAGTAATTATTGAAAGAAAATTATCTTAATAAATTAAATGATCAAAAAGAACTACATGCAATTTAGCACTGTTATGCATAAAATGAGAGGAAATTGCATGAAGTATATAAAGACTTTCAATGTTCAACAGCAAATAATATTTTTAAAATGAAATTCCAATGTAATAGGGAAATTGTAGTCACAACACTCAGTCAACTTCTTTGTTTTTGAAGGTTCAGGTAGTATAATGAGGTAAAGATAGAATCTAATCAAGGCAAACAAACTAAGAATAATACAAAATGCCCCTTTGTATTTGTCAGCTTTTTGTCACTAAAACATTCCTGAGGCAAGAAATTTACGAAAAAGGATAGATTTGGGTTCACAATTCTGAAGGTTTCAATCCAAGATCAGTGACCCCTTTCATCAGAACTCTGGCAAGGACAGTATTTCATGGTGGGAGTGCATGGTGGAACAAATCACTCACCTCATTAGGCAAAACCAGAGAAAGAAGAGGTAGAGATAGGGTGTTCACAATCCCCTTCATAGGTATACCCGCAAGGACCTAAGGACTAACCACTAGACCTCACCTCCTGAAGGTTCCACTTCCCCCAATGGCACCACCTTGGGATTTTTAACACATAGACCTTTGAGAAGTACTTTTCCAAACCATAGCACCCTTCATTTGCAGATGATATAATTGCATTACTATAAAATGAAAGATAATTTATTAAAACTTTATTAAAATTAATAAGACAGGAAATTAACTGTGCACTAGATTGATATATAAAAATCAATAGCTTCTCCATGATTGCAATAATGAGTTAGAAATAAAAAAGGGAAAATGATAGCCTACTGACAATAGTGACAAAGATTATAAAATACTAAAAAAGTTCTAAAAAACCGTTGGACTATGCAACATTACTGAAGAATGTGAAACAAGATGCAAATTCATAAAGAGATACTCTGTTACTAGATGGGAAGATGTGATTTCATAATATAAAATTGTGCTTTTCTTAATCATTCTTTAATCACTTTTATTAAGGTACATAGCAATTTATAGGCATTCAAGTGCATACAGTTTGATGAAATAGCTAGTGTTTTGGCAAAGATATACATCCATGAAACTCCCACCCATTTAAGAATCTAGAATACTTTCATCACATTAGAGAGTTCTCTTGTGCTTTTTTGTTGGAAATACTCCAATCCTAGGAACCACTGATTTTATATCTGTAAGTTTTAGATTAGCCATTTAAGAATTTTGCATAGAAACAATACTACAATATGTAACCTTTTGTATGGCTTCTTGTACTCAGCATAGTTTTTGAAATTTATTCACATTAACTCATCAATGGTTATATTGGTAATTTAATTCTTAGTTTGTTTATTTCATAATGAGAACAATTAGTGGTTTTGCTCTCCATTGGCTACTTTTAGATATTTGATAACTTCTAGTGTGTAGTGGGTCTATAAATAAATACTTATCAAATTTGCATAGTTTTATCCTTTCATGTTTGGTTTTGCATGCCTTTTTCTGTACTATTTGTATTGTATTCCTGGAACATATATTAACATGTGTTACCTATAATTGTTTGTATATTAAACCATCAATATCTATTTTAAACCAAAGATGAGTTATTACTGATACCTCCAACTTCAGTAGATTAACATATGATAAATTCATATGCCAAAAGTGAGAAATCTAGTTCTCATCATCTGCTATACATTTATTTAATCATTCATATCCAGAGTACATTTATAGCAGTATAAAAATTTTGATCCATACATCTGTGTAGCACAACCTTATCAACACATAAGACTTAAACCTATGAAAGAAAAATAAACATGCTGTGCAAGATTAAATTTGAGCACAAATTAAACATATTGATCTCACCACACAGCTACACAGAGAAAATAAAATATGAAATTAAAAGATCAAAATGAGAAATGTGAGAAAACTATATCTGTTTTCAGTTTATAAAACTGGTCTCTTTTTCTTTGTTCTTAAGTAATTTTCTGTTCTTATTTCTCCTAGTTGAAGATGATGCAACAAGAAATTCAATTATCCTAAAGGTTATATAGGAAATATCTCAAAAATTTTCAGCTGCCTATGCATATAAATATAGTAATGCAATAGAAACAATGGCAACCATAGTGATTGATAGAAAGTCAGATATTAGGAGAAAAAATGATACAAAGTTCTGAAATGCTCAAATACTTTCTATGTTCCATGGCTTGCACAACTCACTGGACTAACATGCAGTTTACATAGAAAAACAGTAATAAGAGCAATCGGAAGTTAAACTGGTGAAATGATAAGGTACAAAGGAGCTTCTTTGCTTGATTTTATAATTTTGTCATTTTTCTAATAGATAATCTTTTTTACATATTAAATAGTGAGTTTGAAAGGAACTGGGATTAATTCATTTTATTTATCTCTGAGAAAAAGAATGTTGTGTTACCAAAATTCATAACTAATAAAAAAGGGAAAAATATGAACAAATAAATCTAGTGTTTTATACACATATGTGTATTATATAGATACAGGCAATTTATTATTGCTACATTTTTTGTTCTTATTTATCTGAAAGATAATAATTATCGAAACTAATTGTGTTTAATTTCTGCCTTTTATTCTACAACTCCTCAACAAAAGAATATTCCACCACACTCCAATTTTATCTCTTTTGTGTATCCAATTCTTTTTATCTTTATCCTCAGGATCTCCCTTCTGTACTGACCTAGGCTTCAAATACAGGGTAGAACCCTGAGTTTCAAGTGTCTTATACCTACTTCCTCAAATTCATGATTTAAGAAGAAAATGTAATTGTTTAGATTTTTCCGTACAAGTCTTACTTTATTCTAACTATACCAATTCATTTTTTAAATGACAAATTGTTTTGTTTCTTTTAGCTTTCCACACATTTCCAATATTTTCACACATTTGAGTTTGAAATGAAAACTAAAAATATGCATTTCATTTCCAGGTATGTTAATGGTTTCATTTTTGTCTGGTCTGTTTTTTTATCCCCTTCTAACTATACTTTACTGACCTCTCTGATTCCTCATAATATTTTTCTTTTATGGAGATAGAGACCATACAGTTGACATAAAAGGCTATAACTTAATAAAGTATTATTGAAGAGATGTGTAAGGGAGTATTGAAGCATTTATGATAAGAGAAAGAGAAGTACAACCAAAAGAAGAGATTTGGGAAGTCAGAAAAATAAATCTGAACTTTTTCCTTATAAGCTACAAGATTTTGAGTAAATTAGTGAAATGTGAGCTTGGGTTCCTCTAAATAAGAAAGGAAAATAATACATACCTCACAGGATTGCTCAGTGAATTCAGGGACATATAGCTGCTCAATAATGAGAATTAACATTTTATATAATAAATGTTAAATTTATATTTCACTAGTATTTTATTTTAAAGTTTGTAGATTTTAATTTACAATGTAGTATATTAACATTATAAAATGATTTATATTGAGCTGAAATTCACATAATGTGAAGTAAGCCATTTTAAAAGGAACATTTCAGTGACCAGTACATAACTAATGTATGATTGTGAAAATATTTCTATCACTCTAAAATAAAACTTCTCTCTCATTAAGCATTTTCTTCCCATGAGTTCCTCTACCAGTCCATGAAAATCACCAATCTGTGTCCTATCACTGTTGATTTATCTTGTCTGTATGTTTCACATAAATCAAATCATTTAGCATAATGTTTCTAAGTTTGTCCATACTGTAGCATGTATTGGTACTTCATTTCTTTTTATGAATGAAAAATCTCCCATTGTGTGTATACATCATAATTTGTTTAACCATTTTTCCGTTGATAGGTATTTGTGCTATTAATATGTTTCTAAAAAATGAATTACAGTTTTGCTCTTGTAACAGAGTTTACCTGGAAAGATTGATGTCTGTATCTTTGTTTCTTTCTCTTTTTCTCCTGTGTCCACTGATGGAAAGAAATTTATTTGCACCAGCAAATAAAGCTCGATTCTACCCCAGAAGCAAACATAGTAAAGTTGTGATTTTCAATGGTGGCAGAGGGGTTATGTGGAAAGAACATTTATATGGAAAGAACATTTTTTAAAACCTGCTTATCTTCTCTATGTGGATCACGTGATTTTTTTATTCTTATATGTCACCAAACTATACTTCCTTCTTTCAGCTTATCCTCCCCATTTCAAGAAATAGTGCTGTAGATAAATCCATTATTGATTAGATTGTGTGAGGTTCTCAGTTCTGCCTGGCGTTACAGAAGTTTGAGAATCACTGCTAAACCTATAATTTTGCAATCCATCCCTGAAAATGTAGGAATCTTTTACTTTTGCAGAAATAAATATATTGATTTATCTACTCGAACTTAGTGGCATTTCAAAAAGCATTTCAGCTTGAGTGAGATGGAATGTCATAGCTTCAATGGTTTTCTGTCAGTATATCATCTGGAAGCCAGGATTGGAAGCACAGCTACCTGTCTTTGATATTTACTTGTGTTTAGGAAGTTGAGGTAATAAAATTAAAGTGAGAGAAATTAGAGTGAGAGAAGTGAAGTGAAAGTGCTAACGCATACTTTTGGGGAGAGCATGGTAGTTTTTATTAGATGCTGAGTCTAACAGAGAAGCTGTCTATTCCTTTGTCCATGATGTCTGGTGGTGACTTGTGGTGATAACTTGAACAGGAATAAGAGTCATCAAAATTTAACAGATTTTGAACTTCATTCCATCCCCCCAATTTTTCGAAGGTTTGAGTTATTTGCAAAAGTAAAGTCTACTTTTCAAAATGTTTATGTCAGAAAGTTTTAAACATTTCTTTTCAAATGTGAAATTTTCCTCATAATATTTGAAGATTGGCATCAAAGTAAATGATCTGCAAACACTGACTCAGCATATAGACCTCACCATGTACACACTACAGTATCTATCTCAAAGCCAGGCTTTTAGCAATTAAGTTTAAAAACTTTTGAAGAAGTATTTTATTGTACCAAACACATTTGGAAGTAGTTGAAGTAGTATACTAGTCAAATGAAAAGAAACATATTTGTTGGAAAGTTTTTCATTCTAAATGTCAAATTGTTTTCAATGTCAGATTTTATAAGAAACTTAAGAGTCCTTGGCCTTTTACTGCCCCCCTGTGATCCCTTAGTTTCATTCAATGAGTAACTAAACAGAAGTATGTATTTATTTATTTATTTTTCTTCCTATAATGTAATAATCCTAATAAAATTAGAATTTATGGAGGGAAATTCCTTCTAGTAAGAAATGTTTCAAGAATTCCAACTGCTTCCTTAATATGCACTATCTTCTGTTTTCTGCAAGAACTTTCCATTCCTCTCAATCTCTCATCAGAGCATTCCCTAATTTACAAAGTGGAAGCAATCTTGAAGTCAAATGCCTAATGTTCCTTTTCCTGGAAAGGCAAACCCACTCTATCTTTCCACCTATGTTTCCTTTCCTGAAGATTACATAAAGGAATCTCCTTCCCACCTATATTTTGAACCCAGTCCCTCACATGTTCTCTCTACACTGTTGATTATCTCTTCTCTGGTCCTGTTAAATTCTTTCCTTTCTAATAATATTTAACCATAATCAATTATTTCTCATTTAAGCATTTTAAAACCAAAGCATTAATGAAAATAGTCATTCCAGCTGTTGCTTGGTCTAATTGCCTTTTTTTCAGCCAACTTTGTATAAGAGAAATTTATATTTACTTTTTTCCATTTTGACACCTATCACTGAATTATCAAATCCTTCAGTTTGACTTATATCGATTACATCATTCTAATCTGACCTGAGACTCCAATGTTCTTAAGTCCACTGGAAATTCTTATGTGAATTTTCAAAAGTATTTGCCATTGTTTGGCCATTGCCTTCATCTTTAAGTGTTTTATTATCTTTGTCTATCTGTTAAAACACTACCTTAACAATTCTATTTTTTTTCTATATACTTTCTCTCTCTTCAGCAGTATCATCCTCATCTGTCAAGCCATCAGAAGTTGAAACTCTTCAAGTATTTATCTCTTTCTGTTCTTCATATACTGTACTTAAACGAGTGCACCCATCCCCACAGTTTAAATATTTGTCTCATGCAGGGAGTTCACAACTTTTATATCCAAATTGTACCTCTCCTTTAGCCATCAAACTTAGATATTGAGTACCTATGTGAGTGGTCTGCCTATCTCAAGATGAATGCAAATTAAATTTCAAAACTAAACAAATGTTATTTTCTCCCTATATTTTGGTTCTGAGCACCATTCCATTTTGTACAATAGTAACACATCTGTTTTGTTAAATGAGTAGAAATGATGGGGCCATCCTCAATCTCTCCTTTTCCATCTATGTGCATTATACAAAGTTTTACTGATTTTATCTCCTAAATAGCACTGAAGCAAATCTATCTCTCTGTTTCTCCACTATCGTAACTATGGTCCAAGTTACAATAATTTGAAGATTATATTAAGGAATCTCCAAATGAGCAAAACAGTTTTCTCCTAATTTCACTTTCTGGATCATCTCATGTGACTCTCAGTTGGATCTCTATAGAGTTGACAGATTTATTATTTCCCAAATATAAAGCTAGTCATATCATCCATATGTATAAAATAATTCTATGAATGTAATAAAAATCCATATCTGTGATATGGCTTAGCTTTGTAAGAACTTCCCACCTCACTAGTCTTACTTCCCAACATGCTTTTCCTCTCTCTGATTTCAGTAAGGCTAACCTAGACCTAGTTTTCCAGAATGAACCTAAGCTTCATTCTGACACAAATTCTTACCTCTGATTCTTCTTGTAACCTTTACTTTTATGTATTTATTTCCAGCACTGACTTTTAGTTTAGCTAATAATCAGTAGGGAGCCCTTCAGATTTTCAGTGACTAGATTAGCTTTCTTCATTTATAAGCTTGAAAAGAGAAACTCTCCTTCAAAGTGCTTGTTACATTCAAAACTTCAAATTTTATTATTAGATTATTTTATTAATATTTACCTTCCCTACTAAACTATAAATTCCATGATCATATTCTTTGTGCCTCTGTGCTCATTATGGAAGCCCTAGTACTTAGAGCAGTACCTAACCCTTAGTAGGCACTCAAGAAATACTCACTGGATGACAAAATAAATGAATGAATTATAGGTATTCTGAGAACAGAAATTCTGAGACTGAGAAGTGATGCTCATTGTAACTATTAACATGAAGAAATTCAAGTTAAAATTATGAACAATTACCCATTCTAAAAGTATGATAGTGTTATCATTATTTTATATTGCTGACTGCATCTGAAACAAGTATCATTTATGTCTAACATATTAAAAAATGGTATGAGATGAAGACAAAGTAGAGGAATCTCCAAGAAAGTAGGTGAAAATGATTAATGCGTTTCACAGATTGATTCATGTGGGAAGAATAATAATGATGAGCTTAGCTTTGCCCTCAAAACAGCATTCTGTATAGACTAGGACAGAGCTTGGTTTCTACATCATGTCTCCACTTCCAATATTTTAGTAGTGGTATATTTCATCAAATTAATTTATTCTTTTCAAAATAAACCAGTAAGCCATTTATATTTTAAAAGCATGACTCAGAAAATTTCTAAAGGATATGTGATATTCATCTATAATTACTGAAGGCATGCAAACACCAATTGAAGATGAAAACTGATAGAAGGATTAGATCTAAAATTAATAGGAAGAAATTAGGTTTAGAGAATTTTCAAAGAAGCATAAAATTATTTTCAAAACTACTGATATTCTAAGATGAATGAATTCTTATAAAGTATATTATGCAGAAATTTGAAGAAATAACCAGAATTGGGTTGGTGTTAAAGGCAGAAATTAAAACCCAGAAAATACAACAAGTTAAAAAACAAAGAAATAAATAATGGAGATACAGTACTGTTCAGAATTTTTTACTTTGAAGCATGAGTTTCATGTTTTTATACTTGTGAATTTATAAATACTAACTGTATTCAAACTTCTTAATTTTGACTCCATCTTTTAAACTTCTTTACATTGGAAAATTAGAGGCAAATGACTAATGACAAAAACTATTTTTACTTGTTTTCTTAAATCAGACAAGTAAAACCGAACAACAAACAGAAAACCGCATTCAGTAAGAGAATTGTGACCTTGGATGTTGACACAAATGTACTGATATTACTTTAACTTTAAATGTGAATTTTACTTTTACCAATATCTGACTATTCTTGACTTTTCTGTTCATGGATTCTTTTACTCTTTGTCTGGCATATTCAGTTCAAGGGGTCATCCTTTCCACATGTAATGACAAAAAGAGGAATCACTCCACAATGCATAGGTGAACAGATATACCTTGTTTCTCATGGAGAGAAATTTATTTTCTAGCATTCTCCTTAGACACTAGTCTACATTTCCAAATCTTATAGTCAAATACGATCAGGTAACTAAGCTCATACCAGTAGATTGAGAGAAAAGGACATATGCAACTTCCACCTTATATTCCTCAAGAGGAAATCCTGGTCTTCTCTTTTTCCATAGGTGAGGATATGGGTAAATCAAATGGCCTAGCAAGTTCTCTGTGAATGAGAAAACCTACCTTCCTGGACTGTAAATATTCCCAGTTTTAGGGAATGAATCCAGGGCTTCTTGGGTGCTAGTCAGTTAACCTCTTATCTCTGAATGTTCCTTGACTGAGGATTGAAATGAGTGCTTTTGTAGTATAATTAGGTTTTTACCTAATAACATGTAAATAAAAGAAAAAATATTTCTCCTATTCATTTTGTATCAATAGGTATAACCTAATCACAACTAAAATATACTAAATTATAGTAACATTTTTGGCTTGAATTTAGTACCAGGAAGTTATGGGAAGTTTTAAGTTTATTAGATATAATGTGGTTTTGCCCATATTCCAAACTTTATATCAAAGTGTAGTATTGTGTCTTTGCTACCCTTTGGAAGCACTTGGTGATGAAATAAAGATGAAATAAACACTTGGTGATGAAATAAAGACGTCACTTGAAATTTAAGTTTCATTTAGGACTGAGTTCTTGGGCTGAGGATCCACAGATTACCTAAGAATGACAGATCAAATTTTTTGGTAAAAATTTATATTATCAATATAAATAAATTCTCCAACAACAGCACTGGGTTTAAGATCAGTGCTAGAACACATTTTTGCATGGGAGAACATTCAAAGAAGTGTTATAAGCCCACACCCCACATAGAGTTATTAAATTAGCAGACCTTAGTAACTTCATCAAAAGTTTACTGTTTCCATTTAACTCTCATTTTACCTTGAAGGACAGAGATGTTAAATGTTCTTTTGTCTGTGTTGAATGCTTCCTTGGTGCCATTTTGTGGTATTTGCAGGCCTCTCTGACATTATCAAATGGATTGACATTTTAAATATTTGCAGTGCTCAGTGGGTACTAATTCAGCAAAGGTGAACCACAAGCTTCTTTCACTATGGCACAGCAAGTGATGTGTGTCTGTTTAATCACAGCAGCTGAAATGAGATCAAAAGCCACTGTGTTGTTAAACTCCTAAAGCTACTGTCACCACAGACACACCTGGAGGGGTCCTTCAAGGAAAAAGCTTAGTGAAGAACCTACTTAGACCAAGGGCTTAGCTGAACCTATTAATCCAGTTTGGTGGGAAAGTGTCTCACAGTATATAAAGTTTCTGTATTTCTAGCAAATTCTATTTTCCCAGAAATTTTCAAATTTTTTATACTCTAAATTGAAGTTTTATCTATGTATTTTAAGAGTTTAGATTCCAAGTATCCTAAAATGTTGAAAACATAAATAATTTTACACTTTTGTCATTACAAATTTGGGGTGAATTGGTCCAGAAGGAATTTAGTGAGTAGGATATGGCACTGCTAACTTTGTGGCTGTTGAAATTTTATAGCTCATGTATTATTTACAGAATCTACAATGACAAATGTTAAAATATCAGTGAATAGAAAGACTATTTAAAATTTTATCTTAAACCTTCCTTTTTTTTCCCCAAAGCATGGATTTTCTATATAATCCACAGCATTCTCAAATAACCCATCAAATAACCATTTGTATTTTATATTAATTTGAACATATTTAGCTCTCAGCTTCCCACAAGCAAAATAGGGTTTGCACTAAGATTTTTATACAAATTCTCCTGGTTTTCATAAGACATGTATTACTGCAAAAAAAAAAAAAAAAAAAAAAAAATGAGCATTGCTTCCCAATTCTTCATGATGAAGTTTAGAATACCAGAATCAATTATGTGGAAGTGTGTCAAATATGTGAGTATTAAAAACATTAAAGGCCAGTTTTCTATTCAGCTTGTTCTGTGTTCAGTGATTAAGGCATCAGAAAGACATAAAGCTTGGAAATTTGGTTAAGAATAAATTGAGGAAGTCATTATATGTTATAGTTTAGTTGTATGCAGTTATTAGTGTGACAAGAGGAAGTCAGGTTATGAAAGAATGTGATGACTGTAATTTTTAAAGTTTTTTTTTTTTTTTGTCATTCTAACACATTACAACACTTTTAGGTAGCAGGCAATTTACTTAAATCTCTTCTAATAACCTCTTATTTCTGGCTAAGAAAAATAATAAACATAGTAAACACAGTAACAAAAACAAATAAAACAACCTAGAGAGTATGAGAATGGAAAAATTATTGCTGTGGGTATTTTCATAAATCATCCTTCCTTGCTAGGGGATTTTGCCTCAGGTCCTCATCACCATTTCCCCACAAGTTTTTCTATCACACAGCCTTGAGGTTTTTATAATAGATTCAAACAGGGTTTGGCCAGCACAAGAAGGAAAAATTAGGGTAGGACAATGTCTCTGTATTGAAGAGAGTGCTGGAAAGAAATACTTAAGGCTGTATAAACTATAATAGAGAAAATACTTACTGACATTGAAGCCAGAATTAAAGACAGGCAGTTAGTGTAGAATAGGGAATCGGGTGGAATCAAGGAAACAAAGGCCAGTTTGGATCCCAGAAGTTGGAGACCACACCTGGGAGACTGGAATGTCAGTGTCTCTAGAGCCCTTTAGTCACCAAGTTTACCTGCCTATACTATCCTTCCCAAAAGCCTGCAGACAGGAATTGCTGATTAATGCCCCCTGGGCTGCTACCTGCCTGGATCACTCCCTTTGGTCCTTCCCCCTGCCCATCTGCTTCCCACCTTTTGGCCATTCCACCTACATCTCCCGATGACAAACAGGATAGTGGGCAAATGAACAAGATAAAGGAGAAGAATGCAGGAGAACAAAGGAAACTTTAGATCTATAAAAGGGACAAGACTTCCTCATTCCATGGATTTCGCCTTTGGGTCCCCTTCTTCCACCCAGAAGTCTGTTTTACTTCAATAAAGCTTCTTACTTTCTACTCTATCCTTGCCTCCGAGGTCTTCTCTGGTGTTATGCTTCAATATCTGAGGAAGCAGGACTAACAAGGTAACCGATAACCGGTGGTATCAACATGCACCAAAGACATGACACTGTTCTAAGTGTATATGGCACTTTATTGAGTACAACAAGAATCTGTACCACCATGAAACTTTTATTCTAGCAGAAAGAGACTGATAATAGATAGGATAAAAAAGTAAATTAAGTAGTATCACATAGACTTCCCTCTTGAGATTTGGTAAATAATAGTAAAAATCTTGAGTATTTTGAAATTACCTTAAATGATTTTAATTTTTGATTGTGATAGCTCTCCAGGAATAAGTTCCATGAATTCTAGTTTTACAAGTATTAGAGTGATGATAATAATTATAAATACTTTAATAATTCTTACAATGTTCCAAATCATGTTTCAATTGCTCATTTCATATTAACCCATATAATTCTGTCCACTGTATATGAGGAGAGTAATTTACTTTTTTGTATATTTTACAGATGAGAAAACTGAGCTGCTGGGAGGTTAAGGAAAAGTTACCACAGGGAGAGCAGATCTGAGGCATGAGCAAGCTGCTCTGACTCCATACTTCTAATCACTGGCTGAAGTGCAAGTTCGATAACCAGCAATGTTTCCCTACTTCTGAGTCTATTTTATAAAATATGATATTTTGTTTTTCCCAACAAAACACAGACCAACTGGAAAAGTTCCCTGTCTGTTTCTTACGTGGTCATAAATTTCATCTAGCCATAAATTTCAAACTAGAAAACAATAGTAAATCTGATTTCAGGTGTTACTGGCATGGAAGGAATTGTTTCCCAAGTTTATTGGTTCTTAATTCTTGCTTTAGTCATATGTTATAGTGTGTGTTCTTTCACGAATGTGATTCATAAATATTCACATAATTCTCTCTCACACTACCTCATTCCACTCTACTCTCCATCTCACTCTATCTCACCCAGGAACTTCTGATTTGCAAATAAAAAGAAATAAAACATCACCTAAGATTATATTACCAGGAACTCACTGGCTTATTGAGCAATGACTTGCCTTTATGCTAGGAGCAGACAGAGGGACAGCCTTGAAAACAGCTGTTGGGTATTCACCTCACAGAGGGAGTATTTTGCCCTGTGTTCACTGGATCTCACTTCCACTGCATCTTTAATTTCTTTTCTCAAAAAGCATAAACTTGATTTCACCTCCCTTTCAATTTAGGATGTTGCTTCTCTGGCACCGTGTCAAGAGCAGATATGTTCTCTTTCATGTCTTTGAAATCTCCTCTTCTGGAATTGAGGAAAGTTCTCATTGAACTTTCCAAACTTTTTAAACTCTATCATTTCTAAAATTCCCAGTTTCAAAACTCTTGTCATAAGATGCTACTATATACTATTCTTACATCTATAAAAGTGGGGTTCTTTTTAATCAATGTTTAATAGTTTAGTTACTTGTTCCTTTCAATATCTTCGAAAATATTCTTAAAATTTCAGTATTCAAAGTAGCTTCAAATTATGTTATGTATTTCAGTGGTGTCTGTTGTGATCTTTCCATTTTCATCATGAATTCTAGTAATTTGAGTTTTTTCTCTCCTTCTTTTTGTGGCTAGGGGTTTATCAATTTTGTTTACTTTTTCAAAGAACCAACTCTTTGTCAATTTTTTGAATTGTTTCTCTTATTTCAATTTCATTGATTTCAGCTCTGATTTTAATTATTTCCTGTCTTGTACTATTTTTGGTGTTGATCTGTTCTTCTTTTTCTAGGGCTTTGAGGTGTAATGTTAGGTCATTTAGTTGTTGACTTTTTATGTTTTTAATGTATGAGCTCAATGCAATGAACTTTCCTCTTAGTACTGTCCTCAGAGTGTCCCAGAGATTTTGATATGTTGTGTCATTGTTCTCATTTCTCTAAGAATTTTTTTATTTCCTCCCTGATGTCTTCTGTTATCATTGCATCATTCAATAGCATATTATTTAGTTTCCAGGTGTATGAGTAGTTTTTGTTTGTCATTGATTTTATCATTGATTTCTAATTGCATTCCATTATGGTCTGGTAGGATACAGGGTAGGATCTCTATTTTTTTGTATTTACTAATGGCTTTTTTGTGGCATAGCATATGGTCTATTTTGGAGAAGGATCCACGAGCTGCTGAGAAGAAAATATATTCGCTTGATGATGGATGAAATACTCTGTAAATGTCCATTAAGTCTATATCATTGATTGTATTATTTAGTTCTATAGTTTCTTTGTTCAGTTTTTGTTTGGAGGATCTATCCAGTGGTGAGAGCAGTGTGTTAAAGTCCCCCACTATTAACGTGTTTTGGTCTATTTGATTCTTAAAATTGAGAAGGGTTTGTTTGATATATACAGATGATCCATTGTTTGGGGCATAAATATTTAAAATGGTTCTATCTTGCTGTTTTATGCTTCCCTTAAGCAGTATGAAATGTCCTTCTTTATCCCTTCTGATTAACTTAGGTTTGAAGTCCACTTTATCTGATTTGAGGATGGAGACCCTTACTTTTTTTACTGGGTCCATGTGCATGGTATGTTTTTCCCCCATCCTTTCACCTTTAGTCTGTGGATGTCTTTTTCTATGAGATGAATCTCTTGAAGGCAGCATATTGTTGGGTCTTTCTTTTTAATCTAATATGCCAGTCTATGTCTTTTGATTATTGAATTTAGGCCATTGACATTCAAGGTTATTATTGAGATGTGATTTATATTCCTGCTCATTTTGACTTATTTTTGTTTTTTTACTTGTAGATCTGATTCCCTACTAGCTCATGTCCTCTTAAAGTCATGGGTGTGAATTCTAAAAGATATGCATGCCTCTTCATTAAATGGAAGATTCATCCGTGGGAGTTTCTTAAAGAAAAACCATCATTCATGAAAGATGTAAGGCTCACTTGAATTATGTGTGAGGATAAAAGATAAAGAAACTGTACAATTACAAGCAATAAAGGCCCAAATGAATTAAAAAAAAATTTCAGTATTCACATGACTGACCAATTCCTTTCGAATCCTTGACCTTATCTTCTTCCAAATTTTATCCATTTTTCAGTAACTCTTTAAATCTTTATATCATCTCCTTTCATAGTTTTAATTTCAAGAACTCTGCCTGTTCCTTACCACTGTCTCATTTCTCTCCAATTTGCTCCTTTATAACAACAATCCTTCTACCAGATTTGAATTTATATTTATTGTACCAAACTCATATTCTCTCCTCATTTCTCATCCTCTTTCACTTAAATTCTTACACCATTATAATCATTCTCTAACCCTCACCTTTTAACATTTTTATTTTTTCTGTACATAGTGAAAAAATTAAAATTACCTTCTCCATATAATTTGAACTACCTATTATACACTTTACATTGAAAGAGTTGAGTATATAGCAAAAGAAGTCATAAAAAATATTAGAAGTATTCTCATTTTAAATTGACAATTACTTTTCTTCATTGGGGCAATGAGAGTTGGCTAGGAACACATACAAGCATTTTCCTCACATAATCACGTCTGAAGGTGAGATGTCTATTCCATACTCATTCTTTTCAAGCCTTCAGTTCTTCCTTGCATTCTTACTTCCATTGATAATCTTGCTTCTTATTTAACTAAGGAAAAGGGGGCAATAGAGGTAGCAATAGTACAAGAGCATTTCCAAGCTGCCACATCATTTTTATGTTACCTATAGGTTTTAAAGAACACAAACTGTAATGAAAGAATTGTCTACTCTCATGATTTCCAAATCCTTTCCTTCCATTTATTTCTTTAATCTAATCTTGATAGGTTTTTACCTATATTAATTCACTAAGTCTCCTCCAAGCAGTGTCAATAATGATCTCCGTTTTGTAAAGAAATGGTCAATTATCCATCCTCTCCTTATTGGTATAGTGGAGCAATCTCTGTATCTCTATGGAATATTTTCATTCTGTCTCCAGCACACCACACTCTTTCAGGTTTTATATATATCAAACCTTCATAGGATGGATATTCCAAATGTGCATATGTTGTTCTAAAGATAAAAAGAGATAAGTACTCCTGATGTACATTAGGAAATTAATATTATTCTGATATTAATATGGAACAAAGACTAACCAATAAAGTTACAGATCAGTCTTCCTTAAACAGAAGATCCAAACACAATAAACTTAATTGTCCATTTCCTCGTTTTCATAATATATACACATGTAAAGAGGGCAAATTATAAAAGGATATGAATGGGGTAATAAAAATCAAACTAGCAATTAGTGCTGTGGTTGAGAATTTTAGCTTACCTGGAAAGGATACAAAGGAGCCCTTCTGAGGTGTTAGACATTTTATCTCAATCTAGATGCTGTGTGTGTGTGTGTGTGTGTGCATGTGTGCATGTATGTGCATCTCAACTACAGATGTGCTTCTCTGTACCACACAAATTTTGAGGCATTTTGTGTATCTGAATGAGGAGTATTGAAAGTCTTCAACATTCTGGAAGTTGATGCACCAAGAGAGTATAGGCAGTCATATTCCACCATTTATCTCTATACATTATTCTCTGTCTCTGTTGTTGATTATAACCCTCTTGAAGGCCTCTTTGTATGTGAGTTCTTTAAAAAAACTCTTCATAGCAGCTGCCCCAAATATTCCTTTTTAAGAACAAGCTCTCTATTCTGAATCAAATATCTCTGTCATGTTGCAAATTTATATTTCCAACTGCTAAGTACGTCTCTCTGGATCCTCTGTGTCTTAGCACAGAGTATCTAATTAGTAAAAAATTTTGGAACAGACAAATTTTCTTACTTAGAGATCTATTTTTTCTAGAGGGATAAGAAAGTATTTAGGTTGACCACCTATAAAGTTGATTGCCTTTCCTATATTCCTGCCTACCAGGTAGGCACATCCATTTGAGTCTTTCAAAGAGAAATATCTCTGTATTGCTAAACCAGAATATCTTTAGATCTAGGGGTGAGCATATTCCTCCTTGTTTAATGTCATAAACTATAATTTCAGATTTTTTCAAAGTCACATCATACTGTGCAAATTTTCTAAGTACCTGGAATACATTGGTTTCAACATATGCAGTCGAACATTTACTAAACAACTATTGTTTTAAAAAAGTCTGTTGAATGATAGATTTATATATTGTTTCAACATAATAAAATACCTAAATAAAATAGACTGAAAATAATCTAAATAAAATAGACAAACATGTAAATGCTAAAAAAGAATGTAGGAAAATTGGAGTTAAATTATAATTGCATTTGACGAAATGAGGTATTCTCTGAGCAAAGGCAAGAACATTTGCAACAAATGCAAAGCAAGTCTGTTATCCCTCAGGGAAGGCACAGCATTTGATGTACTTTCTCCATGATATATTACCTTTCAAAAGCTTTTCTTTCACAAAAGTAATCACTTGCAGTGCAGAAAAGATATCTTATGCAGAGTGAGAATAAGGAAAGCAGGTGAAAACACATGTTAGAGAAAAGTGGAAACTCAAAATTTCAACCATTTAAGTTTATCAGACTTTAGGAATTTGAGTGACACAGAATCAATAAAACGAAACTTACCCAAGTAGTAGAGGATTATAAGAAAAACATTCATCCTTCCTTTATCAAAAATATTTCCTTAAGAAGGCCATCACAAAGCACATTGACCATATTACATTTTCTCTCCCATTATAAAATTTAAAAATATAGGATAAAAGAACTTTTCAGCTGGGAAAAAATACAATATTTAGAAACAAATGGTTAAGTATCATGGATCTAGTCTAGGCATTAGAAACCCAGTCATCATACATTTAGAAATATATACTAATTTATACTGGGAAAATGATACTGTGATTCTGTACTGTGCCAAAAATAAAATAATACACACTATTATTTTCTTTAAATTTCCACTTAATCTACTGTATGTCAGGATCAAAAAATGACACAGTATAAAAACCAAGAAGTCTCCATAAATGAAATTCCCCTGTGGACCATCAGAAAGTGGAACTTCATCTTTTCAATTATTTCTTCATAACTCAATGTTGACTTGAATCTGACTATAATATCTGAAATTTGATGATTAGCCCTACCTTCTAAGATGGTGAAAAGAATAAAATGGTGAAATTTGTTATGTTTATTTTCCTGTATTATTTTATCTAACAAAAGTTTTTATAGGTATCATATAGTCCCTCACATCTCTAACTGTTGTTCAGGTGATAGGAGATGATAGTGAAACATTAGAGGGATATTTTATGTTAAAAATAATTTACTTATATTGAAATTGTGCTGTTGGGGCTATTAATAACTTGGTACCTTTCTGAGCTCAGTTTTACCAACCAAGATCATTCAATTCTCTGAAATCTGTCAGCAAATAATGTCCCCACCCCCAAGTTGCTCATATAATATTCACATTCAGCTATACTTAACAGATCACCTTGTGGTATTCTGAATAGATGTCCTTTGTTTCTACTGTACATATAATTTGGTTCTTCAATCTATGAGAAAATGTATGTGTACAAGAGATTGCTCTTAATTTCCCAAAAGAAGATTTATACTTTCCTTTGAGTTACAACTAGTGAGATGCCATTATTTTATAATTTCTTAATGTTTCAGTGTCTTCGTTCATAATGTACCTTTTTCATTATCTCCTCAAAATCTTAAGTTAATGATCAATGATATTTTAATTTGCTGGAAATTGAAGAAATAATTTGGATTTTTTTGCTCATAAAGTGTTGGTTCTCCAGAAACATATCAGTAACAATTTGATTGTAACTAAGAAATTTCAGAGGTCACTGTTTTTCCCTAATAAAGGAATTGAACACCACTCTTCTCAGAAAATTACATGAAATCTTCTTCAGTGCATGTATTAGATAGGACTCTCTAGAGAAACAGAATATATTATGCATATATATATATATGTATGCTCATAATATATATAGTATGTATATATGTGTGTACATATGTACACATATATCTACATACACACATATATACACATACACATACATGTGTGTGTATTTATGTGAGTATATATGTATATATGTACACACACATACAGACTCATGCATGAGGCATACTGTGGTTTGAATATCCAGTTTGAAACTTAACTTCTAAATTCCTATGTTGTTGATATTTGGAGGTGGGGCCTTCCGGAGTTAATGTGGATTAGATAAGGTCATCAGGATGGGTCTCTCATGATGGTATTGATGACTTTACAAGAAGAGAAAGAAAGACCTAAGCTCACACATTTTGGGTTTGTCTTACCATGTTATGCCCTCCACCATGTTAGAATGCAGCAAGAATGCCAGTTGGCCCCAGTGCCAGCACTTTGATAATGGATTTTTCCACCTCTGTAATTATAAGTTAAATAAACTTTGATACTTTATAAATTGCCTAGTCAGCCTTTTCAGGTATAGCAGCCAAAGTAATGGAATAAGACTACACACATGCACATATGTATTCACTCATAGGACTATGGAGACTGAAAAAAATCCAAAATATGCAGGATAAGTCAGCAGTCTGGAGATTATGTAGCTCCAATTCAAGTCCAATGGCCTGAGAATCAGGAGAACCAATCATGCATTTCCAGTCCAAAAGCCGTTGGTTAGATGGTTGGAAACCCAGTAAGAGCCAATGTCTCAGTCTGAGAAAAAAACTGAAACGTGCGCGCGCGCACACACACACACACACATACCAAAACGAAACAAAACCTGATGTCTCAATTAAAGGCATTCAAACAAGAGGCATTCAAAACTGATTGCATGAGGCCTGCCCATATTAAGGAGGGTAATCTGCTTGTAAATAGTTTGTATATTTAAATACTAAATTCAACCCAAAATGCCTTCACATAAATACTCAGAATTTTTAATAAGATATCTGGATATTTCATGGTCCAGAGATATGGCCTGAATGACTGTGTGCCTTAAACTTAATATGTACAAACTAAATCACCAATATATACTATTAGTGGGTAGGGTTTTGTGAAGGTGTTTAGATCATGAGGGCTAAGCTTTCATGAATAGAGTTAGTTCTGTTCTATAGGGGGGTCCAAGAAACTCAGGAGACTGTCCAGGCCAACCTCATCAAGTTAGTGAGACCCTGTTTCAAAATAAAAAAGTATGGGGATGTAGTTCAGTCATCTATAAAACAGAGCATAAACTCAGCAGGCAGTAAATCTCTTGTGGACTTAATATCAGATTTTCATCTTCCAAACCTATGAGAAATAAATTTCTGTTGTTTATATGACACCTAGTTTTTTTGTTTGTTTGTTACAGCAATCTGTATAGACTAAGACACATGTTACATTTTATGTCTTTACTAAGACACAAATTTTATCATCACAATGGGTTTGGAAAGAAAATTCAAGTCAAAAGAATTTTACTCAAGTACCACATTAGCATTTACAGTAATCCACTGATTAGTGACTAAGAGAATCTTTGTATTAAAACAAACTTTTCCTATTTGTTTACTTAAATGTAAAAGGATCTCATAAAGTAACTTTTGTGAGCCTGGGATATTTTCTGGGTTGTCTTTCAGGAGTCAGATAATCCATCCCATTTCCAAGGAGAAGTCTAAAACCACAAAGACAAAAACTGTAACAAAGATTAAAACAAAAATCGCTTTTGTAAAACAAGAGGATTCAGGGGGACGTATTTTCAGGTCCTGACTCTAGCCAGCAGATCGGTAAACAATAAAGATGCAGAAGAATCACTGAGATGTAACAATTAACTTCATCTAAGGGAGTCTGTGAATGCTATATTGAAAATAGCACAGTTCACTTGAATTTTGATGGATAAGTGGAAACTTGCCAGGGGCAAAGAGAAGAAAAAAAAAAAAAATTTAAAACAGTGAAGAGCAATTTCCAACACCCAGAGACTTAAGAGACATTCAAAGAGTTCTTGTTTAATGACTGAGTAAATAAGTGACTAATAAGGAAATAAAAGAATAATAAAACAAATATTTATGCTATATTTCATACCTTATATTCTTATATATGACATACTATTTTAAAACTCCTTGATGACAGCATACGCATGAAATAAAAAATTTGAGGAGAATTATAAAGATTTAACTTCAACAGTAGTGACTGAAGAGGGATAAAACAAAAACCAAGGGTGTCATTTATAAGGGGATTACCATACAACATGTCAGTAGATATCCATGAAATCTACCTAGTCATTGGTGGTCAAATTAATATACCCATACATGAAAGCTTTTCAAACTAGGTTAAACATATTCATCTCATAGAATTGGTTATCAGTTTGACTAATTTGAATTTCTACTATAATCTATTCATAAAAATGTATATACTACATGTTCGTAAAAATCTTGCATATCATTAACATGATATAAATTGATCTTTCTGAACAAAATATATCTAAAATATCATGCTTTTAACTTGGTTCCAAAAAATTGCTATTTAAACCTGCCAAAGTTCTGAATTATAATAATGTTTCATAGAAATATTTTCAATAAAAAGAAAAAAATTCATATAAAATGCAAGATACTTAACCTAAACTGAGTATCAATAGTGAGATACTGTATAGAAAACAGACTCATTCAAATGCTTGTACAGGATCTGAATTGTGAAGGGGATGGATTCACAATACAAGGGCAAAATGACAGGCATGAAAAAGATGGAAATGCATCTCATTTTAGCTTTGTCTATTCAAATTGCTCATGGGAAATTTGAATAAACTTTGAGATGTTAGACAAATTTAAAATAATTTTCACTAACTATTAATTCACTCTTATTATGGGACATATAATTCTCTACAAATTGCTTCCAATAATTTCTGTTATGTTCTAGGAATTGTCCCTCCTATAACCATGCCCTAAGCCTCTCATCTTTGTTATCAAGCTTGCTATCTTTTTCTCTTTTCCTTATAGCAAGCGCACACATAGTGAAACTACTAACTCTAATACATCAGACAACTTTTATCAAAGGACGTTACTTTTTTGTTTAGGCTTTTTCTTTCTGAAACCTCATGGTTCTTTGTAGTCTCAGACAGGAGTGCATATTGAGTTAGGTCTTTACCACTAAGTAAACTAAGACTTAGAAAAGTTTGTCCAAAATTCCATGAAAATTAATTGTGTAAAAGTGATTAGAGACTAGATTTGTTTCCAAAGTCTGTGTTCCTTTGTATGTGATAAATTGTTTCTTGAATTTTGAATCTTTTTGAAATTGTGTGCCTCTATTGAACAAAGTTATATTTTCAACTCAGTTACACTTTACAAATTGAGATCATTTAAGCAAAAAACATAAATAATTAACTTTTATTTATGTGTGTGATTTTTTTTTCATAAGAGCAGCAAATCTCTGACATGAAAAATAATTACATGACAGGTGAAGGACGATGTGGATGTGGCTTGTAGTACCTGTTTTCTGTTATGTGATTGATATCAGTTGACTGAAATAGACTAAGACATAAACAGTTAAAAATATAAAATACCATTTTTTAAATTTCCTTTCCAGATTCAACTCTATTAGTAATGGAGAGATTCTGGTGATTTCACTCTAGCTGGGACTGGTTCTTGCTCCTAGTGGTCTGTTGATGTGGTATTTTGCATATAGGTGGCGTGCTTGCTTTTGTTGTAGACAGTGTGTTCCTTTATTGCCAACTCCAAAATCAGAGACTATTTCCTTAGGCAGATTCAGCCTTGCCATCCCCAGATCTGGCTAGTAGACTTTGCTCCTCACCCCAAATCTACATGGAAAAAAATTTTGCCAGCCAATAGGCAATCTTTTATTGTGGGCCATTCTTTTCCCTTTATATTAAAATTCAGAGCTTTCAAAGAGGAATACAAGGAAAACTTGCAGCATATATCTCCACTCTCTTTTTTCAGGCCATCCTTTGTTCTATCAAACTCTAAAAGAAAAGGGAATGAGAGGGAGGGGGCTATGAAAAATGGTGGAATGAGCCAGACATCATTACCCTATGTACCTGTATGTTTACACGAATAGTATGAATCTACATCGTGCACAACCATGGAAATGAAAAGATGTACCCCTTTTGTATACAATGAATCAAAATGTAGTTTTAAAAATAAAAAAAAATTTAAAATATCATCAGTGGAAATAATATAAAATTAATTTTATAATTCTTCCTGAAAAAAAAAACCAAATGAAATTCCTGTTATATCTCCTAGAAGCATATACTTTGCAAAGGTGCTAAGACACAGAGAAATGTGGTGCCACATTCAGTTTAAAGAGGAAATGAGTCTGTGGGTCTGGCCAGTTTCTTTATTTGCACTGGAAGACACAGTGATGTCCTTACTGTGATTTTAGTGACTGCCTTTTGTTTAAAACGGCAAAAAGTGTAGCAAGAATAAACATGTTAACAAATAAAGCTCAATAATTGCAGCAGTACACATCCAATAACTAGTGAGACAGGTAATACGGACAAATCAGTTATTCTCCACTTCATCTAGACTTTACTGAAGGAGATAAAAGACATGAAAGTCAGTTAGTTGCATGAATTTTTCCATTCCTGTATCTAATACTTGCCCTGCTCTTTGCTCTGCCTTCTTTAGCAGAATCTAATGTAGTTATTGAAGTTACAATGCTAGACAACACTCAACTTGAACATTCAAGTTGAGTACTCATTCAACTTGCACTTACTCTCTATTATTCAGAGATTAGATGTCAAAAAACCATCATCCACATCAGTGGTTTAGACAGAAGACAGCTACTGAACTGTAAGAGACTGTTGAAGGGAGGGGAATGAGCTTCCCCTGTTTTACAACTCCAACACTATTGTGCAATCAAATTATAATCTTTTATTGCTAAAAGAAACAATGGATCACATAGGATTTATGTTTTCAAAAATATTATATTTTAAGAAACATGTTATTTAATATCAACTATTTTCATTTAGATAAAATTTTTAATGTGTCTGCTATCATTGTTTTCTTTGGACCAATAGAAATTTAAAAATTCTTACAATTAATGAAAGATAATAATTATTATGAAATTTGTCTCTATGTTTAAAAATAGTAATTATTTTAAAACTTTAAGTTTGTATATAGATGTTATAAGAATGTTTAGATGAAACTAACTTTGGGAAATTGAAAATTATTTTAAAATTAACATAAAAGATACCTACTTTTAAAAAAGTACAGCAGCAATATTTTATGATGTGAAGTCATTTTTATTATACAAATAATCTTTGATTTATCTTCATATACCTTTTAGATATACTTCAAAGGGTATAATATTTATAATTTAGCAAGTATTTTATTCAAATCCTTCAATTTATGTATTTTTTCACCCTCTTTTTAATTCCTTTCCATCAAAATAGAAAAAAAATGCAGACAACACAGCAATATGGTAATACAAATGGCTTTTTTATTCTTTGTGCATCATTGCTTTTCTTTCCTACATGTGCGAGTGCCATTTGCAAAGCTGTAACACTCTATTTTGGCAGCCATGTATACCTCTGATAATCAACTTCAGGGCTTAAGGCATTAGCATATTCTAAAGATATTGTAATGGAACATTTGAACTAGAAACAGAAAAGGATTTTGAATAAAATGGGAGAAAGTATGTCTGACAATATCTTCATGTACTGAGGGGCAAAAATGACAGACTATCTGTCACCATGACAATTCTGACACTACATTCTATAGTTTTACTCTGCTGAATGCTTCTTCACAAAGTGCATCTATTTAAAAAAATAAAAATAAATTTAAGTCGCTCAAGTGATAAATTACCCTTTCTGAAGAGAATATTTCAGTTTGACCACCATACATATAAAATTTGGAGTCAGAGACAGAAATTTTTAAAAAATACTTCTTCATGCATAATGAACAGAGACTTGGAGAGTATATTTGTTTGTGCTCCTTGCAGTTCACCTTTTTTTTTCTTGGTATTAGTCGAAAAGGGAAGTTGGAACATTGATTTGCTTAAATATTGACTTTAGAAAATTGAGAAGTTTAATACACTTTATTTATTTATTTATTTATTTATTTATTTATTCTGCTGAGAGGTCTGAGTTTTCTCTACAGTTTATAGTTTTTTTTTTTTTTAAATGGGTAGGAAATTCACCAGTATCTCTAATAGACATACCTAAAGCCAGTTGCCAACAACAGAATCTATTATGGTACTAAAATTGAAAGTAAAGAGTTAAACATTAGTCTTGAATAATTTTAAATACTTTTACATTTTAAATGTGTGTTAGAAAATTTTGAATAAAAACATCAAGAAAACAAAAATAAACTTTAAATTACAAAATAATCTCACTTTCTAGTGATGATCACTATCATTGTTTTAAGTATTAGTGAATAATACATACATAAACATTCAATTACATATAATTGATATTAATTCCTATTAAGACTGGATCCATATCAAATGTAGAAATGTTTTAAACTTAATAACTTTTCTCTCTTTTATTTGTTTTTTCAGTGCTGGGGTTTGAAACTGGGACCTTGGGCATGCCAGCATTCTACCATTGAGTCACATCTCCATTTCACCAATAACTTTTCTCTATGTATTACATCTATAAAATCATTGAATATATACAACAAATTCTTCCATTTTACTGTTTTCTTTTCCCCACAATAAGCATTGTTGTCAAATTTAATTGTCCTTTAGGAAACATCCCGGGTACTGTCTCTTCACAACACGTATCAATATAAAGCATAAAGTTTGGTCATGTTAAAGAAAAATTGCATCTGACAAATTAAACAGGCAAGAAGAATTTATTCAAGAAGATTGCAATAGGGGTCAAGTCTATTACATAGGGGGAAAAGATTGAACTCAACTCCATTAGAACAAAATACCAGAGAGTTAAGCCTGAGTGAACTGGGGAAGACACTGGAAGATATGTAGGGGAAGATTGGTCAATATGATTTATCTTTACCAATTGGTGCTAATGGATGTTAGGCTCCTACCCTCCCACACAGCCAAGGGGTCTTATCTTTCTTGATGGTTGAATTTCAAAAGGATGGCTTCCAGGTACTTGAGAAAGACTTTCCTGGGGCAAGAAAGCATCTCAAAGAGGCAAAGAAAGAATTTACAGTTTTAGGTTTTCTAAAGTAAATACTCTAAGAAATGAGAAGTGAACGATCAAAGAAGAAATCTATCTAAGTTCAATCAAGCTTAGGGGAACTTTTAAAACCATCTGGGCTAGTAACAATATATATTGTTAAACTGAACACTTCATTAGTGCATTTTCTTTTTAATTCATGTGTTAAATTGAGAGCACATGAGTGTTTGGATTGAATGTAGACATACATAATGTGAGGAAAAGTTAAGCATTCAAATCCAATGCAACTCAAATGCAATCAATTTTCAGAAAGTGATCAAATTGTTACAAGAAATAAAGATGTACTATAGGATATATAAAACAAGTTAAACATACATGTGCCCAAACTTATAATTTTAGAAAGACAACATAATAAGAGAACTACACGGTTGTTGCTAGAAAATCAAACTTCTTCAAATACTAAAGAGAATGCATTTACAAACACATCCATCCTCATGGAAGTGGAATGTCCTACAAAATAACCAACACATGAGAAGAAGAAAATTAACGGTTTATGTAAATAAGATCATGAAAAACAAGTGGTTTAGAATTAATTTTAAAAGATAACATTTCAAACATAAAGGATTCAATGACATTTTAAAGATAGTAAATTAGTAAAATCACACAATTATCTATCATTCACACTTTCTTTTCCTGAGGAACTTGGTAGTATAAATAACTTGCACCATCCATATTTCAATTCCCTTTTAGTCTTTAATTGGTTTAATCAAAACAAATCGAGTCACAGATAAAATTAATTCTACATGACATTTCATCTGTCTACTCCTGTACCTAAAGTTTCTAGATTTAATCATTGAGTGTACTGTCTCGTTTCTATACGTTTGTTGCACAGATGTAAAAAGTGTTGGTATTTTAAGTTTAGATGACTTTTATTTAATAATTAATACTTCTCCCCCCCAGGTTCTGCCAATGCACATGCAGAACTACATACGTATATTTGTATACATGTATGCATGTTTACTTATGTACACATATATATGCACACATGTGTATGTTATATGTGTACGTATACAGAATACATATGCATGTATAGAGACAGATAAAAGTATTTATGTCTCTTCCATGTCTATTTCTGTATTTGCATTTAAAGATTGATTTTGTCCACATTCCTTCCTTCCAAAGTACTTCATCAGTTATTCATAGTTATTTTTTATTCCCTGATAAGATAAAAATTGCCAAACCTTTAAATACTTTCTTACCTGTTCTAAAGCTATTTCATAAAAGTAGATCTAGTCCTGATTCATTACTGCAGCTTTTTATTTTCAAATACTAGCTCGCATTTTCTCTCTGATGACAAGGAGAGTACTTACCACATGCTAGAATTTCAAAAAGGGACTGTAACCTATAGTAAGATTTCTGTGTTCCTGGATAAGAGGAAGAACAGCTATAAAAGATGAAAGGACTTTAGGAACCTACAGAAATTGGTGCTGTACCTTGTTTTGGTCTGGTCTTGATAGTTGTCTTTTCTTTAAACTGTCTTAACAGTTTAAATCTGCAATTTGTGATGCAAGAAACATAGTGGTGGAACCAAAATCTTCTCAAAATCATTTTCACATTCCCCTCAATAGAAGGTTGCAATTTCATGCAGTCATGGAAATTAGTGCTGGCTACGGGCCTAGGAAAGAATGGCACAACTAGAAAAAGTTACACTGAGAGCTATTAAATGTACTAATAACATTTCAAATCCTGTCCCCTCCAGCATGTAATCTTTCTCAGCGCTTCTGGTACGGCTTACTTGAACATATACATATTAAGTATGAGAAGGATTTAGAAATATTTATTCATTTATCTCTGTGAAAGGGGTTTAGAAATTAAGATGTATTTACAACCTACTGTAATTTATGTATGTGTTGTCACCTACTATTTATTATGACTCCATCTGTTTACATATGCTATTTAACTGCATATAAGACAATATTTAAGGCTGCTCAGGGCAAAAAACACTGACATGTCTCTGAATGGACTGTGACAGTTTCTATCCAATCCTGTCTCTGCTCCTCATCATCCTCCAATCAGTGTTTGTTTGAATGTCAATCCTGTTCATTCAACCTTCATGACTGTCACTCTCTAGGGCCTCCCATTGCCTTAGGATACCATACAGTCCATTCTCCTTAACGGGGATTGTAAAGCTAGCGTGACTTAGTCTTTACCTCACAACAGCAGCTCCCCCACAATCTGTGCTTCTCCCTTTCCAGACCTTTCAAGCTTCTCTCATCTTCTTACAGGTGTCCTGTTCTTTCTTCTCTTCTGAACTTTGCACATAAATCAGACCAGTGGAGTGTGGGCAAGAGTGCCCCAAGCAGTAGGTGTGCTAGTTAAGAACATAGAAGCAAGAGCCAGAACATCTGGGTCTGAGTCCTCCCTAGCTCGCTCTGCCTTTAAATGTTAAATAAGCAAGTTAATTCCCACTCCTTCTCTGCACTTTCCTCACTTGAGAAACTGAAATGATCATAATGTTCTACCTCAGAGGGTGTTGTCCCGTATGAGAAGAGCAATGATGGACACACTGTAAGTGATTAATAAATGCTGGCCATTTGTTGTCATAAACAGCATGCCTTGCATGGGGGAAAAAATTGAAGAGTTCATCAGATAAGGCAGAAAAGAGTGTGATAGTACTTAACATAGGAATGATGAGAACACTTGAATTGATAAAATTAAAATGAAAGGAAACCTCCATCTGAAAAAGTTGGAGTTTCCCTTGTGGTTAATTTACTCATAGAAATCTAAGAAGAAAGTAAATGGATTCTAACTCTCCAACCCCCATCAGTATGGTCATCCAGAATAAATACCAATATCAGTGTTCTACAGTTGACAGAGGAAGAACATTTGAAGATGAGCCTAGGGGTAATCAGATCTTTCGGAAATCGAGAAAATTAAAAGGTCAATTGTACTTTGAAGCTTCCCTGTGCTCTTTTGTGTCAAACATGCAAATCTACAATGCTGCCTATAGAAGGATCTTCACAAGTACCACCACTTTAATAAAATACCTACCTTTATCTTTCTTATACACACATTATTCCAAGCTTACATCTGAGCCATTCTTCATGGTAAGAGCTAATCTCATTTCCTCATACCTGTCACTGAATCATGTTAAATAACTCACGAAGAATAATTACCTCTCAGCTAAATTCCCTGGCCTTTCTAGTTACAAAAAACTACTTTTTTCCCCCCCACTACTCAGAAGCTGTGTCCTGGGATATTTATTTTTATATTCGGTAGAAAAGTGCATCACATGTTGTTTTGGTTACAATTAAACCGTCACATAGGTTCCAATATAACTTTTAAGATATTAAAACTATTATGTCTAAGTTATATTAATGGGGATTTTTGAAATATGGTCTTATATTAATAAAATTTTCAAGTTTTTTCATCGTCTTCATCCTTACACAAAAAAGGCTGAAATAGTTTGTCTCCTGTCTCTGTATCTCTCTAATCCTCACTCTCTATGTCTCTGACTTTCTCTCAAAGAAAGAACAGAAAAGCTAACTTTAATATCCTGAGTTGCATGTGAGCTCCTGATTAATGTTCTTGTGAATTCTTAATAAGGATGTGTGCAT